>NW_023425584.1:47476845-48211845 GCF_014108245.1 Pipistrellus kuhlii
TTTTATTTTTGTTTTTTATTTTTTAAATATATTTTTATTGATTTTTTTACAGAGAGGAAGGAAGAGAGATAGAGAGCTAGAAACGTCGATGAGAAACACCGACCAGCTGCCTCTTGCACACCCCCTACCGGGGATGTGCCCGCAACCAACATATAATACATGCCCCTGACCGAAATGGAACCTGGGACCTTTCAGTCCACAGCCCGATGCTCTACCACTGAGCCAAACCGGTTTCGGCAAACCTGTCACAATTTTATATGATAATTAACCTCAATTTGGCAAGTGTTACTAAATCTACACACCAATCATATTTTTTAAAATGTTCCTCTCAACAATCCTATCTAATAAAAGAGTAATATGCAAATTGACTCCAACACACAAGATGGCTACCCCCATGTGGACACAAGATGGCCACCACAACATGGCCACCACAACATGGCCAGCAGAGGAGGGCAGTTGGGAGGGATCAGGCCTGCAAGGGAGGGCAGTTGTGGGGAATCAGGCCAGCAGAGAAGAGCAGTTGGGGGAGACCAAGTATGCAAGGGAGGGCAGTTGGGGGCAATCAAGCCTGCAGGGGAGGATGGTTTGGGGCAATCAGGCTGGCAGGGCATCAGTTAGGGGGTGATCAGGCTGGCAGGCAGAAGCAGTTAGGATCAATTAGGAAGGCAGGCAGGCAAGCAGTTGGGAGCCAGCAGTCCTGGATTGTGAGAGGGACATGCATCCCCATGTACGAATTTCGTGCACCAGGCCTCTAGTATTCTATAATTAAAAACGCTGTTTCCACAAAATCGACTCACTCAATTTATTAACATTTACTGAATGGCAGTTATATGCCATTCTCTGAGTTTGCCAGTTTATGTATGTCATCTCATTTTGTCCTCACATCAACCCCTTTAGGTGGATGTTATTTTTCCTGTTTTATTGATAAGGAACTTGAGGTTGAGAGCTACTATTCAGTGAAGCTTGGAATCAAACCCAATAAACCTGTCATCCTACTGCCAGGGAGGGAAAAGATTCCCATCAAACAGACAAGCCAGGCACATGTTATGAGGCTCACAACTAAAAGGTACTCAGTTAAATTTGAGGGTTTAAATATATACTAACTAACAAGAGTTTGCATTTGAATTTCTTTGAGTTGTGTGGTTTTTCAGTGGAAATAAAACACATTCAGAAAGTAGTAGAAAACTGACATAAAACATTCAGGCACTCATTAAAGTGCATTCAAAGTTGCCAGAAAGAGTCACTGTAATAATAATGTCCCGGATCCCACCAGTTCAAGCAAGACTTTCAATAGCCTCAGCCTCATGAGACAGAGTTTATAGTTTAATGAACAGTAGGTCGGTGCAGACACATTCACTGACCACCACCTCTAGGATCTGTCTCAGAGGCTCTCACTATTTATCTCCCTATGTGAAGACACAGAAGCAGTTCCATTTCGGTCACAAGATGTTCTTAACGATATCTAAGGAGCTTCCGGCAATCTGGGACTAATGTAGGGAAACACTGGACAGACTAGAAGCCATACCAGGTCCATAGATCAGAGCTAAGAGAAAAGGAGCCATCCTTGCTCTGAATCAGAAGTTTCACCCCAGAGATCCAGAGACACTTGAGCACCAGCAATTCCCAGAATTCTCAGCAGTCTTGAAACCAAATCTCACTCAGATATACTCAGAGGCATTCAAGAAATACCAAATACATATGAGTTTTCAATTGTTTGAATTGTAATAAAATGATTAGCCACAATTCAGTAATTAAGGCATTTGCATATACTTCTCATATTAATATAAAATGGTGTAACTTTTCTCAAAAGTAAATTAGAGTGTTTATAACAGCAAAACCTTGTAAATACCTAAATGTCCATCAATAGGGGCCCAGGAAAATGTATCATGACACATTCATAAAATGGAGTACTTTTCAGGATACACAAAGAAAACAGGGAGTTCTTTACATGTTGATATAAAATAATCTCCAAGATAGGTTCCTGAGTTAAATAAGGTAAATTAGCAAACAGTATAAAATAACAGTTTAAAGGGGTGAATGGATAGTTGAAACCGGTTTGGCTCAGTGGATAGAGCGTCGGTCTGCAGACTGAAAGGTCCCGGGTTCGATTCTGGTCAAGGGCATGTACATTGGTTGCAGATACATCCCCAGTAGGGGGTGTGCATCAGACAGCTGGTTAATAGTTCTCTCTCATCGATATTTCTAGCTCTGTCCCTCTCCCTTCCTCTCTGTAAAAAATCAATAAAATATATTTTTAAAATATAAATTAAAAAATATAGGGGTGGATACACATCTGAATGTTCTGCACAGAATATCTCTGGAAAGATACACAGAAACTGTTATCTCCAGAGAAGAGAACAGGAGAGATAGCTGGTAAAGGGGTGTAAGGAAGACTTTTCATCATAGGTACTTTTGTCCTTTTGATTTATTAATTGTAATTGATTTATATAGATAAAAGTAAACAAAATGTAAATTATTTTATTTTTCAATGAATAAGTGAAGAAAAATTAAATAACAGTATTAAATTGCATGAAAAACTTGTGTATATCTATATACATATATATAAAGTTAAAAATATTTTATTTTTAAAACATTCTATATGTAAAATATGTTTAAGAAAAAAAAGAACTAAAAAAGCACAGAAATGTTAGAACAGTTATTTTTCACTCTTTCTAATCTTTCTGCAATAGGGAAATACCACTTCTATAATAAGAAAAGAGTTATGAAAAATAAAATGCAGTTAGAGATTACTGCATGACCTAATAAATGACAATTAGAAACAATTGATATCACATCAGAATAATGGATCAGTAAGAACTCAGCAAAATGAATCCCAAGAGTCTGCTGTGTTGGGTCATAAGGGACCTCTTAACAACAGGGAAATAACAGACATGAAGTGTTTCCTAAGAAATATTCTCAAGACTGTCATAAAAACCTAGAATTATAGATTTTCTAGCTCTTCATACAACAGGAAAGAGAAAATAAGGTAACACTGGAAAGGAAAAAGCAAGTAACACCATAAAATCCTGCTCATCTTTGTTTCTTCCCTTGTGCCACGCACAGTGTGTTGTAGTGAGAGGCACTTGATAGGTTATTTGTTTAGTAAATAAATTGGTCCTGTTATGGTCTGTTAAGTGATAAATCCTCTGAAACTGTAGGTTTGAAGTTAGCTATATATAAAATATATCTCAAATGTTGACATTATTACATTTCAGTATAATAAGATTTCAGAAACCATTTCAACACGTATTTCAAAAACTAGAAATCAACAGTTAAAAAAACTGAAGATGTGGGGTTAAATCTTTTTAGTATGAAGTATTAAAACAGAGTTCTTTATAATTTATGAGCAAAACAAATTTAGAATACACATCATTACATCAATGTCTGATGTTCAATATGTATCAAATTTGAATGGGACCACAGTAAATCTTTCAAATAAACTCAAGTCAATAATAACTCACCGTCTTCTGTGTGCAAAAATGCACGATTCTAAGACCTAAAAGGATACAAAAATAGTTGTCCCGATTGTAATTAATTTAAGATTATTAACTAGGAAACAAATAACTAGATTGCTACCTTCTAACTTACAACTGTTCAGTTGCCCAAGAAATAAGCAGGGCTTAGAGATGATTTAACATTACACAAAGATGCATTCTAGGGCATCTTAAGTTAAATGGATCTAGGAAATAACTTAATGTTGTATTCGTTTCAAAAGGGTCTTTCATAGGGGAAATGGTTCTGATGGCTTCTTAGAGACAAAACAAAGCCCAGGGATCCAGGCAGCTCATCATTAGATCAAACTAGTTAGATGACTCTGAAGGTTTCCTAGGTGCTTACAGAAAATCTGGTCCTTAGAGAAATGCTGATAACTGTGACCTTCCTTATTCAATTTCAGCATCCCACAAAGTTGGCTGCTTTACAGAACAGCATTAAGGAAGAAGCTGAGAAATCTCGTCTCTTGCCAGATTTCCCATAGCACAAGCAACAGTTGTAACCATTAAGAAGCCACCAGGGGGCGTTAGTTAGAGCAACCTCCCAAGTAGAGGACTTGGATGAGGCAGCTGCTTCACAAAGCATAAATCAAGACCGGCAGGAAGACCTCAAGGAAGATGAGACCAGCAGCAAAGGAGTGGTAAGTTCTGTACCCATTTGAGGACCAATAGCACTCTGGTGTTGACAGGTAAAGCCTACGTCCTCTAAGTACTAATCACAGTGCTTCCTTATCAATATAATTTACAAAAACTGGAATTTGACATATTTAGGAAATCCCATCCATGTCAGCTATTTTCAGAAGACATCAGTGAGGATATTTAGCATTCTGACACATTCATCTGTCGTAGATACTACACATGGATCCCATCTATATCCCAAATGACCCCAATAGAAAGATTTATACCAACCTGCTACCTATAGAGTGCATAAATTTAGTAAAACCATATTTTTTTTTTCTGTGTTGCTACTAGAACGATCAAAAATGAGGTAAGTAAATTTGACCTTCATTCAAATCACACTGAAAGATACTTGAAGTAAAGGCAAGATATGATGCACAAACAGAATTGTGTTTTAAAATCATTTCCTTAAAAAAAAAAAAAAAAAAAAAAACTTTCATAGTAAAATTAACCTGTCTATGTAAGACTAAGCAGCTTAGCATGATGACTTTTAAAACTCTATGTAGCCGAAGCCGGTTTGGCTCAGTGGTAGAGCATAGGTCTGCGGACTGAAGGGTCCCAGGTTCGATTCTGGTCAAGGGCATGTACATTGGTTGTGGGCACATCCCCAGTAGAGGGTGTGCAAGAGGCAGCTGGTTGATGTTCCTCTCTCATCGACGTTTCTAACTCTCTATCTCTCTCCCTTCCTCTCTGTAAAATATCAATAAAATATATTTTAAAAAAAACACAAAAAAAAAAACAACTCTGTAATTTTCTCAAAAGCAAATGAGTATTTTCTCCTATTTTTTTTTCTATTATAAGTCAAAAGGGAATCATATATTCTACTCATTCCTATCTCAGGTATAAAAATGTCTGGATATTTAATTCCAAGGAATCCCATATTCAGTGACACCTGGATCAATAAATCACATTACCTGTTTAGCTTCATGGTAGAGTGAGATTTAGTATAAAAAGTACTAATATTTCCTCAAAACATCTATTAACATTTAGTAACTATACAGTACTAGCAAAGAATATACATTTGTAAAAATATAAATTAGTTTTAAAAAAAATTTAACAAGTATCACCTGTACAGCATCAGTCCTGGGAACAAAAGATAATCCACAAAGTTATGGAAGACCAAATAAACATCTACAACTTAAAGTGGCCACAGAAGGCACCCCTATCGTTACCACCATAATCTGAGAAAGAGCTGAAGGAGAGGCATCACTTCAGCTGCCATCTTAAAAACACACCATTTTCAGCTTCCATGCTGCTCTATTATAAGGTTTGTAGAATACGTACGTACAAAACACAAGTCCTGTGCTGAAGTCAAAGTTACCTTCTGTTACAGTGGAGCCGTCAGACTACAGCTGCACACAGCTTTACAAAAGGATTCTGAAACTTTAAAATGTTAAATACAAACTGAATTTTTCTCCCTGCTTTTCATGTGCCCCATGGGTGACAGTACCTCTGTTTTTAATGATAGTCCACTGTTAAAGAATATTGTTGCAACAGCAATGTAGGAGACAGTTATTTCTGGCTTCAGTGGTCCTAAAGGGAGAGAAATTGGGTACTGTTAGATAAGAGTTTCCAGTCTTCCAGACAAATTCACTGGAGAAGGTCAAATGGTACTTTGTTTCTTAGTGCTGACCCGGGTATGTTACTGTCCTGACGGAGTTGAGCATTTGCTATGATGCCATCTAATTCCAGAGAGAAGTTTCCAGAAGGCAAGGACGATGGCTGTCCAGCTCAGCACAGTATCCTTGAACCAGAAGAATAAAAATAAACTCAAAAATAAACTGCTCTCACATAAGAGAGCAGATAGTCAACATCCTTCAACATGGCTCCTAATGATATCTACCACAATATCAATTCCCAAATCAAAGAAGAGAATTTCTCAATGGTAGAACTTACTTTCTCTTCAGCAAGTATTATTTAATTTCTTCTAGGATACCAGAAATAAAAGCTTGCATTCATGCATATATTCAGTTCACCCCAAGAGTATCCAATCTACAAATATTTATTGAGCACTTACTATGTGATTGAGATGATACAGACAGAGTAATAGAGCACTTAACAACATGTTGTTAAGATTGTAATTATTAAGAAATTGTGCTTGGCCTGGGCATACTATAGTGAACCACATAGGCCTGATCTGTGCTCTCCAAAAATTTCCTCTCTGAAGTTAGACTGGCATCATCCCAGACGTGTTAACATTGTGAGTACAATAAGGGGCAGCCCTAAACTTTATACCAACAGTTTAAAATCTGAGATTATCTCGTATTTGACATTCTATGCAACCATCTTGTGCTGAGTTGATAGCATCCCTCCAAAAATGTGTGTCCCTCCAGAACCTTACTTGGAAACAGGGTCTTTGTAGATATTAATCAAATTAAAATGAGGTCTTATCGGATTAGAGTGGGCCCTCATCAGTGACTGGTGTTCTTATAAAAAGAGGGAAAGATGGCCATGTGAAGACAGAGGCAGACACTAGAGTTTATATTATTGGGACACGGTTGGCCGGCAACCACCACAACTAGAAGAAGCAAGGACAGAGTCTGCCCTACAGCCTTTGGTGGAAGCATGGCCCTGCCAACATCTTGATCAGACCTTAGCCTCCAGAACTGTGAGAAAATAAATTTGTTGTTTTAAGCCACCCAGTCTGTGGTAATTTGCCATGGCAATCCTAAGAAACTAATACACCCTTTAAGCAAAACAACAGAACCGCATTCATGGCTCCTCCGTTCCCTGTAACTCTCCACCATACACCTACAGATGTTCAGTTCCAAAGTCAGGAAAAATCACCATTCATTCAGTCAACAAATACTTATTGAGCAACTACTGTATTTTAGGTATATGTAGTACATCAGTGAATAAAAGGAGCAAAGGTCTCCTCAAACAATGTCATAAATTCTTTTATGTACCCGGCATTCACACAAATCATTTTGCTGAGATCTGAGACAAGAAAACAAAAGGGAAGAGGTAAGTGCTAATGGTATTACAGACCAGGGCAGTAAAGGCTGTTCAAAAACTTGAAGAAGATACATTATTGTTTTGCTCAAGAGTAAATCTGTCTCAGCAGCTCACACTTAGAAATAATATTTGCTAGCCCAGGCTGGTTTGGCTCAGTGGATAGAGCGTCAGCCTGCGGACTGAAGGGTCCCAGGTTCGATTCCGGTCAAGGGCATGTACCTTGATTGCAGGCATGTACCTTGATTGCGGCACATCCCCAGTAGGGGGTGTGCAAGAGGCAGCTGATCGATGATTCTCTCTCATAGATGTTTCTGACTCTCTCTCCCTCTCTCTTCCTTTCTATAAGAAAACAATAATATATATATATATATATATATATATATATATATATATATTTTTTTTTTTTTTTAAAGAAATAATATTTCCTCAACAACTGAGAAAAGTGGTTCAGAAGCAGATTTTAAAGTCAAGGAGTCTGGCTTGTTTTGAAAGTAGATGCTTCACAAGAATTTTAAATACCATTAAAAAAAAAAACCAATAGCATTTTTATTTTCTTCCAGTCTCCTGTTTTTTTATCAGATCTTATTCTTGTTAACTGTGGTTCTGCCCACAGTGGTGCCTCCAGAATGTCCGTGTAAGATGGGTCAGAGTTAGCAATGTGGTCACAAGAGAGAGCCAGGGAACACACCTAAAGATGCATCTCCATAGCCAGCACATGGCATCTGCTTAGATTGTATGTTTCTCTGGGACAGTTCAAACATCTACCTTAGTTGGCCAACAACCGAGTTTTTTAAGAACTCTTCCCACAATTCACATGCACATACATAAATACACATGATAACTGTTAACTAATTGGTGTAATTCAGTGGAATGACTCTTGACTTTCAATGTTTTAAATTGTGTGGGGGTTTTTATTAGATGCATCTCTGAATAACTCTACACTGTGAAAAGACATGGGGAGGGTATTCCAGGGCTACCTACAAGATATCTTTTGAAAGGAAAGGAGGAAATTGTTCTGATTTGGAGAAACCTAAGCCCTCTGAGACATGATCACCGATTGCCAATAGACAGCTCAACTTTTAAATGCGGAACCAGAAGTCACCAAGGCTGCAATAAAAACTTGGTAAATATTTGCACAGAAGTGAGAGGTGAAACTACTATTTAAAAATGATATCTGGCCCTCTCCAAGATAATGATTATATCTTCTATGTCACCAGAATAATCAGCTCCAGCTCTTAAGATGGCTATAGAGCTGAAGTGGAAATGTAAATTTTAACTTTTCCTTTTAACAAAAGTAAAATATATATATATATATATATATATATATATATATATATATATATATATATATATATATATATATATATTTGTCAGTGAAAATGAGGTAGTAAAATCAAAAGAAAATTTTTAAAAATGAAGCAATTTGGGGACTCCAGAACTCACACTTTTTAATGGGGTCTTGGGGGTGAAAGGGAGAGAAAACTATTTGGAATGCTTAAGAATGCAATGAACTATTATCCTATATAATAAAAGCCTAATATGCTAACTGTCCCTTTAACTGAGAATTCGACCAGGGGGTGGGGCCAGCTGGCCAACCGCCCATGGCCCCTCCCCCTTGGCTGGCCCCACCCCAGCCAGAAGCAGAGGCAGGCAGCCAGGGGAAGGGAAGCCCTGGTCAAAGCAGGCAATTGGCAGTCTCGAGGAACCCTACCCATGCACAAATTTCATGCACTGAGCCTCTAGTTATTTCACAAAATCTACTCATCTTCAAAGTAAATTTCACTTCTAAACATGATCTAAGATATTTGTGTCAATGTACTTAAGCTTATAGCATATTTCTGGTTATGTTCTTTTAATGGAAAAATGAAGCAGTTTCCTTTTTAGGGTTTATGTATTATTAATGGCAAACATTTAAGATGTAGGTAGAAATGAAAAAGTTACTCTGCACTTCCAAAGAAGTAAATCTTTCTCTTCCCAAAAATGAATAACATAGTGTTGAACTTGATTAAACTGAAGGTGTGTATAGCTCAGAGTTCCCTGGGTCTCAATGAACAGATTAATAATACCTCAGCATCTATATATATTTACATCTATTGGGGCTCTTTATTTTCACACTTCTTCTATTTATTGAAAAGTAAAATGTAAGTGAGTAAACTAAGAATTAAATTATCTAGGCATGTACCTATTATGCTTTTTCCCACTTGGAAAGTCATTCAACTTCTCTAACTTTAGGTTTCCCATATCTATAAATTTCCTGCCATTAAAAAACTCACTAATTGGCTATAAAATTTTTTTTAATATTTTAATATATTTTTATTGACTTCAGAGAGAGAGAGATGGAGAGAGATATAGAAACATCAATGGTGAGAGAGAATCATTGATGGGCTGCCCCCTGCATGCCCCCTACTGGGGATCGAGCCTGCAACCAGGACATGTGACCTCCAGGTTCATGGGTTCACGTACAACCACTGAACCATACCAGCCAGGCTAAAGATTTTTTTAAAGGGAGGTCAGATGGTAGTTGTGACACTTTAAGTGTAGAAGTCTTACACTTAAAAATAAAGAGTGTAGCCTGGGCTGGGTGGCTCAGTTGGTTGGAACATGGTTCCATATACCAGAGGATTGAGGGTTTGATTTCTGGCCAGGTACATATCTAGGTTGCAGTTTGATCCTAGTTGCACATGTACAAGAGGCAACCAATTGATGTTTCTCTCTCTCTCTCCCTTCCTAACACTCTAAAATTATTATTTTTTAAAATGAAATGTGCTTGGGTGAGGATTTTAAAAAAAGAGTGCAATCAAGGTACTGATCCAGGCAAAAGTGAAGTGAGCATCTTAAGTTGAAGACTATAAAAACTTCCCTATTTACTATAATTTCTAGAAAACTGTTCCGAAAATTATTCATCAATGAACTGAGCCCATAAATGGAAACTCTGACTAAAAGTTAGAAGCAAAAAGAGGTACCTTAAACCATTCTAAAGAGCAGAATAGGACAGAAACATTTCAGCAACCATTTCTTTCCTTGTTCCTAGATTTTTGTTGGATTAGCTAGTGGAGTGAAAGTGTTATTTGTCAATATTTGGAGGTTTATTTTTATTTAAGAGGTTGTAAGGTCAATGAGAAGTTTGACAGAAGTAACAAGTACTTAGCCTTGCCAAAACCGGTTTGGCTCAATGGATAGAGCAGCGGCCTGTGGACTGAAGGGTCCTGGGTTCGATTCCGGTCAGGGGCATGTACCTTGGTTGTGGGCACATCCCCGTAGGGGGTGTGCAGGAGGCAGCTGATCAATGATTCTCTCTCATCGATGTTTCTAACTCTCTATCCCTCTCTCTTCCTCTCTGTAAAAAATCAATAAAATATATTTAAAAAAAAAAAAAAAAGTACTTAGCCTGACAGCCTATATAATTGTTTGCTTGACTTTTGGTTTTAGAGAAAGTAACTTTTACACATGGACAGCTAACAAAGAAATCGTGTAAGTTTAACTGTTATCTAATACTAGTGGATTCTGGTCTGCTCCTTTGGGCTAAAAATCAGGGCACAGAAAATGTCTTTATTACGGAGGGCTTCTTCTTTATAATGGTTATTCATTTTTAATGATTTTTTCATCAAGAAAATGTGTATGGATTTTGCAACTGGTATGAAGTAAGGGGCAGTCCTAGTCCCCAGTCCTTCCCCTTCCCTAGCTAACTTATCCTAGGGTCAGTCACCTGGTCTCAGGCCTCAGGATCTTCAACTGTGAAAGAAGCCTGTTGGCTTAAAATACTTTAAAGACCCATTTGAGCTCTTAACATTCTACTCTTTTGAAATTAAACAAAGAAATGTATTATCCTAGATGGATGGCATGAGGTCTAGTGAAAATGGGAAATGACATTTCTAAGGTAAAAAAGTTTTAATCCCCACAATCTTTGCTCAAGTCCTTCCTTTTAAATGTTCCCTGAAGCGACTTCTCAATGCAGGTATAGAAGGGAGAGGGTAGAGGGAACCACTCTCCTCCTGAGAGATCATATTATCCTCCCAACACCCCCCATCATGGTTTAAGCAGGAGCCAATAACTCCAAATATCCTCCTGAGCACTTCTGACCATACAAAGCTTGCCTGCGCTCACTTCTCTCCTCATCTGTCCCCGTTGTATGGCTGATGTATGAAACCTGTCAATAAGCCTGGAAACCGGCAAACAAGGTCAAAAAAAAAAAAAAAAAAAAAAAAGACAGTCCATGGAAGAAATCCAATTCAAGCTTATGAAAAGTAGGACATGACTGGAGGTGGAGGGGAGAGAGGACGGGTAAGGCCCACAAAAAGGCCAATGATGTCTCCAGTCATGTCCACCTATGCCTCCTCCCCCCCCCCCCCCCCCACATGACAAGGCTCCCACTATCTGGGATCTGCGGGTGATGTCAGCCCACCCACATTCCCTGGCCAAAACACACACACCACAGAGCCCAGTACAGCCTGTGGCTGTGGGACCCCGGCTGGGTGCAGCCACCCGGCCGGCCCGCAGCACGCGGAAGTGGCGTCCCGGCAGGAAAGTGTGCGACGTGTCACTCAGCCGGGAGCTGCCGGGGAGCAGCCGAGCTGCACAGCATCCCTCCCTCCAGCCTCCGGCGTGTGGGCCCCAAAGGCTGGGCTGCAGGAGGCAGGGGTGTCCCTGCCTCTTTCTCTCCCCCTGCTTCTTTTTTTTATTATTATTATTTTTAAGGGGGTGGGGGGTTGGAAATAGACATGGTCATGGTGCCCACCCCAAGACAGACAAGGAACTCCTGGCACCCCAGCATCCGTGGAGCAGGACGCTGCTCTGAAGGGACGAGAAGTAAGTTTCATCCCCGCCTCGGTCCCCTCACTCCTGGACCCGGGGAACGGTCCCTGACTGTTCGCGGAAAGGGGAACCTGCGTTCCAAGTCGCTGCTGGCCCCTTTTGGGGGGGGGGGGGGGGGATCTGCATGGCAAATTCCCCTCTGAGATCGGCCAACTGAAAACGTCAGCCCAAGGGCCAAAGGGCCAAAGGACACCCCGGGCGGGTCAGCGCCCCAGAGAGAGGTAGACATCCCCCCCCCCACCCCCAAAGACCGTGTCTCCCCTCCCGTCCAAGACTCGCCCGCGTCAGTTCCCCAGTGGAGCGTGCGGCGGCGGCGCAGACTTACCCCCGTCCACCCCGATGGAGGGCTCCAGCTTCGCCCCGGCGATCGCCAGCACTATTCCAACCATGAACCATTCTTTCCTCATCCTCTCCAGCAGCCTCATGTTGGCCAGGATGGGTAGGGTTTTGTTTATTTGTTTGCCTCCTTTCCTTTTTGGGGGGGGCTGCGATCGCCGAGTCCCCGGGGGGCGTCTGCACTCTTTGCACAGTCCCTCTTCCCCAGGCAGCGGAGCAAGTCAAATTGCTACTTGTAAACTGGAGACCTGGGGCTGCCCGGGCGGCTTCGAGGAGGGCTGGGAGTAGTAGTACCCAGTGACAGGGAAGCCTCACTGAGCGCCGCCATCACTACCGCGCGCCTCCGGGTAGACGCGCACCCGCCGGATCCGATCGGGCCCCAGCCTCTCCCATGCGCGAAGACTCCGAAGCGAACCATCGGGGCCAGGCTGTCCGGCGCGGGCTGTTCGAGGAAAAGAGGCTGGCCGCCGTGGTGGGGCTGACAGACTCGCTACTTCCAAGACCTGCGGAACCTTAGGGATGGCTGGGGCGGGGAGAGCCAGAAGGCGCCACAGCCACCTAGCCTGGTCGAGGGTCCTTTCTCCAACAAAACTACAGGCACAGACAGCCACCAGCTCCCCTGGAACACATCTACGGAGAGGTTCTCTTTTGCTTCGCCACGAGGCTGTGGGGAGGGCCATCGTGGGCTTGATCAGAAATGTCTCTCTTTGCATCTGCGGCGGGGTGCAACCAGGGTATTTTTTTTTTTTGAGGCGCACTTATTTGGGGTATTACGACGCTTCCCGGACGCCGGCGCTGACGTGCGCGCAGGGGGCGGGGCCAGGCGGCTCCCAGTGCCCTGCCGGATCCGGGAGGCAGACGCGGTCGCCCGGCGGCGCGCGGAGAAGCCGCTCCCTTGGGGGCGTGGCGGCGGGGGGAGGCTCCGGCCGCGCGGGAGGGTGGAAAACTGGGCGCCCAGCCGATGCCCAACTTCGCTGGAATTCTTCCTTCCGGCGTCCGTCCGCTGGAGCCCTCGAGGTCTGTCGCCCGCAGCGTGCGCTCTGCCCGGAGCCCCTTTGCCTGCACCTGCTGGGAGTGAGAGGGCGCCCGGGGGTGGGGACTAAGTCTTCCTTCTAACAGGACCACCAGGGCGGAGGGTCAGGGACCCCCAAGGCAAAGAGGTGAGGGGCCTGCCGAGTAGAGAGTGTGTGTGTGTGGGGAAGGGGGATGTTGAAGGGGGGGGTCCTAACTTCCATCACCCCACGTGCTAGAGTCTGTCCCCCCAGCTTCTACCTTCAGGTGTTTCCTGGCAGCCACGTGACATTGATAGTTTCAAGGAGGACTGCCTACCATGACCCTGCTGGGCCATCAACTCCCTCCCCCCCTTATGCACCCAAACAAAGAAATAAAATACTGTGTTTTTATTAAAATACTGTTTTTGGAAATAGTCTGGTCTCTAATGGCTCAGTGGTTAACTAAACGTTTGGAAGGGACTTCGGGGATGGTTCAGTGATGCCAGATTTTAATCCTGAATGTATCCAAAGATTGAAAGACACTCATCCTGTATTTCCCTATAGTCGTGTTTCTTACTATGCAAAAACGAAGCCGGCTTATGCGCTGTGCCAGCAGTTGAAGGTGGCACAGCATGCAGCGTCATCTAATTATACATCAGGCAGGATAACAAAAAGGGAGCCTCTAGATAAAAAGAGCTTAACATTAAATAATCTAAAAAGAGAAAGCACAGGAGGTGTGATAAAATCTGATGTTAATTACTTAGGCAGGCACCAGATAAGTGGACATACATCAAAGATAGTTTACAACACAATTATTTTCTTAGAGTAATTTCTCACTAGGTTAAAGAGTCTTGTATCTCAGTCATTGAAGGCATGCCCTTTTATTAAAAGATCATTAAACATTACGCTTACAGAAATTGAGCCAGTTTAACTTTATGACTGTTCGCAAATTCTTATTTACCAAGAACTCTTTGATCTGTGTAGAGCTGAATCTAGCTCCTGAAAGGGTTTTTCTTATTTGTTTGTTTTGTTTTTAATGGTTACTTAAAGGAAAAGAATTCAGTACAGTGTGAATTTTGTTACATTACAGCTTGGGTTAATTTCCCATAGCTGCTGTAACAAGTACCTTTAACTGGCTAGGAAATAACAGAACTCTATTCTCTCTTAGTCCTGAAAGCCAGGAGTCCAAAATCAAGGTGTTGGTTGGCCATGCTGCAGGTCCTCTGGGGACTAGGCAGAGAATCCCTTCTTGCCTCTTCCAGTTTCTGGTGATGGCATTACTTAGCTTCCTTGGCTTATGGCCACATCACTCCAATCTCTACCTCTGTCTTCATATTGCCTCCTCTCTGTCTTCTCATTTTCTGTGTGTCTCATCAAGACATTTGCCATTGGATTTAGGGCCCACCCAGATAAGCCAGAATTATCTCATTTTATGATCCTCAATTAATGTGAAAATATCTTTTTTTTCAAATTCATTGAATATTGTTCCCCCAATAGTTATGTCTACCTGGAACTTCAGAATGTGACCTTATTTGGAAAGTGAGTCTTTCAGATGTAATTAGTTCAGAGGAAGTCATGCTGGATTAAGATGGGTCCTAAACGCACTGGTTCATTTCCTTTTAAGAAGGTCATGCACACGAAGACTCACAAGAGTCAGAAGAGGAGAAAGTCCTGTGGAACTGGAAGCAGAGATTGGAGTGATGTGTCTGCAAGCCAAGGATTCATCTTGGAAACAAGCACCAAAAGCTGGGAGAGGCTTGGAACAGATTTTCCCTCTGGGTCTCCAAAAGGAGCCAACCCTGCGGACGCCTGGATTTCAGAGCTTTGGCCTCCTGAAGCGTGAGATAGTAAATGTCGTTTTAAGCCATCCAGCCTGTGGTATTCTGAAAAGGCCACCCTAAAAAACTTACACAATGTCACTCAGATTCCAGAGATTTTCTGTGCACCTGTCTTTGGAGTGACCACCATTCAAATAGTCCAGGCAGGAGTTCTAAGTCAATGGAGCAGGAAAAGGCAATCCGTGTAAGAACTGTTAAACAGGAAGAATTTAAAAAATATTAATAATACTGGTCATCTTTAAAGCAATGGTGAACCAGTCTGAAATGAATCCCAGAATCTGTCCAATAGATGCCAGTGCCATCCGCTCAGCCAGGGAGTCTTTACAAAGTAGATTTGGGCACGAGATTACAAATTCAGTTTGTGTCTTGTGTTCAAGGCCAGTGGGGATTGTCACTAGAGATGTCCAGGAGGCAGGTGGAATAGAGGCTTGAGCTCATGAGAATGGAGTTGCTGTAGGGGTGGAGTTCTTCAACAACAGATTAGGGAAACTACAGGCATCAATGTAGCAAATATTTTCTTTTAACCTATATTACATTGGCTACTCGGTCTCTTTGAATGTGACTCAGTACTTACAATATTTATGAATGCTTACTATGTGCCAAAACACAGAACACCTTATAATTGCTCTTACGGGCTTTATGTTTAACAAAATGGTGGTGGGAGTTCTATCTCATAAGACTGTTGAAAAGAGTCCATGGGCCAGTGATGTGCCTTGCCTTGCCTGAAACAAATGCTCAGTTATTTATTCAACGCATATTTATTGAGCTCCTACTTCATGCCTTCTTCTAGATACTGAAGTTATAAGGAACAGTGAGAGACAAGGTCAGCTTTCCTTGGATAGTACCATACTGGCATAAAAAGAAAAGCAGCAAGTAGTGATAAGTGATAACGATAAAGTAAAACAGGCCACATGATAAAGTAACAAGGAGGCTACTGTGAGTGATGCAGGAAAGTCTTTCTAAAGGGGAACAATTTAAGCAGAGACCCCATTGGAACCCCTGATGGGGGAAATGTCCATGATGCTAATATCTTGGAGATGAGCACTTTAGGCAGAGGGAACAACTGGTGAGCAACCCGTGACAGTGCTCTAAGGTGGGAATGATCCTGGCATTTGTATTAGTTTCCTGTTGCTGCTGTAACAAATGACTTCTGATCTGTGGCTCAAAATGATACAGATTAATTCTCCTACAGTTCTGGGGCTCAGAAGTCCAAAATGGATCTCATCAGGCTAAAAACATGTCAGCAGGTCTGCCTTGTTTTCTAGGTTTCTTAGAGGAATTCTATTTCCTTTCCTTTTCCTGCTTCTTGGGGTTGTGTGCATTCCTTGGTTTTCTGCTCCCTTCACCTTTCAAGCCAGCAATCACCCAGCAACATTTAATATATTCCCACATGGTGATTGGACACAGTAGAGTTTGTGCTTGTGAGAGAGTCTCCCTGAGTTTGATCAGTTTTGGGATGTGGTCAGGGAAACTGCCCCTGAAGGGTAGTGAACCCACCACAGTGACCAGCCAGGCAGTCTAATTCTGGTAACTGCCTAATTGTAGTTGGCCATTTAAAGCCCAATAAGTATTATTTTACAGATGTGACAATGAAGAAAGGTAACGTAAGTTTTCCCCATGGCCGGTAAGTGGCAGCTGAAACCTGGGCACTGACCCATAGTGATTAAAAGTTTATATCCAAGCATCCAGCTCCTCACGTTAAAACTCTAACTCTACTACTTATTGCAATACCCATGTGACTCTGGAAAGTCACTTGACATAGTCTCAGTTTTCACATCTGAAAAGGGGAAATACCTCTTATGAGCTGTTAGGATGATGAGTAAATGTATCAGAAACATAACCGGTGTCAAAGATATGGTGATATTGCCTCCCCAATATCTTGACCCACATAATATCTCACATCTTTTATGGAAGCTTTTCCTGTTTCCTTGTTGTAGTGACCATAAAGTTATGTGTGTACATAATTTACTACGACTAGATTGGAAGCTTCTCAAGACTAAGAATTGGCCCTAGCTGGTTTGGCTCAGTGGATAGAACATTGGCCTATGGACTGAAGGGCCCCGGGTTCAATTCCAGCCAAGGGCACATGCTTGATCCCTAGTAGGGAGCATGCAGGAGGCAGCCAATAAATGATTCTCATCATTAATGTGTCTGTCTCTCTTTCCCTTTCTGAAATCAATAAAAATACATTTTTTTAAAAAAAGATTAAGAATTGTGGATGTTTCCGTTATCATCATCCATGCCAGCTAATAATATTTGATAAATGTTTGCTGACTTGAATAATTGATGTAGAATCAGAGTTACAATGTAGAGAGAGAAAAAACAGCATAGTCTATCTTATGGTAGGTGATACTAAAGGTGTGTTTTATGACTCCTTAACTGTCCTCAAGGTCTGGATAGCTGCAGGGTATCCTAGAAGAGGGTGGCCATTGCAATGTAATAGATGTCACAGGATGGAGGTGAGCTGGCAGGAGATGGATGCTACAAAGGACCAGGAACCCAAAAAATCTGTGTTCTGGCCATGACCTTGTTCTCGTTAGCTGAGACCTCCAACTGGTAAAATAATAAGTTTCTTTACCAACTCAAAGGACTCACATAATAAGTAAACCTGGTCTGTTTATACATTCAGGTTTCTCCTTACCACCTAATCAAGACCTGATTGGTAAACCTAGAATGATCATGTATGGTTAAGAAATGAGGGCAGAGGATAATTTATTGATTTAGACATGTATTCAAATAATTAGACAAATATTAAACTGCTTTCAAATTTCAGCAGTTTTATTTACTAGCCATTTACTTTGGGCAAGTAACATAACCTCTGTGATCTGGTGAAAAAGTGCCTCATGGTGCCGAAAACGGTTTGGCTCAGTGGATAGAGCATCAGCCTGGGAACTGAAGGGGGGTTCGATTCCGGTCAAGGGAATGTACCTTGGTTGCGGGCACATCCCCAGTAGCGGGTGTGCAAGAGGCAACTGATTGATGATCTCTCTCAACGTTTCTGACTCTCTATCCCTCTCTCTTCCTCTCTGTGAAAAATCAATAATATATATATATATATATTAAAAAGTGCCTCATGGAGATGTCCCAAAAGTGCCCATGTAAAATGTTTAGGTTGGCAAGGAGAACATGCTTAAAAATGGATGGTGGAGATTGGAATTATTGTTGGTAATGTTTGTTCAGTTGTTCTGTGTAAGAAGTTAATACATTCCTGGATCAGTTTATTGTTTCCGTTTTATTTTATTTTTTTAAATATATTTTATTGATATTTCACAGAGAGAAGGAAGGGAGAGAGAGAGCTAGAAACATCGACCAGATGCCTCTATGAGAGAGAAACATCGACCAGCTGCCTCTTGCACACCCCCTATCAGGGATGTGCCCACAACCAATGTACATGCCCTTGACCGGAATCGAACCTGGGACCTTTCAGTCCTCAGACCAACGCTCTACCACTGAGCCAAACCGGCTTCGGCTTGTTTCCGTTTTATATCATGCTGTTAAATCATTTGTTTGTTAGCACATACCCTGAGTGTCAAAACAGCCAAACCATATGTTTTGGGTCATATAGGCACAAGTGTTTAGTGTTGACACAGCATAAATATCTCCCATGATGATATGAGTATGGTCTTGAGTAACAAAGTCCATACCAGGCACATGAGTCTCTGAACCTAATAAATATGTGATAACATGAAGTGAGTGATAAATGAAAAACAAGTGAAGAATTTAAAATTTAGTCTCTATTAATTCTTGGGTTTAAAATCAAACAAGTAGTTGTTTCCATGTGTTTTAAGTTAGCTGCTTATGCTGTAATAATTTACCTAAACTTCAGCAACACTTTGTGTCCTTATGATGTTCCTAATTAAATCCATTCCCACATTTTCCATCCTGAATTTCTTAAGTCTTAGCCTGGGTTTGAAAGGAGATTGGAAGTTCAGGACTCCTTTCAGATAACTTAAATAAAAGGCTACCTGGAGATGCATAGAAATAATTTAGGTGGTAGTGTTTGGTTCAGTACTCAACCCCTGTAAATTATTTATCACTTGTGGATAATTTGTGAAAGTCATATAAGGCAGAGTAATATTATGTATATATTTTTTAGAAGTTAAATAAGTCATCACATTCTTTTTCATCACTTGAAACAATTACAAACTAAACAAAAAGACCCATAAGTACATAATCATTGGCATGCCATGTAATCTTCAAACTAGCATATTGAAGAACAACAGTTTTGCCGAAACCGGTTTTGCTCAGTGGTAGAGCGTCGGTCTGCGAACTGAAAGGTCCCAGGTTTGATTCCGGTCAAGGGTATGTACATTGGTTGTGGGCATATCCCCGGTGGGGGGTGTGCAAGAGGCAACTGGTCGATGTTTCTCTCTCATTGACGTTTCTAGCTCTCTATCTCTCTCCCTTCCTCTCTGTAAAAAATCAATAAAATATATTTTAAAAAAAAAAAGAACAACTGTGTTGATCAGAGAATGTTTTTTATACTAGTGGGTATTGCTAGCTCTAAAATGTTACCATGAAAGGAAATGCTGACTTATTCTAAATAGAGCAGAGATAAAGATAGATAGTGGCCTTGCCAATTACAATGGTATCCCACCAATAAACACATAATTTGTAAACATATTGTAGCTAGCTAGCTAATTTCCCAGATAAATATCCGGTAGTCTGTTTCTCTCCATGCTGCTAAAAATGCTTTACAGAGATAGAGTACTACTTTCTGCTTTGATATTGGTTCGCTCTAGAACAACTCACACACTAATATTAAACAGTTATGAAAATTCCAACTCAAATATGAGGCCATGCCTCACAGTGGATTAGGAAATATAACCACTCCCCTTTTCTCCACACAGGAATTTAGGCACTTAGCTTCTACTGTATTGGTGTTAATGAGAGTTATGCATATAGATTTCCTCAATTCAAATGTGATTATTCCCTCTTCACATTGAGAGCAACTAGGTTTGTCAGCAGGGAAAGAATGCTACTTTCTTTAACCCATAGTGGGTGAACGTGTCTCTTTGCAGAAGACCTTATGCTTCCATGGTTTGTGGAAACTCTCCATCTACCGGTAATAGTTTCTCAGTCTGTTGAGTGGAAATCTGTCTCAGGAAATTAAGGACAAAGAGGAGAGTCGACAGCAGTGGATGATAAGCTATTGGGAGGCACAGTAAATAATGGAGGGAAATGCAGCCCGAGAGAGAGGGATCATTTAAGGCTATTAGATGACAAATCCACTTCAATGCCGTTATTACACTTGTAAATATAGAAAAATGATAATGTTGACAACTCTTCATCACACAATCTGTCTCATTAATAAATGATGAAGGGTGGAAAGAGTAAAAGAAATAAGGCCAACTCTGTGCATAACAATATCACAGAAGCGCTGGGAAAAACTAGCTAAGCTAAAACAAAGACGGAACATGGCTGCATTAATGAAGAATGACTGAGGTAAAAAGGGAAGATTCAAAGGCATGTATGTGTAGAAAACAGTATGGATAATACAGGGCTTTTTTGTTTAAAATAAATTATATAACTTTACCTTACATTATTGGGGAAAAAATAGCATATAATACTTACCTGTGAAATTTTGTTTTCAATGTTGGTTTCCAGGGAAAAGATAGCTGCCTGCGTTCCTCTAGTGTAAGTCAAAGGTCATTGACAGGGAGGCTTCCCACCTCACATTCCTGAGAGCAATGAAAAACACATTAAAAGTCTGCAGAAGGCATTTTTATTTCCTCCTGGAAAAGTATCTATAGCTCTGTCTCTGATTGTCTTCTAAGAGGGGCATCAGCCAGAGATCTAAGTCCAACTTAAGAAAGGACAAAGATCTGAAAGGCATTGGGGGAGCTTTAAGTCTCTGTGATTGGGGGACCTATATACATTAAACTAGCTTCATGGAGCTCCCAAAAGCTACATGCTTCAAAAAATAAACTTGATTGATTGATGATTGATTGATTGAAGGGCCGTGTAATTAGAATGGGTGGAAGGAGTTGCTGACAGCCTCCCACTGGCCATTTTCTCCTTTTTTTTTTAGTAATAGAACTCATGATTCTAGCTGAGCTTATAGCAGCCAAATACAGAACATAGCTTCCTTCGCAGCTAGTAAATGAGCATGTGATTAAGTTCCAGGAATGGATTCTAATGGGAAGTGCCTGATTTCTAGGAAGATCCTTAAAGGAAGAAGTCACTTCTTTATACCCTTCTTCTTCTTCTTGCTAGCTTGTATACAGACATAAAGGCTTAAATCCCAGCAGCCATCTTCCACCAAGACAGGCAGAACATTCCAGAGCCACCTTACTAGCCCTGGATGACCTACCTCTAGAGTGTGTGTGTATAACAGAGAAGCAAACTTCTATCTTGGCTATCACTATTACTTTGAGTTTTCTATTACTTGTAGCCAAACCTAATCTTAATATGCTATGCATTTTTGAAAAGTAGAAAGTAAGCAGTAATCTCTTGGTCTAAAGAGTGATAAAAAAAAAAAAAAAGTGAATTGCTAAGCCTGACTGATACCTAATTGGTTGCTTTAATTCATACAATATTCTGAACTTACGCAGTGCAAATGGAATTATAGATTGTGTTGTTTTGTTTTTCCTTTTCTACACAATTTATTGTGAGATTATCATTCTCAAATAAAATACTACTTTTCATCGTTTTCTTCTACTCTGTCTTCTTGAACAATTCATTTTTCCTTCCAAAATATTGCATGCAATAGTTGAGACCAGGAAGAGTTTCTAACCACAGCTAAGGGCCTGAACATTCATCTGAACATTCGTATGCTAGTTACATGCAGCTGTCACCTGGTGGTCTCTTTATAGCCAATCTCTATGACAAGTTCCAGGAAAACTCTTATCACAATGACCTTCACACATCTTCAGATCTCACAGGCTTTGTTGCACCTCAAAGGCTCCATCACTGCCTGGAGGCCATACACTTTCCTGCTGGGCAGTCTCAGTGATAAGGTTAATGGTTAAGTAGAAAACAAAGACTGAAGTTTGCTGTTATGATTGGCCCGCCTTTCTTGGTAAATTCAATCCATATATATATTTGAAGAAAGACATTCTAACCTGGCAGCCAGAAACTGTATCTGAAGATGTGTTAGAGCTGTACCATCAAGGCACCTGTAAATATTAATTTTGAATAACCTGCATCTCCTACCATCAATTATGAGGTTGTCTCATGAATTCTTAAGTGACCCTGGGTCTTAGGATAGAAACACTGTACATCAAGAATGGAAACAAGTACCCGTGTTTCCCCGAAAATAAGACATCCTCCGAAAATAAGACCTAGCGCAACTTTGGGAGAAAAAAATAATATAAGACACTGTTTTATTTTCGGGGAAACAGGATACCATTATCATTCTCAAAAAAAAGTGTTAACTTTCTTTCTAATATATTTTATTGATTTTTTACAGAGAGGAAGGGAGAAGGATAGAGAGCTAGAAACATCGATGAGAGATAAACATCGACCAGCTGCCTCTTGCACATCCCCCACTGGGGATGTGCCTGCAACCAATGTACATGCCCTTGACTGGAATCAAACCCGGGACCCTTCAGTCCACAGGCCGATGCTCTATCCACTGAGCCAAACTGGTCTTGGCAAGAAGTGTTAACTTTCTTCTCCTTCAAGAACTGTTGCAATTGTGTTCTCCTAGATAGAGGAAAAAATTGAGTAACTGGACCAATGGCATTTCCTAATCTATACAGTTGATCAAAGCAGAGCTCTTGTAAGTAAAGTTTTATTGAAACCTAGCCACAGCTCTGTTCTTTTGTTTAGTACTACTATGGCCGTTTTTACTGTAACAGTAGAGCTGAGTAGTTACAACTATAATCACATCACCCAGCAAAGCCAAGAATATTTATTTTCTGGCCCATTACAGAAGTTTGCCTCTGCAAAAAAAAAAAAAAAAAAAAAAAAAAAAAATGGTTTGCTGCCCCCTCTCAATGTATCCTTATACTCAGTTAAGTAAAAGGTAAGGTTTATAAGCTTCCTTTTTTACTTAAGCTTTCCTTTACTAACCTAAAATAACTCCCCATATTTGTCTACCAGGTGCAACCTGCTATTTTGCTAGGGCATGAGTGGCAATTTATTATTAAACTGAGGCCTGATGCATGAAATTCATGCAAGGAGCTCAGCCCTCACAGCCTTTGTCCAGAAGGTCGTCTGGAAGGCCATTGGACTGTCCAGTGTAATTAGCATATTATGCTTTTATTATTATAGATCCCATTTGCAAATTTGCCCACATCAATCCAAAAAAAGCAGCACTTTTATGAAAATGCAACATCTAAACCTGAAGCCAAAACAATATATTAGTTAAACTTAGTACCTGTATCTAGAAAGTTATGTCCTCGACACAATTTTTGTTTCTTTCTAGAAATGTGGAGGAAATGAAATCAACAAAAGGTCAAAGATACACACACACACACACACACACAAAATAGATTTAGCAGACAAATATATGGCAAAAAAAAAAATAGATTTAGCAGACAAATATATGGCTTAGTGAAAGTTAAAGAGAGTAAGGGCAATTTTAAAACAACGTAGAGGAAAGGCAGAATGAGAAGACGTATCCAGGGAGGCAGAAGTAATTCAAATAAAGTGAACAGTTAGACTTTCCCGGTCAAGTTATCCATTTTCAGTTGAAAGTTATCCACATTTCCACCAGGAGCACATAATCAAAAATGATAGTTAGAGAATCTATCTAACAATAGGGTAATATGCAAGTTGTCAGGACACTGCCATCACAGCGCAGGTGGGTGGGGGCATGCAGCATTGGGGATGGAGGCAGAGTCATGGTGGGAGCTTCCATGCACATTCGCTGGGGGAGGTCCATAGGGTCCAACCTACCTTTTTGGGGCAATCCATTGAGGAGCCAGATGGGTGGGTGGGGCCTACCTCTTTGGGGCAATGGATCATGGGGCTCCTGCATTGTGACAGGGCACAGGCCAGACTAGGGTACCCCCACCCTGAGTGCACAAATTTTGTGCACTGGGCCACTAGTCAATTATATTTGGATGTATTTGTTTGGAATTTTAGAAATTTAAAAGTGAAGGTGAACTTTAAAATAATTCTAGTCCAACATGCCCATTATAAAAACAAGAGCCAATTGTGCCCTCCTAGAAATCCCATGCTGCATTGTGGCAAAGCTGGGACATGCACACCCCATGGGGGCCTACCCTTCCAGAAGACTTGTTTTAGTGGGGAATATTATTAAATACAGAACTCAGTTTTGAGAAAGTGTGAAATTTTAGAAATTTAGAGTTGTCTGAAACAATTGGAAGATAAGCCTTTAGTTCATTTGAAAGATAAAGTCAATTTTTTAAAAAAAAAAGTCAGCTCTTAAGTGTATATAGATTAGTTGCAAAATGAATGTAATGAAACAGTACTTGGATAACCCAGACATAGATTAAGATTATTATGTTAGAAGCAAAATAGGACAGGTTTAGGGAATTTTAGAAATTTTGGAAATTAAGGGGACCATGGAGGAAGCACAGGGCTGCAGAGCAGCTGAGGGTGCATTTCCATAGAATGAGGGAGCTGGGAAGAGCAAAAGGTCTCTATTTACAAAATAAAGGGAAGGAAGCCCTTCATCCAGAAGAAGAGGAAGAAAGCCCAAAGGGAATAGGAAAACAATAAGGAAGGAGGGGGGTAGAGGGAACCTTACATGTCCCATGTGAGGTTCAACCTTTGAGCTCAGGAGTTACTATAGTAACCAGTCTAAGGGGATAGCGACCAATCAGAGGGCATATCAAGGCACCAAGATCTGCAGACTTTATAAGCCACAGGGAAAAGGAACTCAGTGGGACTCTTTCCCCCTCCCCACGTGGGAGTCTGTACTTGTCCTTCAATAAATCTCCACCTTTGCTGTACTACCCTCTGTCCACGGATTCATTCTTAAGACTCCAGCAGACAAAGAATCCAGGTTCCAATCCAAAAATTCAGTTTCACTCATGTGGCAAATAAGTTAATTTTTAAAATTGAGTGCTTTAGTTATTTTATCTTTTCGGTGTATTTTTCTCTGAAGTGTGTATCATCTTCCTTTTACCATATACGTTCAGTAAGAAATTTTCTTACTCTTTTTTATTTTCCAATTCTTAAATGCCTTAATTTTCCTGAAAATGATCTCAAACACTTTATTCCCATAGTCTCTTATGGAACCACATTAGAGAACAGCAAATCTATTAGAGATAGAAGCCAGAATAAAAAGGTGAGCCATACTGTCAGATATTTAGGAATATTAATTTGGGTCTTAACAGTAAGTATTTAAGTGCTTCTGGGTAGTTGCAATAGCACATCCTCCTTACAAGCTCACTTCTTTGTCTTTACTTGAGTGTTGATAATGTTTTCTGCAGCTCTTCTTCTGCTGGGTACCAGCTGCATTGTCCCAATGGCTCTCAGAAAGAGACTAATGGGCCTAATCCATAAATATGGAGGAGAAGTGGGGGGAAAGGCAAGGGGCTCTGTTTATTGGCCATTAGTCATCAATAAATGATAGCAGTGTTAAACAATAAACACAGAGCTCTGAGAATATCATTAAAATTACTTACAAAATAAATGTTTCTGCAATACATCAGTGTTTCATAGACAACTCCCCAGTGGGCTCTAAGATTGGATTTGTCATTTGTTGGTTTTGAAACAAGCGATTTTGGGGTCTTTGCTCTGATGGGCTTATAGGATGACTATAGATTTAAAAAAATAGTAGTAAGATAATAATTTCCTTTGATTATGTGTCATTTCTTCACTGAGTTAATTTCATGGAAAGCTGGGAATATCTGAAAAATATTTTGTTCTCTTCACAATATGGGTTCCTATACTTAAGGTATATGTTATAAGAAACATGCCTACACTCACAGACTACCTAACCTAAGACAGTAAAGTATAAACCTCAAGACCTTAAGAACTAACTAACCACAAAACAAGATAAACCTAGTTTTGTCTCGCTTTCTAGAAGAACATAGGGAAAAGCAACAATAAAGTACTTTGAGAACAGTCTGTTTTGCTCTCTGTTTCTTGAAATGATATGCCTCCTCACTTGGTACCACATTGCTAAAAGCTAGGGTCTATCAGATGTCCTAGTATTATTCCCATTTGTTGAAGTTCCTAAAACCAGACACTCTAAGAACAATAGACAGGGACCAGATAAACATGTTTTAAATGATCCCATTTTCATGCTTTATGACGTTTTCATGATTGCTTCAGTCATCTATCTAAAGATTTATTGTGAAGGCTAAGTGGGGATTACAGATGAATACACTTCTCAAATCCATTTAAAATGCCTTCCTTTAAAACACTTAGGATGTAAGACAGTGAAAACCTGAAAGCTTCAAACTCCACATCCACCATTTAAGTAAGTTACCTAATTACAGTTATAGGTCTGTTTCTTCATTGATGAAACAGAATAGTCACAAAGTAAGGTTAACATCTGGCAAACTTGAATTCTCAAAAATCACAGGAAAGATATGATTTTTGTTGTTAGTTTTAAGAACTGGATAAAAAATCTTATCTTATTGAGAGGCAAATGAGCCTTCCACTCCCCAGTGAAACATGCCATGGTTAATAATACCTACTTCATAAGGTTGTCATGAGGGTCAAATACAGGTAAAAAACCTAGCAGTTGAGTTAATGGTTAATAAATATTAATTATTCCCCTTTTGTCCTTTCTGTTTTTAATGGAAGAAAAGTCTATAATGATTCTAATTTGTGGAATAGAGTGTGGAACAGAATATGATGAAAGTCACACAGGCTTTTTAATGAAAAACGTACAGTGATGGCAAGACATCGAATGTCTTTCCAGAACCATAAAATTTAAAGGCAAATACCATAAAATTTCCCTAATTTTAAAAACATAGACATAGAAGCACCAAAATGTTAACCCCTTCTCTGAAGTTACTTTATCAAAATCTCCAAGTTTTTGAAGTTCAAAATTTTTAATTACAGGCACATTATTTCTGAGATTGTATTCAGTGTATTTGTAGGTATATCACCATCAGTAGCAAAATCACCACTTATTTTAGGTTATATATTTTTCTTCTGGGAACTTTTAAATAGATACCCATTACACGATCAGGAAGGCAAAGAGGGCCTAAGGGTAAGTCCATAGCGGAGGGCAAAGAATGGGGTTATGAGGGGTCAAGTGCACTGCAGCTGCTGTGGCTGTGGCTGTTTTAACAGGCTGTTTTGTTTCCGTGGTTGCCACCATAGACCTTCACCTCTTACTCAAATTTCTGTTTCCAGTGCTGAGTCTGTGCAGCTTAGTTCTATGGGTCTCCACAGCGAGGGCTCACTTGCATGGTTGCCTGGGCTATCTACCAGGGCTGCACACCCAAGACTCATTTTCTTCCTGGTTCTCCCCATTGTACTTGTTGGCTTGGCCTTCTATCAATACACAAAGGCTTCACCAAGTCTTCCCCCTCTGCACCTCGTGTGACCTTAGTGTGTGATCTCTGCTAGTCCTAAGTCATCTTTTGTTTGATAAAGATGACACATCAGTGCCCTCTGCCAATGTTAGAGCATCCCTTAGTATGCTTTGTGTTTAATATACAGTGTTTGCATACACATAGCTCCAAATATGTTCCAGAAACATGGTCCCATTCACAGACCATGACCATTTGAGGGATGAGAGTCCCTCCTGTCATCAGGCTGAAGGTTTTACAGAGTCACTTTGACGTGGTTTTAGAGTAATCCCAATGAGATGGCTTTAATGTGGCCCAAGGGACGATAGCTAATCACAAGCAGGCTTGGACTCTGCTACAGATCAATATGCTCAAGATGCCTCTCAGCTTAGCTTTCTCCAGATAGGCTGCAATGCACTTGGAGGCTCTAAGACTGTGCCACACATTCAGATGCTCCTGAATCACAAAGAACACAGGACCGGGCCATTGACTTTGGATGCCACGTAGCAGAGCAGACGAATTGCACACAGCAATCCACACTAACATTTTGCCTTATTTGCAGCAAAGGCCCAACTATGTGATCAGTCTGCTGCTGCTTGGCAAAGTGCACTTCAATTTCAAGCTGATGTGTTTACTTTCTAAGGTTGAAATGGTTGTCAGCAATTTTTATTTTAAATAGAAGTTGCAGTCACTGGCCTTTTAGAATACTTCATATTTACAAAGGTGCGTTTTATAAGAACATCCTAAAGTGCTGTATGAATATCATTTCATTTATCCTTATAACATCCCTGTGCGGGGGGGAAATAGCCCATATTACTCTCCTCCATCATCACCAGACCCAGTGTTCTTGGGAAAGCACACAAAGAATTCACATAGGCCTGTTAGGGTTGTGTACGAATGTTCAGGCTCTGGTCAAGGGTTGGGGGGCATAATCCTATCACCCCAAGAGAATGACATGTTCATGCGGGCAGAAGAATGGGGTGTGGAAAAAGAAGGCTATGAAATAAACTGTAGTGTTGAAGGCCCTTCCTCTCTGCCCGCCCCCCCTCTTTCTCTAGTTCCCCAGTTACCAGTTATTGTCATCACTACAGAGAGGGCATGGACGGAGGAATGGAGCAAACTGGTAGGTGAGCCCATGAAGTGTTAATCCTGTTGGTTGCTTTTGAAATACCTGTGTTCTAGATCCGAGACCAACTGATTTTTACTCTATAGAATTTTTAACTAATTAGGATATTCCACTAAACATACCCTGAGACCCTGGATTAGATCTATTTGATTCAACTATTTATTCAGTAGAACTTTGGGGAATTATGCGCTCTAGTGACAAAATGTGTTGGGAGGGGTGATGGTGATGGAAATCTGTGTCCCTGTTTTACCACGAAGTAAGGAAATGAGTATTTATGGAGGTCTACAGTGTGCTAGGCAGGAGCTCTTACAGGAACTCATCTATGCAGTTCATCGAACACTGAAATTTAGGAGTTATGATTGCCGTGCTGCCTTCCAAGAAACCAAGCCCTGAAAGAATAAACAACTTACTCAGGAAACCCCTGACACAGCTGGAAAGTAAAGTACAGAGTCTGGATTTAACCCACCAGACCTTTCTAATTTCGAAACTCCAGTTAGGAGCTGCCTGGGAGTTGTTCTCAAGACTACTACAGAAATTGTCTTACTAGAGTCATTTGTATTTGTTCCCAACTAGTTTTTGTCTTTTATACTTGTTTTTGAATTACATTATTTCATTTAATGTTACCTAGACTAATAGAACATGAATACAAAGAAAAGAGGTCTATTGTAAGTAGAATGCTTTGGGAACACTGCTTAAAAATTACTGTCGTATATACATGGGTGAGACACCAGCAAAATATTGGGGAAATGTATAGGTTTAGGATTCTACCCTGAGATTGTTTCACAGTTCTTGTTGCACCTTACCGAAATGGAAACTGAAAATTATAGATGATGTGTACGGCTGTGTGTTATAATAATGACATGGTCATAAGGAAACCCCTCTAATGTATGAAATAATTATTGTGTGAAATGTTTGCTGTATGGAGACCCCAATAGTCTGTAGTTTCCAAATTGGTGAACACCCCACTATCTTGGTGTGAATGCTCTGAGCCCTTAAAGTGTAAATGCCCTGCTCCCAGCATAAGGCACACCGTCTGGCCCACACTGATAAGACTCCAGTTGTTTACCGCCAGCTATATAAGCGTGGGACATTCTTCAGTCGACATCTCCTGCCTGATGAGGGGAGAACTCCACATTGCTCTGTGTGACGAGCCCCTGACTGACTGCTCTGCTATGCCAGCATGAACCAACTGTGGCCTCCTGTCCGTCTCCATCTGTCGTCCGTCTTTCGGTGTGCATCACCAGGTGGCCTTTGCTGGAGTCTAGGACCCACTAGGAATAGGTAAATAAACCCTGTGTGATTACATACCAATTCTGTCTTGTGTGTTCCTGTGTTCCGGTTCGATTCAGCTGTCTAGACATTGAAGTACCAGGGGATAGGCCATTATTGCCGACTCCAGGTCACCTGTGTTTGTCCCACTAAGTCTAGACAGATATTAATTGGGGTATAATTGGGACACTGTGATTGTTTGGGAAAGATGCCAATTCAAAGAAAAGGATTTAACCTACATCCAAAGTTGTAAAAAGGAATAGACATTTCTATTTTCAGTGTATATATGTATTTACATACATGCACACACACATATATAAAATATATCAGGTGTACATAAACTTAAACCTTGAAAAGGTAGTTACCTAGGTCCCTGCTCTGGCTGCTTTTTCCAATGGAATCTCCTACAAAGCTTTCATTCTCTAATCTGGCAATGTTATCAGCTAATCAACTATATATTGTATATTTCTACCAATCGGAGGGACCCCATCCATGAGCCTCACTCTCCCTCTGAGTGAGAAGTACTGAAGTGATAGCCACGTGGGATTCCAAACAGAATCGAGATAAATATAAACACCGAGTAGTCAATAAACCATTTAATGCATGGCTAGATATTAATGTTAATTTAGAAGCTCACATTGCGTAAAGGTATATGTCTCTGAGCTTTTATGCTCTTGCTTCTATTTGCTTTCATTTCCTAATGAAAGCTTTATTTTGAGAACTGCCAACCGAAGCATTTTCAACAACACTGCTTTCCCAGTCACCCCACATTGCAAACCAAGAAGTCATCCGGGACTCTTCCTCACTCCCACTCCAACCCTCAAGGCCCTTGTTCATATCTGCCCCTGGGTTGGCAGGCACAGCTAGACATGGAGGCCAGTTTCCTCAAGTCTGTGCACGAGGGCCAGCTCCCACTCGCCTGCATCCCTGCCCCTCACTGTTTCATTCTGTGGGATCCTGACAAAGTCAGAAAGAAGGCTGATAACATTCTCTCTCACTTCCTGTTACTTGCTACACAATAACAGGGCAGTCTCAAAGTTAAAAGTTTTCCTGAAGCATGTTGTTGAAATTAATTTTGCTGTTCTGCCTGCAGCTAACCGAGGTCAGTGGTAAAAATTGGAATTATTACATAGCCTCCCAATAGGGTTCCTTATTTATCCACCCACCATCATACTGCCCCCTCTCATCTCAAATCTGAGGAGTTACCTTACTTACGGTATGTAGAATCCAAATCTCAGTTTGTAACTGCTCTACTGAAAGCCAGTTAAGGTGCTCTTGGTTTGTTAGACTGAATCCAACTCTAGACATGCCACATGGGGCCTCCTGACCTCTGGATCCCTTTCTGTTTTCATAGGTGCACTTTCTCTTCTCTTCCCCCAATAGGTTGCTCTTCTGCACAATTTCAGGATTCACTTGAGTGCCTCCTCCTCTACGAAGTGCCCTTGACACCCCGGGACACTAGGTGAGGTCTGCCTCTGATTGTGTCTCCAACCCCAAGATGCTCCTATTACCCAGGATGTGGAAAGAAGCCAAGGGAATCTTGCCAACATGCCAATAAGCAGAGAACAAAGGCCACTGTGCTCCTGGTGGGTCAGGTGAGCTGAACCAGTGTCCAAGACAGCTGTGGATTCCAGCAGAGCCGTTGGCATGTGAAACAAGAAAAAGACTAGCTATGGGACCAGTCCTCCCTGTCTGAGCTACCCTCTGTAGGGTATTATTCCACAAATGCCAAGATTGGCTTTAATCTTGTACTATTGTATCAAAATCTTCTCTTTATCTACATTGAACAATACCTTGGTTTTTATATTTATCTTAATCTGCTTGGTTAAAGTATTAAGAGGAAAATATAAAAAGAATTAGAATTCCTAGCATCTTGAGCTTGCCTTTTAGCATTCTAAAAAAATTATAAATTTGATATGGCAATAAAGTGAATTCTTGAGTTATTCTAATTCTTATAACGTCTTTAAGACCTATGTAGACTTAGAATTGGTTATTCTTAGAGTCTGGCATTCATTTCATTGGGATGGAATATATTTGGAAATTATCACTAAATTTAATATTTCTGATTCAATAACTATTTACATATTAAGAGGCTCCATTTTTTCTATTCTGATAATTGTACCAAGTAAAAATTATATTTTATATACAATTATATGTAGCACTTGACTATTATTATAACCCATATGAATTCACTTACTTTTCACAATTTGTAGCATAGACAGAGCAAGTATTATTATCCCCAGTTTACTGATAAGGAAGCTCGGGTGGTTTCTGACTCTAAGCACATTTGCTTGGGATTAGCTTTGGGTTAAAAACTAATAAGTACATCAAGTTACCTGATTCCTGGTAAAAGCCTGTGCACAAGCAGTTGAAGAACATTCATTTTTTCAGAAGAAGGAATCATATGAGATGTGATATTTTGGGTTTGGTAAATCATTTTATAATTGCTAAAATCTATTGGTACAACCCAAGGAATAGAAAATAATTGGTTCCAAAATAAATTCTGCCCTGATTTCTTTATCACGATCTTATCTATAAGGACAATGGTTTTATTAGTCCTTTTTGTTATTAGCTTATAAAAAGTTCATTTTACCTCTTCAACCATCTTCTCAAGTATATTTCAATATTTATTAAAAAATTAAATGTAAAGGTTTTGCCTGATTTCTGTAATACTGAGAGAAGCATATATACATCTCCATAGAAAGAAATTAAGACAGTGTTTACATTTGTCTTGACTTTTGTAGCAACCAGTGAAACAATGTGGGGGTAAAAAAAGAACTTCAGATTTTAATGACTAAAAGGTAAGGTTCAAGGAAGCAGGAACTTTGTCTTCTTAAAAACTTTTTTTAATTTATTGATTTTAAGAGAGAGAAAGAGAGAGAGAGAGAGAGAGAGAGAGAGAGAGAGAGAGAGAGAGAGAGAAAGAAACAGATCTTCTGTTCCATTTACTTATGCATTTACTGTTTGATTACTGTATGTGCCCTGACTGAGGATCAAACCTGCAACCTTGGTGTTGCAGACGATGCCCCAAGCACTTGAGCACCCGACCAGGGCAGGAACTGTCTTTTTTTCTGCATATTCCAAAGGCCTAGAATAGACCTGGAATATAGTTGGTGCTTAATAAGTATTTGTTGAGTGAATAAATGAAAGAACAAAGGAAACAAAGAAATTGAGGCTTGTGACATTTTCTTATTGGAGAAGAAAAATAATTAATTTATCTAACAAATATTTACTGAGCATCTAAGAAGTTCTAGACATGCCAAAACTGGTTTGACTCAGTGGATAGAGCATTGGCCTGCGGACTGAAAGGTCCCAGGTTCGATTCCAGTCAGGAGCATGTACCTTGGTTGCGGGCACATCCCCAGTGGGGGGTGTGCAAGAGGCAGCTGATCGATGATTCTCTCTCATCAATGTTTCTAACTCTCTATCCCTTTCTCTTCCTCTCTAAAAAATCAATAAAATATATTAAAAAAAAAAAAGAAGTTCTAGACAAATTCAGAGGTTCTGGGTGAAGAGTTAGGCATCCTAATGCAGTCAGGGCAACCAGGGAAGGTAGCTGGGAGGAGCTGCCATTTGAGATCTGAGTGAAGTGAGAAAGCAGGCCACGCGCACATAACATAGCCTACCCGATACGGAAACATTAAAGTAGATGCTGTATAGAAAGCACTTAGCTCAAGGCCTGGTGCACTGGCAAGGATCAGAAAATAGTTGAGACAGGGTTCATTCAGGACACACACCACCCCAACATATTGCACATTGGCATATTGAGTATTTCAAACTGAAGCGATGTGAGAAGTGAATGATGCAGAAAGGACTCTCTGACCTTTCTCAGAAAGGCACAAAGCCCTCATATGAGAGGTGTCTCCCTAGAAAAAAATATTTATATCTCCAAGGACATTGAGAGGAATGTTAAGGTGTGAGAACTTAGCTCAAACCCTTTTAGGTTTTTTTGGTCTTATCACATATTTCTGGTCTCTTCAGTCTTCATCAAACTGAACATAAACACATTTGGGTCTTGATTCCCAGTCAGGGCACATACCTAGGTTGAGAGTTTGGTAGGATATGGGTCAATGATGATGTTTCTCTCTCACATTGATCTCTCTCTCTCTCTCTCTCTCTCTCTCTGTCTCTCTCCTTCTCCTCAAATAAATAAAAACACATCCTTGGGTGAGGATTTTTTAAAAAATGTTAGAAAACTATTTTTCTCACTTGAATGCATAGTGTAAAAATCACTACAAACCATCCAATCCATACCTGACATTTTCTTTAGTGACCGTGTAACATTTCCTGGTATGGATGGACCACAGTTTGCTTACCTACATCCCTAGTGATGAGCACTCCCTTTGTGTCTGTGACTTTCACCACTTCAATGAGCAAAGCTACACTAAACCTCCCTGTACATGCATTTTCATGTACGGCTAGTTTTATTTCTATAAAATTGCTGGGATAGGGTGTTTGTGTGCCTGTCATATTAATAGTTACGTCCAGAATTTCAGTCTCAAAAGATGTTAACAGCCCTGACTGGTTTGGCTCAGTGGACAGAGTGCCGGCCTGTGGACTGAAGGGTCCCAGGTTCGATTCCAGTGAGGGGCATGAACCTTGGTTGGGGGCACATCCCCGGAAGGGAGTGTGCAGGAGGCAGCTGACCAATGGTTCTCTCTCATGGATGTTTCTAGTTCTCGATCCCTCTCCCTTCCTCTTTGTAAAAATCAATAAAATATATATATATTTTTAAAAAGATGTTAACAGTGCACATTCCCCTTTGTGTTTTGTCCAATACTTATTTTTAGTGTTTATACACACATATAATTAGGGGAAACTACTATAGACTCTAAGGAATGCTAAAAAAAATTCAGTCATCACCCAAGTTTTATCTGGCCTGTGGATCTTGTCATCTTCATTCAAAAAGTGAGTGTAACAGGCCTTCAATTAGCACATTTCTAAAGCTCCTCCAGGCAGCCGCATTGGTAGAACTGTGGCCGACAGCTCTGAGAGCCACAGTGGGAAGTCACCTTATTTCACCCATTCCTGAAGTTGAAACTGCTCTCTGCCTTCCATTTAGCAGAGGAAAACAGCCTCATTTTGCCAGCATTGCTTTTTGATCTTTATCCTGCTGCTATTATGATATTTGCTTCCAGCACCTGAAAGCAGTATGAAGATGCATTTGAAGTCATTGCATAGAATTTCTATGCTCCAATTTGCATTATGAACTTAAAGATAAAACAATTTAGAGCTTTAAGTCTTAGCTTCTTGTAGTATTCTTAATTTTTAAGTTCTGGGGGAAAAAATCAAGATCACCCTCCAAAGAAATGTAATGCCATTAACTGATACATGATGAATTATTTATCATCTAATTATTATAATTAGAGTTAACGCACCAAACACATTCAGACTCCAGTTTCATGGTGACATTCTGATTGATTTTCTGAAATACATAATAATTGGCCTATGTTGCACAGGTGGAAATTGGCATATCCTCCAGGAGATCTACCAGGTATAATAGTCTTTGACTCTTGTGCCATATTTTCAGTCACTTGTTCAAATAAAAACATTAAATTAACCTCTACTGTAACCTCAAAAAAAAGTTGTCTAAAGATGCCTTAAATATTTTTAAAAGCCTGCTATTGTGGTTATTTGATCCACATCATAACTAGCTATTCATCTCCAAGTATGCTGGAAAAACAATCTTGGGATAGAAACAAAGCACAAACTAGTTTTGAATTCTCAGTCCAGGAGCTATATATGAACAGAGCAATGAGTAAGCCCTGAGGAAACTGCCCAGCAGTAATCACTGTGTATATGCCAGTCCCCAGTGAGCAGTATATTAATGTCTGGCTGGTAATTTAATGGCACCTCTAGGCATAAACAAAGGTTTATTAAAATAGTAAGTAAAATATTCCTGAACACAGGATTGCTTTTTAAATTCTCATATTCTGCTTCTAGAAATTAAGAAAATCTATATTGTGATGCTAAAAGACACTGATTCAGTATACACGTGGCATAGTTTTATTTAGGTTCTTTTTGTTTTGTTTGTTTTGTTTGTTTGTTTGTTTGTTTTGTTAATCCTCACCTGAGGATATTTTCCCATTGATTTTTAGAGAGAGTGGGAGGGAGGGGGAGAGATAGAGAGAAAAACATCGATGAGAGAGACTGAGAGAGACACATATTTTGATTGCCTCCCGGCATGCGCCCCAATCAGGACCAGGAATTGAGCCTGCAACTGAAATACCTGCCTTTGACTGGAATCGAACCCTGGACCCTTCTGTCTGCGGGCCGACTTTCTATTCACAGAGCCAAACCAGTTCAGGCTATTTAGGTTCTGTTTAACACAGCCCACAGCAAAGAATCTATCTATATTTACATTTAATTATTTTTATTTCCAGGAGAAAAACTATAATGGTAATTAATAGAATCCTTTTCTTTAGATTCTTTTCTTCCATCTGCCTCTTAGTTTTACATCCACTTTCTCCCTGCACAGCTCCCCATCTTCTTCATGAACACAAAATTCCAGGAAGCTTTTTCCCCTCCCATGAAAAACAATCAAACAATAAAAGCAAATCAATCTTACAGGAATTTTCAATTCATCTTGGACAAGCAGCTTTGAAGTTCTTGTAGTGTTCTTATAACAATTGTATCTGATATGGAATCAATCTTATTTTTTTCAAAGAAAATTTTCTGAGGCTATTGCCAACACCACTGGCTGTTCTTATAGACTCCCAGCAGGTAGAATACACTGATCTCTTGGGAAATACTGACTTGAAAGAATGTGATATGTGGTATCACTATATTCATTGCTGAAGGTCTTTTATCTTAAAGAAACAACAAAACGATACCTTACTAGTGTTATCTGTCCCGTCCCCTTCTCCAAATGATGATACAACGCTTTTTGAAGGGACTAGAACTCATTATTCTGAACTTTCTCGTAAATCTATGTCTATCTATTGATCATCTTAGTCAAAAGTTAATCCAATATAATAAAGCAAGCAATGTGTGCAAATTTGTTGCTAAGAGTTTTTTTTAAATGTGGGTTTTGCCTTAAATTATCTCTTTCACTTGGTACTGGCACTTTACCAATAGATAGTGCTCACTATACAACTTTTCAATAGCTGAAAAGAATATTTAATGAGGAAACTTGATATTCATTTTTTATAGTAGAAGTTTGCAAGAACTTGTAGCATACATTTATTTTTATTTTATTTTATGCAGTTACAGTTCTTATTGCACTTTTAGCTATGGGTGTTAGCAAGTCACTTTGAGGTGCTTTCATTAAATAATTTGATCAGGTTTAGGTAGTTTTCTGACAAAAGAGAATATATTTAAGAACCTGTGGGAGGCATCTTCCTTTGGTCCTATGAGTTTATATTTTAATCTAAAATCTATTTTATACAATATCACCAAAAGCAAACATTGTTTTCTCACCTTAAAAAGGATATTTTCCCAATCTTCATGTAGAAAATCTAGTTTAAAATTATAATCATTGGCACAATCTACTGTGGTAATACTTGGGTAATATATTTTCCCTCTAAAATGCATACTCTTTCTATCTTTCATTGATGCAGAGTGTGGGCAAAACAATGTCACTTTATGAGCTTTGTCTACTGGTTTTAGTAAAAATAACTGCTTTACCAATAAAAAGAATGACAGGAAGTTAAGAAATAAAGGATAGGCTGGTCTCAAAAGAAAGAAAATTGCCCTAACGTGAGGATAAAGTTTAATTAGGAAAGCTCTGTGGTGCTCCATCTCATAAAACTCATTTTATTAAATTTATGCCCCGTATTTTTGCCACACTATATTGCTTTCTGCACTTAAAATCCAGGCATGAGGATATGAAATTATTTTTCACTCAGTCATTGGCTCCAGGGGACAGGGTCCTGATTTCACCAGGGTCTTTGGTCCTCTTGCCCTTTTGTACCTTATTCAAAAGTTTCAGCAAATTTGACCTCTGAGAACACACAATTTCCTGTTAGCCTTATAGTTGGACTTTTCTGTTTGCATCTAGGGCTCTGCTCAGAAGTAGGCAGTGTTGCATTTGAGCTCAGGAACATGGGCCAATACCAAGTGAGGCTTCTGCCAACATAGCTCACGGCTGGGCCTCGTTCCTTATTTAGGACTTAGTATCCAAATCCTGTTTGTTTTTTCAAGCTCCATTTTGGAGTGACATGCTTATATAGTTCTTTCTATGATCCGCTCTTGAAAATTACCTGGCTAATTCTGCAAAATGTCTTTGTCTCCTACATTGAACTGTTCTTGAGAATAAAACCCCCAACTACTATTTTGTTAAGTGTTGGAGGGTGGGGCAGAGGCGGGCTGGCCACAGTGATAACATTCAGAGGAGGGCTCAGCTCCCAGCTCCTTCTTTTGTAGTGACTCAGTCTGACCAGAACATTCTCCTGTGGAACCTGATCCTGTTGGAGAAGAAACAATATTCCCAATTTACATTTGAATTGCATTTCAACAGTTCACTCATTAACTAGCTGCTTTGGAACTCGTTTCCCAATGAAAACTTAAAAATCAGAGGCTAAAATGCAAACAAAGGTGGTTGAGGCATTGCGAGTACTATTGAGAGTGAAGTAGGCAGGGGGAATATGCATGATTTTTAAAGATTTCAGTGGAACGGAAATCACCGAACAAGAGAGCTCTGATCTTTATTCCTTATCAAATGCAGAGCTAAGAAGCAGATGGCACCCACACAGATCCACCCTGGGCGTGATGACGAAATTCTGGGCAGGGCCTATAGGGGCCTCCTGAGGAGGAACAATAGAGGGTGATTTCATGACTTGTTTGCATAACTGGGTGATGATTGGAGGAGGTGAAAAAGTAGGGTTTGGGGTTGAGTTCTGACTCATTTTAACAGTTAATCAGGGCAGAAATCCTGGCCCTGTGTGAATATCCAGTACAGCTTTCTTACCTTGCCTGGGCACACTTCCAGGGCAAACAGTTCCACATTTTCTTAGAAACATAGAAATAAATGACCAGTTTTTTTTTTTGTTTTTGTTTTGTTTTAAATAAGAAAACTTTAAGCAGAGGCTATTCAGGCATTATTTGGTACCCTTTCTTCTGATTCATCTTTGAGAAAGTGGCACACAGAATTTGGTCTCCCTTGCTTAGGAAAAATAGACAGGGATCCCAGTTCATTGATCCCATTTGCTTCCCTTGAGAAGAGTCACTATATGATTGTGTTAAGGGCTCTGAGGCCTTGTGAGGGGTCTATAAAATACTATATACTAAATATGAAAATTCATGGGAAAAGGAATTTTATAATATTACTAAAAATGCAATAAAATTGTTAAACCTCAAATGCCAGCACTTGAGGAAAAGTAGATTTGATTTAATGTGGGTAAAGTTTTGGAGAGAAACTTGAGGAAATTCTGAAAGTGACTACTATGAGTTTGGATTTTGGCAAATTTAATTTAAAAGGTTATGAAATTTTCCTTAACGTAAGAGCTGCACTGCCCAGACAAGGATGGCAAATACATGGCCTACAGGCCAAAGCAGCCTTAGAGTGCATTATTTAAATTTTTTAAATTGAATTTGACAAGCTTGGGATGGGGGACACATTCCACTGGACTTGTATTTCTACACCCTATTGCTTCACACATTTATTGTGTAATTGGTTCCTGACTGTGTTTTTCGGACCTATATGGTGTTACTTTGGAACTCAGAGATGTTAAGAAAAGCAGTGAAAGACCGAGACCAGGAGAGATAGAAAGGCAAGGGTTAGAGAAAGAAAAAATGATATTTGTATGGCAAATATTTATTTAGTTCCTATTATGCTCTGAGTACTGTTCAAAAGATTAAGTAAGAAACAATAAAATAAAGTTTCTACTCTCATGGATTTTATATTTAGTGGAGTTATAAGATAAATAAGAATTGTCAGGGGAGAGAAGAAACATGAAGAAAAATAAATACAAGTGATGGTGGGAGCATAAAAAAGAGATGCCAATATGTAAAGTGTTCAGGAAAGAACTTGATTACATTTGAGCAGAGACTTGAAGAATTAAAAAAAAAAAAAAAAAAAAAAAAAAAAAAAAAAAAAAAAAAAGCATTCCAGGCAGAAAAATGGGAAGTGCAAAGGTCCTGAGGCCAGAGCATAGACAGTGAGTTAGATGAGAAAGTAGACCAGATAGAAGTAGAAGGCATGAGTGGGGAAGTGATAAGACATGTGGCAATGCACCAGATGATGTAGGTAACAACTATCCTAAGAACTTTAGTTCCCCATGAAGTTGAAAACAGTATTTGAGCAGAGCAGTGATATGATTTCAAAAGAATGATCTGGCTTTTCTTTGAAAATATAGGGGCCAGGGCAGACATTAGAAGATTTAGGAGGCTCTTATATTTATAATTATGGGGTGATGGTGGGAGTGCTGAGAAATGGTCTGTACATATCTTGAAAGTAGTACAAATGGAATTTGTTGATGGATTAGATATGGAGTGTGAGCAAAAATATGTGGAATCAAGATTTACTCTACTTTTGTGTATGTTGAAAATTGCCCATAACAAAAGTAGGGAGAGAGCAAGGATAACTCAAGACATTGGACTCAGAAACTGAGATAATTGAGTTGCCATTTACTTTTATGAGCAGAAATAGGGAGAGGAACATATTTGAAGGGATTCAGTCATGCGTTCAATTTGGGATATATTAAATTTGAGATGTCAGTTAGACTTTTATTTGATGATACCAAATAGGAAGTTGATTGTATGAGTCTAGCATTCAAATGAGAGGTCTGAGCTATAGATAAAAATTTGAAGTTGTCCACAAATAGTTGGCATTTAAATTAGAGAACTGAGAGAGATTGTGTAAAGAGTGAATGATAAAGAAAAGATCTGGAGGTTTAACACTTTGGCACTCTCAAGTTTAGAGGTCTGGAATATGAGTAGGAACCAGCTAGGATATGATGGGGGGTGGGGGTGGGGTTGATCAGATAAAAAGAAAGACAAAATGAGCCAAGTAAAGAAAATATTTCAAGAAAGAGGGAATGATGAATGGACACCAATGCTGTTGGTAATAGAGGATGATGAGAACTGAGAAATAATCATTAGCTTGGCAACATGGAAGTCACTGTTGACCTTTGAATGGTAGAGCACACAAGCTTAATTGAATTCCATCAGCAAGTATTGAAAGAATTGCAGATAGCACATGTAGCTCACCATTTTGAAGATTTTTGCTATGAAGGAGAATGGAGGGATGGCATAGCATCTGAAGGGGCTTGTGTGTTCAAGGTTGGGTTTTGTTTATAAAGATGAAAATGATCTAGTTAGAGAGAGAAATATCAACGAGCAGAGAAGACAAGCATCTTCAGGAAGGATGGTCTTGAGTGAAAGAGGAGATCCATTTTACACATGGAGGGGTTGTCCTTATATGGGAGCAGAGACAATTTACCCCATGTGACAGATGGAAGACAGAAGGTAAGCACAGAAAAAGGAAAGTTTGTGGGACCATCTGGAAGTTTCTTAAATTGTCTCTATTTTCTTAGTAAAATGAAGAATAAGGTCATTAAAGAAGTGAGAGTTAAGGATAAAGTGCTATAAGTTTGAGGAGAAAAAAAAAGGCGCAAAATAGTTGCATCTGAGATAACATGGATGTCTTGGAAAGAAAGGAAAGTGACTCATCAAAGGCAGTGGAGTTCCCTGGCAATAGTTAAGAGTCCATTTGAGATTAATAGTCAGGAATTGAAGCAAGATTTGTCAGCATAGGTGTGTGTTTTCATTTAGCTGCCTCCAATAGTTCAGAGACCAGAATAAGTAAGTAGAAATTTGGATTGACTAAGAACGAGTTGATGGTAGGAGAGTGGAACAAGGGATTTAGGATGTATGCATGGTAGTGATTGTCAAGTTGAACTATTGAGTATTAATTGAAGAAAGAGGTAAATTAGGACATGAAGAGGAGAGGGACAGATGCTAACTTCAATAGATAGGTGTTTCTCTTGCTGCTGAAAATGATTAGATTAAGATGGAGGGATGTGATGTAGGTTACATAGTGAGATGTATGAAGTTGACATTATGAAGGGAGCACAGTTAATGATAGTGATCACTTGTAAAGAATGGCTGTAAGAGCAGGCAGCTGGAGTGAGGTGAAGGGCAAGGTCATGGGAGAAGAGGACATCCAGAGCCCAAGAGGTGAGAATGTGGCAACGATCTTCTCAATGACACTGAAATCACCAAAAATTATGAGAAGAATACAGTTGTTGAGAGTGACAGATTGAGCATGAGAATCTTCAAGGAATGAAGAGAAGTGAGTAGGAAGTCTGTAGATGATTGACACATGAAGTAGTGGATGACCAATGAATGAGTTTCAAGGGAAGCAACAATGTTATGGAGAAGGGGAAAGCGACCATCTGGAATTGGCATTGAATACTCACAGCTGCTGGAAGAACAGGTTTCATCTAGAATAAAGAGTTAGGACAAATGTAGAGAAGACTTTGAGGATCTAAAAATTTTGCTTTTGGCAATGAGTTTGAGTGTATGGTGAAAGGGTTTGTGTGGTGGGGAAGAATATGAAATTGGATCATATAAAGGGATGAACAGAGCTGTCTGGGGATGTGACTTAAAATGAGGGGTGGTGTTGGGGCTTCCTTTGGGGACTGAGATGCAAGGATGTATGCAATTTGCTATTGAAGAGAAATTTCATATGCTAAAGCTATTTCAATAGATAATTTACCACCAGGACCAGTAGGTGGTACTGTTGGCCCAAGATAGTTTGGTTGCTGTTCAGCAGTTTAGAGATGGTATGAGGGCAGGGAGACACTAGGTAAAATGTAAAGGATGCTGGTAGATTTAGATCTCTATTTCCAGATTAATGTTTCTTAGTAAGGGTAATTCTTAGAATGTACTTGGACTTTTTTTTTTTATAAATGGCATTTTATTATTATTATGGTTTTGTTAATCCTCACCTGAGAACATATTTTTTTATTGATTTTTAGAGAGCAGAAGGGATGGAGGGAGAGAGAAACATTGATGTGAGAGAAACACATTCCTTTGTTGCTTCCAACATGCGCCCCGACCAGGAGAGGGATCAAACTTGTAACCCAGGTATGTGCCCTTGATCCAGAATCAAACCTGCAACCCTTCCCTATGTAACCACTGAGACACACCAGCCTGGCAGGATGGGACTTTTTAAGACACTTGAACATGGAGACAAGTATGGAAATATATAAAGTGCAGATGGTGCTTTGGCTTTTTATTTTCTGGATGAAAAAAAAAATCAGAAACAGAGAAAGAAATGAAAACTGCAAGAATTTGCAGACTATCAAGACAATTCAGTATGCCTACCCTCTGGGGTTTCTCCTACTTTACCTTGGGGACAATCTTGTACCGAAATCCTGGTAGGCAAATATATGACAAAGTCACTGGTTCAATTCTGATGTTTAACTGAAAACACGTGTTCTGTAAAAGGCAAAATTAGTTTTTGCTATAAAAACAAACAAACAAAAAAACCCACCTCCTCCCTCTCTCTTCTCCTGCCTATTTTGGGGATTCAGAACACAGAGCTTAGAATGCCAGAGGCAGTGACTTCCTTTCCAGGAGGAAGCAAGGCTGAGAGAGGCAGATGCTGATCAGAGTCTGTGAGCTTTGCATATTCATATTTCTCAGTTGTTCAGCATTAGAGAATTCCAGTAATGAGCATGTGACAGCTCTAGCAGCCTCTCTGTAGCTTGGGGGTTTGCTATTCTTGTGTTCTTTGTGAAGAACTGACTCATCAAATCAGGAGGCTCCCCCTCCCCCCAAAAATTGAATGAGCACTTGTACACTGAAGTTTTCAACATCACCCACAAGATTTTTAAGGGCTTGTCAAAAGAATCTTCATAGTCTCTAACCATGAATAAAAATGATTTCACATGTCATCTCTAAGCACATTTTATTTCATGGGATTAATTTAATTGATTGAGCCAAATAGTTAAGGGTTGGTAAGTGGTTGCTAGTAATAAGGAGAAATTTTTAAATTTTTAGGAAAATAATCATGTATGTTCTTGACATGGTTTTATTAAATGATTAAAATACTCTTTAATGTTAGTTACACCTTGATGAAACAATCTTCTAGGGCAAAAAAAAAAAAAAAAAAAAAAAGGAAGAAAGAAAGAAAGAAAAAGAAAACCCCCAAACTCCTTTATAAGGAAATCAGCCCTAAATATCTTTTCACAATCACATGAACTTAATCTGCTTGGTATTTATTTGCAATTTAAAAAATGCCATGTAATTATCTCTGCCCACATCTCCTATTTCAGCAAATATAGTCAAATGTTCATAATACCAGCCTGGGGGGAAATATCTTCTAAGTTGCTCAGGGATGCGTCATCTATAAAGACAATTGAGGACTAGGTTATTATTTAAAATTTTGTATAAGATTCAAAGTCCATAGTTTAGGAGCTAACCTGAGGACATTTTTTAGAGAGAATGGCTATTACTTCTCTTAGTTAAGAATTGTACAAAGGCCCGGTTGGTATGGGCTCAGTGGCTGAGTGTTAACCTGTGAACCAATCAAATCACTATTTGATTCCTGGTCAGTGCATATACCCAGGTTGTGGACTCGGATTCTTAGTGAGGGGTGTGCAGGAGGCAGCCAATCAATGATTTTCTCTCATCATTGACATTTTTCTCTCTCCCTCTTCATTCCTCTCTGAAATCAATAAAAATATATTTTAAAAACAGTTACAACAAAGGGCCTTTTTCCCCTAGCTGTTAGATAGAGAGTGAAGAACTGACCTACTTCTTCCTTAAGGATGAATCATTCTAAAACAATGGAGGGCATTCTAGAATAATGGAAATCTTCAGCATTTTGTTATAAGAAAACTTTTTTTCTCTCTGATACTTGAGCAATCTATTGCTTCCCAAGGCTGCTCTTTGGTGACAGTGGCTCCTAGCACCCATCAAGGGCACCCCTAACTCTCAGGTGCTGTTTCTATATCAACAGTTCTAGTCTGCAAGCAACTCACAGTGGACAAAATCATCGACAGTATTTGTTAAAAATTTCTGGACTGCCCTAACTGGTTTGGCTCAGTGGATAGAGCATCGGCCTGCGGACTGAAGGTCCCGGGTTCGATTCTGGTCAGAGGCACATGCCCAGGTTGCGGGCTCATATACCAATCAGTGATTCTCATCATTGACATTTCTATCTTTCTCTCCATTTCTGAAATCAATTATATATATATATATATATATATATATATATATATATATACACACATATATATATATATATATATATATATTTTTTTTTTTCTTTTTTTTTTTCTGGACCTCATGCCACACCTAATGCATCAGACCACTGGGATGGGCTGAAATTCTGCTTACATCTCCTACTGGCAACCGGTGTGCAGCTGTGCCCCTGAAAGAACTTCAAACCGAACTACTTTAAATGTCCGTAGAATTTCTCTGAGGAAGGAAAATAACATAAAATAGATTATGTCATAATCTTGGGTATTCATCTGACTAATCATGAGTCAGCTCAGAAGACTCTTTTTGATGACCAATCCAACTTCTGATATTTTCTCAAAATTCATACTCATCTCTCTTCCCCCCTCTCACTCTCAGCACTCAGCCTGTGTCCTACTTCATTGAGAAATGGGAGGGGTTATCAGGAGGCTTCTGTGATACCTGTATTTCTGGATCCCCTGAAATTCACTCCTTTTCAATAATTGTGTGAGTGTCTAACTCCTTGGAATAATCAGGGGTTATTATGACTGACACAGTCTGCTTCTAACCTTTTATTGCAAACAATGATAAAAGGCCCACACAAAAACAGTTTATACCAGTCTGGATTTAATGTCCAAAGCTCTCTCATTTGGAATCACATATCTGACTGTTACTTGACATTCTAATTGGATACATGTATAATAGGCATTTTGATCTAAACATATTCAAAAGTGGGTTTCTGATATTCCTCCCAAAGTCACCCTAGCAGCCTTCACCACCTTGTTCACCTTCTACTCTTTTCCTTGTTCTCTCTGCAACAGCCACACTGGCCTCCTTACTGGTCCTAGAACATGATCTTTACATATATGCTTTCTCTCTTTGCTAGATCTCTCACATTGTCCAAATCTTACCTTGTGAGGTAGAAACCTCGCTGCTTTTCACAGCCAGATGTTATGTGGGCACCCCTTCCTGGCCCTGGTGCTCCTCAGAAGAAACTTTTGCAGCTGAAGTATCATTCCAAAATCTCAGCTGGGCCAACTCTTTTCACATCTCTGCCCTTCCTACCAATCTCGAGGTGGCTTCTTCTATAAATCCTTTTCTTCAGCTAGTCATCAGTTGGTTATTCAGGTTGCTTGCTTTATATTTTAGCTGTAATTTCAGTTTGGTCCTGGGAGGAGGTGAGCATAGCTTCCACCAGCTCTGCTGCCATCTTGGATTCTCTGCCTGGTGGTTTTCTATCCATTGCTCCTGCAAAGAAAATGTTAGTGATAAATTGAGGAACTTAGGGCTATGAATACCTCTTTTCCCCCCAGGGAAAATAACATTTAGGAGAGGTGGGGGAGGGAAGAAAGCACTTGAGGGTAAGGAAAATGGGTAGTACTTCTCTCCTTTCCATTTCAGAAACTGCTTCAATCTGTCTTTTCCCTCATGAGTCAGACAAATAAAGTGATACAAAATCCAGTCTATTCTTATGCCTTGAGGCATGACTGTAGCAAAACCATTAGGGGATGCAAATTGATTCTTCTCTGACTAAAATTCAGTGTATAACATACTGTTTGGGCCACATGCAGAAGCCACCTGTTCATAAATGGCTTTTCTTTGAACATCCATGGGCCAGGAGAAAAGTTTCTGACTCACAGGATTACTAAAAATAAAGAACCACTTTCAGATTTTCCTTCAAAGTTTGAGTCCCTGAGTTTAAAAAAAATGAAACATTTCATTAACCTGATAGTTTATGAAAAGCAGTGCTACCGGTAATGGTGGGAAGTGGCGTGCTGGTGTCTCACCTCATTGTTCAGGACCTGGAATGGCTCACAGGCAGGTTTGGCCTGGTCCATACAAATGGTAAATCGGATGGAAGCTTTTACAATATATAAAGTAAGTAAATGGACTGATCACAAAATCCAAGGGCAGTAATATTGTCATTCCTTGAAAAATGTAAACATTAAAGTACCATTTCTCAGCAATTCCACTTCTGAGCATATACTCAAAAGAATTGAAAGCAGAATCTCAGATATAATTGTGACATTTGTACAATCAAGTTTATAGCAGCATTATGCACAGTAGCCCAAGGTGGAAGCAACTCAAGTGCCCACTGAGAGGTGGATAAAAAATATTATTTATATATATGTAATTTCATATATATGTAACTTCTTATGTGTATATGTGATTATTATTCATACTTAGAAGAAAGAAATTTTGACACATGCAACAGCAAGGATGAACCTTGAAGACATTATTCTAGGTAATGTAATCAGGGAGACAAAGGACAAATACTGCATGATTCCACTTATATGCAGTGCCTAAAACAGTCAAGCTCATAGAGACAGGAAGTAGAATGGTTGTTGCCAAAGTCTGCAGAGGCTATGGTTTAATGAGCACAGAGTTTCAGTTGGGATGATAAAAAAAGTTCTGAAGATCAATGGTGGTGACGGTTGAACAACACTGTGCATATACTTAATGCCACTGAATTATACACTGAAAAATGGATAAGAGGATAAATTTTACATTATATGTATTTTACTACAACTTTTTCTCCCCAAAAGCTAATGGCTCTATAGATTTGCCTATTCTGGGCATCTTATATAAATGGAATCACATAATATGTGATCTTTTGTGACTTGGCTTCCTTCATTTCCCATAATGTTTTCAAGTTTCATTCATTTTATAGCATGTGTCAGTACTTCATTCCTTTTTATAGCTGAATGTTATTCCATTGTATGAACAGAACATATTTTTCCAGAGGCTGGAGTGAGGAGAAAAGATAGTGACTGCGAATGGGATTCAGGATTTCTTTTCGGAGTGATGAAAATGTTCTAAAATCTGGTTGTTAGGATAGTTGCACAATCTATGAATATACTAAAAACTACTGAATTGTATGTTTTAAATTTCATGGTATGTGAATTGTATCTCAATAAAGCTGGTAGAAAACAACCCCAATGTCATCTTAGATGTATTAACAAACATACAGATTCTATATCACAGATTTATTAAGAGGCCTCGGCTCAGGCTGTGCCTCTGACACTTATTGGTATGATTTTGCTCAAGTGGTAACTTCTATGAATCTCACCTTAATGAGCTGTAAAATTGAAATAATAAATTAATACCTACTTTGCTGAGACAAAATGGGGACCAAATGACAATAGATATGTAGTAACATTAATTGGAATGCAGAGTATAAGGTATATGTGTCTGCGCAGAAGGTTGCTGTCGGGGAGAAGAGAACTGGATTTATTCTGAATTGTTTTAAAAGGAAGAACTGAAATTATGAATATAATTTATAAGGAAGGTAGAGGTTACAATGATAACAGAAAGATCTTTCCAAGGAAGATGCTGACTGCATACCCCTCACTGTTGATATCCAGGCACCAACAGTGAGTGAGCTTTACAAACTATTAAAGTCTGGATCTGACTCTTATAGAGTCTTAGAGGTCTAGGGCAGTGGTCGGCAAACTTATTAGTCAACAGAGACAAATATCAACAGTACAACGATTGAAATTTCTTTTAGAGCCAAATTTTTTAAACTTAAACTTCCCCTAATGCCACTTCTTCAAAATAGACTCACCTATGCTGTGGTATTTTGTGGAAGAGCCACCCTCAAGGGGCCAAAGAGCCACATGTGGCTCACAAGCCTCAGTTTGCTGACTACAGGTCTAGGATATAGGTTGGATGTTGGGATTTTTAAAGCTCCCTGGTAATTCTTTTTTATTTACTTATTTATTTTGTTGTTAGTCCTTACCCAAGGATATTGATTTTTAGGAGAGAACACTGTTGTGGAGAGGAGAATGATTGTGTAACCACCAGCATAACGTGGCTGTGGTGTGTGGAGGTGGTGGGAAGAGGTTCAGTTCTCCTAGCTTCTTCTCTCGAACATTTTGTGCTTTGCCATGTCACCAGCTGCCTCTAAGTAGGTAAGCAACAGCTCCAGGTGAATCTGGAACAGATGTCAAGCTGGAATTTCATTCCAACAATTTCTAGCTCCACAAAGTCTTTTCTTTCTGTTGAAAAGAAATTTTCTTTACATTGATACAATTGAAGTCTAGCAGGCCTGAGTTGTGCACACACACACCCAGCACCATCTCTTTCCCCTCCCCCTGCCACCTCCCTCTCCTGTCAATCACCCTGAGGGCATAAATGCCCAAGCCAAGCCAGCCCTGGAGGGGAACAGAAGGCTTTCTCTACTAGGGGTGTCTAAAGAAAATATAATGTTGCTGTTTTGTATATATTGGCTTTGACAAATATTTTCTCTCTTTTTTTAAATCCAGTCCTCAGTGCTCTAAAATATTTCACTAAAGGGTTCTCTATCGATTCTCCTTCTCTTTTGGAGTTTTGCATTTGATTTTTTATGTTGCATCAGCTTTGAAGGGATGGTTTGAACTTTCTTTCTGGTCATCTCTTTCTAATCATTCCTTACAGACCCAGGAAGCAGACCTCATCTTTAAGATACAGTCGTTTTCTTTGCCCCATCTTGAAGCTGATCTCTGAAGACAGGGGTAGCATGCCAATGGTCAGTGAAAGAATAAGTAACTTGGCTCTTCTTCAAATTTTTAGGGAAAGTGTAGATGGGCTTCCTGTTGGCCCCACTCAAGACAAAGAGTGTGTCTTCAGAGGACAGACCTCTACCGTGCATCTCAAGAGCCAACTTAATAAATAACTAGGGTGGAGGTAAAATGGAGCTACCCATCCATTTCTCAGAGCCAGAGATTCCATAACTCATTAAATTCTAAATTGAAGATGGGGGATATTATTATTCTTATATTTGAACATGCTGAATTGCTAAGAAATCTGGCATTCCTAGGACAGTAGCAGTAGGTGAATAAAAGAATAAGAATGTGCAGTGAGAAGGTAAATCTTTTAAGTTTGAGGAATTAACTAATAGCAAATAAGAGGTACTTTAGAAAGAACTCAGAGGTTTTAAGTCTTTTAATATGAGAAACTTCAAGTGCGTAAAATCTCTGGCACCTCAAACTTTCTATGGCCAGATGTCACCAGAGCTATCTCTTTCTTTCTGAAAACTCCTTAAACGTTATTTTGAAAAATCCTGTCAGATATATTTGTAGAGGTAAATAATATTTTTATATGTTTGTAAGAGCCAAATGCTTGACCTATGGACTCACTGGGGGTGGATATTATCATGTCCTCACCCCCACCCCAAAAGAAAAATATCTATCTTACTTATAAAAAGAATCTTTCACTTTAGGTTCTCAGGGAAAAGTTTAAAATAGAAAAATATTATTTTCCTTAGGAGGTCTGATAAATAATTAAGACCAGCTATAAATCTTAATGAAATTTTTTTTCCTTTTCACTGAGTCTCAGTTCTTTCTCTGTAATAGAATATAGGTGTTCTTTGTTCTATCTCTAACCACCATACTTTCTGAAAAAGGCCTCTGATTTTCTTTCCTTTCTCATTCTCAATCTTGATGATTCTGGTGAAATTTATTCCATCCCTGATGCCAAAGATGGCCAATCAGAGCAGGGTTAGTGATTGTCCAGGTGGGCACATGATCCAAGTTAGGCCAATTAGAGACAACAATGTTAATTTCAGGACATTGTTGTCAGCTAACACTTTTTCAAACAAGTTACCATTATATGTAACTGGGGTTTAATCTTGCTTTGAAATCCTGGAAGCAAATGAAGGAGGCATGCCTCAGAATTATCCCACCCTGGGGAGAAAAGAAATGGGTATATATATATATATATATCCACTTCCCATCAGTCATTGGCTGAGGGCTACTGGTGGTGGTGGTGGGAGGGGCTCACTCATTCCCTTGCATTTGGGGTTCTGGTGGTCAGAGAAAGCTCTCAGGCAAAGAAATACAGTTAGCAGTTGGTCCTGTGTGTATCAAAATAGTAAGGGAAATATGGGTGGGGCACTGACCCATATCCATACACTACAATAAACAGTACAACATCTTGTTCCACTTATCATAAACAGTAAATGTCAGTTACCGGTAATATTTATTCACTCAACAAATATCTATTGTACCATATACTTAGGTATATTCACTGTGCTAGTGCTGGGAATAAAACATAGCAGAATATTCCATTTCTCAAAAGAGATGACAATATATACCATAATACGTACAATAAGGAAGCAAGAAGTTATGTGCTAATAATAAGGGAAGTGTGGGGGTGCTGGGAGAACGTACATGAGAAGGACCCAATTTGGAATGTGTTTTTTAAGCACCCTTCCCAGGTTCCATCAGCAAGAATAAAAAAATTTGGAAGGAGGTAAAAGATAAAAAGATGACAGAGATGGAAGGGAAGTACATCCTTACTGTACATCCTTTTGTATTACTGGATTTTAAACTATGTATATACTGCATATATTAAAAAAGTGACTTTTCAAAAAGAATAATCATTTTATTTTAAAGGAGTAAGTCATCTTAGCCATTAAAATTACCAACTACAGTAATAATTTAAGAGGACCGTAAAGTACTGATAAGGAGATGTGGGGACACAAGTGCCATCTGGGTGATGTACACGTCACATGAAGGCATGCTTGCAATGCAATCCAGAACGTTTTAACCTAACATTGCATCCTGACTAGTTCCAGCAGGAAGCTCAGAGGGAGAGTCAGAGACGCAGTGTTTGCCCTGTTTCCAGGGCTGTCCGGGGAAGGGGCTGCACTGACAGGCCATCAGCAATGCTGGGTCCTCCTCACGAGGCTCTAGAGGATGCTCAACAATTACTGAATTAAATTAATTTTATTCAAAGTGTATAAATTAACCTATCACAACTCAATAACACTAACCATTAAGATTATCCCTAGCTCCAATTTCACACTCACTACATAGCCCTTTGATTATAATTGGCTTCCCATGTAGATAATCCTATGAAAGCAGAGTAGGCTCTCTTAGGGAACTTTCTGGCCCCTTTGATTTATACATTTCTTAAATGAATGCACTGGCTCTTCTCTGCTTGGTTAGTGTGACTCAGGACCCCTAAACCTGACTATTACAGTGGGCAGGAGAAAATCACCAGCTTACTTATAGAGCCAAGCATAAAACTTGAAGTACACTGGCCTCCAAAATATAAGCACTCTGTGAGTTCCTAAACCATATTTCCATTTCATTTCACTATAACTGCAAGTAGAATTTTGGAATTCATTGTTGTGATGAAGTTTATTCAACTCAGGGCCATCCCATTGCTCAGATAGGAGGCCGCTGTTTACCTGGGCAAAATCCACATACACTCCTCAGGATTTAGTCACTGTTTTTTGTTTCTGTTTTTTTTAAAATATATTTTATTGATTTTACACAGAAAGGAATTGAGAGGGACAGAGAGTTAGAAATGATGAGAGAGAAACATCAACCAGCTGCCTCTTCCACACCCCCCACTGGGGATGTGCCCGCAACCAAGGTACATGCCCTTGACCGTAATCAAACCCGGGACCCTTAAGTTCGCAGGCCGACGCTCTATCCACTGAGCCAAACCGGTCCCGGCAGGATTTAGTCATTGTTAACAGAGGACATGAACAGCAGGTGTAGAGTTGTGTAGTCTGCTGACAGGTTGGGCAGAAACCCCAGTAAGAGAGGATTGAAGGCTTAAGTAAGCGACCAGACCTTGGCGAGGCCATAATTAGCAGGGTAGACTGATGTTTTAGCAGAAAGATGGTAAGATTATTGATGATTTTTATGTAGAAGCAGTTGGAAACATTTTACTTAAAGTAAAAACCCAGCAGACACAGCCTTGCTAATGTACTGCCATGCTGTTCACCTTTGTATACCTGTCTTCAAAAGTTTTTAATTTAGTCTATTAGGAAAATGAATTCCTGACTTTATCATGTTGGTGATCAAGAATTCGATTCCCTTCATCATATGCTTACTGAACACCCATTATGTCTAGATCACTATAGAAAATACAAAAATAAATTAGACTGTCTTTCTGTACAGCCAAGGGCCACAAGAGTAGAAAAAAAAAAAATATATATATATATATATATATATATATAAGTCAGGCAACAGGGAGACTTAGTTCTAAATAATTCTACCAAATGTCTTTACTTCTCGTTTTGCTAAAATACATTTATTTCCCAGTAGAATATCTTGGGAGGGAGAAGGAAAGGACAAATATACAGATAATCCTCATACATAAAAGCTGAAATCTAAGGGAAACTGCTGTGCCCTTCTGGCACAGAATGATTCCCAACCTCCTATTTATGCCACCTGTAAACACAGCCCTTTTCAGCCAGTATCTGCTACAGGTCTGCCCTGACCCAAGTTCATGCCTCCAACTCCCACACCAGAAATGTAAACCCCGGGGCCCAGTCTCTCTCTTCTTTCATGCTCCAGCTGTTATTAGAGCCTCTTCTTGACCCATGCTGGCTGCCCAGAGGCTGATTGCCCACCCAGCTCTGTTCAGGTTCTCCATCAGATCTGGGGTTGGAGAAATTTTAGTTTGGGGTTTGCTCCAACCTTGGGCTGTGGACTGAAAAAGGTTCATAGCTCAATCAGAACTCAGGATTTGGGAAAGCTTAGGGGAGTAGGCAAACCCTGAGTTCTTAGGAGTAATATTAAAGTTGAATTTATGATTTCAGACTTATTTTTTAAATTAAGTGTGTTAGGTGATATTGGTTAATAAGGTTATATAGGTTTCAAGTGTACAATTATAGATCATCTGTATATTGTGTTGTGTGTTAGACTTCTTAAGCTTGTCACAAATGGTGTAATGAGGCCAAGATTTGGAGCTGACCTAGGTTAAAATCCCAATGCTGCTATGCTATTTATAAGCTGAATGACTGTCAGTAGGTTACTTAACCTCTTTCAGCTTCAGTTTCCTTGTTTGTAAAATGGAAATAACTTACGTACTTTGTGGTATTTTCTGGGAGATTAACACATTATATTTGTAAAGCACCCAATACATAGTAGGCCTGTGATAAATGCTGACTATAATTATTGTTTTACACAGAAATGCAAATGAGATTTGAACCCAATTTTGGAAACCTGCTTACTCATAAATTGGGATTACCTATAACAAATACCCCACTAAAATTCTTATCACTTTTAAACAATACTTATCATCCCTAAACTGTTTACTATGGGACAGACAACTATTTTATATCTTTTTAATACAAAGGATACTTTTTTAAAATTATATTTTTTTGACTTTTTTACAGAGAGGAAAGGAGAGGGATAGAGAGTTAGAAACTTCAATGAGAGAGAAACATCGATTCAGCTGCCTCTTGCACACTCCCTTCTGGGGATGTGCCAGCAACCAACGTACGCGTCCTTGACCGAAATCAAACCTGGGACCCTTCAATCTTTAGGCTGATGCTCTATCCACTGAGCCAAACTGGTTAGGGCACAAAGGAAGTTTTATATATCTCATGAAATGCAAAATAGATACTAAATAGATAAATGTTCATATTTTATGTAACAGCAGGGTATATTCACAGAGAAATTGAATGTTTATTTTTCTATTTGAGTATATTGAAAAAGAAGAAAAGAAGAGCTTCTATTTGCACACTAATTCCAATTCTCTAACATACTTTGTTGGTTCAAGAGAAAAATAAGGACATTTAGTCTTACTTTGAAATGGAGTGTAAACAAGAACACAAAAGCAGGCGATTTCAGGTCGCTGGTTCTCAAGGGGATGGTTTTCCTTCCAAGCCAACCACAGCAGCCCTTTGGCTCAGCTATCCACACTGTGGCCTCACCTCTTATCTTTCTCAGGCCTTAGGGTAGCCAAGCACTTAGGTGGTAACCTTGGGCCTCTCTCCAGGTGAAGCCACAAATCTATCTTACAAGATTTTTTTTGTGAAGATTAAAGGAAAAATCCATTTAATTGGATCAAATTAATCCCACCCCAGCCAATACAGACTCTCAATTAATATTAGCTATTATTTACTGTAACACACTTTGAGACCAGCTACATTATACAAGATGGTACTCTGATTCCATCCCCTTGTGGGAAGCAATAGTACCTAATTGTCTTACTGCAGCCAATCCATCAATCTCAGCTGCCATCATTGCTCACCTGGACCAGTGCCAAGGCCTGCTGACTGGTTTCTGCATATGCACACTTGGCCTTCTCACCCTCCCTCTCCACAGAGAAGCCAGTTATCATGTTAAAAACAAATCCATATAATTTGGGGAGGGAGACATTGGAATAAATTTGTTTTAAGTCGCTTCTATTTTCTTGGAAGAGAGGTTACTATGTTGATTAGCTTTAAGCTTTTCAGGTTGTTAAGTAACTATGGTAAAATTTCAAGGATGACTCCTAAAAGAATAAAAATGAAGTAAATAATGAAATGAGAAAACAAAGAAACAAAAAGCAATTAAAATCAATTTTTAAAAAGTAAAAATGTAACCAAAAGAAAGCCAGCATTTCTATATTAATATCATACAAAAGAGTTTATGTGAAAAATCATTTTTAGGGATAAGAGATGTCATTCTGTAATGACAAAATGCTCATTGCATAATAATGAATGATATAACAGTTCTTAAGTAATGTCTCTAATAATAAATTGATCTCAAAATATATATTTTTAAATGCATGAAATTATAGGACAAACTGATAAATGCACAGTTATAGTGAGAGATTTCAACACCTCTCTCCTAATGACTGACGGGTAAAATGATGAAAAATCAGTAAACAAATAAGACTTGAAGGACACCATTAATATCCTTTATTTAATAAACACATAAGAAGTCTAAACCTCAACATTAGTCTAAACTTCTCCCATGCAAGACCTATTCATCATCATAAGCTGCTCATGAAGTTAACAATTAACAACAACAAAAAAAGGACAACATCAAATGGGCCCCGAGCAGAGCAGATGAACACTTAAAGGCTGAGAGGAGACGTTCTGGGTCTGTAATCAGTGTCCCAAGATGAGCAAGAAGCACCTGGAGACCTTTTCCGTCCTCATCATCTGAAAGTCATCTTATCTGATTTATTGGCTTTCTTAATACTTTTTGAAGGCGCTCTGGCATTGTGAGTCATGCAGAACCTATTGATTGATACATTTCCTTTTTTTTTTTTTTTTTTTTTTTATCCAAGCATTGCCAGAAATAGTGATGGACAGCTCTTAGAAACAATATTTATATAGCCCACTCTTTTTACTCTCCTGTTGACATGTTTCTTGATACTGTTGGTTGAAAAGGCAGATTTTAAGCTAATTCTGGATTAGCTTAATTGTGGTTTGTTGAATGACTGGCATGAAGAATATATGACATTTTAAACCTTTGTTTTTATCTTCTTTCCAGTGCAGGCCACACTGAGAATGTTTTAAAACATAAATATGTTTGTTCTTGGTACTTAAAACCCATTTCCATGTTAAAAACCTCCATATTACACATCTAAAGTTGAACTTCCTAAAGATGTATTCTACTTCTGAAATATAAACATTGTGTGTGTGTGTGTGCGCGCGTGTATGTTTAAAGAACCTGAATCACATTGTTAATGATAATTTCTATCCATATTCTCACCAAATTTCCTCCTCTGTGGAAAACACCACCCTTGAGAAGAAACTAAAATTTCAAATGATGGGAAAAGTGTCCCATACAGTTATGGGTTTAAAGATTTCTTTTTCTTCCTAGCTATATCCATGATAGACTATAACATCTCTATGTTTTAGGAAGCATATGAGAAGAGGAGGGGGAAAATCATGGAGAAAGAGTGTAACCCTTTTGTGTGTCTTCATTGTATACATTTGGACAATGGAAACCAGGGCCAAGATGAGAAACAGAGAAGGCGAAATGAATTAACTCTGCCAAGAAACAGAAAGCCTATATATATATATATACTCTAAGGAAGGAACTTGGAAAAGTAGCAGACAAAGGGACTCCAGTTCTCCTCAATTACTGAAGAATATTAGTATTTGAAAGTGGCCAGACAAATGTGGGTCAGAGTAAATAAAGGAATAAATGGTGAGTCAGAGACAGAACGAGGACAGCGGGCCGTGAAGGAGACCCTGACTGGCATTGGGCTGTAAATGACCAGGCCCACAAGACCAGGGCTTGGAGGTAAACAACAATCCACACTGGGCGTCATTGCTGACTTTTTAATCAGGTTACTACTCATCCACATTTTATCCATTTGTCATCTTAGTAAAGAATAGAACAAGCATAATTCTTTTAGATGTTAAAGAAACTGGGAAGTTTGGCTGGACATTTGAGTCCTCAGACACAGAGAGAAAGCCATGCCCCATGGACAAATGCCCTCTAACCCTCCAATCTGTCTCATAAATTGACACAGTCAATTGTGCACCTGCAGTATTTAGACATAATTGTCAGGGAAGGAAACAGACTGAGAAGATATGTTAAAATTTTCTGAATAACCATTCAAGTTTTCCACACTATGTTGTATGTCTACAGGTCAGGCAGAGTTTCTTCAAATTTAAGGACAGAATACATTTCTGACATCCAAAAAATCTCACCATCAAATTTCAATGTTTTGGTTCTCAGAAAAATGTTTACTCTGTGTTTCTTTTACTAAGAAACGAAGATTGTAGTATTGCTTTATATCACTGGAGATGAATACAAATTACTTGATTAAAATTAATTCCATAAATAAAATGTCTAGGGGGAAAAGAGGCCATACAATCCTAGTGGAAATTTTGGCATGAAAGCATGCTAACCTAAAATGGAATATGTCCACATTTCATTTTTGAATGTACAATTAGTTGTCACTTTAAAACGAAGGCATCAGAAACAAGATGTCTTACTATCTTCAAAATGCTACTGTGTTCTGGCTACAGTGGACACCTCTGAGTTTTCTTACCTTCTGACAATAGGTATCTGCATGGAAGCAAGGCACTCAGAGTTAACAAGAGATAAGTGAGGGCCAGGCCCCTTGGCCAGCTTGCCCTCTCTTGCACAGTTACATGTTACAAAATACCCCGCAGATATAGAGCATGAGAGAGGGACAAGGAGAAGCACCATGTGGTATAAGCTAATCATTATTTATATTCCTAGTCAAAGGCTGGCATTTCACATGCATGGCTCACTACTCTGGCCCGCCCAGGCCCTAAAGCTATTTTTCTTTCTTCAAATAGGGATTTGCTGATCAAATCAAATGCTGATTCTGTATCCAAAATGATATGTTTCCTCTTCGTGCAAGTGATTAGGTCCCCTAAGAAACTAATTGCTGCCATTTCAAATTGCACAAGTAGCCAAATCACTCTCCTTAAGGAAGAATTCCAGTTATATTTCTCATTATTTTCACCTTTGTAAAGCCACGTTTTTCTGTAGCTCTGTTGGTCGATGCATAAAAATGGCAAAGAGTAATGAATGACTAAAGCCAACATGGATACCGTTTAAATACATATTTCCTTTTGCAAATGTGTCATCTCCCATCAACCTTATATGCATGTTGTTACTTAGATACCTTAAACATATATTTCCTTTTGCACGTGTGTTAAAAGAGATTAAACAAAGAATTTATATGCATACTAGAGGCCCACCACATGAAAATTCGCCAGACCGAGACCTCCAGACCCAATGTCAAGTCCCCACCCACCTCACCTGCCTCGCTGCACACACCTCGCAGTGCACACAGCCTCGCTGGAAGACAGTTGTGGACCGGAGATAAGAATAGTTTCCTGCCCTAACCTTTCCTTCTCAGGAGCACTTAAATTGAGCTTCATTTGGAAGATGAGAATTGAACAGAACAGCACTTACTTGTTTCCATGAAGAAATCATATGATGTTCAGCAGGTGCCTTTTGGCATTTGGTTGTGATGGCATGATGGTGTCACAGCCATGGAGTTTTTATAATAGAGACATGCATAGTCCATGGACAAACAATAGTGTGGGGGATGGCCTGGGGACGGGGCAGAAGTTGGGGAAGGGGGGGTCAATGGGTTAAGAAAAAAAAGGGAGGGGCGACTTGTAATACTTTCAACAATAAAGTTTAAGGAAAAAAAGACAATACTTCAATGCGGTCTTTAGTTTTAGGTATTACCTATTCATAGGTTTACATTCAACTGGCAATAGGTCAATTTTCTGCTTGTGTTACTAATCAGATCTATGTAGTTGAGCCTCTTTGTATCATGTTAGGGTGGATCCTTACAAATAGGTATTATATCGATAGAATAAGCACCAATTTGCATTATATGATTTCAGGGTCTCTTCTCCATTTTCCTTATATTCTTGCTAATGTTGGAGACTACAGCTAGAGATTTAGTTTCAGGAACTCTTATAGAAGTGCAGAGTTTCCCTGAAAAGGTGACTCTTGCTACCTACTTGATATAGCAGTAAGTCAATTTTGCCTTAATGTGAATGAATGTGTCAGAGCCTTTCTTTAAAATTTTTTTTTTAATTTTTTACAGAAAGGAAGGGAGAGAGATAGAGTTAGAAACATCGATGAGTCATCGATCAGCTGCCTCCTGCACACCCCCTACTGGGATGTGCCTGCAAACAAGGTACATGCCCTTAACCAGAATCAAACCCAGGACCTTTCAGTCCGCAGGCCAATGCTCTATAAACTGAGCAAAACCAGTTTTAGCCAGAGCCTTTCTTGAGAGCTGTTGTGAGGAGGGTGGGATGGAACAGGGGGGTCTGGGGAGAGAGATAGAGATAGGGAATAGAGTGATAGGGAGAAGGAATGAGAGAAGTCAGAGGGTCCAGACAGTTCTTTTCAAGAGGTCTACAGGCCATTTTCCTCCTGAAATGCCTTTAGAGGGAAGTCTTCAGTGAACAAAAGGTGCAGCCTGAAACTTCTTTGGGAGTGTTAGTGGAGAATAATCAAAAGCTGCCAACTGCTGCAACCCCACATGTCTGGTTTCAGAAAAAAAAAAAAAAAAAGAAAAAAAAAATCTCCAGTGATTTCCACTCCCTTTTTGTGTTGCCAGAAAACAACTGGGCCAAATAGTAGGGACAGTTCTTTGGCAAGAGACTGAAGTTGCCAGAGGAGTGAGGGCTGAAAACAAACAAAATTAAAATAAATTTACCACCTGGGTTTTCTAACATCTTATCTGGAAGGGAAAGGAAATTTTAAACTTGCACTTCAACACCTAACGCCAACTGGAATCAAACTCTGTGTGTGTGTGTGTGTGTGTGTGTGTGTGTGTGTGTGTGTGTTCACTGTGACAGAGCTTCATTTGCTTAAGGGTACCACAATGCCAATGATCTACTTAGAGGTTTTACTCTTACACAAAATGAATTGAGATTTAAGAGAAAACATATTGCTTTACATTACTATTCTGATGCTATCGTGCTTCTTTTCAGAATTATTTCTGTTCAAAATAATATTGTAAAATACAGCACTGGTAACTGTGCAAGTGCCAAAATAACTTTCAGGGAGGAATAAATAAGAACACAAAAACATTGCTGAATATTTTCAAATTTATTAGTAAAATTGGCCCTGGACATAGTCTCTATCCTATTGTATGTTGAAAATTTTACTAGAACACATTTTAATGCCTAAAATCTTAATATATCTCAGATAATATATTTCTGTTCAAATGATGGTACATGAAGTACTAATCCAACATATGAACCTCAAATACAAATTCACTGCATTATGCTGCCACCAATGTTTTCTTTAAAATTTAAGGATCTTCCACTAGGAGTTTCAATTGAAGAAATATTTGAATTTAGATTAATAATGTGTAGTAAATTAAGAAAAGGATATTAAGATATGATAAAGAGAGAAATATAGATTACGTTATTCCTGCCTTAGATTAAAACCAACCCACCATCCAACCGTAAGTGTATGGCTCATGACAAAGTATTCATTAGTTGTTGAAAGTTTAAGTCTATATAATAGCAATGTTTGCCTCCAAAACTTTGCCATGAAATGTAATGTGACATAATGTGTAGGTAATTGAATCCAGTTCTCTAATTGAAGAACCAGAAGCTGCCCACCTCTGGGTGAATGCTTTCTTTGTTCCTTCCCAGTTACTAGCTTGTAGGGTGGGACCACTAACCTTCCTACCTCATCATACAACTATGGGATTTTCTTTTCTTATATTTTATCTATAAATTTATGCCATGTGTTTGCAGCTAATGAGGTGATCAGATATTGAAGTTACTGTACCATCTTCAGGATAAATCTGATCATCTTGGTGTGTTATTTTTTTAAGTAAAACTAACAACTAGTTTACAAAAGTTCTCCAAGTATATATCATCTAGGAAATTGAGGTAGAGAATATAATGGATTCTGTCTCTGAGATGCTATTTAAACTTACTTACTTAACAAAGTGGGTTTCTTTCCTTAAACTAACCAAGTGAACATTCTTTTCCATAATAAAGAATTGAAAAGGGTGAGAAAAAGTAGTCTGATAATACACACCTTCTTGTCCTATCTCTTAGCTGCCTGGGAAGCATCTTGGTTCAGCCCTAGGCAACAAGAGGCAATATGGAAGGTGGCAGTTGAAATGATTTAGGCCATATTTAGAGGATTATTCTGTGGGATCCCTGGCTAAGTGTGGGATAGCTAAGACTGGCTCCTCTAGATGAGTCTGTGAGATTTCCCCCAGTTCAGGGATGTACTATAAAACTTAGATGGCAAAATATATCCTTCTCAAGTCAATTAAATAGCATTTTCAATGTGTAAACATTCACTGCAGCTAGTGAAAGTGAATGAGTTCAGTGGATGGATCACTTAGTTACAGCACTTTAAATAAGAGAGGCAATGAATCACATGAAAAAGTAGGCAACCTGGAAAAGTTATATCTATAATTATACCTAAGTCTATACACACATATGATTTTAGTGATACAATAAATAAAAGCTCATCACAGATGATTTAGAAAATTAAAATTTCTCACAGTACACTTAAAAATTAATAGTTTTTTTCACTGTTTTATGTGTATCTAAATACTTCTTTCAAACAAAAACAATTATTGTTTGGTATTGTTTGTTTTTTCATATATATAGCATATTATCCTATGTCAATAAAATATTTTCTAAAAGCAAGATTACAGTTGTTGGATGCTATTTAATAATATGGTTGTACCACAGATTATTAAGCTATTTCTCTGTTATTGGACATTTCAATGTCTCCTGTTTTCACTCTTTTAAGCAACAATGCCTTTTATCTTTGTGTGCACATGCTCAGGTTGCAGGCTAGATCCCCAGCAGGGGGCATGCAGGAGGCAGCCGATCAATGATGTTTCTCTGGTCAATGCTTCTGTTTCTCTATCCTTCTCTCTTCCCTTGAAATATAGCTAAGACCAATAAAAGGTATACATGTCGGTAACAAACTACCATGTCAGGATATGAAATATTTAAGCATTGTTTCTTGTTGACTGCAAATTGTCAACAATTATTTTTTAGGAGGTCGCATTTCTCTTCCATTGCTTCCTTTTCCAAAATTTTCTTCCCTTTCTCAACTTTTGGAGGACTTATTTTAGAACATTAAACTTTTGGTTTTGCCGAAATTTAAAAATCCCTGAGGAAACAAGCTCAGGACAAACACACAACATTAAAGAGTGACTCACACTGAGTATGATGTTATGAGAACCTCTTTGTCTCAGCAATATTTGAGACATACACTCTCTTTCATTATTATTTGAAACACTCTTTTTATGCATTTTTTTAAAATTTTGGTTTTAGCTTAATGTAACTATAAACTTTTCCCATGTACCATGTGCCAGGAAATATTATATTGAGATATACACACATTTTATAAAATCTGGGTATCAACACTAACAGGTATTACATTCTATGGGGAAACGTTCAATCAGAGAGATAGTCTGCACGAATATACCTGTGCTTTTCTTTAATCACTCACTTCTGTTTGCTTTTTTCAGAATTGACTTAACTTCTTTTATGCTGACAAGCCATCATCCTTTGCCTTTACAAGGGAGAAGCTCACAGTGATGGGAATGGCTTTTAAAAAAGCCATTTTTCAGTTTTTCTAAAATTTTACTTGAAAAACATTAAACCTACAAAAAAGTTTATGCCTTACCAATTGTTATTCTTTTGCCATATTGCTTTATCTCTTTATAGACACACTAGAGCCTTGTGCATGAATTTGTGTACCAGTGGGGGTCCCTCAGCCTAGCCTGCAGGATCGGGCGGAAACTGGCTCTCTGACATCCTTTGAGGGGTCCTGGATTGTGAGAGGGCACAGGCCAGGCCAAGGGACCCCACTGGTACACTATTGGGGCCAGGGAGGGACGCAGGAGGTTGGCCAGCTGGGGAGGGACGACCACAGGAGGGCACCAGGGCATGTTCAGCTGATTTCACTCAGTCCCAATGGGCTGAACCCCAGCAGCAAGCTAAGCTACCAGTTAGAACATCTGCCCCCGGGTGGTCATTGCACATCATAGCAAGTGGTTGAGCAACCTTAGCATATTATTAGCATATTATGCTTTGATTGGTTGAATGGACAACCAGATACTTAGCATATTAGGCTTTTATTATATAGGATAAACACATGCACTTTCATAAAACATCAAATTCACAAATTCATTTAAACATATGAAATTCACATAACATAAAATTAACCATTTTAGTCAAAACTGGTTTGGCTCAGTGGATAGAGTGTCGGCCTGCGAACTGAAAGGTCCCGGGTTCGATTCTGGTCAGGGGCATGTACTTTGGTTGCGGGCACATCCCCAGTGGGGGGTGTGCAGGAGGCAGTTGATCGATGTTTCTCTTGCATCGATGTTTCTAACTCTCTATCCCTCTCTCTTCCTCTCTGTAAAAAATCAATAAAATATATTTTTTTTAAAATTAACCATTTTAAAGTGTACAATTCAGTGGCATTCAGTACTTTCACAAGGTTGTGCAATTGTCACCCCTCTCCAGTTCCAAAACATTTTATTGACTACAAAGGAGACTCCATTCTCAATAAATAGTCACTCACTGTTAGACTTTCCCAGCCTCTGGCAACAATCAATCTACAGTCTGTCTCCACAGGAGAATCACACAATATACTGTACAACTTTTTCTGTCTGAATTCTTTCACTTAGCATAATGTTTTAGAGGTTTATCCATGTTGTAGCATTGTTATTGGCTGAATTATATCCTTTCAAAATGCATATGTTGAAATCATAGCCCCCCGTTCCATAGAACATGGCTATTTCTAGAGATAGGGTCTTTAGAGAGGTAACATTAGAATAAGGTCATTAGTGTGGGCTTTAACCCAATATGACTTGTCAGGAATATGGCAGAAGAGAAAGCCCAGACTTCCTTCCCCACATGCACACACTGATTCAACACAACACATGCATCAGTTTCCTTTGGAAAAAAATTCAGAGACCAGTTGAGAGGCTCCCACTCCCCAATTGGTCATGAGTCCAGCTGCATCAAAGCAAGTAGAAAATGCATGGTACCATCTTGCCATTTCTCTCCCCCACTATAGCACCATGGAATCACGAGAGGACTGGCCCACCTGTTCAATATTCTAACATTTTGAGGGGCTGCCTGAGGGATTGGTTCTGTCTTGCCTGAGTTTTGCTCCAGGTTGGGAGCCACTGAGAACAAAAGTTATGGCTTGGGCCTGCATGCACTCACTGGCCATCGACCTTTTTCCAAGTTAGCACAGACTAAGTAACCCAAATCCTGGCTTCTCCCCAAGAAGGGGAAAAATTGGAGCATTTGTCCAACATTCCAGCCTTTTAGGTGTTACACGAGGGACTGGCTTCTATGTCAGAAATTACTCTCTGGTAATCAACTAGGTTAAAAAATAAAACAATCACAGCAACACAACTACCATGAGTTTTATCCCCAAGGGAAGAGCACAAACCTGGTGGTTTAAAAAAAAAATCTCTCATTGCACTTTCTCAGAAAGCATGGATAGTCAACTTAAATGGAGATTATAGGAAACAGGATTTAACCTAATAGGGAATCCCTAGGATGGTGGTGAAGGGGGGATCCTAGGATGATAGCTGTCAACTAATTCAGCCAGAAGCAAGTCAGATATTCCAACTGAAGATTTGTCATGAAGATTAAACTGATAAGATACTTTGTGTGTTTGAAAGTCTTAAGAGATTTACATAAAGATAAAGTTTGGATTTGAAAGGGGGGGAGGAGGGGGAGGAGGAGAGAGAGGAGGAGGAAAGACAAGACTACACACCTTCCCCAAACTCAACTGCTTATAAGAGCAAGACCTGCATATAGAACACACATTGTGGGACTGGTTTCATTATATCTGGAGATCCTGACTCACCAAAAAGCACACTGTGTTGTGGGCTTCAGCTGAGAAGACAGTCCCAAGTATTGCATAGCGAATTCTGTTTGCAGGAGACTAAGGTAAAGGACAGCTTCCCACTTAGTTATTTCCCTACCTGGCTCTGCAGTCCACTAGGCAGGGATGGTGAACAGACACAGGGAGAGACACCAATCAGCTCTCCCGTGTCTCAGTGATCCCTTATAACACCTCACTGGAATGGGCCACTCCTTCTTAGCTCACCAGAACCTTCTTCACCCAATCAGCGATCACCTAGTAGTCAAGGGATGGAGGTTCCAGAGGGAGGTGCTGAATCAGGCCCCTCCTCTGGCTGCCATTTCCAGGGTAGAGAAAATGAACAGCAATTGGAGTCAGATGCTCTACAGCTCCTGCAGCAGAGCAGGAGAAAATCATTATGATCAGTTCTTAATTTAACGGCAGGAATGGAGGAGGAGGCATTGGCATGGATGACTGAAAAGTACCAGACAAGACAAGCCCCACTGAGGGTTCTGAGTGAAAAGAATGAGTGAAAGAGTCGGTTTTAAAATAAGAGTTTATTACTATTGAGGCCAACAAGTCAGAACACCATTGAAACAAAGTCTTATTTCTCCTTTCTTTAGAGGAGGGTTATATGTTGCCATTGGGACACATGGCGAGGCCCCAAGGTTGATCAGGAGACAGGGGGCATGAGAGGGAATGTAGGCAAGAGCCTTTACTGTGGTTTCCACAGGAAAAACATGGGTGAGGCAGAAGAGTGGGCTTAGGATGGACTAGTTAGAGTAATTTCAGCATGCTCTGTGTCTCAGGGACTGGCCCTGGATGTCTGGAGTGCCTGGAGCAGTGGTAAGTGGCCCTGAACATAGAGCTCCATACAGGAAGCTGCTGGGCATGTGGGCTATGGATTAGCTGGTGTATATGTACAAGCTGCATTCACAGGCAAGTTATTTGCTATCTCTTGGAATTAGCTAACTCTAGGATGGGCAGTCTTTCTCCAATGAAACCCCACAATGTCAAAACATCAAAAATATAGGGTAAAAAGAAACGATTGCCTAAACCGGTTTGGCTCAATGGATAGAGCGTCAGCTTGGGGACTGAAGAGTCCCGGGTTCGATTCCAGTCAGGGGCATGTACCTTGGTTGCGGGCATATCCCCAGTAGGGGGTGTGCAAGAGGCAGCTGATCGATGACTCTCTCATCGATGTTTCTATCTCTCTATCTCTCTACCTTCCTCTCTGTACAAAATCAATAAAATATATTTTTTTAAAAAGAAATAATTAACACAGCATTCCTTTTCTCCGGCTTTTAAAGATTTCATATATAGGTGAGATCACGCAGTATTTCTCTTTGTTTGGCTTACTTAACTTAGCATGAAGCCTTCAGGGTCTATCCATGTTGTTACAAATAGAAAAATTTCTTCTTTGTGGTTGAATAATATCCCATTGTGTATATCCCACATCATCTAGACCTATTCATCCACTGACAGACATATAAGTTGTTTTCATATCTTGGCCATGTAATGTTCTCTATTTTTGACAGTGTTTGTAGTTTTGGTAAGCCTAAAATATTTTGTAATTTAAAATTGGAAATTTAAAAAAATTAACTTAGCAATACAACAGTTCAATCCTATTAAAGAAAGAGAAAGAAACATGCCAGTTAAGCACAATATTGATAATGCCTACTTTGGTCTTGCCCTTGAAAGGTGAAGAAAAAATGCAATGTGCACATGCCATCACAAAGTATATAGAATGTGTGTTTTTGAAGAAGAGAGATCTTAATGCTTTAAAATACAGCATGTTTGCAATGATGCTTGGCCAGTTAAAATCGCATGTATATCAGGGAAAAGCTAGTCAAGGCATCTTCCAGAGCACATGTTAGCTGAACGTGTGCTGTCTGCATGATCTGTCTAGGCATATAAAAAAGAGAAAGAAAGAGGGAGATAATAGCACATATTTGGGTATAAATATTCTGATTCTATGGTTGACTTTCACATTCTGTATATATGAGATTTACAGGCAAATCATAGGCCATATGTAAAATTTCAAGAAAGAATAAAGATTTAAAGGTAAGTTTGTTGGCATTGTAGTAATGTCCTTCTGAAGCATTAAAAAATTGAGAGTGGATGCCTACAAGGAATCTAACATGCTAAATGCATACAACTCATGTTTATATAGCTGGAAAGTATTTGCAAGCTTTGTAGTCAATCTATTGGACTTTTTCTTCGTTTTTAAAATTTGTTTCTTACAAAAGTCATGCTGTTCTGTTTCTAATTCATGTGGGAGAGGGAAGGAAGGAAGGAGGCTTCAAATGCTTTAGATGCACAAGATTTGACATAGGCTGCAGGTCACCACTTCCTGGTGGCTTCCCAGCAAATGCCTGGGCCATGACTTCATTGAATTCCAGTTTTTTGTCTGCAAATCTCTCCTTTTGTAAGATTTCCCTTTATCTCTGAAGAGAGGCAGTGAAGTCTGCTTTCTTTCAGGCTGCTTTGATTTTCTCCCAGATCCTCCACACATCAACAGAGCACTCGAGGGGCAGTCCCGTGTGTCTCGCAAACAAAATAAAGAAGAATAGGAAGGGAAAACCAGAATGGAGTTGCTCTATCTTTCATCCACCACCTTTTTAAAGGTCTAGCCTATGATTGATGGTTTACTGTATGATTATGTGTAGAACACTGTTCTAAAGACTTTGGATACTGAAAAAATACATAGTGGAAAGAAAATAAATATCATTTAGGTAATAGAAAAATACACTCACACTTTTTTTTTTTTAATACTAGAATGCAACTCCTTGGATGAGGAGTATAAGAAAAAGGTTGGCATTGAATCCATAAAGAATGATTAATCTTTTTTTCCCACATGACCACAAAGAGGGAAAGGGAACAAACCTCTGTCTTTAGAGGGTCATTGTTTTATGAAACTCTTGTGGGATGGGATTGTCCAACCAAAATCTATTACAGAGGCATGGATCTCCTAGGCACCTATAAATATTTGTCAATGAGGATGGTTAATAGACAAGCCATCTGGTGCCCCCAATCTTCAGAATTCAATAAGGTCTGTATTGTTATTGCTCAAGAGATTTCTGTTGTATAAACTCTGACACTCGGTTTATATGCTGATGGAAGAGGAAGGTCCAAACTAACTCTGAGAGAATTAAAATATGCAGGTGGGGAAAAAAATAAGGAAACCCTCTCCTTTCACAAATGCTCAGTTCCTGGTTAACTTCTCACTGGCAGTCTGCTCACATTTCATTTCCATTAAGAGTATTCCGTTTTCTTTGTCTAAAGTGTTGAGTGGTTATGAATAGTAAGGACAGACTATCTGTAATTATTTTTTAATTATTAATGGTTTTGTTAGATCCTTTCACTTTTACATTACATTTCTGTTAATGTAAGTTAAATCAAAATGTACTTCAGTTGCCAAGCTGTTCCCCAATGTATTTTTCATTCTTTCATAACATTACTTCAGATTTCCACAAGGTATCTATGAGAAAGCTTTTCTTTCTGGAGTCACCGTCACCATGCTAATAAACTCAGGGACTATCCTGTTCTGCCAAATCACTGGCCACACCATTGGTCCTCATCAAATTTCTAAACTCCCCCAAAGTGCCTGATGTCAGCATCACAACAAGTACCAACGTTATTTGATTCGATCTTAGCCAGAATCTTTAGGCTGAACACAGAGCATCTGCTTTAGTTAGTAGTGGCAGAAGAAGGTCCTTGGGCACTTTATAGACATGAAGATTCTTGATTAGAAACCAAAGGACAAAGGGGAAATGAGTGAGTTTGAAAGGAACAGATACCAGAGGAAGAAACTAGTGTCCAGGTCTTGTGGTCCAGCTAAGTAGCCTGAAGAACAGTGTAGGCAGAACAAATGTTCTCATACTGTGCCTTAGGAAGATAATGGCACTTGAAGGGGAGAAAGGACTTCCCTGGAGAGAAGAAAAAAATAAAATAAAATCCACCTTTTAATCAATTTTCCCATCACCAGCAGAATGGCACTTTCCGATGGTGCACCAGTCCCTCAGAGAAATGGCCCTGGCTTGCATTCACTAAGGGGCATGGTTTCAGATCTAGTATGAAACAACTCACACAAATTTAAATAACAGCCCTAGTGAGCTAAATGGAGGGAGACTGGATGAGACTTTTTGGCTGTTTGTTACTTACACAGAGCCGTCAGAGCCAAGGGTTCTTGTACCGTTACAGTTGAGGACTTCTGAAAAGAAACGTTATTACTTCAGCTGTGCACGGTGGAAGAAGAGGGAGCCTAGTGCTAAAGCAAAACTCCTGGCCCGTGTGGGGTACAGCAGTCCCCAAGGAGTCCCCCGGAAGGGAGCCAGACCTTAGTGAAAAGTATAGCGTTAACAAACACTGCATCGAACACAAACGCCACCAAAAATGACTGGATACATTATGCAGAGGGATTTCTGGATTTCTTTCAAGTAATTAAGTTTCGATTTCCTGCATTTATTTTAGTTCCAGGAAGCGCAAGGCGCCAATGGGTTGCAAAATCTTCATTGATTGTTCCGTTGCCTTAACTTGGATTTCGTGACTGGACTTAACTCTGGGAAGAGGTAAACACACGGGCCAGGAAAAGTTACTGCAACAAAAATAACTGTTTTGTCGGGGCAGGTAAACACGGGAGTGCTTGCTTGTAGATGGAACAGTGAGGTCTGTCCCCTCCCTCCAAAAAGACTCAAGAAGGGAGCGGGGGAGCAGGTGTTTGTCCGAGTGGGTGTGCGTGACTGTTAACATGTGTGTGCCTGCGTGCGTGGGTGTGTGCGTGTCTGAGTGTGTCCAGTGCTTCAGGATGTGAATCTGCGTCCTCCCTCCCATCCCTCCCCGCCCCCAGCGTTCTAGGACCAGCGGAGTTGGATACCAAGGACTGAGTCCTTCCCTGAGTCCTCACTGGAGTCCAATCAGCTATGCCCTGCGTGAGGGCTTCTTGCCACAACCAGCTTCAGCAAAAGCTAAGTGGCAGCTCCGCGGGCATTCAGCAGACACAGGCTGGCTGCGTCCTGCGTCCCCCTCCACCCTGTCTGCTTTATCTGAAATTGAACTCTGCTTCCTTCCCTCCACCAGGGACAGAGGGAACGGTTGCTTTTCTTTCTACCTTGCATCTACTCACTCCTTGTCCCTTGCCCTGCCACTTTCCTCAGCCCAGAATTACCCAGGGAGAGCCCCGCGTGGCTCATCCGACGACTCCAGGCCTTGTCCCCAGGGCAAGTCTGTCCCTGTCCCCAAAGCGCGCCCTCCAGAGCACCAATAGCCACTTGCTTTTGTTCCCCTCCCATCGCCCTGCCTGGCCTGGATGGGAGGTCTGGAAGCTGCAAGCCCGATTTCGATCTAGAAGAGCCTGGGAACCGCCTGGCGCCAGGTTTTTTTGTTTGTTTGGTTGGTTGGCTTTTTTTTTTTTTTTTTTTTTTTTTTTTTTTGAGACGCTGGCTGGCCGCTGGCACTGGGAGGCGGAGGGAGAGTTAGCCAGGAAGGCACTGGGAGGAGGCCGTGCCTTTGGGCAGAGTGGGTGCCTGACAGCTTTGAGCGAAAGGGGAGACTTGGAGCTCACAGAGAGAGTGGGGAGAGAACATTAGAGACAAACACAGCAGCGTTGGCGGACCGCTTGGAAGAGGAAAGATGTTTGAGCAAAATGCGCGTGTCCTTCCGGAATGCAGCCCTGTCTCAGGATGTAGGAAACCCGGAGAGCGCGCCTTCCCCAGTACTTCCCTCCACCGCCAGCAATCTCTGCGCGGCCAGAAGTCTCAATGCCAAGGCTAATTCCCTTCTTTTCTGTCTTTCTTTTATTTTATTTTTTCTTTTGTTTCCCTGGAGCAGACGAGGCTATGGAGGCTCCTAATCACCTCCTATACTTCAGCCCCAAGCTTTGGAGTCCGGAGAGAGCTCAGGGCATCCGATTCCATTCTGGATCCCTGAGGAGCAGAGATGGGGCGAGGGGGGGAGTTAAAGAGGGGGGAGCTGTCTATCCTTTTCCTCTTTCCTCCCCCAAGTCCTGTCTACCCAAGATTGAAATGGTGCATGAATAGAGTCAGACCTGTCCTTTAAGAAATCTTTCTTGCAATCCAACTCAATTCTGTTTGAAATACAAAGAAATCACACTGCCCTTATGGATTAAAATTTAATAAAACATATTAGTTCGGGTAAAATATGAATGCATTGCTTAAAATTTTAATAGAAAATGAAGAGACAGTGATTTCTCCCCCTTGGGATGGCTGCGGCTGCATTCGGGGTTGGGACCCCACTGCCCAGGAGTTTGAGTGGAATCTCCAGCAACTCCTCACCCACCTGGAGGGAAGTCGATCACCTCTGTTGGCCTCTGGCAGCAGATGGAATGGAGGCTATTGTCAAGCAGAGGGATGGCAAGAAGAATGGTGCCCCTCTCCTGGTCCCACAGTTTATCCATTTTTTCATTTCTGTGCTTTAAAAGTCACTTTTTTGTTGTTGTTGTTTTTGGTTTTGGTTTAGTAGGTGAGTCTGCAGGTGTGCAGAGACACCATTGCGGATAGGTGCTTGGGCATAAACGTGTATGTGGAGGTCTTATGAAGTAGATTTCAGATATTGGGCCATTTCCTTCCACCCCAGGAGTTTATTCCCAACTATCCAGTGCTGAAGAAGACCTCCCCCTCCCTGGGAAGCCAGGAGTCTTTCTTCATCGCTGAGCAGCTTCCGCACTTATGGAGCAGTTGGCAGCAATGCCTGTGGGCAAAATGAAAATGGGTTTTCTTGACATCACTGCAAATATGTTGGTATTCTGGACACTCCTGGAAGGAGTGATTGCACTACTGCAAGTCCTGGTGATGAAGAAAGTATTGCATTTCCCCACTAATGCAACACAATTACTGCTGCTCATTTTTCACTTTAGGTGAGAAAAAGGGAAATCTAACTCTGGGAGTTTTTTTTTTTTTTTTTAAGTGTGTTTTTTCAGGGGAAGGGAATATAAGGAAGTATACTCTTGAACCTCTCAACATCTACACATTTTTATCTCAACCTGATCATTAGCATGAAGAGCTTCATTTTTCCCCCCCTGCCTGGAATTTGAGATATCACTGAGAAACATCTGGGAGATTTTTTAAAATTATATTGAAATTAATTTAAGGCTATATGGGTTTTAGCCATCAGAAAATATTCTCTTGGAAGTTGTCCTGCTTCAAATAGTTTCAGTCAATAAATTCCATATCAAACAAAGTTTTTTTTCCAGTTATTTCAACAGTTCCCTCTTTATTTTACGAATTTATTATACTACCTTATTTACCATATGAAATGGTGACAAGTGTTTAGCATTTTGGAGATCAGTTGTCAGTTGCTATTAAAATCAAGATTAATTCATATTAACGATATGCATTTCTCAATACTCCCAGGTGACAACATACATTAAAACAACTATTGCAAGTAATTAAGCTCAATAAAGGAGGAGGGGACAGGGAGAGGTTCAAAACACCTCCAATATTTGATTTTGCAATCCAAGTTCAGCAGACTGTTGCCACAACAATGCTTGGGAAACTCCTCAGGGTTGCTTTTCACTTTACATCTAATTAGGCACCTAATGAAAGAGAAGAATTTTTTCCCCATGTGGTTTTTTCTCCTTAGAATTCCTTTTTTTCCTTAATTTTTTTTCTTAATCCCTTCATCTTTTTCACCCAGCCCTCCAATCTCCTTCCCTCTCACAGTCAGTCTGTTCTCTGTATCTATAAATCTGTTTCTATATTGTTAATTACTTTTGTTCATAAGATTCCACATATAAGTGAAATCACATGGCACTTGTCCTTCTCTGATTGGCTTAGTTCACATAGCATAATACTCTCCAGGTCCATCTATGCTGTCCCAAATGGTACAATTTTCTTCTTCTTCTTCTTTTTGTTTTTGTTGGTTTTACAGCTGAGTAGTATTCCATTGCATAAATGTACCACTGCTGTCTCATCCACTCATCTACTCATGGGCACTTGGACTGCTTCCAACTCTTGGCTATTGTAAATAATGCTGCAATGAACACAGAGGTGCATATATTCTTTTGAATCAAGGTTTCTTCAGATATATTCCCAGAATTGGAATAGCTGGGTCACAAGGCAGTTTTGTTTTTAATTTTTTGTTGTAAATCCATAGTTTTTTACAGTGGCTACACCAATATGAATTTCCATCAACAGTGCACCAGGGTTTCCCTTTCTCCATATTTTTGTCAGCACTTGGTGTTGGTTGATTTATTGATAGTAGCCATTCTGGCAGATGTGAGGTAATGCCTTTTATTGTAGTTCTAATTTGCATTTCCTTGATGATTAGTGATATTGAGCATCTTTTCATATGTCTATTTGGCCATCTATATATCCTCTTTGGCGAAGTGTCTATTCAGATTCTTTGCCCATTTTTTAATTGGACTGTGTGTGTGTGTGTGAGTGTGTGCAGGCGCGTGCGGAGTCTTCTTGGTATTCTTACACCTTAACTTAAACACACAGATTGTTTAGGAGATGCAATACCCAAAGTTTCTCCTGTGATTCACTTAGTATTGTAATCTGGGGAAACTAGGTAGATGCATATATTTGTCTTTCAATTACTATCTTCCTGCATTCTCATGAGCCATGATAACCTTACACAGAATTGATAGAAAACATACCCAAAATATTTTAATGGTTTTTTTTATTAGGCTTTAGAGATGCTCAACAGTTTATACTAATTAGACTATCCAAAACCTTTTGAAGATTAAGCAAATTGGACAACCCTTGTTAATTAGAACATAATTTAAAGTTTGAAATTATATCACTGATGAAGTAGTCTAATTAGTATGACAATATGTTAATGGGCAAGTGAGACACAGCAACAGTGGAGTTTGGTGTGAACCTCCTCTCTAAGGCTTGAACAAAAATCCTCCCTCCAATGCTGGCATTAATAAAAGATTTCTATAGACTTCAGCCTTTCTACGATGACATACAATTTATAGTACATACAATGTATTAGCCCATAGTGCTGCTCAATATTTTCACTATTATGAAAACTAATAAATTCGTCAAGCTGAATTAAGCATACAAATCAGATGAGGCATAGCAGATTACACAGTGAAGCGCGGTGTCTCCCGAGCCTAAATGAAATTTCAATCTAATAATTCCTTCCTGGCCCAGTGATAATTTGTTTAGAGATGTTGCTCTACTTCTTTCAAAGCGCTGTTCGCACTATAATTAAATGATACTCAAGCTTTTAACTTTGATTTATTTCATTTCTCGAAGCTTGAGACAGTGAGAGCTATACAATGTCATTTTTTTTTTTTTATTTCCTTGAAAATTACCGTGGCTGTTGTTGGTATAGAAATTAAACACCTAAAAATTTACTTGAACTGTCCCGGGCAAGCCACATTCATTTATGTCAACAACCCCTCTCCCATCCCATGTCCAGGCCGCTGGGTTCAGCTACTGAAGGTAGGAGGAATCCCCTTTGGCTACTCTTTACGTAGCCAAAGAAGGGAGGAGAAAGGCAAACCTGGGAGCAGCACAGGAAAGCGCAAGGGGCTTAAGGACCATGGACAGTTCCCATCGCCTGCAGTTAGCGGTGTCTTCCCAGGGCTGGCATGTACAATAGTAAGGTCTATGCTTCCAATTTGATCCTGCCTCCCGCCCCGCTGAGGTCAGGGGCCAACCGGCGACCCCCTTCTTGCTGCTGCCGCAGGGCTTCCGGGGGCTGACCACTCGATGGCCCCCCTTCGCCACGCTTCTTCCCACTGTTTTGTCCCAGCGCGCGCCAGCGCCTCCCAGGCCTGCCGCCTGCTCTCGCACCTGCTCGCCTTCCCCAGGCACTGTATGCCTGCACCTGCTCCCAGCCACCCCGTCCTGGCTGGGCCACCCGCCGGTTCCAGCGTAGGGACCTTCTCACCCTGGCCTGCACCCCGCTCCTTCTGCGCTCTGGGGAGGCGACAGCGGGCCCCCAACACCAAGGAAAAGTAGAGAGAAGGCACCAGAACGGGGAGGAGAGGAAGACTGTGGTGTGTGTGTGTGTGTGTGTGTGTGTGTGTGTGTGTGTGTAGGAGAGGCTGTCTCCTTCTTTTACAGTTGGAACAGTGTGTGTCCACTTCTAAGAAAAGTGGTACCCACTGGGACAAAAGTATTGGCTAAAAATAGTCTACCTCTTCACCGAGTGGCTGTGGAAATGAAGATAAGTGGGACTTGTGCCAGCCCCTGAGGGCGTGTGTGTCTCTGTGTGTGTGTGTGTGTGTGTGTGTGTGTGTCTGTGTGTGTTGGGATGTGTGTGGGGAGTTCAGCAGCACATGCGCTTTTTGATCTCTGGCCCTGCCTCTCCCTCTGTCATTTGCCCCTTCCTCCTTTGATGGTGGCTAATGAAGAATAATAAATCCAATGGCAGGGTTTGCCCATGGATCCGCCTAAGACCCAACTCACACTGAACTGGATACAGGGAGGAGGAGGAGAAAGATCCGCAGGAAAGAAAAGAGGGTGGAGAGGAGTGTGTGTCGGTGATGGTGCTGGGGGAGTACGCGGGGACAAGGGGCGGAGGGGGGAGTCGCATGCGCACAGGCGACCCGAGCCTGCTCAGAGGCCGTCCAATCCGCTGAGAGCGGAGACAAGCCGAGGGAGAGAAAGCCCTGAGCCCTGTCGACCCCCGTCTCTTGGGCACCAGGCACCCGCTGGGCCCAGGGGGCGCAGAGCAGATCACCCACCACTGCGCACATCGGACGGGAGCGCAGAGCAGCGCGGAGGAACCCGGTCCAGGGCAGCAGCATCCGGACCCACCAGGGTGGCCGGGAGCCTGGGTTCAGGGTCACCAGAGCTGCGGGGCGGGGCGGGCCAAGTGGGGGCGGAGGCATGGAACTTCGCGGTAAACAGGAGGTGGGGGAGACAGCCAGGTACGAGAGGCTCTTAGCAGTCTAGGGAAAACCCACTCCAGGTTGGCTTGGCCCGCAACTTTACTTAGGAGTTTCGTTTCCCTGTGAGGTAGGTAGGTCTCCAGGAGGGGCCGGAGCCCAGCTCCTAAGGAGGAACTGCCCCGGGAGGGACTGGAGTGTAGACCTGGCCAGGGGGTGGGGTGGAGAAGACACTAAGGTAAGTGGGAGCTGCGGGGCGCGCCGAGAAGGGGCGGTGGCATCGGAGCGGGCTGGAGCCCAAAGGGAAGGAAGGTGGAGGGCGCGGCAGGAGAGCAGGAGGCGGGTGTCTGGAGCTCTGAAAGGGCCGGAGCCTCGAAGGAGCACGGGCGGAGAAGAGAAGATAGACTCGAAAGAACGAACAGGGGAGGGCGGAGGCGCGCGGGAGGGCGGGCGGGAGGGGGTGCGGGGGCAGGCGCAGGGAGAGGGGAGTATAACTCCGCCGCCGAGAAGCTCGGGGGCAGTTTCGGGCGCCCAGGTCTGCAGCTAGCGCCTGGCAGAGCCTAGCCCCGGAGCAGACCGACGCCGGAGCCAGTGGAGGAGCGCGCAGCCGGGGCCAGAGGCGCCGAGCACGGAGCAGCGGAGGGTGAGCGCAACTTTGCACCGCCCGTCCCCGCGGCCGGCCGCGCTTGACCAGTGCTTCTCGGGAGGCTCCCGGCGGCAGCCGGGGTCACTTCTTGGCGCTCCGGACCTGCGCTCCGGCCGGCCGGGAAGATGATGATGATGTCCCTGAACAGCAAGCAGGCGTTCAGCATGCCGCACGGCGGCAGCCTGCACGTGGAGCCCAAGTACTCGGCCCTGCACAGCGCCTCTCCCGGCTCCTCGGCCCCCGCGGCGCCCGCGGCCAGCTCTCCCGGCAGCTCCAGCAACGCCGGCGGCAGCGGCGGCGGCGGCGGGGGCGGCGGAGGCCGGAGCAGCAGCTCCAGTAGCAGCGGCAGCGGCGGCGGCGGCGGTGGCGGCGGGGCTTCCGAGGCGATGCGGAGAGCGTGTCTTCCAACCCCACCGGTGCGTATTCCTGCATAATCACCGCTTAGAGGCACATTTTGACAGCCCCCTTTATCTGCTTGATGTTTTTTTCATGTCTGCACAGCAAATCACCCCACCACACCTCCCAACCAATTTCTCTCTCCCCCCCCCCTTTCTCTTATGTATTCAGCGGGTCTTTCCTTTCATATTAATTTTTATGACCTGGGATGTTGCCTGTGCGCGCGCCGTGTTGTGTTGTGTTGTGTTTTTTTGCAGGCTCACATTCCTCTTCCTCGTGCGCGCTCAGTTTTTCTCTGGGTGGCTTGCTGCCTCTCCTCCTCACCTGCAATTTTTTCAGGATCGTTAATCCTGTTGATACTAATTATTATTATTTTAACGTCCTGGGGATGTTGTAAGCGCGCCGGCAGCGGTGTGGAGAGGAGAAGGGCCGGGGCTTCCTTCCGGAGAGAGCGCGCGCACAATTCCCTGTTGAGCGTAATGTGTGCCTTTTACTTGCAATTGCAGAGCAATATATTCGGCGGGCTGGATGAGAGTCTGCTGGCCCGCGCCGAGGCTCTGGCGGCCGTGGACATCGTCTCCCAGAGCAAGAGCCACCACCACCACCACCCGCCCCACCACAGCCCCTTCAAGCCGGACGCCACCTACCACACCATGAACACCATCCCGTGCACGTCCTCCGCCTCCTCCTCGTCGGTGCCCATCTCGCACCCGTCCGCGCTGGCGGCGGCGGGCACGCACCACCACCATCACCACCACCACCATCACCACCACCAGCCGCACCAGGCGCTGGAGGGCGAGCTGCTGGAGCACCTGAGCCCCGGGCTGGCGCTGGGTGCCATGGCGGGCCCCGACGGCGCCGTGGTGTCCACGCCGGCTCACGCGCCGCACATGGCTACCATGAACCCCATGCACCAAGCGGCGCTCAGCATGGCCCACCCTCACGGGCTGCCCTCCCACATGGGCTGCATGAGCGATGTGGACGCAGACCCCCGAGACCTGGAGGCGTTCGCCGAGCGCTTCAAGCAGCGGCGCATCAAGCTGGGGGTGACCCAGGCGGACGTGGGCTCCGCGCTGGCCAACCTCAAGATCCCCGGCGTGGGCTCGCTCAGCCAGAGCACCATCTGCAGGTTCGAGTCCCTCACGCTGTCCCACAACAACATGATCGCGCTCAAGCCCATCCTGCAGGCGTGGCTCGAGGAGGCCGAGAAGTCCCACCGCGAGAAGCTCACCAAGCCCGAGCTCTTCAACGGCGCCGAGAAGAAGCGCAAGCGCACGTCCATCGCGGCGCCCGAGAAGCGCTCGCTGGAAGCCTACTTCGCCATCCAGCCGCGGCCCTCCTCCGAGAAGATCGCCGCCATCGCCGAGAAGCTGGACCTTAAGAAAAACGTGGTGCGAGTCTGGTTCTGCAACCAGAGGCAGAAACAGAAAAGAATGAAATATTCTGCGGGCATCTAGGAGAGACCCTTGGCCTCTCCAGGGACACAACCCCCTCCTCATCCCCTCTTCCCCCCCCCTCCCCTGCCTCTTTTCTTTCTTCGTTTGGCGACCAGAAAATAATTCCAGTCAATGTGAATCCACAGAAAAGTGGGGGATTGGAGAGGGAGCGCGCAGCTGAGCCGCAAGCCCCGGTGAGAATGTGAAACGGCAACTCCTGCGAGGAAAGAAAAACAAAAGAAGGGATTTGTCCAGTTGCAGCAAAGTTGTCCCTTTGAACCCCACCCCACCCCACCCCGGAAAAGGCACCTGGACTTCTGCGGAGGAAGTCTGGGAGCCGGCTATTTGCGGGAAGGCAGAAGAGATAGCCTTTTGAAAGGCCCTCCAGAATGATCAAGTAAGATTTGTTTTTATTCCTAAAGACATCACCCTTGCTCAAGTTTAAAAGTACACGTTGCAGCTATTTTTCAGAAATAGAAATTGATTCAGGACTGAAACTTTAAACTAGAGTTGATGCTTAATGTGACAGAGACATCTCTAAAGTATTTTGAATTTTAAAAAAAGATGGCAGATTTTCTGCATTTACACTGTATATTATATATATATTTTTATTGTGGTTCTTACCCCCCCTTCTTCCTTCTTTGAAGTGTTAATGCTTAAGAAAGGAGTTGCGCCTGCTGTGTTCACTGATCTTGAAAGCTATTATTAGATTATTGCCGCACAACCCTCTGTAAATTATTAATTTATCTCTCTGGCAACCTAATTTGTAAACATCCTAATTAATTAAACTTCTTTAGTCTTTAAAAATGGGGGGAATGTATGGCTAGTGAAGTTAAAAAATGTTTATGTTTGATGAGTCTACTGAATTTTTACAGTTTTCCTATTAACACTGTGTTTCTTTCAGCCCATTTGTATATGCTCACTTGGAATGAAGAATTTTTTTCTTTGTTTTTACTGGTAGTGTTCTGATTTGTGAGTTGACACTCAGTAATGGATGTCTTAATCGTGTAGACCTGATTCACTGTCCAAAGTATTGTTTACTTTGTTACATATTTAATGGGGGTTCCCACATTATCCCCACTGTACATGCTCTTACACACCCTTTTACACACACACACACACACACACACACACCTCTGATGGGAGAGAAGAAGTGAAGCTGTTGGAAACATGACTATAATGCATCATTTTCTAGCTTTAGGCGCATTTGCCACTTGGTGTTTGTTCTTCCAGATTCTCAGATTCCACCAAGGTATTTCAGTCTTCTGGTTTTCAATTGCTTTGTTAATTACATTTTAACATTTACAGGATTCCTTCCATTTTTCCTTTTGGAGGTTTGTTTGTAGAAAAACTAATTTGAACTTTAAGAAAGACAGTGCACTGCTTGTAAATTCACATTGTTTGGTAAAATTCTTTTGGAACAAAAAAAATGGGTACACGACGACTGGTACCTTATTTATTGTAAATATTTCATTCAAAATGATACACATATATTCTTACAAATTTTGCTGTATTGCTGTCCCATCTGAGGATCTCCAAATTCTTGAGTTCTGTATATGATCTGGTTTCTTGTTTTTGTTAATAGATGGTTTATTTACTATGGTAATGTATTATTTTTGGTGTTGTTTGATTGTCATTGAAGAGATGATTTTAATGTTTTATTGGCAAAGTATGCTGCTTTTTCATTAAAATGTGCTATTAAAATTAAACGGCTTTTAAAATGTGATGTTTTAAATCATTTACATTGGAATTATTTTGATAGGGAATTTTTTAAAGCAGAAACACATCTCATGGTTTATTATAGAGAAGCTGGTTAATTATTATCAAAGTCTGACTTGGATTTAGTAGGAAGTGTTTCTCTAGAAAAGTATAAAATGACGGGGTTTTCATGGCCTCCTAACAGTCAGAGCTCATCTCACAGGGTGCTCTGCCCAGTGGAGATGATGATATGTGACTCTAAATACCTCCTCAGAAAGTATTTAGAGTCACAGGTCCTTTCCCTGCATCTGCAATAATTCTGCAAAGAGATCTTTGTGAGCTGAGGTGTTGCATGAGTAAAAGGAAGAAAAGGACTCAGTCTGGTTTTTAGCAGCACTGGGAGACTGGGTATGTCAAGAGTCAAGACCTAGTTGTGGGGATAGGACACTCTGGTTGAGGCCTAAGGGTTGGTCCACCATAAGTCCTCAGTTTAGCTACCACTCCTGGGAAGCAATGCCCCCAAACTGGAGCAGGAAGTACAGTCTCTCTCTCTCTCTCTCTCTCTCTCTCTCTCTCTCTCTCTCTCTCCCCTCCCTTACTCCCTTCCTCCTTCCCATTTTCCCACACCTTTACTGAAAACCACATTCTACAATATGTAGAGTGGGATTGAGGAGCAAATTATTTCCTAGGTCGTTAGAAGGAGCAAACTATTGCCCCCTTTCTATGACTCACACAGATAATCAGAGTTGTTGGAAGTCTATCTAACAGTGGTCTGGCACAAAGAAATTTTGCATATTTGATACACAGACTTTTTTTGTGATCCTAGTTTAAAGATACCTCCTTACCCATTTTAACAAGTTTAAGACTACTTACAACAGTTGAGCAACATATTAGGGATTCAAATAGTCTACCCCTCCCTGCAGGAAAGCTCTGGTTTAGATACTTGCATTATTAATGATGAAACATCATACTAATCTATAAGTCCAACAAGAGAGGAAATAGGTCATCCTCCAGGGGTAATTCTGCTAACTTGAGCTGTGACCCTTCTAATATGGAATTGTCTGGGGATATTTCTTATTTTGAGGATGAGAAATATCCTAGGAGTCAATGAAAATTGTTATAGTGACTCAAGTTGGGGTTAAACGTTGTTGGAAAAATTATTGTGATTTTCAGATATAACAAAAAGAGTCGTAAAAGTTGTATGGGTAATGAGTAGAAGAATTTATCTTCCTGTATCTGAAATAAGGAGACACTTGAAGAAACCAAATCCACGTGTCCATTTCAAAATAATGGGATGCATTGCATAGATGCCTAAGAAAATTAAAAGTTGTGGGAATTTAAAAGAAAGAATTGTGAATTAAGATATAGTGATATCCATGGTTTAATATTAATCCTGTGTTTTGGAGTTTGAAAACTTCTTCTTCCATCTCATTCCCTATTCTTAGATTTAGTTTTTCTGAAAGTCTTAAAGCAGCCAATCTCCAATTTCACTGTGCTGGATACTGATTTCAGCACCACGGATAGCAGCCACATGACTGGGCCCTACTCCAGCATGTTTTGACCCAGCAGTTCTAGCCACCTGGGGAACTTTCTGCTTGCTTATTTTTTAATTTTTTAATTTTATTTTTTTGCAGAGTGAGTAAAATGAATTGGTTGAATATGTAGCAAATCAGGCTTGCTAACCTAGGATTAAAAATTGTCTTTAATAAATAGCCCCTTCTCCTTCCTAAATGTGACTGTTATCTAAGGGTCTAGAATGTGTGCATTAAGAGATAGGAAAGTCTGTTAGGGGGAAAAACAAGTGAGCTAGTTTTCTTTCTACAAATATGAAACCTTCAAATAAAGAGAGAAATCCAGTGGAAGTAGTATAAGTTGAGAAATATATTGAATAGAAAAGAAATAGGTTTCCTCTTTAATGCATTTTGAAGTACAAGGGTAACCACTCCCTCACCTCTCTTGCCTACAAGATGGAAGTTATATCCATTAATGAAGCCTGCTTAAATGTGTTTGCTTTACGGGGAGAGCAGAATTTTAGAAAAAAAATATATTCTGAAAGATTTTATTAATGAAACTTGCAGAGACATACCAAAACAAACCAAAAAGAGATTTGGGATGAAGAGAATTGTTCTTAAAGAAATGAAAGGTAAGGATAGAGTGAATAATGTATACACTGTTAAGAAATATCCATTTGATTTTGACTTTCAAAATACTCGGATAAATAGCAAATTAAGGCTGAAGATCTTTGTCATATCAATCAAATCCACTGGTATTCATAACTCTTTTTCTAACTTTATTTCCTCAAGGTTCATAATACTTTCTATCGGAAATTGATATTTATATATTGAATTAGCAATACACCTCAGTTTGATATTTCAGAATTTTGTAGTTTATTTTTAAAACTTCTTTAAGGCAAATGATTCAATCCTTTTGTCCCAAGTGATTATCCAAATCTAAATTAGAATGGAATAAATGACCAACAGCAAAGATCATGTAAGGCTTGATTGTTACCTAAGTACTTTCCACACCAATTGGATTACAATATTACCTAGAAAAATGCAGTTTCCTTTGGATATTTGACATTAAATCAGTTGGTCAATATTTTGTTAGACTAAGTTTCATTGACAGATAAACTTGGGAAAAAACAGAACTATGCAAAAGCAAATAAAAAAAGATTTATATTCAATGAAATACTCTCCTGTTTTTCTATAAAATGCATTTTAAAATAAATAACAAAACATAACTAAATCTTTTCTCAGTAAAAGACAGATTCTGAGACCTCTCTCTGCCAATAGAATTAGAATTTGTAGGGTAAACATACTTTATTTCAAACTTAAAATGAATACATCACTTTCAATGTATTTGTTTGGGACTCTCTGAGGAAATGGCTGAAAAGGCATTAAATTTTTAACTTGATTTTAAAAGACATGTTAATAAAAAAAAATAAAGCTCAAAATATTCTAGGAAAGCCATGACAGTAAGTTTAGAAATTCATCTTTTCAATTATTTGTTGAAAATAATTTATATCTCCACGTATAAATGGTTTACATTAGAAGTCAAAACATCATGCACTTAACTTTGCAGTTGGCTTGGAGGGAGGGGCTGCTACAGAAGGAAAAAAGTTGTATCCTGATGGAACATCAAGAAAGACAAAGGTTCCAGATGAGTATGATAGAAATGCTCCTGAAGTCTATATTTGTCAGGGGACAGATTTATGGCAATGAGGGGGGAAAAAAAAATCACTGATTTTTTCCCTGCTTTGCCCCTTTAAGAGAGCCATTCCCAGTACTGAAAGGCTATTATGAGCAAATTAATAAATTACACAGCAAATTATTAAATCCAGATAATTACAAGGAATAAGTAAGTAATCATTAGTTATCTCAGCTAATTACTGCGGGTCAGAGCCAGCCAGAATGTGAAATCCTCCTCGGGAATTGAAATTAACTTTGCACAGTGAGTCTCTCTGCTTGACATCCCCAGTCTGTAGGCACATGGCAGCTCCCTTGTGAGCCAGTCTTTCTATTTAACTTGGAGAGAATAGAAATAAAATTAAGTGGCGATGTGATAATAGGAAGCTGCTCAGAAAGCAAACTGTGGGTTTTATTCTGTGCGTTCGATGCCTAGAGATGAAAAGCTTTGTTTACACCAGTTTCGAAAAAAATTTAAAGCACCCTTGTTGAACCGGGCTCCCTGCACACACACACACACACACACACACACACACACACACACATCTACAGTCCATAGTTCTTTGGTGTGACAGTTTAGCAGCACATGAAGGCTCAAAAAGAGCAAAAGGGTTTTTTTTTTTTTTTTTTTTTTGAGGTATGTGTGATGGGGGTGGCAGTGAGAAAGATAAATAAAATAAAATATTACTCTGCTTTCATCCCACACCGTTGGAAAGGCTGTAGAAAGTGCAGCCGGGTTTAATAATCTGTTTGTTTTGTTTGGGTAACAATATGCTTTCATCTTGCCACAGGAAGAACCAGCTCAGTGCAAATGTTGTCTGTCGTTGATCTTTCGCCAGATGCTTCAAGAACTGATGTCACCTTTATTTTTTTTTTCATATACCATTACTTTCTGAAGCTAGCCTCCAGTACTCTGTCTCCCTTCACTCCCCCCCACCCCACCCCAGGCCTTCTCAAAGGGCAGAAAAGACAGCCAAACCCCATGCCCGTTAGAAAGTAGAAAATGTGTCTGTGTGATAAAGTGATGATGTGTACCATAGGGCTGGGGAAGAGTGGACATAAGAAGAAAACTGCTGTTAATATATTAAAATGAGGGGGGAATCTAAAAGCTTTTTTTTTAATCAATTGCAATTAGATGGACAGTCTTTCCACTCATTCCCTGCTCTAGTCTGGGATGATAATAAAAATTTAATGAAGCCTGGGACGAGCAGAGAGCTCTGCCTAGGGACCCCGGAATAGAATATTTTAACTGTACATTTATACCCACTGTCTGGCTTCAAAGACGTGACTGCTTTTAATCTCGAATTAGAAAACCACAGACTTGAAATTAAATATTAGATCTCCTCGATCCCCCTTGCTTTCTGAAATACTGTCACGACTCTGTTTTCCTCCACTGGCCTGTGACACACATATCTTAGGTCTCCAATTACATTTCCGTGAATAATAGATGGCTTTGATAGGGTGCAGGATTCTGGTGCTTGTGTGTGTGTGTGTGTGTGTGTGTGTGTGTGTGTGTGTGTGTGTTTTAAAAAAATAGAGTTAATGCAATATTAATTGGCTGTCGAGGTTATAAGAATGCACAGGCCCCCCTTCAGGAACCAATCAATGAGACAGGGGTGTTAGAGAGAGCAAAGGGGAAGGCCTTCCCCCAGCCTAGGTCACTGCTTTGTGGAGGGGACCTTCTTAGCGCTTTGGGTAAGTGAAGGGCGCTGTGGATTCCATGGCTCTGGCAGCACTGGCTGGGCAGCCTGGAGGGGGGACGACGGGTGAGGGCAGAGCTACAGAAAGGGAAGAGTGTGAGAAGCTGGCGAGGGGACAGGGATCCAGCCGCCGGATCCCTGCACCCATCCCGTGGCTTACCACCACTTCGCAAAAGCTGGCCCTGGGTTGCCTGCCAGCCCCAAGTCCCCTCTCCTCCAGGTCGGGGTGCACGCTGGTCAGAGGCATGTGGGGAGGGGGGGAGGCGTGGAGCCCATAGGGTTGGGGGTGGGGAGCAGAGCCGCCCACCCGCGCTGGCCCCGCGCGGCCCCCGGAGCCTGGGGGAGCCGGCGTGGTGCCGGGAGCGCAGCCAGGAACCCGCGGGAAGCAGAGGCCCGGGCTCATCGCCCCCTCGCCTCTTCCTAATCACGTCTATTTAAATTCTAGCGCGGTCCGCCGCGCTCTCACCGGGGAAAGCTCTGGAGAACTGGACCCATCAATTATTCTGAAAAAATCCCAGACTCCGTGAGGCTTCCAGCCCGCGGGAGGGAGGCGGCGGGAGGAGGCGGAGGACCCAGCCCTGCCCCTCGCCCCTCCTCCCCGCCCTGCCCAGCTGGATCCCTGGGCGGACGCTGAACTTCGGGGTCCCGGGGCCCGAGGGAGCTGTGCGCCCTCTGAGGTTTGCGCGTTGGTGCGCCCGGAGGGGAGACGGTGGAAGGAGGCTGAGACCTGGCCTGGCTTTCCCCTTAACCCGCGCGGGAACGCGAACGGCTGGGTCTGGTGCTGCCAGAACTGAAGGATCACCGCTCCCGGGGCTGCTACCCCCTGCGGCACCGCCCCGGCCCTTCCTGCCGGCTCCCCAACGCGGCCCGAGGTTGGGGGCTGCCGGGCGTGGAGCAGTCTCCGTCCAGCTTTCCTTTGCTCCACAGCCCCAAAGGCTGGGGCCTGGGGGACGTGCTAGTTCAGAATCCTTCTAGGAACCCCGATGTCAAGTTCGCCAGCAATCCCCCCTTTCCTCTCTCCCCTCCCCCGCCGCTTCAACCCCCCTGCCACCCCTTTTCAGGCTCCTAGATGCCCCGAGGCCGAGCAGCCAGGCGAACGCGCAGCTGGACTCGCAAAAAAAAAAAAAAAAAAAAAAAAAAAAAAAAAAAAAAAAAGGAGCTCAGGTTCGCTCTGAAGTAGGGAGGCGGGTGAGCCGGCTGGTAATTACTGCCCCCCACCCACCCCTGCTTCCCCCGCCCCACCCCACCCCAGTGCGAGGTCTGCAGCCATTAGTCCAGCTGTCACCAGGCGCAGAGCGGCGCCCTCCCCCATCCCCACGCCCCGGGCCCCCAGCCCTCCCATAGTGTCTGGGTCGTGCTTCTCACATTTTTGTTTTAATTTTTCAGAAATACTTCCTCCTTCCTCTTTCCCCCAACCTTCTCATTTTCTGGACCCTAGAAGCATATTCAAAATCTTATTTGTGTAGATGGGTAAGTGTTGGGATTTGTTTGTTTGTTTTCTTTGGGTGGGTGGGTGGGTGGAGGTGGTCTCTTGTAGCTTCCTAGGTTTCTCGGAGTCATTGGAGGCGATAAGAAAATGAAAAATTTGTATTCAGTATTTTTGAAGGAAGTAAACTGACTCCTAGAATTCTTGTAAGATGCAAGCAGTCCTGTTTGAAAAAACAAACAACTTACTGATGGGTTTAAGTGATTGAAAGGTTTCAGTCAGCACCCTCCCCGGGTGGGCGGGGCAGTTTGGGGTCCTGGTGGGCCGGAGTGCCCTGGGCTGGCCCGGGTCCGGGAGCTGGAGGGTTAACACGCACTGGGCCAGCCGTCCTCCCCTCCCAGCTGGCCACCAGGGCTTTGCTAAATGGCATCTCATCTCGATGCAGTTTGGTCAAACGGGGTGGAGGTTTCTTGACCCCCAAGAGATGGAGTAGATCTCAGTTTGGGTGAGGTGATGAGTGTGGGGATGGAGAAGGAGGTCATCCTCTGGGGGGGAGGGGCGCCACGTTATGGTCCAAATTCAATAGCAGTTTGAGCTCAAGGTGTTCAAGGGTAGAATTTCCTGGGAAAGTCCCCAACTTGCCCAGAAAAGCCAACCTTTCTGCTCCAATCCTGGGGTCCTGGGGTTGTGCTCTCCTAGTTATTAACCTATGGGTTGTTCTACTCCTGGCACTGCGGGTGGGCATGGCCTCTGTGAGTGAGAACCAGCCTGAACCAAATCCCTTGGCCGCCTGAAGGAGGTGCACCCCAGCCGGAGTGCACCGTGTCCCTGGGCTTGGCCTGAAGCCAGGGGCCTGGAGTCGGGGCAGAGACCCTCTGCTTCACTGTGACATTTTCCTCTCAGCTTGTCACCCGGGGAACACCTAAGGGAGGGACACAGGCATACTCAGCCATCCCCGGGGCTAGGAGGCCTCCGTGGAACTTCTCAAACTCACTCCGAACCTCCCAGGTGTATATTGGTAAGTGTCCAGCCAAGACCCAGGATTCGCCTAGAAGGTGCTTGAGACTCACCTTCCTACAGATCTTGGTCCATGCACCTGATCGGCTTCTACCTGCTGTTTGCCACAGGTGTCCTTCCTGTCTCTCCACAGAGCCCATTGCGCCATGTCTTTTGGCTCCGGAGATGGCAGTAGTCTGTGACTTCCTGAAGGGGCTGGGCCTGTAGCAGGGGTGCGGGGGGGGGGGGGGGGGGGGGGGGGGGGGGGGGGGGGGGGGGGGCAGAATTAGGTTCCCTCGGGAGTCAGGCTCTGGGCTCTCTCGAACTTGGACTTTGCGGTGACTTCCAAAGTCCCACTTTGGTACCACCTCCCAGGCTCTATCTAACCAGCAAGGACTGAGCTGGCTCACTCTCCACCTCAGTTTCTGCAAGTGCTCGCTCGCTCCTCAGCCTGGAACCAGAGTGAAGCACCTGCCTCCTCCACCTGCAGAGTCTACAGTCTTGAGGTGGGGGGAGGAGGGTGTGGTGAGTAGGCAACAGAACCCAGCCTCTGGCTGCCCAGCGAGGACCTGTGATGCTCCTGAGAGAAAAGTCATTTTTTGAGGACTGTGGGGCTCACAGCCTTAAATTAAGTTTCTAACTTCCGTGAACCGGCCCTAAATGAGTTAGGATAGACTTGATTGGCAACTTAGGCTTTTTTTTTTTTTTTTCATCAACTTTTCACTTGGCAGCCCTGAGAGCTTTTAATTACAGTACTGTCAGCGGGGCCCATCCTTTCATTTCCTAAATCATTTCATTGATTTTCCCCCTCACGCTTCTTTCCTTTTCAGTAAGACTATGGTCCCTCCCCCTTCTTCCCCCCACCTGCGCTGGGATTCATTGGGAGTTGGAGCGGTGAATGAGGAAAAAAAGGGAGTGTGATGGGGAGCGGGTGGTTAATAGGAGTGAGCTCTCCCTTCCCCCAGGGAGAGGAAGAAATGCAAAGAATGACCACATCTGCCCTCTCCCTATCTTAGACCATGTGGGTGTGTAAAAGAGACAGAGGAGCTGTGATAAAATGGAAAGGGCACCTCGGGGAGCCAGCCCAGCCCCAGGCCACCAGGCATTCTCAATTTGTTCGGGGAGAGAAGCTGAAGTACCTGGATAACTGGTAATTAGTCTTAGTAACATGTGCTCATTCACTGGAAATAAAGCCACAAACTTCCCTAAAAGTGACAGGAGCTATACACACTCGGGCAGGAGGAAAAAGTGGAAGAATGAGCAAATCATGCTCCTGAGTTGAAAGGTAGCCAATACCACTTCTCATTCTGAACCGCCCAGCCACGTTTCCTTTGGAAACGCAGGAGACCAGAATTCTTTGGTTTTGTTATTAATTTCGTTAGTAACATCACTCTAAGTTTTTATTTCTAAAAAATAGTTTTTGCAGTCTAATTCTGGCACCAGCACGGAGGAGCAGGGTTTTGCTATCAGACAAAACAAGGGCCGAGGCTGCTCTTTCCACTTGCTCCCATCACCACAGAACCCTATGAGCTGGGTAGAAGACATGTCCAGATGTGTCCTGTGTGTCCCTCTGGCACCAGAAGTGTGTGCTGTTGGGGAGGAGGGTTGGAGGGAGGAGCAGACAGATTTAGTGGAAGATGAGAACAATAGTATTTATTGCACCCGATTTTAAAACTACTCCATAACTCTCCAATGATGGTAAGAAACATCTTACTTTCCTGCATTTAACTCCTGGCCATTAGATATCAGTTACTACAAGATGAAATGATTTCATCCATCTATGAGAAATCCCTTCAATGCTCAACCTCTCACCCTTCCATTCCCTCCATCTCCTGCCCTCATCTCATTACTCTTATTCTCAAACGGCCAGGGCAAGGATATCTTAGAAGCTGGTGCCACTGGTAGAAACAGCTCCCTTATTTTTTTCTTTATTGATTAAGGTGTTACATATGTGACCTTATTCCCCCATTGGGCCTCCCCCACCTCCCTGTTCATGCCCTCCCCCCTCCCCCTTGTCTGTGTCCATTGGTTATGCTTATATACATGCATACAAGTCCTTTGGTTGATCTCTCCTCCTTCCCCTCACTCTCCCCTACCTTCCCTCTGAGGTTTGACAGTCACAGCTCCCTTATTGAGGCAGGATTTCTGTATCAACTTTAATATCACCCATGAATTGCTTATAAACACGACCCCCGCAATCTATATTTATCTTGCATGCATGAGGCAGAGAATCTGTCCTGAGGTTCAGTCATGCTCAGCTTTCCTGGAGCAGAAATGTTGAATTTCTGTTTGTTTGTAATTCATAATGAGCTGCTGACAAGCGAGAGTTGGGTGCTTTTTTTTTCTTTCAGGTTTTGAAAACTCACACACTTATACAAACTCTTTCCCCTTGTTCAGGAGAGGATGCTATGTCTGGAACTACATCCACAGTGCCACACAGGGCATTTGTCCCAGCTGATGCCAAGCAGAAGTGATAGAGCAGAAACCGGACACAGGTAACAGCATTTTAGGGTGACCCCTCTTCCAGGCTTCCCATTAGCCAGCAGAGCAGGTTGAAAGGAAATACATTTTAGGAATCAATCTCCAAACCCTTTCAGACACTCTTATGACTTGAGACTGAGCACTTATAAGAGAGGCATGGAAGGAAAAACAAAAAGAAAGCCACAAATGTTTCCTCCACTTTCATTTGGGTAGATATTAGAGTTCCTCCAACCTTTCTTATCTCAACTCCTGTTCTCAAATTCTTTTCTATCCTTCTCAATTCACCACGATGACTATCATCCTCTTTCTCCTGTCCCCTCTCCTCCTCATGCTCCTTCTCCCAATCCCCCTTGCTAGCACACTCAAGCAGAATCTGAATTGTGTGCAAAGCTAGGCATGATCTCTCAAGCTATTTCACAGCGGGAGGATTCTAAAGAGAGAGCACTAGAGCTTAAGTCCCAGTGGCATTGTCAGTGTCTTTGAGAGTGATGCAGTGTTATGTGGTGAGGGAGCATGCCTGCAGGTTTGGGTCCCACTCAAGGGCAGAGTTGTGGCTGTTCCGGGTATCTTGGTGGGCGTGAGGTTCCAGTCTGAGAGAGATGAGCCTGGATGCCCTACTTTTGTGAATGTCTTTACACATATGGAGGAGAAGCCAAGGACACATGTACCCTTTTGGTTGAGGAAGAAGTTACCATATTTACTACGGAAACACACTGCCTTTCAGAGGCAAATGCCATCAGTTGTCTCTGCCCAGTTCCGTTGCAGATCTATTAATCATATCCGCAAGGATTGCCAAAATGGCAGAGCTCTCTTCGCTTTTCAGTTTATACAGAACAGAATCATTTACATAAAGTCCTTAAGGCAAATAACTGTTGGGGCTCTAATTTATATCTGATCGAAAATTAGCCGTCATTATGCGCTCCATTAGCAGCGTCTTTAATGTGCTTCTAAGCACCATTTGTCAAGCGGCTTGTTAATATCCTTCAAGTCTTTAAAGTTGAGAGCTCATTAAAGAGTGCGCTCTGTTATTGATGTAATTTAGATGAGTTTGGAAGAGCAAGTACACCAGGCCTTGAATGGGCAACCTCCAGAAGCCGGGGCCAGGGGCCTTTGGTGACCAAGTTTGCTAGGCATGATTTCCCAGAAGCCTTTGAGCTTCCTTGACTTCAGGTCCTGATTGTGGGTTCTGCAAAGGTGTTTGTGAACCTGCCCTGGGTGTAAGTCATTCATTTCTTTGGGAAGACCTGTTTATTTTCAACGTTTCCTTTTTTTTCTTGTTGATTCATATTTACCATGACTCCCTTAGCCTTATGAGGAGGGGTAGGGAGTGTAGAAAAATGGGCTCTGATCTAAGGTTCTTTATGAAAGAATTCACCTCTTTTCTTGATTATTATTATTTTTTGACACCTCCATCCCTTACTTAGCACCTAACTGTTTCATTCCCGTGTCTTCCTTTTATTCCACAGGGTGGAGAAAGTACATTTCCATGGAAAAAAACCATAGGTCTGAAGACAGGGATACTACCCTTTACCATATTTGGACTGAGGTACAGTAAACCCGCTTAATTATGTACATATTATTACATTATCTATCAGCCACCCCACCAGAAGAGCATAAAGGCCAATAAATTACCTCGGTTATTTATCTAAAAATCCATATATTTTGTCATGTTCTTTCTGGAGGAGATTATGTTAGTGTAACATAATAAAGAACACCATTAGCACGGCCAGAAAATTGCAACTGAGTGCAACAATAATTCCACTAGCAGGAATAAACGATGCTAGAAAGCTGTGTTTTGTCCCGGACTTTCCAGTTAGGTTGTATCAGCCTCCTTTGGATTTGAGTGTCTCTGTGAATCCTGCTATTGAAGGTTAGTAAGATTGTTGTACACTCCCTACCCCTGCACTTCTAACTCTTAACGTTCTAAGGAAAACATAGGGACGCTCATGATTTTGAGCCCCCACTTCTATTTCCGCTCTAAATTCACTTCCCCTCCTGAGACCTACTGGGGACTCAGAGATTAATGCAAGATAATTAAAGACATTAGGCATTTTATTCTCTCCTCTAAATTTTCAACTTCTTTCAGCCTTAGAAGCTTGTGTGAAGATGGTCCTATGTGATCAGATTGAAGTAAAGATAAAACCAAGAATTTAGGATCTGGTTCTGGGGAGAGGGGTCCAAATACTCAAAGTCATTCCCAACCCTCCCAACCCTTTCTCTCCTGCTCCGAGTACAATCCCATTTGCATCATTTGTTGGACAGTTTGTTCTTGCACTCCGCACCTTAAAGAGTTCATTACACACACGGAGAAAGAGACGGGAGAAAGAGATATAATAAGATCAATCTAAGGACATATTGAGGTCATATAACAGCACAAATATTCTCAAGTGCTCGGTATAATGTGCAGTGGGAATTTTGGGCAGTTTTATTGTGTGGTAGGATCCTCATCTCCGTTGTTTTTTACAGGATTCCTCCAGGCTAAAGTAATAAAGCGAATAATTAGAATGCTAAAGACAGATGTAAATAACAGGAATGAGACAGCGGTGACAGATGAGCGGCTGGGTCAGGAAGGAGCCCAGTTGGTGGAAATGACACCGCTTCTAGGCTCCGCATCCCTTCCCCCACCCCATCCCCTTTCTCTCTCTAAGCCTCTTCCCTCCCAGCTGTGGCCTTAGGGCTGCCGACAGGGTGTGTGTGGTGGAGGTGGGGGGAGGGAGGAGGGGAGACACTGGTCAAAATTGCATTGGGGAGGGGGGAGGCGCAGTCCCGAAGCTGGGGAACCACAGGCTCTAGGCCTTAGGCTGCAAGGCGGGCATCAGGCCTTTGGTGGGGATGGGGTGGGGTGGGGAGTCGCAGTGAAGGCTCCCAGGCCGGGGGCCTCATGGGTTCTGGCTGCCCCTCCCCGCAGCCCATGCCTGGGCCCTGGTCGTGGTGGTGTGAATGCAGCAACTCCTTCGTCCTCCCCTGCTCCCAGCTGCCTACAGGCCTTTGTTGCCCTTTCCCCCAAAACTGGAGTGAGGCACCCTCCTTCCCTCCGCCCCAAGTGCCTTCACCATCCACTTTGGCCCGCCCTTTGCGCATCCATCGGCTGCAGAGCCTCTTCCCAAAGCCCAGAAGGGGCCGGCCCGAGGCTGCGAGGCCAAGGCCTGAGTCCCCAAGGCCCTCTGCTTCCCGGAGCCACAGTATGTCACTGAGCTTCATTTGCCTTCCCATCCAAGGCTGCCCCACGGATCCAGCTTTTCCGATTGTCATTCTTACAAGGTGCCCCGTGTAGACCTGAGAAAACAACTCACTCATATAGCCTTTTGTCTACAAGATGGAACAGTAGCATCTTGCTTTTCCAGCCCCAACCCAGCAACCACCCAGGCATGTAGGAGAGCAAATACAGTTAATTCATACATGAGCCTCATTTCCTTCCCCACCATTTAAGTAGGCAGAGCAGCCTGGTCTCAGTTTGTTATACAGAAGTTTAAACATGTAAATGCGACTTAAGCACCATCTTTGACATTAGAGGGTGAAGATGATCAGATCTGATTCAAATCTCACATGAGGTCCCGTAGTGTCTAACACCCCATAGATAACTTTCATGATGGGAAAGCCCCTCCTATTTGTGCCTAGAGGAGCCACAGTCCTAAACTGGTTCTCATGCAGTTTTGAAGTTTCATTTGTAGGAGAATGCCAGTTCTAGAAATACGGCTACCCTGTGGCATGGTTGTGGTTAAGACTAGACAGAAATGAGCATGCTTCTATTCCAGCATCGGAGCCTCAAATGCCTTCTTTTAGCATCCGCACTCTTCAGATTACTACACATCAAACCAAACAAACCCCGGGGTGAGCCAGGCTAGGCCAGGAGGCAGCGCTAATCTCCCTGTGATGTTGGTGCAGGGTAGGTTAGCAGGTGCCTGTGAGACACAGGGACATGCTTGTCAGCTGAGCAATTCCTCTATGGCTTCCAGGACCAGTAACATTAGTTATACCTACCAGTGGTGGGAGATAACCATTCCTCCAGATTTTTAAAGGAGGCTTGTGCATGAGTGAGTAGGGCACAATGAGAAATACATGTTTATCAACGTCGGTTTTGATTTTTAGTAGCTAATCAATACATATATTTTCATCATTTGTATCAATATGATGCAATGGATGCATTTCTTAACCTGTTCCCCGCCTGATTCAAACTGATTATTCTTTTGAGTTAACATTTTATTTTTAAACAACTCTCTCTTCTTTAATACAGTACAAGAAAAACACTGGAGAATGTCTCTGTAATTGGGCACTCTTCCTTTGAGGGTCTTAGGTTGAATCTATGGCCAGGATTTTTTCATTGCCTTTATACTTAATGCAAAGTAGTTTAGATAGGCTTGATTGAAGAATGAGACCTCTTTCCTAGGTGAAAGGTTTGTGAATGTTGGTGGGTATTGGTGAGGGAGCACCATAGAGTTCTTGGAAAAGTGGTCGCCTACTCTGCCTGGCACACGCTTTTCTGTCTCCAGTCACTAGTGGAGTGATCAATTTATAAAGGACTGACCTTGGGAAAGGGAATTGGGCCCGAACCTTGTGCTTATGAAGAAACATACTGAAGGATTGGATGAATTCCCCCTGAATACGTGTAGCTTTAGGCCCTGACATGTAAGTCTGGCTTCACACATTTCCACTAGGAGTCAGGCTGTGCTGCTGGTGGCGGTGGAAGACAGTGGTGGGGACAATGCCTTGGAGGAGGCTATAATACAGAAACTGGTGTGGCCACATCCTGGGTGTGTGTCCTTTCTGCAAAGGGCACTGGGTGGCAAGTCATGAGGAGAAGCAGGGTGTGCAGTGAGAAAAAAAATTAGGCTTGGGTCACCTTTGTAGGAGGTGAGGATTATCTCCTTTCATCTTTGTAAAGAAATCATTTGTTACAAGACTTTCAAATATTAGCATGTGATGCATTAGTAGGTAATAAACGTATTTAGTGTGTTTTTACCAGCACAAAAAAATATTAAAAAAAATGAATACAGCCGAAACCGATTTGGCTCAGTGGATATAGCGTCAGTCTGGGGACTGAAAGGTCCTGGGTGGGTTCAATTCCGGTCAAGGGCATGTACTTTGGTTGTGGGCACATCCCCAATAGGGGGTGTGCAAGAGGCAGCTGATGGATGATTCTCTCTCATCGATGTTTCTAACTCTCTATTCCTCTCTTCCTCTCTGTGAAAAATCAATAAAAAATATATTTAAAAAAATGAATACAATAGAAACAATCACTGTGGACTACACATGGAAACAAGCTTTGTGTCGTGAAACTTTCATTTTAGTTATTTATTCGGTATATTTGTAGTAGGCCGCAGTGTAAATGCATTTCATATTGGGTGTTATGGTCAAAACCATTGCTATAGGGCCTCCACCATGTACCTTTTATGAGAGCGCATTGTGGGCCACACCGGTCCTTAATAGTTCATCCCATTGCAGTATTAGTTATTTGTGCCACTTAGTTGTTACTTCTCTAATACCTTCTTGTGTTGTGAACTTCTCACGGGCAAATGTCTTTTCTGTCTAATTGAATGTAATCTTGTTCAACAATATCTACCTTACCTTAGGCTTCTTTGTTCACTTCACCGTCTGTAACATGCTGCAGTACACAGACCTAATTGACAAATGCTGGTGGCTAGTTATGTGCTTAACAAAAGCAAGTCGGATCTCAGCTCACCTGCTCATCTTTCAGGGATACAGTTCTTAGCCTTTCTGCTTCTATCCTAGGCCAGGTCACACCCGTATTACGGGCTCTCTCAGCACCTGCAATGCCTTCATAACACGTCCTAGAATCTGAATATAAACATTTGTGTGACTAGGTGACTTGTTTCCTCCACCAGAGTGTGGACTTTATTAAAGTGGACCAGATCTGTTGAGCTTAACTTGTATTGATCACAGAACTTGGCACATGGTGGGCTAAAATAGTTGTTGATTGACTGATTGACTGACTCAAAAGACTTAAAAAATGACTAGTAATTCTGGCAGGGGTGGCAGGCTCTTTCTTGTTATCAGAAAGATGTTTGCTAATGATATGGGATGAAAAGGGAAGACTCAGATATAATGATTTGAGAAAGTTATTTTGTATGCCATTGCCTTATTATTATTATTATTAATTTTCAATTGTGCTAGCGCATGCTATTTTAGTTTGCCTGAACCTGGCTATAGAAATGGGTCTGGGTAAAAAACAGCTCTGTAAGTGGCATCCCTGACATCTTTGGATAACTGCTGTGGAGAAAATAGATTCTATTGTATGAGGTTTAGTGTCTGACCTACACAAGAAGTATGAATCTCTTACAACTTATAAAGCTGTTTCTCCTTCTTGATAAACAGATAGTCTTCTTTGATTTAGATCAATGAGTGCTGCTACTTTTGTGATTTTGCATGTTGCCTTGGCTAATAGTAAAGGTTTAAGATTTGGGTTAAATGTAAGAATTTTTTTTTTAATATATATCTCTTGGGAATATTTATCTTCCTGTCCTCCAGTCTTTTATAATTTTTTTTGTTTGTTTATTCACTGCATCATGTGCTTTCTTTCTAGTTTTAGTATGGCAGGCATCAACTTTGAAATTGGATAGACCTCGGTTCACATTCTGAACAAATTAGGACTGTGATATTCCTAGCTATGTGATCTTGGAAAACAAATCTGTGATTTACGATTGTCACTTGTAAATTGAGACTTACACTATTATATTCAATGCTTTAACCGCTATCCGAGTTACTAGCAAAGTGTTTAGCACATTTTAGGTACTCACAAAATATTAGCTCCACCTCCCCCCCCCCCCCCCCCCCCCGCCTCCCTCTCATTGATGGTGTGTAACTTCAAATCCTCTTTGGGAGGAAATTAGTTGGAGCCATGCTAACACAAGGGTTTGGTGCGTTAATGTTATATTTTCTATATGTTGAGAACTTGGGAAAATAATCTTGTTTCTCTCACTCTATCTACAAAATTTGGAACGTAATTAACATTTTACCCCAGGGACTTATTTGTTAATAATATTGATGCATAAATTATTTGAAGATGCCATGTATTTATTGTCTTAAGGATAATCCTGAAAAGGCTAGAAGAGATAACTTGATATGCTGAGAATGTCATTTCTAGTGACAAGGATCATATTTTTGTATTAACCACATAAAAATGTGGTGCTTCCCTAGTATTTTAGTTACAAGTTCTTGTATTTTTTGAGGAAACCGATGGTAAAGTAATCTAAGGGAATGTGAAATAGATGCTGCCCAGCTTTAAGGGTATAATGCTAAGATGTTAGTAGTGGCTTTAGCATTACAATGCTAACATGTAAATAGCAGCCACGCAGAACTGGTTAGGTAGGCACATAGGGTGCTAGCTGGTATCAGAAGCAAGTCAAGTGTCAGGATCTAAGAGGGGATACCCTAGGGCAGAGAAACCGATTTCTGATGTTCCAGGTAGGGAGAGGTTCAGCATATAGAAAATAAAGGTCATTCAAAATATAACACTATGCATGGGCACATAGGAGTAGAATGCACAAAGAGTATTTTTCTCCACTTTCCTTTTTCTTTTGGGGTTTAATATGTGAATCTATGATTGCAGGTGTATTCTGGAAGTCATTGCCATTTAGGGAATTTTGCTGCTATATTCAAGATTTGATGAGATATGAGACCTGTTTTCCCCATATCTGATGCTCTTTCTCACCCCATCCCCATGATTTCTGGAATGGCTATATTAATTAGTAAATGGGACATTTAAATTATTAATTTAACAAGCTTTCATTGAGTTTCAGGTATTTTTAAAGATGCTGAGAATAAAATACATATCTTATCCTTGAATAGTTTACATATTTTTTTGGGAAAGACAGCTGAAGAAAATGATGAGTAAATGATGAGAGCTGTGGATGTAAGTACAGAGTGTTAAGAAGTTGGAACAACTTCTTTAGAACATGGTTTACACTGACCCGCTCTCCCCTTCACCCCTGCAACACACACTCAGAACTGACACAGGCAGAATGAAGAATTTTTTTTCTTCAGAGCCTGTTTCCACTTATGTAAACTATAATTATTTATTAAAGTCAAGTGGAGAAATGAGGTAACTATAGTGGATGTTCAAGAAAAGATTCTGTTTGGCCATTGAACTTTGCATGTATTTGCCATTTTAATTAACATGCTTTTTCATATTCTTAAATTTATGCACAATTATTGCAAACATTCTTAGCTTAATGAAAACAATACTCCCTTCATTACCCTTTTATTGAGAAAAGATACTTTCTTTTTGGTTTCTAGGAAACAGGATATTAGAAGTAGAGATTTTTCTTTTCTTATAAAGATAGTATGGTTTTATTTTTAGAATCAACACATTTAAAAAAAATTTAGGCTGTAAACTGGGCAAAGTTTCTCTTTTAATCTTTTTTTGTAGAACTAGATGATTGCATTTTCTGTGCTACTGCTTCAAAACGATTCACTTTTATTATTTGCAGAACATGGAAAAGAAGCAACCAGTCCCGGCTTTAACAGTTGTGGATGTGAACAGTGTTCATTTTGCAAGATGAGAACCTCACAGTGTTAACAGAGTTAAGAAAATGATAGCATGTCAATAAGCCTCAGTTATCTATTTCAAATCTATTTCTTATTCGTTTTAATATATAATAATCCAGCCACTGTATAATAATCCGGGCCCTGCATCTCCCAGCAGTTGGGGAGCTGGCTTTGGCCCGCAGGACTCGGCTGAGCGCCAGGCCACAAGAAAAGGTGGTGTGGAAGTCGGGTGAGGAGCATTAGTTAAGCTTTTAATTAACTCACTCTTTCCTGTTGGTAGGGATGCGTAGAGACTCAAATCTTCAGTTATACTTCAAATGCTCAAAGTGGGCCACATACTGACAGGAGCAATAAAACAGTTTACTAAGCTTTACATATGAAAATACAAAGGAAGAGCTAGGCTTCAAAGGGGTACTCAGCAGACCTGCAAGCATGTGTACAGGATGGAGAGATCTGAGGTCCCTCAAGTTGCTGGGAGCTCCATGCCAGTCAGAGCAGCCATCCTTGCTGGGAACAGGCAGTGTTTGTTCAAGTGGAAAGGCATTTGAAGCCGATGTATTTCTATGTAGCTCACCTGGGCTCATCCAGACACATTCAATTTATTTACACCCGTGGACCACTGACTGTCCTTGCAGGGTCCTTAGTTTGTGCATGTTCTGAACCTCCTTTTACAGAGCAGTTTTGAGTTATCACACATGAATGAAAGTAGCCACTGTCTCTAAAGACAACCTTAAATTTTTCAATAATAAGAATGTTTAGTCCTGAGAGGGGGCACTCTGAGGGGTTTATCCATGTGAAAGCAAAATCTTATCCATTGAAGGAAAGGAAGGCAGTAACCTACTGCTTAGTGCAAAACCAAGCATGATCTACAGAGCAGAATGGGTCTCAGGCCCTGGATAAGTCAGACCAGTGGTGGGATGGGCAATGGAGGTGAGGAGTCAAGGTTGACAGCTAAGTCAGCAGCTTGTGATGTCTGACTCCATTGGGAGGTTGGGGAGAGAGGGGAGGAGCATTGTGTGTGTGATAAAGATCACTTGATCTTTATTTATTGTCTGGGGGATTTAGGAGAAATTATGTAGGATATAAAAATTATAAAAGTTGACTTCCCATGTTTTATTTTTCAAACACAAATGATAGAATTTTCACTGAACTTTAGTAATTGATTTTTGAAAGTACATTCCCATCTTATATAATAAAAGCATAATATACTAAGTGTCTGACTGATTGGTCGACCCTTCAGTTGACTGCTTGACCAGTTACTATGATGCGCACTGATCACCAGGGGGTAGACGCTCTGACCTGTAGGTTAGCTTGCTGCTGAGGTCCGGCCAAGAGGAACTGGGCAAGAGGGCTGGACATACCCTGGAGTCCATATGCAGTCCCTTCCAGGCCGGCTGGCCCCCATCAGCCCCGACTGGTACTAGGCAAGACAGCCCTGATAGTCCCTGATTGCTAGCCAGGCCGAGGGACCTCACTTGTGCATGAATTTGTGTGCTGGGCATCTATATTATCTAATGATACACAACCTTCCTTTATCTTTTGTTCACTTCTTTCTTCTTTCTTTTCCTCCCCATACATCCTATTCCTCATATTAAATCATTTTTTCTTAACTCTTTGCTCCTTAGCATAGGTCTTTTTAAAAAAATCTGAAACCTATTTTACATTACAGTGGTTATTTAAATTTTAATCATATAGCTACATTTTAATAGCTAAAATTTTTCTGTGAAAATGTTAAACATGTAAAAATAATTTTTTGTTTTGTTTTGAATACTAACATTTTGATTTTATAGTTGAGCTTATCGGCAAACCAAAAAGTTTCAAATCTACTTTGCGGGAGGACCCAAGGGAGAATTAGCAAGCAATGACACAGATTTTGAAGCACGGTAGGTAAGGCTTTGGAGAAAGACTTCCATAGAATAGTAAAATGTTATAGCCAAAAGGAGTTTAGAGATGACTTCCTGCAAACTATGAGAAATATTATAGGAACAAAGAGATGAAGGTACTGATCTGAGGTTGCATAGCAAGACTGCAATATGGGTGGTATAAACTCCAGGTGGAAGAAATCTTTACCATGTGGTCTTTTGTCTGATAATGACCTTATAAGAAATATGGATAACATAAAAGCAAAATAAATGATGACGAATATTAACGGATCTATTTGCTCATTTGGCAGACTTAGTTTCAGAGCAGTTTTTCATTTAGCTGCCTGACACAGAGCTCTGAGTGACCATGGTGGGGAACTAGTCTATTCTGTCTCACTAGCACAACCAGGAGGGAAAAGCTGTTGCGTGTGCCTCTGTCTGATGCTCTCACTTCCCCATTACCCCTCTTGCCTTATTGACTAGAAGATAATTCTTTTTTCTTTTTTTTAAATTTTTTAAATTTTATTAAATTATTATCTGTGTACATATTTTAACATTGCCCCCCCTCCCATGCGTACCCACCCTCCCCAGAGTTTTGTGTCCATTGGTTGTACTTATATGCATGTATATAAGTCTAGAAGATAATTCTTAATGACTTTCCTCATCCTCCTGAGTAGGAACTTGGAGGGTGATGTGAATCACAAGGCAGAGGGGTTATGTTGAGGTTGGGAAGGAGAGGGACATGTGTGGATTGGGAATGTGGTAGGTGAGGTTTGTGCATATCGGCCCCAGGATCAAGGGCAGGAAGGTCTGAAGGATGGCTAGGGGTGGCGAGACAGCTGCTAGACCGTTCCTTAACCTAAAAAGAGCTAGCTATTTCTGTTCCATTCTACACAACTTAAATTTATCCTTCAAGAAATAGTTGATTTGCTGCATATGCTATCTCATGATGTTTTATCTCTGGATAGATTTCAGATTAGGGGAGCAAATATTCCTTCCTCTTATGATTAACTATTAATAGCTTGTATCTCATTCTGTGTGTTCCTTTTCCAGTTTTTTTCCACTTCCCTAGGATAGATGATAAAGGACATTAGTCTATATAATTTACAATAATGTTTTGAAATAAATGATTGATATTTAGAAAACCTTTGTAAACTTGGAAAGATAAGTTCAAAGAACAGCTATTTGATACTTAAATGCTTGAGTCTTATTGTTTATTTATACTTAAATTTAATGGGTTTTAATCATTAAAATTATACATGCTTATTGTAGGAAATATAGTAAATAGGAAATACTTTAAAATGAATATAGATGAAGGATATTCATCTCAGTCATTTTAAGAATATACAGGAAGGATAAACTATCACCCATTGCCATACTACTCAAAGTCTACTAATGTTTTGGAGTTGGTTGTTTGTTTCTTCTCTTATCTTTTTATCTAGTTATTATTTTCCATGGTTGTGTTTGTAAGTTTACAGTTTGCTTTTTTTACTTTGGTCAAGAATCCTAGCCTCAGGCAGTATTCTTTATTATGGCAACATCATATCTCACTGTAAACTTATAGTTTCCCTATTTGTTTTCCCTTTTCTGGGCACGCAGATTAAACACAATGTTTGGTATGTAAATGATGTTATAGTGTACTTCTTCATGCATATGACTTCTGGGCTTGAATCTTGATATATGTTGTCAGGTTCATTTCCAAAAACTTAACAGTTTGTGGTCAGTTTACAGGACTGAAGTTCAGTAAGCCAAGCATCACTTTCCCCCTCTCCCAGTAAGAGTACCTGCCTTTTTTAGTTCACTTCATTTGATGGTATGCTTGGGCTAGAGGGGCCCAATCAGACTTCTTCCCTTGAGTTTTCATATACAGAGGCCAATCAGACTTCCTCTCTTGAGTTTTCACATACAGAGGCCAATCAAACTTCTTCCCTTTCATTTACAGAGTTGAGACATTCTGTCCTTTGGGGATTCTAAGCTGTATTGATATAACTTGGAGCTGTCTGCTGCCAGGATTCATGACTTATGAAAAAACATCTGCAACTGGGGAAAAGGAGGGCACTACAAAGAGAAGCTGAGATGAGACACTGTGGGTTGAGGTGGAGGGTGTGAGAGGGGAAAAAGAGGTTAGAGGATAAAAGGAGAGAAGAGAGCAGAGGAGGGAATGGGAAGTAAGTTGAAGAATAGAGAGAGGAGAGAGTTGAGTTTCTCATTTCAGTAATTCCTGAGGTTGATTGTGTCCATATCATGTCGTTACATGAGCCAATTAGTTCTTTTGTATGATTCAGTGAGTTTGAATGAGTTTTCTGTGGCTCCCCCCCAAAAGGAATTCTAATATACAGTCCCACTTTTTCTATAGTTTCAGTTTAAATTAAAAATCTATAGTATGAATTTCCTATTCTACCTTATACTGATATGTTAGCCATAATTAGCTTCAGTATTAATTACTATGCATATCCATGCTTAAACTTAAAATGCTAAATTGCTTAGCATTTTAATCAAGTTTAGTGGCAACAGAAGTAAATACATTTTAAATGGGCAAATGAGGTGTTAAATTAGTATTAAAAGTTTGTGGGACATTTATTCTTCACCTTAAATTTAATAGATAGGATCATTAATTCTCCCTCTTCATCCCTCTCTAAGCTGCCTACTTTTAGGTAGAAAAATTCCAGGAAAAGCTAAAATTTTTACGCTATCATTTAATTTTGATTTGTTCTTAAAAGATAAAATCCTATCTTTATTTTCTTTAAGAGTATCCAAAATATTTCTTAGCTTTTTGTAATGATTGGATTGTATCTGGGACCATATTTGAGTGTACCATTCCAGGTGTCTTGAGAAGTTCCCAAAGTGAGCTGGTTGACATATGCCATTGATTTGAACAATTCCTAAGTCTTTCCCCATAAAGTAGATGTGTGATGGTCTCTGGGAAAAAGAAGAGAATTGGTTAAAGGTGTTGGATTCTTAAAGCACTTTATAGTGCTAATTTGTAGAGCTAATCCAGGGGAAACTGCAAAAAGTAGCATTTCCCCAACATTTTTTAACCATGGGGCACCTTTTTTATTTAACAGTTTATCTGCCATGTGTTTGATCCTGGAGATACAGCAGTAAACAAGATAAGAAACACTTTGCTTTCTAAGAATTTGTAGAACTTAGAAGTCATCTGCCCTGCTGGAAGCTCACAACAAATGAGCACCCACATATCGTCTGCCAAAGTATGTAAAAGCTATGCAGAAACCTAACAAAGCATTCAAATGTGTGCATCCCATGATCTTTCTTTTTTTGATATATTTGCTAAATAACCTGGAATGCTAGCCTTTCAGTTAGAATGTTTGGATTCCTTGGCATTTCCTTCTCTGATGGCAAAGACAGAGCTTATTCCTGGCTCTCTGCACAGGTATGGGAAATCTTTGTCCTTCCTCTCAATTTGCTGTCAACCTAAAAGTGCTCAAGAAAAGAAAGAAAGAAAGAAAGAAAGAAAGAAAGAAAGAAAGAAAGAAAGAAAGAAAGAAAGAAAGAAAGGAAGAGAGAGAGAGAGAGAGAGAGAGAGAGAGAGAGAGAGAGAGAGAGAGAGAGAGAGAGAGAGGAAGGAAGGAAGGAAGGAAGAAAGAAAGGAAGAAAGAAAGAAAGAAAAGTCTTAACAATGAAATTTAACTTAAAAAAGGAAGCTGGAAGAATACACAAGAATCTATTAAAATGGGTCAGGGTAATAAGGAAAACAGAGATCTGAGTGAAAGCTAGACTTCAAAATGTGTATTGTAGTAGATTTTTTAAACTGTGTATCACAGAATGTATTACCACAACAAAATAACTAAAAATAGAAATACGTAGTCTAATCATCTTTTTGTAAACACATAAAATATAGCATCTCTTGATTTTTGTTTTGTTCATTTACTTATTTGTGATTTTTTTCTCTAATTATTTGTATTTTGTGTTTTCTACAATACATTATCTATGTATCTATGTATCTATCTATCTATCTATCTATCATCTAACAATGTATCAACATTTTTATCTATTCCTTGAAATAACTCTCTTGTTCCTTCACTTAAAAATATTGTAATATTCTTATTTTCTATCATTAAATATATATCTAAATCTTTAATGATTACAAATTCACAGGTACCAAGCAATGAGAAAGGACTGATGTGCCAGGCATCAGTCCTTCATTTTAGATCTGAAAGGGGGCTGTGATCATGCCAGGAGAGAGACTGGGAGAATATTCAGGCACTGCGTAAAAGGTGGGATCCAAAACAGTACTATGGAACTACAGCTAAATGCTACAGAAATATTTCAGCATTTGAATAAGTAGTTTGTATACTTGAATAGGCAAGCAAATGCCAACTCTTCTGCATAATTTTCAGTTAGTGTATTTTCTTTCTTTTTTAAAAAAATATATTTTATTGATTTTTCTTACAGAGAGGAAGGGAGAGGGATAGAGAGCTAGAAACGTCGATGAGAGAGAAACATCAACCAGCTGCCTCTTGCACACCCCCTACTGGGGATGTGCCCACAACCAATGCCCTTGACCAGAATTGAACCTGGGACCTTTCAGTCCGCAGACCGACGCTCTCCTGCGAGAGCGGAGCCAAACCGGTTTCGGCCAGTTAGTGTATTTTCTTCCATGGCGTGATAGATAGAATTAAGGCCTGCAACATGTCTCCCCTTAATCCAAGAAACTTATGACTATGAGAACATATTACTGCCATGATTTATTATGTTACATGGCACAGCTGACCTTAAAATTAAACTGTAAGGGACTCACTGTCTGCCAAGAGTTGGAGATTGTTTTTTGTGGAAAAACTCACACATGTTAGAAGTGTTGTGAGTAGAGGAAATAGTTTTCCTTTGCACAGGTCAAGCAAAGTGTTTTGAATAGAACCAAAGCATTATTATTGCTTATAATTCTTTTATGTATGTTGAACCGTTTCCTTGGAATTTTAATATCAATACATATTTTCCCAAACTTATTCCACATAGATTTCCTTAAGTTCATAATTATTTTCTCATTAGAACAATCAAATTTTGATTCTATGATAACAATATTTCTTGTGGAATAGTGGATAAAAGGAAATTTTTTACAGTCTATTTTAAGAATAATTTTTAAAACATAGAATAGCTAACATTTATTACATTTTTTATTTTCTTCATTGTGTTGCATAGTTTTTAGCTTTTAAAAATTATTATTTTTTTACTGTCTCAAGTTTTACATATGTCATTTTCCCCAACTGACACCCCCCCCCCCCAGACATTCCCATCTCAGACAAGCCCCCAGTGTCTGTGTCCATTGGTCATGCTAATATGCATGCATACAAGTCCTTTGGTTGCTCTCTAACATCCTTTCCCTATGATTTGTCTCTGGATCTGTTCTTGTTCATCAAAGATGTTGATCATTATATCCCACATATGAGTGAGATCATGTGATATGTATCTTTCTCTGACTTAGCATAATATTCTCCAGTTCCATCCATGCTGTTGCAAATGGTAAGAACTTCTTTTTTACCTCAGCATAGTATTCCATTGTGTAGATGTACCACAGTTTTTTAATCCACTCATCTGCTGATGGTCACTTAGGCTGTTTCCAAATCTTAGCTATTGTAAATTGTGCTGCTATGAACATAGGGGTGCATGTATCCTTTTCTGATGGGTGTTTCTGATTTCTTGGGATATAGAGGTGGGATTACTGGGTTAAATGGAAGTTCCATTTTTAACTTTTTGAGGAAATGCCATGGATAATTGTTAATATTCAAGCATTTTGGATATAATTTATTTTTATGGAATTAGATGTTTGAGACAAAATTTATACATTGCAATACAAAATCCAATGAAAACATAGGTATACAATAGTTTTATTATAACTGTGTTTTTTGTAACATACTACTAGACAGAGAATTGAAGACTCAGGTGACATAAATTTCTTCTTGCTTTGTTGTTGAGTCAAAGCTGATTTAAGTCTCATTTTTTTAAAAATTATTATTATCTGGTAACCTAAAAAAAAAAAAACATTATAAAATTAAATGTTATATTGGGCTAGAAAGTCAATGCACTTGCTTTGAAATACATTGTTTTCTGTAATTTTCAGACATAGCTTAAAAAAGTGAAAAATACTTAGCCTTGTGCAATACTTAACAGTAAATCTGATTTTTTTAAAAAGCAGTGCTTCAGAATTAGCTTATCAAGTGCTAGTTGAAATTATTCTTCACGTGTCTGAAGAATTAGATTACATGTAGCATCTTTACAATGTACACACTTAATAAAAACTATTTACCTGATTTCTCATACCCACTCAGTTGCTCTTCCAAGTGCTCTGAGGTGTGCTACAAATTTACTATTGTGGATCTTCTAGAGTATTCTAAAGAAAAGAAAAAAGTATACATTTAATGGTTTACCACAAATACAACTCAGTTATTTTGAGCTTGAACCTGGGAATCCCTTTTAGGGACAGCTACCCTAAGCACTTGTATGATAAAGGTATGTTTCCCTTGTGTCACCAGGGCAGATAATATTGGTCAAAGATCGCCACAACAATATCTCCCCTCCTCCCATATTTTCCTCAACAGTGTGACCTTGAGTTCACCTCTCCTTGAATTTGGGCGAGGCTTAGGGCTCTGTCATCAACAGAACATGGAAGAAGTAACTGCCTGACTTCTGAGGCTTATTCCAGAAAGGTTGTGCAGCTTCCACCCAGTGCTCTCAGGATGCTTGCTTTGACAGAAGCCAGTCATCATTTAACAAGTCCTATGGCCCTGAGACTGTCATCCTGGACACCATGAATAGATGCTCCAGTTGATAGTCCCAGCTGAGCCCAGCCTTCCAGCCATCCCACCAAAGCTATAGGCTGTGAGTGAGGCTGTCTCGGACCTTTCAAACTAGCCCATCTGCAGCAGAGTACCACTGTTGGGTGACCTCAACTCATGTCTACTCAAGCCATGCTTGAACTTCTAACGCAAGGAATTCTTGTGACAGAAAATGCAACCACAGCAGCCGATATGATGACTTATTAATGAAACACTCAGAAGGAAAATGAATTCAGAGCAATATAAAGTACCCAAATAATACAATGAGATATGGGAAGTTTATAGATGCAAATAAACATGTTAATTTGTTACTTAACTTCCAAATCTACCCTTCTGTTTTTGACTTGAAGCCACTGGAACTAATCTAATGAAATGCGTTTTCTCCTTGCTTATGACAAGCCTCAGTTTCCAGGTCCCCCTTCATTCCCTGTATTCTGCTTTACCTCAGGCTCCAGACATTTCCTGTTTTGTCCCCAGCTCTCACCCACCGCAGTTCTTGAAACAGTCCACTGTGTTCTCACCCTTTACTTTCTTGCTCTATCAGAAACGTGGCTGTCCTCTGCAGACACTGCCGATCCAGAAGCCCTTTTTGTTTTTCTTTTCCTCAGTATTCTTACCACTGGACCTGGTAGTTGTCCTTCTCACATCCTGTTCTCCTTCAGGACCGTTGGCCTCTCTCTTCTTCCCAAAGTTCTCATGATCAGTTTATACAATCAAGTATTATGATCTAGCTACAATTGATTTTTGCACTGGCTCATTGTTACTTTCTTAATTTAGCAATTTCAATGTACATGTAAAAGATTCTTCCACTTAGAGCCTTAATTCCTTGAGCTCCATCCTTTTAAATCTGGCCCTTCACCCACCTACAGTCATTAATTCCCATGGCCATACTTGGACTTAGTCATTACCAGAGACTGCAAGTCTCCTTCAAACTCAAGTTTCCTGTGTTTCACTACTTGACTGACAGCTTTTATCTTTTTAGGTCACTCTCTCTAGTGCCCCAACCCCAGGAATTCTTCTGGGGACCTGCAATCCTACCACCTTTTCACTGTTCCTCCCCATGTTAGTGTCTTCTGTTCCTTCTTCATACAATCTAAATTCCAGGGTCGTTCACTCCCGTGCATGTAGCCCGACTTCCTTACACTTCTCCCACTTTGTCATACTAACTTCACAAAACTATAACACCAGTTAAATACAATGCTGCCCATTCTTCTCATGCACTACATAGCTCATGTGGCCTCACTTTAAATTCATGACCAGAGACAGCAGTTGGACCCTTAATGCTTTCTTTTAGGTGATCCTATCAAACATTCCTAGTCCATTCATTCTTCTATAATACATTCCTGGATGTCTATTTAACTCTTGTTTTCTGTTTTCTAAAAACTCCAACCCTCAACAGGCATCATTATTTTCAGCTGCTGATTCATTTTCTAGTTTCAAGAGGAAATAAAAAAACAGAAGGAAAAAACAGCTTCCTCAACTTCCATGTCAAGAGTAACTCACCCATGCTCTCTCCTCCCTATGCTTCCTTCGAAGGCCACCCCTCTACTTCTTCACTAGGTCTCCTCCTCCCATGCCCACCACACAAGACATAATTCCAGTAACTCCTCCCTCCAGCATCAGTTTTTCCTCTTTACTATATCTTCTCCGGCATATAAAGATTTAATTGAAGTCACAAGATGCAGTTCTCACCAATGAATGTGGACCGAGTGATACATTATGCTTCTGGGTCTGAGTGTTAGATGTTGGGCATTCATTTTCCCTTACATTTTCTCCTTTCCTCAATCGTACTCATGGAACTATTACCTTATGATTTATTTTCTGCCATGCAGGCAATGACAAGTCCCTAACTTAGCAGTTCACCACTGCAGCTGATTTTGCCCACTGGGGAATTAAAAAATGTCTGGAGACATTTTTGGTTGTCACAACAGTTAGGTGGAATTATTACTGGCATCTAGTGGGAAGAGGCTAGGGATGCTGCTAAACATTCAACAATGCCCACCACAGCCATTTCATCTCTCAACTCCCCAACAAAAAAATTCATCCAGATCAAAATGTCAACAGGGCAAGATTGAGAAACCCTGTTCTAGAGGGTGTTAAGGCAAGCAGACAGAAGGTCATGGCCCCCTGAATGCTGGTGGGGCTACCACATTAATATAAATGGCCCACTTATGATTAGGAAACATATATATATATATATATATATATTCTACAACTGCTGTACTTTTGGGGCTTTTGGAACAGGAGCTTAGCTGTTACCCTAACTAGTATGACCTTACCGTTGTTTTAGGTCAATCCACCTGGGGGGTTCTCAGTTTACTATTTTTCACTGTATCACAATATATAGAAGCATAGTAACATCCTGGTGCCTCCTTTAGATCTAATGTCTGAAACTCAGCATTCTGGTATTTCCTAAGCTGGAGAAATCCTTCTTGGGTTTCCTAAGTTTGAAATTGTGCCTGGGTAGCCTCAAGTAATTGCTTCTCATTCATTCCCCCAGATGTTGAGGAGTGGTAATTTTTATTGTGGAATACTTCCCAAGTAAATTTCCTGAGAAAAATAGCTATATCTGCAGCTATTTTTTTCAATGTAGGGCACATTTGCTAGTTTAAATAGAAGACATTAATGTTCTCTCTGTGCAAGGAAACATTGGCAATGATTAATTACATGGGGGAACACTTCAACTCATCATTCAAGTGCTCTGATGCTTTTATCTGCAACAAGGAGAGCACCACAGGGGAGCTCACTCTTGGTTCCATCGTGGTAGACGCTCTCATTTAGACTCCTCACCTAGGTTTTCTTCAGCGGGTCTGACAATATAATTTGATATGTTTGATCTGTAGGTCTTCAAGGAAGCTGGAAGATTAGAACCAATTCACCCAGTAAGGGAGACCAAACCAAGACAAAGTGGAGAATGTGATAACTGCTTATATTGTCTTCCATTTCAGTAGAAACAAGCATGTTTTCCATATGAGAATCTTAAACAGCAGGTCCCCTCAAGCAGGTAACAAAAGGATTTCATTTATACCACCACTTAGCCTATATTGTATCAAAGAGCAATGGAGTAAGTCAGCAAATGCTGAATTGCAATAAAACTACCAACAACCTTTTATTTGAAAACAATGGCATATAATTTTCAAATATGTAATACAGTATTATAAATAAACTTTATTAATAAAATAACATTTTTTATTAACAAAATATATTTTTTAAATGTTATCTGTAGAAAAGTACAGATCAAAATGGAAGAGATACTACCTGGTAGCTTTAAAACTGAAAAGGTGAATTTTTATAATTTTGCCATGCAAAACATTTTTAGGGGCTGTATTCTAGAGAAAAGTAAATAATAACTCATACATAAAGGTTGTGTCAGGGTTTATAGACTTAGACCCCTGGTAATGGATTCAACCTTTCCACAACAAATCAAAAGTATTGTATGCTCACATGAATATACAGTAGTCATTACCTTAAATTTAAAACTCACTATAAACAGCAAACACATAGAGCAGGATATGAAGGCTGTATTGTATCAGTGTGGTCTGCAGAGAATTTCTTCATATGGTTTTTGCCTTGTTGAAATATATGCTGCAGTTCAAAGCTAAAGGGATTACTTCTGAATAGTCATCACAGGGGTTGATTACGTTAGTATATCATATTTAGCTGGACCCTGCAGGCTATTATTCCATTAGCTACGCTGGTTCTGCTATTGTCAAAAAGTTGATCACCTAATGTTAAAAAACTGTGCTTTCTGTTGACCTTATCAAAATGATTCAAAAGGTTTTTTTAAAAAATAAAATAGATTGTGTTTTATGAAAACAATTAAGAATAAATGCTATGTATACAAATGCTCGTATCTTACGGGTGCTTTTAGCATTATGCCACGAAGAGATTATATTTCAGCACATTCTACTTAAAGTCATAGATTCAATTTTAGTAGAAACAATACTTCTTTTTTTTCTTTCATTGATAGCAGAGAGTCTCAGAAACTGATTTCTTGGGGGGGGGGGGGAGAAAGACTCTCCCTTCTTCCTATGTATTCAAATCATATACAATTAAAACCATGGAAGTAAGCCCACTATATTAATATTCATACAATAGTATAACTACAATGGCCTAATTACAATATGGTTTTATAAGGCAACTATACTAAGGAGGAAAGAGTTTTTGTTTGAGGAAATATGTATATAAATTGAAAATTTGCCCTGGCCAGTGTTTCTCACACATTAGCCCTCACACCAAAGGGTTTGACTCCCAGTTAAGGTCACATGCCTGGGCTACAGATTTGATCACCAGCTGGAATATTGGGAGGCAACCAATTGATGTGATAGTCTCTCTCCATTGATTTCTCTCCCTCTCTCTCTCTCTCTCTCTCTCTCTCTCTCTCTCTCTCTCTCTCTCTCGTTCCTCTCTCTATTCCATTCTCTCTTTAAAAATATCAATGGAAAAATATCCTCTGCTGAGGATTAAAAAAAAAAGAAAGAAAATTTGTCATTCACACTTGATAATGATAAAATAACTTCAAATAAATAAATAAGCATTTATTTATTAATTATTCTCCAGATAATGGTTATGTAGTTTTAGTCATTTAATCATAACAGTTAAAAACTTTTAAAGAAATTAGTTAAATATATATTCTTATCCCATTATCAATTTAAGACATAATTTGATACATTTGACTTTTAACCCAATTAGCTATAGATGAAGTAACAAAATGATGGTATAACTTTGAAAAAGGTATCGACAGTTATGGCTTTATTATTTTAAGAACCTACATAAAACTTTTACTAGAGTCAGGTTAAGAAAGCTGTCCTTTGGAAACAAAGATGATTTGAAGCGATCTCAGTTGAACAGGCAGTTTTGAACATGTTCCCAGAGCTGTGACGGATTGGCATAGACTCTTGTGTCCTTTTCCGCATGCTCCTCCTTGTAACTGATGGTGTGGAAATGTCTGATCAGGGACAGAGCCTGCTGTCCTGGAGCACAGCCAGGTGCTAATTTTGGCCCCATTAGCTCTGTTCTCTAATTGACTGAACTTTTCAGCAAGTGGAAGTCTCCTAATATTTCTTGTACTTGGTTGCCTTTAGCCACTCCACTTGATACTCACAGCAGAGAAGGGGTGGGTATCGGTCGGGAGGAAACAGATGGCACATTCAAGTGGGAGTCTGAAGAGACTAATGAAGGGACACTGAGAGGTGAGGGCAGGGCTGAGGAACCGATAAGGGATGCGGAAACACCTAGCAACTTGCAATAAAGGGATGCTAGGCCATCATCTTCCCTGGGGCTGAGGATAAAGGGGGAGAGGATGGTGTTATCGTACCCCAAGTGAGAAACAGAGGTTTAGAAAAGGGGTCAGTTGGTAGAATCCAGAAGCAGCAATTGTAGAGTGTTACTACTGCAGAACTGAGCTGAAGCCAGGGTCAGAGAATTAATTCCCAGACTTCTTTACCTTCCTCACCTCTGGTATCCAGGAAGCCAGAGGCAAGGGAACCTGTGAGATGCAGTCTGAAGTCAGAGTCCTGTGACACAGAGCAAAGTGGGACAATGGATGTTGGTGTGTGTGTGTGTGTGTGTGTGTGTGTGTGTGTGTGTGTGAAATAGCATATAACAATCACAAAATAAAATTTAGTCATGGGAAGAACAGTTTATGTGTCCATGTACTTGATACTAGCATATAATTTAGTGCTTCTCTTTTCCTCCTCTTTCCCTTTCTCCTTCCCCCACTCCACATTCGGGGGGCGGTAATATTGGTTTCTCATTCATCTGGTCATGGACTTCACATCTAAGAGTTCTGTAAAAATTCTATAAATCGAAACCTCAGATTATAGACACAATCTTACACTCCCAAGAAAATCTATGAGTTTTTTCCTAGTAATACTCTCCTACTTTTTGTAAACTAACAGAAAGGCAACCTGTTCTGTGCTTTGAAGTTGAGGTTATGATGTGGTTATTCTATAGCTGTTGGATATAACAGTCAAGATGTAAACTTTTAAGACAGGACATATATTTTAAGTTTGGGCAGATTCTTCTAAGTGTCAAAAACTGACGTGTACTCATCTTATTACAAGTTCGGGTATATAGCAATTCCCTTTCCAAAGGGTTTTGCTAATATTTGAAGCCAACTAAAATTTATGCAAGGATCAGAAGTATATTCTAACTAAAAAATACAGGTTCTTGTCTTTCCCATAAGTATCATTATCTTAAATAGGTGGAATGGGGCTAGACTTGGAAGTATTGAAGATACCATATTAACACAAAATTATACCAAATGTCTTCTGGATATCTAATCTTTAATGAGAGTTTCTCATTTATATCTATTAATTTATATAGGTGCTAAATATCAATACTTTCTTAAGATAAATACAATGTTGATGTCTTCATACTGTTCATTTTATTTCTCATGCTAATACTACATTACAAATTTTGCATTTTTTTTCTAGTCAAAATGGAAGAACAAAAATCAGTTTATCCTCTTTCTTGAAACAATACCATCAGCTCCCCCAAAACCCATGAACAAAATATATAAAACAATGATTTTGAAGACACTGGACATGAGATAAGAGAAGTCAGTGATTCCTGAAAGATTAGAAATAAGCAATATGAGCCCTATTGCTGCCCTATTCCCCAGCTTGCTGCTTTGAGGAAGCTTCCAGTCATGGCTCAGAGAGGGAGAATCCAGGGAGAGTCCAGGAAACTTCCTTAGTTGAGGAGATAAAGCTGTGAGGCTGGGGAGACACAGGCAAGAGTTAGAAACCAATGTGCTAGAGAGGAGAAAGCTGCGCACAGAATCCTGGAGATCTGTAAAGGCCACCTGCAAATATTCAGCAAAGTACAGATCACAGCATATATTTGAGGAAATTACTCAAGGATGAGGAAATAACAATGCAAAAGAATATTAATGAACATTATATAGTGTCCACAGAGGCTATGCATGCTCCTTGTTATCACCAGCCAGAATAGAAAAACTCACAATTCATGGGTAGAGTACCCAAAAAGTTATTGACTGAGTGGTGGGGAATAATTACCCCTAGACAAAAGCTTTCTCTGACCCCACCTAGAGATCTCAAAAGAAAACCCAAAAGGAGCAAATTGTTTCCAGATAACTTTATTGCATCTCTGAACAAAGCTCAAGAATATTTACAGGACTAAAAAAGTATCCAGCACCAAAAATAAGGCAAAATTGAAAATGTCTATCATCTAATAAAAACTAAAAACTATGAAAGGAAGCATAATGAGGAGAAAAATCAATCAAAACCGACAGTCATTAGAATTTGGAACAAACACATTAAAAGTTATTATAGTTGTATTTTAGACATTAAAGAGTGTTTAGAGACATGAAAGATAAAATGAAAGAAAGCATTAGTGAAATTGGAGACAGAGTAAAAACTACCTGGAATAAGACAAAGAAAGATCAAAAATTAAAAAGATGAATGGAGCATCAGTGAGCTATAGGAGTTTCAGGCAGCATACTATATATGTTATTAGAGTTCTGGAGGATGATGGGTGAATAATTAAAAAAAAATTAATGAGTATCACAAACCCACAGATCTAAAGTAAAAGAAACTTAAGAGTACTAAAATATGCAATACCCTGTCAAACTTAGAATACTATATCCAGTAAAAATATCTCTAAAAAATGAATGCAACATGGACATAGATAATAATGTGCTAATTGTTGGGTGGGGGGAAGAGGGTTGGTAGAGGTGTAAGATGGTATGGTGGGGGACAAAGGGTGATGGAAAACAAATAAAATTCAAAAAATGAATACAAAATAAAGACTTTTTGAGAAGCAAAGCTGAAGCAATTCATCAGCAGTAGACAGCACTACAAGAAGTGATTAAGTCCTCAGGCAGAAGAAAAATAACACCAAATGGGAATCTCAATCTATACTAAGGAAGTGAAAAACATCAGAAATAGTAAGTATACAAATCAATATAAAATATTTTTTTAATTAAAAAATTTCTTCAAGTTACATTTGATTATTTAAACAAAATAATACTAAGAGAAAATGGAGTTTATAATATACATAAAAGTATAATATATGATAGCAACACTGCAAAGACTGGGAGGGGGAGAAATGGAAGTATGCTTCTTAAGATTCTTATACTCTACTAGAGGCCTGGTGCATGAAATTCGTGCACTGGAGGGAGGGAGGTCCCTTAGCCAGGTCTGCACCCTTTTGCAGTCTGGGAATCCTTAGGGATGGCTTAGACCCTCTTCTCATGGGGATTGGGACTGAACTGCCAGTCGGATATCCTTAGCACTGACACAAAGGCAGAAGAGGCTCCCACCAGGGCCACTGCACTCTCCAGCCATGAACCCAGCTTCTGGCTGAGCAGTGCTCCCCCTGTGGGAGGGCACTGACCACCAAGGGGCAGATCCTGCATTGAGTGTCTTTGCCCTGGTTGTCAGTGCACATCAACCGGTCATTTCGCTGTTTGATTGATTTGCATATTAGTCTTTTCTTATATAGGATGTTAAGTGGTCTAATGTCACCTGAAGGTAAACTGTGATAAATTAATGATACATACTGGTCATTACTTTTGCTTTCACACTTTAGTTTGTACTTTTTAACTATTTTGGTTAAAAAGAAAAAAAAACCCTTAAGATTTGAAAAATCAGTATAATTCAAATCTAAAGATGAGGAAGTCTACCTCTAATTTAAACCTTCATTTGAAAATCTTTTTTTGTTGTTGTTCGTTTGTTTTTTAAATTTCTTTTTTTAAAAAATATATTTTATTGATTTTGTACAGAGAGGAAGGGAGAGGGATAGACTTAGAAACATCGATGAGAGAGAGTCATCGATCAGCTGCCTCTTGCACACCCCCTACTGGGGATATGCCCACAACCAAGGTATATGCCCTTGACCGGAATTGAACCCAGGACCTTCCAATCCCCAAGCCGATGCTCTATCCATTGAGCCAAACCGGTTTCGGCTGTTTTTTAAATTTCTTTATTGATTAAGGTATTACATATGTATCCTTATGGAAAATCTTTCTTGCTTATATATTTTCCTGAACTGAAGCTTGAGGATGAATTAATGACTTAAAGCAGTAACAATTTTATCATCACTCCCAAAGTTTAATTATCCTTGACCAAATTAGGTGACATGCAATATCCTATATACTAGTAATAAAACACTGATATGCAAATCGACCAAAGGGCAGGATGACCATTTGCTATGACATGCACTGATCACCAAGGGGCAGACCTTGAGTGCAGGTGCTTCCCCCTGGTAGTCAGTGCGCTTCCACAAGGGGAGTGCTTCTCAGCCAGAAGCCAAACTCACCGCTAGTGAGAGCAGCAGCAATGGTGGGAGCCTCTCCCACTTTCACTGCAGGTGGGTGGTAAAGAGTGAGGGGTCCTGGACTGTGAGAGAGTGCAGGCTGGGTTGAGGAACCCCCCAGTGCACAAAATTTCGTGCACTGGGCCTCTAGTATGTAACAGAAATCTAAATACTGGTAGAAGATTTGGATTTTTTTCTGGTGCTTTTATAAAAATAATAGTGTTTGGAAAATATATAAACTCTATGCTTTCTTTCATGAACAGACTACTGTAGAACAAAGGAGATAACAGTTTCAATAAATAATGTAGAGATGTAAAAATTAATATTTTTTTGCAAAACACGAATTTCCAATGTATCCTGATATTTTCAAACAAAAGATGCTGTAGTTATACAATATCCAGTCCAAATATTATGAGTCAATATGGACCTTTTCAGCAGCAAAGTTTCTAGAAAATTCTAGTTCTGAGAAATAGATCTTCTTTGAAAAACCAAAACAATTCTCCCACCAGTATTACCAGGAGCTTGTTAGGAATGCAGACCTAGTAAATTAGAACTCACATTTTAAAAGGATCTCAAGGTGATTCATTTACTCATTAACATTTGAGACTCATCTATATATAAATGAAGCCTGGTACACGAATTCATGTAGCAGTGGGGTCCCTCAACCTGGTCTGTGGGATCGGGCTGAAACCAGCTCTCCAACATCCCCCGAGGGGTCCTGATTGCAAGAGGGTGCAGGCCAGGCTGAGGGACCCCACTGGTACACAAATCTGTACACTGAGCCTCTAGTTGTTTTATATAGGCTTACTCTTACTTATACTATTTAAGGTAGGAGCAAAATGGCATACTCTATAAAAGGTAAAGTAATAGCTACTTGTCTTGTTTAGTTGCAAAATTCAGATCATAAGTTCATAAGTAGAAATTAAATTTGTTTCCATGGATGGAGAATATATGCTGTACTAGGAAATGTAATTGGGACATTTAAAAAAAAAAATATATATGTTATTGATTTTTTTACAGAGAGGAAGGGAGAAGGATAGAGAATTAGAAACATTGGTGAGAGAGAAATATCGATCAGCTGCCTCTTGCACACCCCCTACTGGGGATGTGCCTGCACCCAAGGCACATGCTCCTGACCAGAATGGAACCTGTGACTCTTCAGTCCGCAAGCTGACACTCTATCCACTGAGCCAAACCAGTTAGGGCAGTGGTTGGCAAATTCATTAGTCAACAGAGCCAAATATCAACAGTACAACAATTGAAATTTTTTTTGAGAGCCAAATTTTTTAAACTTAAACTTCTTCTAATGCCACTTCTTCAAACTAGAGTTGCCCAGGCTGTGGTATTTTGTGGAAGAGCCACACTCAAGAGGCCAAAGAGCCGCATGTGGCTTGCGAGCCAGTTTGCCGACCATGGCGATAGGGCATAATTGGGACTTTTTTTTTTTAAAAAAAGCCTCTCAACCACCTTATGCTCCAGGTATTATTATCCCCGTTTTACAGAAAAGGAAACCAAAGGTTGGAGAGGTTAACTTGCTCCATATCACACGTATATAACTGGCTCAGTCGAGATTCAAACCCAGGCTGGATTGGATCCAAAATCCATGCTCCTTTAAAAAAATATTAAAAAAAATTTTTCTATATTGAATCTATTGGGCAATTTAGTAACACTGGTAAATAAAACCACACGTTTCAAGTGCACAGCTTTATAACACAGCATCTGCATACTGCATCGTGTGCTCACCTCCCAAAGTCAAACCTCTTTCCCCACCATTTATCTCCCCTTTGCCCTCTTCCACCCGCCCTGCTTCTCTCTGGCAATCACCACACTGTTGTCTGTATCTATGATGCTCTTTTTTCTCTTAACCCCTTCGCTTTTTTCACCCACCCCTCTAATCCCATCTCCCTCTGACAGCTGTCAGTCTGTTCTATGTATCTGTTTCTGGTTCTATTTTGTCAGTTTATTTTATTCGTTAGATTCCACATATAAGTGAAATCATGTGGTATGTGCCATCCTTTCATACTCATTCTTACTCCAGTGAACTCAGAAGGAAGGTGAGTCACAGGAAAGGCTCCAAGCAACTGCCATGTGCTGGGCATGGAGAGGTTGATTTATCTGACTTTGTAGAGAAAGCCTATTTAGTTCTTAATCATTATTTGTCTATTTAATTTCTTGTCTTCCAGAGACTGTTTCTAAGGCTGCAGTTTAAAAAAATTGCCACGTGCCCCAGGGATGTCCCTGCAAAGCACTAACCTGACACGTAGGCCAGGACAACCGAGCTTGGACTAATCCTAACCCAGGGTTTGCATCGTGTGAGTTGTTGCTGCCTTTGTTTCATTAGACTTTGACTGGACCCCCTAATGGATTTCGCTTCATAAAGTCAGGAAAAGAGGGAAAGAAAGCAATTTATTCATGTTTTCATGGGAGCTCACTGAAGACATGAAATTTCTCTAAAAATGCAAATCATTCGGTGCAACACAAGTGAAACGGGGGAGCTAAAGCTCCTAGAGGAAAGCGCTTTCCCAGGGATAATGTTTTTATGCCAAGTGATTGAATACATCAATCCATTTATTGCAACATCTTCACTTAAGTATTTTATCCTAGCTGGATGTGTGAAAGGGTACTAGAGGACTTTTCTTTATCGCTACGAAAATTGATTACACTTGTTAATTTGGCTTTTAATCTAAGGTATATCAAAATAAATACCATAAACAAGTGTAGAAGAAATCAATATAGATCTCTTCAATATCAGATTGATCAAAAAAGGATTTAGTAAGACTCTAAAATGTAAAATAGTAATGTACAAACTAAGCCCTTACTTATGTAATATGACTTTGGAAGAAACTATTTCTGAAAATAGAAATAGTGCACTTTTGTTGCATTAAGGAAAAATCCCCAGAAGGCCTACCTATCCAAGGTATTTAATGTGAACATTCGTTTTTAAAAGATTTTTTGTTTTTTTTGTTCCGCCATTCTTGTTAATTCACAGGGCACCATATTACAGATTTAAAAATATATATATATGCTGCATAAAGTGAAAATTACACTTAACAAGTATAAGGTTAGTCATAAAAAATAGATAAAACAACACTCTTAAAAGCCAAGATATCACAAGGAAAGGCTATCAGTCATTCTTGTAGAGAAGGTGAGGACAATGAGAAATAAAAATCTTACCCAAAGACTCCTGAAATGCTACCTAGACCAGGCCTGGGCCATTACGATGTGTGCTTTGCAGCACCCAAGCAGCAAACCAACTGCTCAGCCAACACTCTTTTGACTAAGTGTATTTCTTATTTCACTTGTATACTAATAATAATGAAAGACACAGAGATTCAGGCTACTCCACTCTTAGAATGATGCCAATTTTTAACTTTCCCAGGAGTGGGTAGAGTTTATGTTGAACACACACTGTATTTCTCAACTGTTAACCTCTATTCATTTGTTATATTTGTCATTCATTCAGCCAATAGTCAATGAGCACCCAGCAAGGGAAAAACGTTTGTGGGATAGGTTCTAGGGTACAGTTTGAGGCAGTGTTCAGATTAGATGGGCTCAGGAGTATGTGGTAGAGGGGACAGTGGGGCACTCTGTCTCCAATCATGGCAGCTTTCTTTGGATTAGTGCCTGGACTTCAGAGGGGAAATGAGAGTTTTATGTAAAATTTCTTAAAGCAATTAATTTAGAATAGTCTAATAAGGGGCACAGGGTTTCAAGAAAACATTAAGACATAACAGAACACATTTAAATGCTTGTCTCAGGAAAATACAAGACTGTTGGGTTTTCCATGGTAAGACTTAGATTCTTTGATAGCTTGGTGAATTGGTAAAAAGTTTGGAAAGTGGAGAATCTCTGTGTTAGAGCCTGTATCCTCAGCATGTGCACATTATCCATCTGTGCATATGTTTTGACTTTAGATAAGTAGAAGTCATTTTTTTTTTGTTAAAAAAAATTTTTTTTAATATATATATTTTATTGATTTTTTACAGAGAGGAAGGGAGAGAGATGGAGAGCTAGAAACGTCAATGAGAGAGAAACATTGACCAGCTGCCTCTTGCACACCTCCTACCGGGAATGTGCCCGCAACCAATGTACATGCCCTTGACCGGAATCGAACCTGGGACCTTTCAGTCTGCAGACCGACACTCTACCACTGAGCCAAACCGGCTTCGGCAAGTAGAAGTCATTTTTGAAAACTCTTTTAACCACTGAGAAACACTGGCCAGGGTTGAAATGATATATATATTTTTAATGCACTATTGCTTCAAATAATTTAAAAGTTAAGTTTAAATATTTATTTAGTGTTTCCTTCCTGTCTTTATAAAAGAAGTTTTCAGCTACACAAATCATATTAATTGAAAAAAATTCAGTTGTATTAAAGAGCAAAGAGAATATCAAGTCCCCTGTCCCCATTTTAGTTCTATAACTGCAGTATGCATAGGCATAGAGGGGGGAAAGAGAGAAGTAGCAGAGTTGGAAGGATGTTTTTCCTTACTACACGAATAATCTCCATTCAAATTTACCTTCTTTGGCTCCATTACACTGTGGTTGGGGGGAAAAAGTTGCTCTGTCTTAAAACCAAACATATTTTCTTTGGAAAGACCTATATACATTATGCTTTAATAATGGGAAGAAATTAAAAATGACAATGATGCATATTTAGAGATAAAGTTACTGGAAAAAGACTAGTGGTCCCTTGTGGTCAGTGCATGTCTATTTTTATGGCTAATCCCATATGGATGAGTTAAGATAAAAAAATATAAAAATTGGCTTTTCAGTGATAAGACTATCAAATTTATATGCAATGTATAAATATTTAATATATACATAATAGAAATATATAGATATAATGTAAACATATTTTAATATGTTAAATAAATATAACATCAATATAAAATACATAAAAATATGCAGTTATCAGTCTTGCTGTTTTTATCTGACTTGAAAAGCTGGGAATAAAAAACTCAAATGGTCTACTTTACAGTTGTGGTGGGTGGCACCAGCATCATACAGCACCTAATCACACATATTGGGAAAGTCAGATAAATTATATATCTACTTGAATAGAGTCCCTTATATCTATACACTTACACTACCTATTTAAAATCTTTCCCTAACACAGTCTCTGCCCTCATATCTCAGCTACATCTTACTTGGGCTGACCTGTTTTCTTATTTAAATATTGTCACATAGTTACACTTTTTGATTTGTTACCTGTTATCTTGCTCAACATTGAGTAGTATTTTTCATTAAGATGATATACAAACAATGCATTTGGAATAATATTAAAGAGGCCTCCATGAGGTCACTTTTTCTAAACTATAAAGTATAAACTAAATGTAGTAAAAGGGTTTACACTTCAGAAAGTAAAATGAATAAATAGTTCATTTGTTGTGACATTAGAGAGAGAGAATTTTATTAAGTCATCTGTAAAAGAGTGAAAAAATAATAGGCCCTGCTATAGACAGAATGTTTGAGTCCTCTCAAAATTCACATATTAAATCCTCACACCCAACATGATGATGATATTTAGAGGTAAGGACTTTGGTGATTAGGTCATGAGGGTGGAGCCCTCATAGATGGGATTAGTGACCTTATGAATAAGACCCCAGAAAGCTTTCACCCCTTCCACCACAATAGGACACAATGAAAGAATAGTTATCTAAGAGCCAACAGTGAGGGCTCACCACTGAATCTGCCAGCACCTTGATCTTAGACTTCTCAGCCTCCAGGACTGTGAGAAATACATTCCTGTTGTGTATAAGCCTCCCCATCTATAGTGTTTTGGTTACAGCAGCTCGGTAGACTGCTCTAATAATTATGTAATTACTAGAGGCCCGGTGCATGGAATTTGGGCGTGGGTAGGGTCCCTAGACTGGGCCAACAATCAGGGCTGATCTGTGGGGTGACCGGCAGGGCGATGGGGGCCCCTGCTCACACCCGCCTTGGCTTGGCACCACTTGCTCACTCATTCCACCATCCCGCTGTGGTCCTGCTCTCATAGGGGCCGGGGCCCAATGGGACGGCCAGAGTCTTCACTGCTGCCTGCTGCCAGAGCCACATTGCCAATGCCCATCATGTTCCATGCTGCCCCCTAGTGGTCAGTGCATGTCTAACTTCTGGTAAGTTGAACTCTCACCTGTGAGGACAATTTTCATATTAGCCTTTTATTATATGGGATTCCCTGAATGTCATCTTCTTTACTTCAAAAGTTATGTTTTAATAAATGACATATTCACATGGTACTTCTTTTTTTGAAGGTTGGACAATGAAAAATCTATTCAAAATCTCCAATCCCCAGTTACTTACTTCTCTTCCCTACAATCACTGTTTCTGTTTATTGGGCATCCTTTCAGAAACATTTCATGCATATGTAAAAGGATAAAAGAATATGCATTCACATAAAAGTGAACCTACATTGCCAAAGTCCATAGATTTCATCAGGGTTCACTCTTAATATTGACATTCTAAGGGTTTTGACAAAAATATAATGACATATACCTACCAGAATTATACAGAATAGTTTTGCTGCCCTCTGTGCTTTCCCTATTCATCATTCCCACAACTCTAATCCCTGGAAACAGCTACTTTTTACTGTTGCCATAGTTTTGCATTTTCCAGAATACCATATAGTAGGAATCATATAGTGTGTTAGCTTTTCAGATTGGTTTCTTTTACTTAGTAATATGCATTCAAGTTTCCTCCAGGTTTTACCATGGCTTGATAGCTCATTTCTTTTTAACACTGAGTAATATTTCATTTTCTGAATGTACCACACTTTATTAATCCATTCACTTACTGATCGGGTTTTCAGAAGAGATTTTAATGGAAATATAAAGTGAAGAAAGATAACAGAAAACACAATGTGAAATAAATTTCCCAGACGGGACTTATTTTCCTGCAAAAGCATTAGCTAACTTCTCAGCCTGACATCATGAGAGAGGTTAGTCCTCAGGCCCTGATCCCTTTACTCTTCGCCTACATTAGTCAAAGACCTTTTGTCCTGGCAGAAAAGGCAAGCAAGTCTCTAAATCTCTTGTGGAAATTGTTCTCAGGAGCAGGGGTTTTTAAGAGAGAAAACATACAAGAAACCTTGAAAAGTGTAACAGGCCTTAGGAGGGTGGGAGAATGCGACATAGTTAATTCCATTAAGACAATCATATTTCATCTGATATGTGTTTGCAATGCTCTACACTGGAAACTTCTATTACCTCACCTACAGGTCACTGAAAATAAGTTCCTGGCCATGCTCTGCCTAAGCTACAGTCACTATTTTCAAGCTCAAAACAGATATTGATTTTCATTTCAAACTCTAATGCCAAAATTAGCAGTGTCAGGTTGCATTAGGGGTAGATGTACTACAGAGTTCAAAAGGGAACAAGCTGCATGCCCAGGCTGCTTTTTTTGAGTTATTTTTTCTTCTCATGTCCTAAGACAACAAAGCATTGCATTCGAGACACCCTTCAGTTTTATGGAGCCCAAAGAAATATTCAGTCCAATTCCTCAGTACGTTGGTTTCTATCAAGTGCCAGTGTGGGGGTGAATACATCTAGTTTGAGGATTATTATAGATTGCTTTGATTTTCTTCTGCTGGGCATTTTGCTTATTTAGCTTTTGAACACCCAAACTTGGGATAGCAGTTTGAATTGACAGAGCATTTAATCTACGCTGCCCCATGAAGGGTATGGGCAGCACAGTCACTGAATTATGGCATCAGCAGCATGTGATCCCTTTTGCATCTGGGATTGACTGAATGGAAATAACTGTAGACTGAGCTGGCGAGAGCTCCCCTAACAGGAAGCAGCTAATCAAAAGAACAGGTAGAACCCCATTACAGGGACATTGGGAGCAAATGCCCACACACCTATAATGAAGACAGTTTATTAGATGTAGGTGTGTGTGTGTGTGTGTGAGAGAGAGAGAGAGAGAGAGAGAGAGAGAGAGAGAGAGAGAGAGAGAGAGAGAGAGAGAGAAAGAAAGAAAGAAAGAAAGAAAGAAAGAAAGAAAGAAAGAGGAGAGAAATGAAGAATGAATAGGTGTACTGTGGCAGAGAGAGAACTTAGAGGTTCTTCAAATACAGATTTTCCAGGACAAAGAGATTTATCTAGTAAATGCCTGCAATTTTCCCAAACTGTCTTCTCATGTATATTCTAGTTCCCCAAAGGGCACAGCACAGGGCTGGTTCCTCCCCAGCACAGCACAGATATATAGTAAGGACCTCTGCTCTGTGTCCCCACAGGTGCATGTGAGCCTTTCTCATCACTGTCACAGCCTGCTGTCATCTGCTTACTTGTCTGTATAGGAGCTCTTTGATGGCAGGGATTGTGTTTTTCATCTTATATTTCCAGGGCCTAGGAAATATCTGGCTTATAATTCATACTCAAGAAAAGGTTACCCCTGCAGGGAGGTGTGAGTATGCATTAGAGGTGGAGACAGAGAGTGGTCCCCCAACCCTTTCATATTTCAGGAGTGAAAATCTGAAAAATGAAGAGGAAAGTGGAAATGGATTCCTTGTCATTCTTCATTAAAAGTCCACTAATCTGGATTCAGAGAGTATATACACATTGAACATCAACACCCAGAGGCCTGGTGTGGGTGCTGGACTATCCCCGATTTTGATCAAGCACTTGCCATATTCACAGTGGGGATATCGGACAAAGGGTCTGAGAAGACAGTGGCAGAAGTTGGTGGACTGCTGGGTAAGGCAGGAGTGGGGCAAGAGCCTGGAAGAAAAAGGGCAGAGGGTACTCTGAGTCAAGTGAGAGAAAGCAGAAGAAAAGTGTTGGCAAGAACCAAAGGCTCCTGGAAACAGACTAGGAACAGGAAATGGTGGGAGGTGGGGAGAGCACCCCTGACCATGGAGCTGGGACTGGCAGGAGATGTTGGGTGTGGAGAGAGACACTTCAGCGTGGTTAGTCACAGTGGTTCTTTGCTATAGCAGCGAAGCTTAGCTGGGCAATAGATAGAGAGGAAATGAAGAATACCTCTTCCTTCCTCTCTGAAATCATATATATATATGAGGTCATATATAAATGATTTAGAGAAGGAAGGAAGAGGGACGGAGATACAGAAACATCAATGATGAGAAAGAATAATTGATTGGCTGCCCCCCCCCCCCCCCCCCCAGGGATCGAGCCCGCAACCCGGGTATGTGCCCTTGATCAAAATCGAACCTGGGACCCTTCAGTCCACAGGCCAATGCTCTATCCAATGAACAAAACCGGCCAGGGCTCTTCCTTCCTATTTTAAACAGAGCTTAGCTAATGCCTGAACTCTAGACTACACTTTAGCTATTAACTATAGTCATGCTCAATGCTCCACAGGTGGAAGTCACCTAAACTACCACTGACAGAGCAATCCTTGTATCTTTAGAAAGCCCAGGCCTTCTGATACAAAACGAAGTGCTCTTCTGCCCACCCTACCTGGACTCACACTGTACTGATGTGTTCAATAATTGATGGAACAGCATGGTCAAGTGTCGGGAGTGTGGAGGGCATAAAGACTACTCGATGTTCCGAAATATATTGTGTCAGGTTTATAATTCAAATGTTCCTCTAAAGATGGCTTTGGAAAATATATATTTTTTCTCTTGCCTGTCATGCTGGTCTCTAGGGCTCACACTAACGCAAAGGGCACTGTTACCTCACAATCCATTTCTCTTTTTGTCCAAAGAAGATCACAACGGGAAAACCAATCTGCAAAGAGACACTTCCCTTTCTACATGGCAGGTGGGAAGCACAGCTAGTTTACTCTGCCTCAGCCCCCAGCTCAGTGACTGATGTGAGAGAAAGAAGCTCAGTCTCCTAGAGCGCAGAGCTCATGTGTGCACGCTAGCCTTCAGCTTGTAGCTCCTCTGTACCAGCCCTGGGGGAGGATAGATTTTATAAATAAAATATTTGTGAACAGCGGTAGTCACAGCATTATTACAAACTTAGAAAATGATATCAAAGGGCATGGTTACATGAAGTGAGCAACAAGTCAGTGTTTGCTTCTTGGAACCATCTGGGGCTACAGCGCCGCACAGGACTTGTTAGGATGCTCAGACAAGGATGCAGACGTGCAGGAGAAATTAGAGATGGTACAATGTCCCCAATTCCAAATACACTTTGCCGATTTTCCAACTGGCTTAGCATTAGGACGTTAGGGTTTTGTTTTTGTTTTTTTAATTTGTGAAGAAATTGCTCAGCTAGATGATGAATCTAACTTCAAGAAATTAAAGTAGTCATGGTTTTCCATTTTGTTTGATCCTGTTGCAAATATGCAGCACAGTGGAATAACGGTTTAACATTATCTTCCATGTAATTCTAGTTTAAACTAGAGTAGCACTTTCAGGAAATTTTGATGTGCTGGTGGAGGAGGGGAGTGGGTTTTCCCCCCAACCCTCACTGAGGTGAGAGAGCGTGTGTTTAGAGAACTGCTAGAGGGAAGGGTCTCTCACCGCCCAATTTGGGAGATGGGTCTGGGTTTGCCCTCTTCCAAATGTGGTGAGGATATAAATTGAAGGTTCTGCATCACAGCTCCAAATGGAGCTCAAAGAATGACTCAGAACCAAGTCTAGCCATTCCATAAGCTATTTTATCTCTGAAAGCTTCAATTCGAAAAGACATTTTGGCCAAAGAAATAGATGCATAACCCATAGACACAGACAACTGTGTGGTGATGGCCAGAGGGAAGGGGAGTGGGAGCTGGGTGGAGGTGGGGTAAATGGGGATATTTCTAATAGTGTCAACAATGAAGATAGGTAAAAAAAAAAAAAAAAAAAAAGACTTCTGGTCTTGTCAAATCAAATGCATATCTCCTGCCTCAACATATTCTAGTTTACCAAAATTCAACTTTCTTGTTGCAACAGAATTAGGCTCTATGATTTTTCTCAGCAAAAAAGTCATTATTTAGTTTTAGATAAATACATATTATGCTCATGCTTTTGAGATCTTATTAAGGAGCTATTATAACCAAGAAATTTTAAATGATACATTCTATAGATAGCATTAGCAAAACATACTAAAATGAGGTATATGGATTTTGGCCAAAAGGTATTGTGGTTAGACTAACAACATTTTAACTATTGAGGGAGATGTCCATGAGAATACAGGGATAGATCTCTAACAGGATTAAGAAAAGTTGCCTCTATATGGACAAGTTAATTTTCAATATTAACTAACCATCTTCTGTACCATTTAATCACAAATACATTCTTAGATGGTTGTCAGCTGCATGGTGCCTTTATCTCTTTTTATAGTCTAAGAAATAACCCCCAATTACACAAATTGGAATAGGTCAATTAAAGAACACAAGGGCATAGAGATTATGAAAAGGATTCTCCTGTGTCACAAACTACTCATGAAAAACAATTCTTCCTCTGCTATTCTTTGGTAATTGGTAATCTTTCTAGAACAAATATATTCAAGTAAGTTTCCCATGCACACTTGTACAATGCATGCATAATCGATGTTGAAATGAGAGCCAGTTGTTGGTGAATGATATTTTTTTTTGATCCAGGGGGTCAAAGCTGCCTTGTATTCCTCCGGGTAAGATGTGGAAGTTGCAGGAGATTTTAGTTGAATATTATCCCTCAACAGATTTTTTTTTTCCCCAATAGACTTGTCTCTGTGCTCCCTTTCCCTAACTCTTTCTTTAGTGGTGTGGTATACATAATTTAAACAACCAGGGGATGTCTCTGGGCTCCAAACCACCTGCTGGCTTATATTAGTGAATTAATGGTGATTTATCTGAGTTGCTAATTTCAGTGGAGCTGATTGCCTTTAGGACCTTGGGAAACATTGTAAGAATTCTGATTAAAATTATGGGTTTGTGACAGACAATCTCCTTAAAAGGCTTTTAAAAATGTTGCATATTAGCAGGTTAAAAAACAACAACAGCCGAATCAATGACCTTGTGTTGTTTTGTGGCTCAGCTTATGTCACACGGCAGCTTGCTTTCCTTTGCGGTTTAATTTTATCACTGTCAGGCTTTTCCTCATTTTGTCTCTTACATTAGAGTCTATTTGCCTTCAACTACTTGAAAAATAGAACTGATCCGGAATCCATAGAGCTTAATCATTTTCACAAAAACTAATACAGTAGATTCATTCTAGCCAAACTATGTGTCAGGCAGACCTGATTCCCGGGGCCTGAATGTATGAATTTGATGGTGATATAACATCTGTGGTAGAAATATAATAGAAAGCTCTCAGCAGTATATCTACAGAATCTATGTAATTTCTTTTTCTCTTGGCTGGTTTCAGTGCCTCTTAAGGCATAGCTTGTAGACAACAAAAGCTGGCCATCTCTCTTTACTGTAATCCCACTGTTATTACAGTCAACCAATAATCACCCCTTTAGATAAAGTCTATAGTATCCAATTGTTACATACGCAATTGGGGTTCACTGAGACATTAATTCTATTAACTGTGTTCAGTTTTTATTTCAGAAAAATATGTGGGAATGAACACATGATTACTGCTTTGAGACTTTGGGATTTAGGAATAGTTTATTTAACTTAGTCAACCCCTGCAATCCCCTTCCCTTCCACAAAAAAAGTAATGCAAATAATGATACAATGCATACTGTGCTTAATGTATATATATTTTCAGTTTCCATTTAGCAATGCATGCATATCTTTTAAGAAAGAAGGTGCTTTCCACACATGCACATTATTAAAAACTTTCACTATTGAAAAATAGTCATAAAAGTATTCAGGGCTACAAATAAAAGGTGAGAATTGAGTTCTCGGTGACCACAGACCATAGGCTGTCTGGTTTGTGAAACAAGAAGTATAATGTCCCGTTTGTTTTTATTTCTGATACACTTGCAGGACATGAATACCTTTCTCTCTTTTTAAAATATAAACAATACTAGAGGCCTAGTGCATGAAATTCGTGAACTCGGGCAGGTCACTCAGCCTGGCCTGTGCCCTCTTGCAGCCTGGAAGCCTTCAGAGGACATCCTTAGCACTGCCCTGGAGACAGAAGAGGCTCTGGTCACCGCTTTGAGCAGTTCTCCACCCGTAGGATCTCACTGACCACCAGGGGGGCAGCTCCTGCATTGAGTGTCAGCTCCCTGGTGGTCATTGCGTGTCACAGACTGGTTGTTCTGCTGTTCAGTAAATTTGCATATTAGCCTTTTATTATATAGGATATGCCCACATTCTACATCAGTTATCAAAGCTGTCAACCAAACAGAAGTTTGGTATTAAAATTATGAGCTGTAAATGTGTAGCTGAAGCATATTTCTGGATTTGGGATTCATAGTCAGTTCCCCAGGGATGATGCTGAATGACACCAATCCTCTGTTGCTTATGTTCTGCTTCTGATATCCTCCCGACCTCTGATCCCAACTATTTAAGTAAATGAGAATCACTTTCTTAATCACTTTATCAACTTCATATTGAAGAGTCATATTCTTGGAGATATGATGACAATTTTTTTTTTCTGATCACCTCCATATAAACTCAGCTCTACTGCTGACTTTTAGTAAATATAGGCATTTTTGTTGAAGGCAATCCCAAATGTGTTAAATATTTTAGCCCCAATGTGGTGTCAGGTATGGTAGAACATATCATCTCCAAGGTAAGGTTAATGTAAGTATTGTGAGATAGTAAAGGGTTTGTTAAAGGTGATAAGCAATTGAATTTAGGCTAGGGCTGTTGATGAAGGGGTGAGGAACCTTTTTTTCTGCCAAGGGCCATTTGAATATTTATAACATCGTTTATGGGCCATGCAAAATCATCAACTTAAAGATTAGCATGCTATATTTGGTCAAACATTTAACTCACCCCTAATGCCTTGGCAGGGCCAGGCCAAATGATTTCATGGGCCTTATATGGCTTAAAGCAATACAATGAGTGGGTGTACTTATCTCATCACTTTCAGATAGATCTAGTTAAATGACACATGTTTTAAAAAGGTAAAATTGTTCAATAGTTAACTGGTTGATGGCAGAGAGAATAGCAGGATGTCAGCAATGGGAGCAATATCAGTCTTTATCTTAGTCACCATCAGTGAGATCTGAAAGTGCAAGTCATAGACCACTACCTCCAAACTTGCTGCTCTTATAGACTTGACCAAAGAGCCTCCATTTTTCAACTTGCACCTTATTTATTTTCCAGAGATGGCACATCAATATTTAAAGGTTGACTCCAATTCTAAACTTTGTTCTGGAGAAAAGATCACTATGCAACACAATATTTGCAGAGTGCAAAGTGGAGGATATAATCCAAAAGCATCTTAATCACTCCATTTTTTTTTAAAGTTTAATATCTGGAGTAGAAGTTCTTGGTGATTTCTAACACTCAGAACTAGTTTGGCATTAAGTATTCAATCACCTTGTGATTGGTTACATTTAAGAGTGGTAGAGGGGAGAAAATAGACTCCAAATCATAGCTACTGTCTTGTGCAAGGTTCTTATTAAAAACAGCATATTCCTGTAGCCCAGAGGGCTGACAGCTTCTTCCAAAGCAGAAGCTCTGCTCTAAGCTAACCTCAAGGGGCTACTCAAGAGAGACGCAGCCTTCACCCCTCTCTGGGGGAGATGGGGGCGGGGGGAGGAAGCTGATAATATCATATTCAATCACAACTCCAAGCCTCAGTCGTCCCAATAAGTAATATTCCTTAAGGCATTACTGACATACAGTTCCCTGGTTAATTGGTTTATAAGTATTTCAATAAGAATAATTAATTTTAAAAAGAAAAAAATATTTGAACATAGAATCCTTTTAGGACAGTACATATACCTAGGTTCAGTTAGGTAAGAGGCTTTTTTTTTTTTTAAATTACATTCAAGCATAAACATAATTTGCTTTTATTACATTACTAGTGCTTGACATTTTATCTACAGAAGATCAAAATATAGTAGAGAGATCCCCTCCAGACTGGGGTCCTTAATGATACTAACAAAGCAATCCTTGGAAGTGTGAGGCTAAGGGACAGGAATGTGCTGGACAAAGTGAGTCCAAAAAGGACGGTCATGGCCTGAGGTGCCCCTCATGTGAGGGGCTTTCCTATTGTCTGATAAAAGTGTCAGCAACTAAAAGAGGGGTGTTTCCTTCTTTTATCTCCCGGGGAAGATCATCAGTTTCCAACTTACTGATTAGACTATTTTGCTTTTTGTGGCTTTCAGTCTGGACATAAGCAATGTTTATGTATTTTTATATGTGTTACTAACACCCCTCCCCCCTTTGTATACTACCTTATTATTTTGTAGAAAAAATGCAGGGAAAAGTTTAAAAGAATTTTAGGGATTATTTAAAAATAGCTAGCCTTGTCTACGGCCATACCACCCTGAACGCTCCCGATCTCGTCTGATCTCGGAAGCTAAGCAGGGTTGGGCCTGGTTAGTACTTGGATGGGAAAAATAGCTAGCCTTATATATAATAAAGGCATGTACATATACTAGTATACTAGATACATTTAAAAGGGTAATTGCTATTTTAAAAAAACTTAGAACATTACATCCTTAATATAAGACAAAGAGAAAAATGTATGTATTAAGGCTAATTCACTTGTAAGACATAATTTTAATGGAAAGCAATTCTTGATAAAGTCAAGTTATAACTTAAAGGCCTAGTTGTGTATTTTTTAAAGAAACAAACAAAAAAAATTACAAGTTAACATTTAAATTAAATGCATTCAATTTTCCAGATGTTAATTTTTAAAACAAAGAATGGGCTAAGTTTGGAACTAAGGCTCTAATTTTCATCTTATCTATGAAAATGAAAGCATTAATATGATTTCTTCCTGAAAGTATCTCTGTGTATAAGTACAAGTAGATGGTCCCTCGGGGATACCAAAGTATTCCTTGTCCCTACGTCAGCACTAACATAGTTGATTCGCTCTGTAACATAGCCCCACACCAGTGTATCGATTAGTTAGACAGGCTTCAAAAGACCAGCAGGCCTTGGCATTTGCCCAGGTTTACCATTTTAAAGAATGATGATAGTCTATAGTTGGGGGGGGAAAAGAATCTTGGTTTAGGAGTGCAAATTCAAAAGATATTGCTAACTGTCCACACACTGGCTGTGTGTTTTTAAAGCTCCGACTCGCTGGAGGGGAATGTTAGCATATATGGCTATCCCCAGCAAATATCCTCCCAGATGGCTGCGTTTCCTGGGTTTTCAGAAATGGAATAAATCCAGGCAGTAGAGAAAAAATCATTCACTCTGAATCACAGGGTCTTAGTTCAACAGTGCTCAGCTAAATGTTAGGAAGAAAGCACTCTGATTAAGCTAGTCATTCTCACTTATGAATGCCCATAACCTTCTTACAGATATTTGCATTTAAAAATGAGTGTTTACTTAAAGAAATGCCTCTTTACTGAATCTGACAGAAATAAGATGAATGTCAGGAAAGAATTCTGACAAGTGAGGAAAGATGATTTTGATCAGGAGATCATTGTGTGCAAGCCTGGTCTTTGGGTTGGCATCTCCTACAGAACAAATTGTTCCTTTTATTGTTACCGTTTCAGAGCTGCTGCTCTTTCTCTACTTCTACACCAGGAGGTATTCTCAGAGATAAAGTTTACAATTCTTTTCCACATTCCTATGGCATTGATGGTGGATGAGGAAGCCTCACTGTTTGAATGGGATTGGTATGTCTAAATATTTTTAAATGAACATTTTAATAATGTATCTGTTGCCCATGGACTATCTGTCTGATAAAAATATTAAACAAGAAAACTGAATTAGTATCTTTCAAAAGTGGGTTTGTAATGAAGCCATTAGTCTCATAATTGCTAAATTTCATTGCAGTGATTTTCAAAACTGGGTTAGATGACATTATGTGTAAGTATACTTCAACATTAGGTTTCAGAGGATGAAATAAAAAGGATTAATAAATTGTTAAATACCCTTTTTCTCAATTTATAACCCAAATAGGAGATATAGCCTCTGGTAGGTGAGAAGGGATTGTTAAAAGGCTGGTGAATTGAGAAGAAGCCTTGCTGGGTAAAATCAATATTGTTAGAACTAGACATTTAGAAGTCACTCAGTTCTTAAATGAATTGTATAAAGTTAAAGGAGGTCATTGGCAAATTCCTTTAGAATCATTCACTCGATCTTGCTGTAAACCAAACCATCTGGCCATCAGTGGTCAGCAGGTTGGCCTTCCAGATCTCCAGAGTTTGCATAATTTTCCCTCTCAGTGCATGTCACCTACAACTTTTGATGTGAGAAAAGAGTGTTCTCTTATGATCTCTGCGCAAGAATTTCATTCTGTTGATATTGTGAATCATTCCCTGAGGAGTTAGTCACAGCTGGTCTTAGGAATCAGAAGGCCTTGTTTTCAGTAGTACTTCTAACACCTTCTGGCTAGGTCATGGGGGTCAAATTGCTTAACCTCTCTAAAACCCCATTTTCTCAATTCTCATCTCTGCCCTTTCTTTTCAGCTGTTTTTGACAACTGCCTGGGTGCCTCATTCTTCTGCTCTAATTACCAAAGCCCGAGGTCTTTCTATTGTTTTGTTCCATTGCCTCCAAGCCTTGCTAACGTGTTAGCTAATGAACAGTTCCCCTCCCAGGTAACAAAATGCCTTAATTTAGTGGAAGTAGACATTCCCTCTTAATGACAATAACTTATATTTGTATAATGATTTATAGTTTACAGGCTTCATCTCAGTTCATCCATATGGCATCCCTAAGGTAGGGAATTGTTGTCTACATTCAGTGAATGAGGGAACTGGCACCATTAAGAGGTCAAGTGATTTTTCTTAAGGGTATATGTATGATTCCCAAATCATACTCAAATTCTAGGCCAGCTGACTCTAAGTAGAGGATTCGTTCTACTTCACAGCTATAATTAATAAAGTGCTCAAGTAATATTGAAAAATAGGGCAATTTCTGACCTGAAGGATGACTGATATTACAAAAATGACAGTGGAGAAGGTCCCATCATTCAGTGCGTTGCATGGGTGCATGAGGAGGCACTCCATTTAAGCTCTCTGGGCCTCAGTTTCCTCACATTTAGAATTCTAGGGTTTAGCAAGGTGACCTCTTAGTTCTATTTCAGCTCTACTATGCCATGAGTCTATAAACATATACTTCATAGTTGCAATTTCTACACAAGTTTTCATTTTCTTTTCAGTTTATGTTAACAGCTTGCACAGAGAATTTTGTTATCAATTATAATAGTATTTTAAAATGTGCTATCATGTGTAAATTTTTTTTTAGAGAAGATTAAGTACAAAAAATTGAGTCTTAAATTTAAATATTCAAATGAGAGAATGTGGCTACCAATTTCTCCTAACCAAACAATAATTTATGCAGGTTGCCCTCTGTATCCCAGAGTGCTTAGTTTTAGGGTGAATATTTATCCTTAGGAGAGATATACATGGAGTAGCAGAGAAGGAAGGGGACACCACTTAGCTGTCCTCATCAGTTAAATCAACTCCAGCCACCAGGAGGGTAACAGATGTGGAAATAAGATCTTCAACACACTCATGGATTAAATTTTAAAAAGTCAAATGCAAAAGAGCATTAAGTCATGTAGTTAATACTGACGGTCCCTAAGTTATATACAATTCTCTATTAATTATCATAAGCTCTCTGAGAAAATCTGGCCCAATTTTATAGGACAGGCTAAAAGCAAAATTAAAGAAAAAGATGACATGTTGAAGGACCCTCCTCTCTCCCCCATTAACACAACTGGGCTGGCTGAGCTGTGAAACTGTGATGGAAATATTGGAGCTGTTGTGCCGGGAAAAAATGCAGTGATCATTTCATTCTTCCTGTCTTTTAATGCTCCAGGGTTTTGGAGACGAATAGGAGCAATAAGTTCACTTTGCAGAATTAATGCAGTAATTCTTTATCATAAGAGCGGAGCATTACCTCAATCTGATTTTGCTACAAAATGGTTCAAAGTCTATTTTTAATGATGGCCCTAATTTGTTAACACCTTTTAAATTATTAATCCCCTTTATATTCAAGTAGTTATTGCATGTCATAACAATGTATCTATGCAGGGAAATTTAATAGTATTTTCTAGATGTCAAGAAAAGGCTTGTTCTGCAAAATGCTATTAAAACTGATAATGAGCTAAATATTTGCCATAGCAAACACTGAAATTACTATATCAATCAGCATTGGGCTCTCTTATTCAATAAACAGAAATTAACCTATTAACTATGCCTAACTTTCAGCAACAAAACGGTTGCTCTCAAGCATTTCCCTCTTCAAATCTTTCTTTTCTTAAAACTACCTATTTGCCTTATAATATCAAAGTTTTGAATCAAATCCTTAATATCAGCATTTATGGTTGAAATTCTAACATAACGAGACATAATGTTTCGAATGTTTTGCTCCAGTGGTTGCAAATATTTTTGTCTTTCCTTTTAAATACACATTGACTTACACACAATAAAGATCACTGTGTCTGATAAAGTCAAATACTCAAGTTTTTAAATCACATTTTAGAATATTCTCCTGATTTTCAGGATTTAAAAAAAGATTTCTCTCTTTATGAATTATGGAGTTTTAGTAAGACGTACCTAACAAAAATAAAATAGCAAAAAATAGTATAAGGGTCTACCACTGGTTATTTATAGCTTTTAGAAACTAAAATAAAGATAAAGGATATATTTTCATGCATGTCCCAAATAAAAATATAGTTCCCAAAGCACATGACATATCATTAAAAGCAAAAGAAAGGCCCAATTTCTGATGTGATTTACGCAGGACAGAAAAATGTATCTTCTCATAGTGGGTATGCTATTACCGTCTTAGTTACACTTTGGGCTGATAATCAGGGTCCCACAAAAACAACCCAGAATTGGCTTTCATGCAGACACTTTTCTGTATTCCTCATAAGTTTTAGGAGCATGTAAATCTTCAGTTGCTTTCATAATTTCAAAATTTCTAAAGAATTGGTCTACATGCATACTCCCAAGTCATTTAAAATAAGGCTTTAACACTGAAATGATGAACATTGGAGAGACTACATGTATAGTTAAACAGTAAAAATGATTTTAAAATAATTTAAAAATAAGAGTAACATGCACATTATGCTTTAAACTTCCTCAGAGCTAATTGTGTCTATTTGCTCCAACTCCCCTGAAGTAGGGGGATATGTAGCATCTTCACTGAGAAGATTAAAAGACAGACCTAGAGAAGTTAGATGATTGGTTCAGCTGGTGCAGGCACTAGGAAAAGAACCTAGACTTGATCACTTTCAGGCTTATAATGTTTTAATGTGCAATTAAAAGCCTGAAAGTTCTGAAGTCTAGAACTGCTCTAGACCACTGGGGGAGGTTTAAATTTTATTTTTAAAAAATTGTTTGGGTGCCATTAAAACCCAAATCCTTGGGTGTGAGGTATCTGCATCAAGTTTTAAAAAGCGGTTAGACTCCAGAGGATTCTAAAGTCAGCCAGAGTTGGAAACCCTCGGAATCCTGTTAAAATGCTGATCTTATCAGCAGAGCTGGGTAAGAACAAGCTTCTGCATTTCTCATTTCCAAGAGACTCCCACGTGGTGTCTGTACCGCTACGAAATGTCTTGCTTCCACATTTTGAGTAGCAAGACCATGCTGCCTCCTTCACATCAGTTTTCTGTTACCACTTTGATGTGAACACTTAAAACATCTTCACTTTTTTTTTTTTTAAAGAAACCTTTTATATTTAAGGAGTTGGAGGCAAACATTTCTTTGAGTAGGTTTGCAATTTCTTTGACTGGAATGAATAACAATTTGTTTGTCAGAAATGCACCCAAGTAAATTCTGGTCTTCAAGGTATTCAAAATTAAGCATCATCTAATAGGAGATAACATCCTTTAAATTCAGAAAGCAAGAAGTCAATGACTAAATAGGGCAAAGACAGTGTCTAAAACATGGATTCTGAAGCCAGTTCTGCCACTAACTTTTAATCTCTCCCCAAACCTCAGTTTTCTAAAGTGTAAAATAGAAGCAATAAGAGTATCTGTTCATTTATTGATAAATGTACTTTTGAAGGCCAGGTGATGCCGGGCATTGACCTTCAGTGAACAGGTGGTCAAGGTTGCTTCTGACAAGAAGCTTACCTGTGCCTACTTTACAACCTCTTTGTAGGAATAAAAGAGATATTGCATAGAAATTGCTTAACATAGGGTCTAACATGTGAGGACTCAATAAATGTTAGTCATTATTTTATATTACTTCTGAAATCTTAGCTGTTTAATGTGCAATTAGCACATACTGTTTTGATATGTTGATAGCCCCAATAAGGACAGGAACCATTGATTAAATATACTAATCATAGTTTTGGACCCAGAATAGAGTTTACAGGCACATTATGTGAAATGCCCAGGGTGCAGAGCACTAAGCCGCTAATCGTTATTGAGAAATGAGTGGACTTCAGTTTTTAGTTTTATGATCAATTTTTGGTCAAAGGCTGTATCTTGCTCAAATGTTTCTAATAGCACTGATGAGTATGTCTGTAAATGTGATCAGTAAATTTAAGTGACAGCAATAGTGCAAAAATGTTTAACATTTCCTTAAATACAAATTTGATAAAAGCTTTGCATATCATTAGCTTAGTAGTTTTTCAGAAATGGCTCATTTAGTTACGAAATAGTTTCCATTTTAAGCAGAATTTCCTTTTTATACAAAAAATTTAAAGTTTTTGTTTAATTTTAATTTTTATCCTCATCCAAGGACATGTTTATTTTTATATATTTATTTATATTGATTATAGAAAGAGGAAGGGAGAGGGAGAGATAGAAACATCAATGATGAGAGAGAATAATCAATTGGCACACTTCCTTACAGGGGACTAAGCCCCTCAACCTGGGAGTGCCCTGACTGAAATCGAACCATGACCTTCTGGTTCATGGGCCAACCTCAAACACTGAGCCATACTGGCCGGGCACTTAATGACATATTTAGAAAGGGGAAGGGAGAGAGAGAAACATGGATGTGAAAAAGAAACATTGATTGGTTGGCATCCAGACACTCCCTGACTGGGGATCAAACCCACAACCCAGGTATGTGCCCTGCTGGGAATCAAACATGCAACCGTTCAGCACATGGCATGATGCTCAATCAACTGAGCACTGTGGCTGGGCTTCTTTTTATATTTTTAAGAGGTATAGTTTTTAAGAGATACAGTTGAAAATACAAAATTTCTCTCAACAGCAAAACTTTAAATGTAGAGAACATACAAGGAGATAGTTTTGCTAAAATAACCCCTAAAGATGGTTGGGTATAGTAAAGGCACAGGATTAAAAATAAAAAATGTCAATATCTTCCTTTTGTATCAGACTTCAAGCAAGCTGGACCATTTTTATGTCAGATTTCGCATAGATAGAACATAGAACTACCTGGTGGTAATAAATGAAATGAAAAAGTACACTTTAAATAAAAAGTAACACTTAGATTTGTCTTGGAATAATTATATATTGACCTAGCCAACCTACTCTCATTCTCCTAGACAAAGATTTTATGCCTTCTCTTTCTCCATAAGTTTGGCCTCTAGATAAAGATTTTTTTTATTTCACTAAGACACCTGAAACAATTAAAAGATAACTTGGATAATCTTCCAATAGATCACCTAACTTGTATATGCACCCCTGTTTCCATGGAGATGTGTCCAAGATGCCATCAAAGGCTAACCTTGCCATTTGTGTAGTAGATCCCACTCCCTTTTAACTAAATAAGAACACTACTCCAACAACTGTCCCTCTCTTTCACCATAACTTCTTTCCTGTCTATTGGATCATTCCTACCTCACCCCCGCCATTAACTTTGGGAACTCATATCCTATCACTTGTCTTCTTGCTCCCTCCTCTCAATCCACAATAACTTCTTTGCTCTTCCTCAAGCATGACAACCACATTAGGTGGTAGGCCCCTGGTATTTTCTTTAGCCATTCACTGTTAAAGTCTAAAAATATATGTTTGACCTTTCAATGGAAATAAAGTGTTTCATGTATATTTAGTCATCTAGCCTTCTAGCTTTGCTCCTACACCTCAATTTTAACTTGTAGAGTAACCTTGTCATTCTCAGACCTTGGCCATTTTTCATTTTTTATGCTCTTTCAAAGTTATTTCATGAAGAACCACTGCTGCAAATATAATCCATGAGCTATGACTCTGAAATTCATATCTGTAGCCCAGTCCTCTCATCTGAGCTCCAGACATACCCATAGAAATCCTGCTTGACACTTATAGTTGAGGATCTAATAAAAACCTTCAACATTTAAAACAAAAGATCCAAGTTATAACCCTTGATTTTTCCCAAAGTCATCTCTACACAGTTACTCAAATTAAAAATTAAGGAATCATCCTTTATTTCTATTTGTTATCTATCCTCAAATGTATCCACCAACGTCTTGATTCTGCACAAAAATATATCTCAAGTCTGCCTCTCTTATCGCCATACCTGTGCCAATACCTTGAAGGCAGCCACATTTTCAGAGAGAGAGAGAGGATATATCAGTATGTCATTTACCTTTTATTTTCATTCAATTTTCTTTTGGTGGGAATTATGTTGGAAAATCTCTTCCAGTTTTTGTTCTGATTTCTACATACTTAGGTTCTTATAGATTCCCTGATGCACAGAATCAGCTGTATGTGTACACACATCAAACAGCAATTTCAATGTTCACAATCACATCTCATGTTTGCAACTATACTATGTGAGCACACATTTCTCTTTTAGGAAAGAAATGGACCACATACTGAGTTAGTTTCTAGAAATGATAAGTAACAAAGAATAACCTTACAGAAAGAAGTTTTGAAATGCTGTTCTAAGATTTATATGTTGGGTAGTAATGATTTTAGGAAAAATAAGAGGAAGAGTTCCAATCTGAAGTATATTTAAATTGACCTTAGAATCCCTTTAAAGTTAATATATAAATATAGGCATGGCTCAGTGTTTGAGCTTCGACCTATAAACCAGGAGGTCACAGCATATGGCCAGGTGGTGGGCTCGATCCCCAGTGTGGGGCATAAAGAAGGCAGTCAATCAATGATTCTTTCTCATCATTGATGTTTCTATCTATCTATCCCTTTTCCTTTCTCTCTGAAATCAATATATTTGAACAAAAAAGGAATAAAGGAAATGTCTAGTTCCAGAATTATTGTGTGAGGAATTTTGAAAAAGATTTCATAATAATCATTTATTGCTAACCTCAATGGAATATTTCCCATTTATATAGTTTTGAAAATAATTTTATTTCTTCCAATTAATCTTTTAAATTTCCCAAGTAAGTTCTAATTATCTCAGTGTTTGGTATAGCTTGATACCATAAACAATTAGGAGCAATAGAGGAAAATATGTGACACATTCTTAGATCCATTGGTTAACATGGTTAATATTTGAGCTTTATCAGTAATTAAAATATTGACTTAAATATTTTAAAGAAAATAAATAAATGATATGATTCTCTTTTTAAAAAATTTTTACCACAAGAGCCATTATAGTCTGGGATTTTAAGATAGATTAGAGTTAGGTCACATTTGCCTCTATCTGGATGAATCTGGCATCTCTACATTTACACACATTCACTGGCTCCCACCTATTGGTGAAACTGCCAAGGCCTCATTTTACTTCCTTTACATTGGTTCTGAATCCCCTCTGCCTGGAAGACTATCCTGGAAGCCAGTCAAAATAAGATTGAATTCATATGTTTCCATGTAGAATGGAACCACCTGCTATTTATACTGCTTTTAGAGCCCCTTTTTTTTTACAGTTTAATAATTCTATTAAAATTATGTTCAAACATAACGCAAAATAATTTTATGTATAACTATCACTACTTCCCATATATCATATTATAAAGTGTATGTGTATGTGTTGGTGTAAAGGGTCAAATGGTGCTACTGAGTGAATTTTTTAAGCCAAATATTTGAAAGCTTAAATAAATCTATCATGTCTAGGTTTTGCTTACATTTTTCAACTTTGACAGCTGTCAGTTTACAGATATGATTACTTTATCTAAGCATCACAAACTCTGCATTAGTATCTTCGGAAGATACACTGGGAAAGCTGCAGGTTCATGGTCCCAAATCAATTACTGCATTCTTAAACTTGAAGTGTATTTATTTGTGGGCACTGAGGCAGCCTGTGGGAGGGCATTGATTGGAGTACAATGCCATGTGTAGCAGGGGAGAAGGATGAAAAGTGTTTTCTGCTTAATGGGTTGGTATTAAGTAGGTGGGAATGGCTTCTAATTAGCCAACGATTGCTGTGTTTCCCAGTTTCCCTCCTTTCCCTCTTCCAGTCGGTCACCAGCTGCCAATCTGCCCCCATTTTTTTTTTTTTTTTTTTTTTTTGAGTTCATTGCTCACTGCAGCGAAAGCCTTTGTTTAGAAAGAGGGCTCCCGGGGTCTCAGCTGCCTGGGTACAGCTTGCTGCCTGTGATGAGTAGCAACTGTCAGTTTATTTTATCTCAACCTTTTCATCATTCTGCTCAAACCGATTGACTGAAACCACCTGAGAGACCTGAGGATTCCTACCTACAAGTCATTAGCTAGGACCGCAGTCTCTCACCGCAGAGCAGGCCAACTGAACACTTCCTGATGTACTGTCCACTTTAACCCATGTTTCGCCAGGAACACCTAAGAAGTCTGTCCCTTTTTTTGTGTTTGAAGCTGAGTGGAAGGGAGATGATTCCTTTGACGTGCAGACCATTGATGTGGGGGACATTATTCCATCCACAACAAAAGTGAGTGTGATATCGGAAAACATTTTACAAAGTGACTTTAGGACATAAGGTCTCATTCCCAATTCTTTACACACATCAAATGCATCAGATTGAAGCCTGATTTTGCAGGCATGTGATCAATAATATAGCTGCTTAGGGGGTTCCTGTTTCCGTTTAGAACTAAGAAAATTTCCCCTACTCTTTAATGATACTTTGAAAACCTATTTTAGAGAATCCATCTAATCTGTTGCATCTAGAATGTATCAAAACAGAATGACATGGTGAGAAAATTCTGAGGAAAATGTTTAGTAAAAATCAATGCCATGCAAAACTACTGAAAAATGCTGCTGCCGTATACCACCCAGAACCCTGGAGTTGTGACTACTTGACTTTTAACCGTGTTTCAACTTGGGTATTTGGCTTCTTGGGTAAGTGAAATTTTGGAAACATTTAGGACGAGAAAGGAAAGGTATCTGAGTAGAAAAAAATATTACTTCTGCCGGCACCGGTTTGGCTCAGTGGATAGAGCGTCGGCCTGCGGACTGAAAGGTCCCGGGTTCGATTCCGGTCAAGGGCATGTACCTTGGTTGCGGGCACATCCCCCATGGGGGTGTGCAAGAGGCAGCTGGTCGATGATTCTCTCTCATCGACGTTTCTAACTCTCTATCCCTCTCTCTTCTTCTCTGAAAAATCAATAAAAAAATATATTAAAAAAAAAAAGAAAAAAATATTACTTCTGATAAATGATGTGAAGTAACAAATAAGAATTGGGATTAGGGAGGAATAGTTCAAAGACTTTCACTTAATTTAAAAACAGATATTTAAAGGGGGTGAAAGAAATCGATGTACTGATTTAGAGTGCTTTTCCATATTTCATGTGAATTTATAATATTATTAAGAAATGTTATCCAAACATTCACCAAATGGCTTTACATATATATTCATATTATATATTGATAAATCTATATTTTATATATTGGTAAACATCTATACATTATATAGCAAAATATATTTTATATATATTTTATATATTTTAATATATATAAAAATATATAAAATATATTTTATATAAGTACATAATACATAAATGTATAGAATATATGTAATAAAAATCTAATCTTGCACTATTACCTTAAAATATTGAAAAATTTAAGAGTAGTTCTCACACATAAGAATCACCTGGTGAGCTTGTTAAAAACAGACTCTCAAACCCTAGTCACAGGGGATTCTGATTCAATGAATCTGTGGTAATGCATCTATAGCCACCTCTCTGGTCACCACCAATCGGGTAGTTTTAATGCAGCTGGTCCTTTAGTTGCACCCTTGAGAAACGGCCTAAAGTTTATTGTGAAGTTTAGTTTTCTATCGGGTATTTTAAAATACTTGTACCAGGATAGATAATGAAACGGTATATTCTGTGTCACCAGAGAACAATTCTAATTTCATTTTTCCCCTTATAAAGCCCTTTTATTTATAATTTCTTTAAAATTAAAAAAAGTGAAATAGATAAGACTGCACTAGAAAAATACCAGAGTGCTTCACATATTGTATTTTTTGTCAAACCCTTGATTCAACTATGAATTCTATTTTTTTTTTTTACTGGAGATTTTAGTCCAAGTCCACTGCTTTACAACTTGTTCTTCACCCAGCAGCCAAAGTGATCCTTCTAAAAAGTCAGTGTCCTATACTCAGACCTCAAGGACAATTTTCCATCATAATTAGAATATAATCTGAAGTCATCACCATGGCCTGGAGGGCCTAAATGAACTGTTTGCTACTTAAAGCTCAATTTCCCCCTCTCCTTCTCCCTCGATTTACTCCCACCATATTGGTCTTCTCATTGCTCCTTGAATAAGCCTCGCTTTACCTGCATGTCTTTTCCCCACCATTGTAGATATTCACACAGCTTGTCTGCTCATTTCAATCAGGTGTCTATGCAAACCACACCTCTTCTGTGTGGCTTCTCTGAACCTTCTTATGAAAATAGCCTTCTCCAAGGCAGTCCCTTCCTGTACTTCACCCCCTCTTTTTTCCTTCATAGCACTTGGCATTATTTCTAGTGGTTGCCTGTCAGCATCTAAACCTCCATTTCCATGCTTCAGAAATGACAATTCATGTAAGGCATTGAAAAGCCAGATACTTTTCCAGCTTCCCCTGCAGCTGGGCAGAGTCATGTGAGCCAGGCTCCACCAGTCAGCTGCATACATGCCAAAGTTTGCATCCAGAGCTGTGATTTGCTAAGCAGGTCCATGCAGAATCCAACCTGGTGAGGTATGGAATCGGCAAGGACTCTCTACTTTAATATTTTTCCTGACAAGAAATTAACTTGCTAATGTGAATGTGCTGTTTAATTTTTTTCTGGACATTTTTTGCTCTTATATAAACATGCCTTTAGTATATTGTCACATATATTTTTATTCATAGAACAGGGTTGTAAATTTTTTTGTAACCCTGTTAACAGGTTTGTATAAATATTTGCACAAATCTATAACTATTTTTAGATTTGTGCAAATATTTATACAAACCTGTTAACAGGGTTACAAAAAAATTACACTTTGTGAATATAGATTATTACACTTATTGGTATTTAAAGTTGCTTTAATTTTAGTATATGGCCTGATATTTCTTTGTTTTACTTTAAATTGTTATGCTTAAAAGAGTCAAGAAAAGAGTCTGAAGAAAGAGCAATAGAATCTATTGGTCTACTTATCTTTTACAAATTATATTTTTCTTGGCATGTACTGAGAAAGTTACCCAGTAGGAAGCTAATATTCTTTAAAAGAAAATTCTTTTGTTAGACATAGGAAGTGGCAGTATTATGCATAATTATCTATGCAATTACACTTGCACATGCTTAAACATTTTTAGCCAGAAATGCTTAATAACATTTGCATGGTTAAATGAGACAGCAGAAACAACTGGAAAGGCCTCGAGGCATGGTCATCTATTTAAGCATCCACTTGGATTTTCAACATAATTAGTCATATAATTGTGTGCCTAAACTTAGTAGATTCATGTAAGTAATTATAAATTATTAAAATGCTGTGTGTATTTGCTTTCTATTTCCTGCCAATCAAATTATTAAAGAATATACTATTTTCATATTTCATTGTAGAAGTCTTCAGATAAAGTTACAATGTAAAGCCCTGTATGAAGGTGAATGAATGAGTGAATCCATTGAGATGAGAGATAGTTTATATAGCTACTTGGATATCCATATTTTAGGAAGAATTCCTTTGATCAAATCAAAATAACAGTCTGTTCACCCATCCTCACTAAGACTTTTATGAAAAATGTTTCACTTGCTTATTTTATAATCAATACAATGAGCTTTTAAATTTATTAATTTTGTCTCCAATTTTAATTAATACCTAAAGGTTGGACATATATACCATCTTCCTTCTGTATAATTTATCTCCTTCTTTTCATAATCTTATTAGTGGTTGGTGGCAAAAACTTGGACCTAATAGATCTAAACAGTGAAAATATTAACCTCAAAATATTATGATGGTCATTTGGATGCAGATTGTTCTAATGTTTCTCACCAATCTCTTCTTGACTATTGATTTTGCAGCTTCATTTCATATTTTCACTGTTATTTTAATACCTAAGTTAAAAATATGTGGAGATTCAAGGAAAACTATGTATTCCTTCCCAGGAGCTTACCTAATAAGCAAGACTAGAAGACCTTTGAAAGGATTGAACTAAAATTCCTTTGATAACAATACAACCTACATTTTATTAGTTGTATTTCACAATACAGTTGTATTACATCAACTAATAAGATGTATAGTCTTAATTCAGAAAAATCAGATATCTCACCAAAGGCTAAAATTAACCAGCTTTTTTTTCTTTCTCATTTTGGGTGCCTGATTCCATGTTGGAAGTCAATAAATGCAATCCTTTAGAGGCACAGCACTTAAAAGAGCTAACTTTAGTTTTCCCCATTGGTTTGACTAAATCCAACTCTGTTTACCTTAAGGGCATGATAAACAACACACACATCTATTTGCTCAGGTTTTTTGATTGAAGGTTAGAATGCACTGAAAGGAAGAAAAAACAACCTGAGTATATTGTAGTGTTAAAGGATTGGGGTGATGAATATTGGTCAGTGTGTTTAATAGTTATTTCATTGTAAGAGTAGTTGAGAGGACTGAGGAAGTAAATGTGTTCAGGTGCATTAGTAGTGTTTCAAGGAATCAGTTAGGAAGGTTAAGACACTGGTCAGGATGGACTGGCATAAAAATTAAGAAATATTCTAGCATTTCTTCTCATTAGAATTTTGCTTATTATTTCCCATACTTGACTCATTGTACCATTCCTGGGAGGCAGGAATCATCCATGAGAAGTGAAATACATATCCAGCGACTGCTAGCCAACTCAGTCATCATAATAAAGCATTATAAATAATTTCTAAAAGAATATACATCATGACAAGTGTTTATTTTTATATTAATTATGCTTAAGAACATGGACTATAGAAATATTCACTCTTGTCAGGGAGTTAAAGACATAGGAAGAACAGAGTAAAAAATATAAAGGAAAGTGAATTCTGGGACCATGGATATAACTTTTGATTGGTGTTGCGATTAAAAAAAATAAAAATTCATAAAGATGAAAATACCAAGTGAAAGAAAAACTCCCACACAATACCCTGGATCAGGGAAGTTTTGGGATGAATTAGAAGCCAAGAAAATGTGTTTATTTACTAGGTTCATGTTTTAAATACAGTATTAATGTCACTGTTTTGGGGAAGAAATCATATGGATCAAGAATCACTACAATTGTCCTAACAGAGCCTTTCGAGCACAGTAACAATAAAGCAAGACTAGAAGACCTTTGCCCCCTACCAATTAGGGGGAAAAATGGTAAAAGTATTTTAGTTAAACTGGCAAATTGTTTAGAATCCATGGTCACAGGTAAAATGATGTAGCTAGAAGCGAGGTAAGACCCTCAGTAGGAATGAAATTAATATAAACAAGTGACAACAGGGTTCTGCCAGAACTTCCAACCCTCTCCTTCTACTGGAACAGTGCCAGCTATGTTTGCACCAACCACCAAGCTTTTCGTAAGCTTTGCAAATGAGCAATTGCATAAATTGAAATTAAACCAGATTAGAGAAACTCAGCTACATTTTTCTTGGTGAGTTCAGTGTACATTGGAAAGTTAAAACTGGTAACACCATCAGCTACCAAGAACTGTGAGCAGAATCTAAAAGAAGTACAATTTTTGTTCGAGCAATCAAGAATTCTCTTTTATTGCACCATGGCAGCAGATAGAGAAGGAGACTCTCAGAGGGGGAAAAAAAAATAAAAGAAAAAAAGATCTTTCAACCCAAGGGATATAGAGCTACATTATTATTTCCCAATGAAGTGAGAATTAGTTTTCTGAAGAATACTTGATTCCTAAGGAAGCCAAACTTGTCACTTGTGTTGTAGAAAACATACAAAGATGGATGAATCATATTTGAATGAGGAAATTTGAAATTCAGGCTCAAATTCTGCTGTCCTTTTTAGTTAAGGATTTGGTTGCAATGAACTATTGATTTGTCTTTTTCAGCATGCTTCAGATTTGGAATTATTTTTTTACCATTTGCAGAAGACATCCAATTTCTAAGTTCTTTCTTGAAATGTATTAGAAGTACACTTTGATAACCTATCAATTTAAATTAGATTAATGGAAAAGATGCATATCTTTCTTAAGCTCTTTGACAGTAGCAGAACACATATAAAGAATAATATTTTAGCCTGACCAGCTAGGTAGTTGAGCATAGACCTATAAATCAGGAGGTCCCAGTTCACTTCCCTGTCAGGGCACATGCCCAGGCTGCGGGCTTGATCCCCAGTGTGGGGCATGCAGAAGGCAGCTGATCAATGATTCTCTCTCATCATTGATGTTTCTCTCTCAAATCAATAAAAAAGTGTATATATGTATATATATTTTAATGTTTCATCTTCAACTTGTCTAAGCAAATCTGTTTTTTGTGTGACTGGAAATGGAAGTAAAACACAAAGGCTCTCTGCCTCTAAAAAGTCACAGGGAGCCCTGGCTGGTTTGGCTCAGTAGATAAGAGAGTTGGCCTGTGGACCGAAGGGTCCCGGGTTCAATTCCGGCCAGGGGCACATTCCTGGGTTGCGGCCTCGATCCCCAGTGGGGGACGTGCTAGAGGAAGCTGATCAATGATTCTCATCATTGATGTTTCTCTCTTTCTCTCCCTCTCCCTTCCTCTCTGAAATCAATAAAGAAATACATTTAAAAAAAAAGTCACAGGCAGACTTGAAACACAGAAACACACAGTTTATGACTTGTCATACAGAGAAAGGGCTGTCTCCATTTTCCCACTGGAGCTTCCACTGCTGCTATCCAGGGGTCTGTCGTCAAGAAGCCTGAAGCTCGTGGAGCCAGGGCAGCCTAAGGTAAGGGAAGAAACTGCTCCGAAAATCACCGTGGCTCACCCCAACAGAGGGTTATTCTGTGCCCACAACTATGCTGCTGCCAGCATAAATGGCTTTCGAGAGCAGGTGCTCTGCATCTGCACATTGAGCGATCCAGGCTGCTTCAATCTGTGGCTCCAGAATTTTTAAAGAAGCTCCCTCCCTGCTCACTGCAGCTAGACAAGAACCAGCTGCAGGATCTCAAGTGGGCTCTCCTCTGCTGGAGCCCAGAAGTGCCTCTGGCTCCTGGGCCAGGACTAGTCCCAGAGCCCTGGGCTGGTTTCCAGGGACTGAGAAAAGCCATCTTCCATGTGCCCAGTGTAAGAGAGTGAGAATGTTGGAGCATGCTTCCAGGGAGGCCGTGGACTGTACCCCAGATAGAGTTAGCAGTACTGACACCAGGCCAGGCCTTGAGATATGGTCTCATGGCCCCTTCCCAGCACGTAGGCCTTCTTTCAAGGGCAGAGCAGGACTGACTCCATTTTGTATTATGTCTTCCATTTTGTATAAAATGTATCAATCACCCAAACCACCCTTAAATCAGCCAATAGAAATACAGAGGGAAGTAACCCAGCGTAACCAGACCCTGGCCCTCACCCCACCAATCAGAACCAGCCAACTCAGTGGACAGAGCATCACCCCCTTACCAAACCCTAAAAGCCTATAAAAAGACCACACTTTCAGAGCTCGGGGCTCTTTCCATTCTGCAGCTGTGTCAGAGGCAGGGAGATCAGACTCGAGTTTGGATAAAGGCTCTTTTGTTTTTTTGCATCGGACTCGGCTCCCTGGTGGTTCTTGGGGATCTTAAAATCTGGGCATAACACACAGAAGAGTCAAGAACCAGGTACTGGTAAGCACTTGTGAATTCGACCCCCTCAGCAGTGGTTCCTGAGCCCTCTCAGTACTACATTCACTCAGTGAATGTTTTTCTGATGAGAGGGACCTTAGCTTTCATCACTTTCTTGAATGGGAGCCTGATGTGTCATATAAAAATTCTAATAAGCTTTTGATTCCCCCCCCCCACAAAATAGGTATAGATTTATATTGAAAAGGAAAGATTTGAAATCCAGGAATAGCTTAGAGAAATTGACTTCTAGGGTAGATTCCCAGACTTTAGATCTTTGTGTTGGCCTCGTTATTCATAATTATCTTGCCCCACAGTGCCTGAATGATTTCAACTACACACTGTATCACAACTGTTCTAAGTTTTGGTAACAGGCACTTTTCAAACATTTAAAAAAAAAATCACAATTGCTCTGAAAAGGTTAAAGGCTTTCAGTCATTCACGGTATAGTGTGAATCAGTTCACTCAGAATGATTTCTTCCTAACAGTGGTCAGGACTTGGAGCCCCTGAAGGACAGGTGTTCTAATGAGGCAAGAGGTTAAGTTGGGAGGAGGGGTAAGTAAATTTAGAACATGGGACATCTTTAAAATTCAGAGAAAATGTTAGATTCTGAGATGCTGCCTAATGCTTGAAATTAATAAAATGATTATTCAATAAAAAGTCCACAGTTGAGGCATTCCTTGAGCACTATTATTGTTGCGGTAGCTGCTGGGGTTCCAATAGTGATCACAATGGCTACTCTGTGCCAGATAATGTGTCAGCACTGCTTGGCACTTTATTGTTACTGTGCTTATAGCTCTTAGAGCTTTTACCTGTTTTTTTAAGAAACAACAACCAAAAACCCCCACCAGCTAAATGACTTGAGAAATAGGAAAATTTACCTCACATTAAAAAAAAAAAAAAAAAAAGGAGGTTAAGTTACAGGATTAGTTAATTTAGCATGGAAAGAGCTCATTAAGGACATAGACTCCTTCCATGCTTTTGTGTTCCATCACCAGTTTGGTAGCTGGTGGCAAGTTGGCTAAAGCAGCTCTAGGCATCGCACATTCGAGTAACATTTAAAGTCAGGAAAAAGGAAATTGCATCATCTTGTGCTCCCTTTTAAGAATGAATAAAACCTTCCTAGAAATCCCTTAGAAGCTTTTCTTCTCTTATATCAATAATTAGAATTTCACATATCCTCCCTACAGCTATCAATTGGCAAGTATCAAGAGGTCGTAGTGACTGGTTTATATTAGTTATATAATAGTCAGCCATTGGGGATGGGAAAAGGCCTGACCTCCCCCTAAGGACATGCCCCCTAGAAGAAAGAGAGCAATCAGGATTCCCTTAGCAGGAAAGAAGTTGGGCAATGGCCACTGAGTCGGCAACCAAAGGGACTGTCAGGGCAACCTTCGGAGGAAGAAACTCATCTTCCCCTGGGTATGAGGTCAAAAAGGTTGTTACCCAGGTTCGCCACCTATGATGTGATAGAAGTGGGATTCAAAGTGGTTGTTCACAGTAACTGGGAATATGGCCTGAGAAGAGGGCCCATCTGAAATACGCCTTTTCCAAATTCATAGCCTTGTCTCTTTGGAAGTTGCCTTAATCCTGTCATTGAGTTTGCCTACAAAGCCTTAAAGAAGTGTTATTATAGAGTACAGGGAAGGAATTGGGAAGTAATTCTGTACAAGGTTATATATAATGATTCCTCTCATTAACCTTTATTTTTTCTTCTCACTCCCTCACTGTAAGTTAATATACTTGTAATATTATGGCAAAAACAATGTAAAGGGATTTTTATATAGGATTTTCTAGAAATCATGTTTGCAATTTATTTATTTATTTATTCATTCATTCATTCATTTTAATCCTCACTTGAGGATATGTTTGAGAAAGAGAGAGAGAGAGGGAGAGGGAGAGGGAGAGGGAGAGGGAGATTGGGTCTGTGATCTCCACAAGGTAAAATAATTAGCTTTTCATTACAAAAAATTTCATGATCGTAGAGATAATAGTTATAGTAAGGAAAATCAACAGAAATTTATAGGCCCTTAAACCTTCCAGAGCTAACAAATTTTTGTTGCTTCAGGCTTGAAATATGTTATTGAACTGCAATAGATTTGAATTTCTTCTAAATTCTTAAATTTGGGAAAAGAATCTATTTTTATATTACTATTGGAAAGGGAAGGAGGAATATGAATCCACTCAAACTATTCCTCGAAGTATCAGAATAGTATGAAGGTTCCTGTATTTGCTGTGCTCCCTCTGAAGGGTACAAAGATAAGAGGATTGCTGGTGAATGACTGCTGCATTTCATCCAGAGACCTGAGTGCTCTCACTGCCTTATTCCCTTAGGGGGTCATGTTCCTCTGCTTAAAAGAATATTGCCTGCTCTGTGAGCTAATGATTTGTTTGGAGGATGTGAGTCTCAGAGGTGAAGATAACTGCACAGTTTTTATAATGTATCTTTCAAATCTTTGATCTGCTTTTTTCTGAATACATGGGACCACTCTGTAGCAAGATTAAAGACACCTTTTCCAACTAGAAAGGCCACATTTGAAAACCTAAAAGCTGCTCAGACTTCCAAATAATATTTCTGCATTTTGTCAACCTCATACTTGGCGTTGTCCTGCATGGTAATCAGAATGCAAAGCTGGATTATAGGGTTGTTTTTCTCATATTTTCCAAGGAGATGGGAACTATAAATCTTATTTTTAAAAGTGGTTAGTGCAAACTAGTTTATGGCTAAGACATACATACTCATTTTGAATTTTCTTTAATTTGACAAATATTTACTTGCTAGCAAGCAGGTGATAGACATGTACCTTCTTTCTTATGAAATGCCAAGAATCAGAACCTGTTTCCAGAAGACTCATATTCTCAATGGGAAGATAAGGCAATTAAAGAAATGGCCAAGATAGTATGCAAAAATATGACAAATGAAAAGCATTTGGGATTAATGAATGAGATTCAATGTGGGAACAGAGAGAAAAGATAACATTCAAGTGAGAGGGGAATCAGGGAAGACTCTAGCATTTGAGAAGGTCCTTACAGAATCAGTGAGATTTTTCTGGGGAGCGTTAGGGCTGGAAGTGAGGTGTCTGGGAGGAGGTGAGTAGCTGGGGAGGGAGGTGGTCAGAAAAGGTTGAGAAGATTGTACTTAATTTACAGTAGGGAGACAATGAAGGTTTTTAAGTAGAGCAAAGATAGGAGAATAAGCATTGTGGTTAAGGAAATATTTTGGAAACATTATGAAGTAGACTTTAAAGTGTACTTTGAGCTAAAATATTTTTTGTAAATAAGCCATTGTGTTGATAATGTCATACAGATTTTATTTCTAAATAGAACTGCCCCTAAAAATGGTAAACATCCTAATAGCATGAGAATGAACTTATTTATATTTGAATCTGAATGATGATTATTTCTCACTTTTATAATGATGTCACTCATCCATGCATAGATTTCTAATCTTGATCAAATGAATCAGTAAGGGGGTGTACTTTCTTAGCATTCTGGAGAATTTAATCATCTCTCATATATGAGTAGCTGAGGTTTTACTCTCCAAATAATAATTTCAAATTTTATTCTATTGCCAAGTCCTTTAGAACACAACACATTCTTACAAAATATATAGAGATAAAATATAAAAAAATAGAAAAATAGCTTTATAGGGTAAAGAAAATTAAAATAAGGTTTTAAAAAAGTCAAAAGCAGGATTATAGCAATTAGATACATGGCTCTGATCAGAAGCTGGTTTTGAGTATTTTTTTTCATGATTATCATGTGATGGCTAAAGTCCATTCAAGGTAAACTTGAAAACATGAGTGACTCAACTCTCTACCAAACCTTTTATCAAAGCAAGTATTCTACTAGATGGATCTCCTGGGAAGGAAGAATGAGAAATGAAAGCGGAGATAACTCCAAACTACAGAACAAATTCCCAATATATGACAAGACAACATTTAGAAGTAAGCAAAATATAATCAAAAGTGGTTAGCAATAATTATCCATAGTAAACATACATATTTTGGGAGTACTTGAGCACATTGAAATTCAACAAGCCCTCTGTTTTTAAAGACTTCCTTTTGTGTGTTTTTTTTTTTTCTTACTGTGCATAAATTTGAAATGAGACCATTCTTACTTCATAACTAGGGGACAGAGGGTGGTGATTGGTATTTTGCTAATATAGAGTCAATAAAATTCATTTGTGCCCAATTTACTGTTTATTCCATGGAGGAAATAAATACCAAGAGAGATTACTGTTTTATCTAAACAAGGAAAAAAAAAAGAGTTCAAAAGTGAAGATGCTTCTTCACATTACAAAATTTTGCCAAATGATTCCACTTGAGTTATCCCAAAATATTTAAAACATGTTACTTTAAAAAGTTTGACTTGCAAACAATCATGTAACCCAAGGTCTGTCACAGGCAGTACTGTTTAAAAACAAAAAACCCACCCTAATCTAAAATTCTTAACTGAGGACTAAAGCCTACTTGACAGGCAAAACTGACCTCCCCTACCAAATTATTTGTTTTAATGGACTATTTTGACTAATTGTTACTAGCAAACATACATAGGGAAAAAGTGGCATTGAGCGAAATTACTACCAAATATTGTTGAAGTTAATATTCAAACTTGAATTGATAAAAATTAGGAAAATTCGCTACCATCAGAACAGTAAGAGTCTAATATTAATCAGCTTCTATATACACTTGTTCTTGTCAATAAGGCACAACACTGAAAAGTTTTTAAAAAACATAAACTTATTTCAGTCTTCACAACTGATCACCACTTACTGTTGAATATTGAAGATCACTGATATAAAACCTACACACACAGCTTGAGGATGGTCATTTATCAAGTTGAAGGCATCATTCCCATGATTTTATGCTTTCCTTAAAATTGAACATACAAGATAGCGCAAAAGTACATACAATATTCACATAAGGAACAAGTAAAATTGCCCATACAATTAAAAACACCAATGACTGAGTAAACCTTTACAAATGAAAAAGACTTAGTCATTAGGAATGATGCAAAATCTAGTGTTTAAAAACAACAACAACAACACACACACACAAATGGCTTACCAGTAACTGGATCAAATGCAATATTACTTCTAGTTTCCTTCCATGAGAGCAGAGTGTTAAGGCTGGAGAGATCTGCAGCTTCTATATAACTGCTAATTGTCATCATCATCTGATGAGCTTTTGCTATTCCATAATGAACTTTGGTTTCATCCATCAGAGGCACATTTGTTAGCTCTGCTGTAGTGTCAAAAGCTTGCTGAAAGTATTCAGAAGCTTTGTTGTAGTGTCCCTAAAAATATAAGAGAAATAATTTTTCCCTAATTTTCAGTTTACCATTTCACACGTCTTCCCACCTAGACAAGTACCACACTGTTTTTTCAACAGTTAGAGCAGTTCATCTTCAAGAAGACAGTGATGGCAAGCAGGGACTCTGTTACAAAAAGGTTTTCTTTAAAGATCGGGATTACTAACTGCATAATTCTTGAAGTTAATTCACTAAGAAAGCTATATCTATCAAATATAAATAAGTTCATCCTCACACTATTAGGATGTTTACAATTTTTAGGGGCAGTTGTTCTATATAGAAATAAAATCTGTATGAAACGTAAGTTTTTTGGATAAAAAATGTTCAAATATTAGCATTTTCATATGGTTTAACCTAATATATGATAGCAAAAAGAAGTTTGGGAAAGAATAAATCAATTCACATTGATATGGATGGTATTTTCTTACTTGTAGTATTGGATTTACCTAATGAAACATTTTTAGTTAGCTTTAGCTATCAGACACAGTGCAAGATAATTTCTAGCCAAGCTGTTAAGCAATCATCTGTGAAGATAGATGTGTCTGTTGACTTAGTGTTTAGTCTTATTCTCCCACATGCACATGCCATTCTTGGCTGTAATTAAAAAACAAAAGATCTTGGTAGGACTAGTACAACCTAACTGATCATTTAAATGTCCATCTCTTCTCCAAGTTCTCGGCAACATTTTAAATTACAAAAATTAAAGGTCTTTGTCATTGTTCTTTTTTGTTGTTGTCATACTCATCTCTCCTCCTAAAAGCCATTGCCTGCAAATGAATAATTTTCCCCTAACTTTTATGAAGTATCAGAGCCAGTGCCAAGTACTTCACATATAGTATGTCATTAGCTTTCATAAGACATCCTATGAGTAAATCTTATTTTACAAATTATGAAATTGAATCTCAGAGAAAAGACTATCTTCTGCTGCGCCAAGTCTTCTGAAAATCCTCATTAAAAACTCTTCCTCAGAGAAAGGTATTTTTAGAATTGAGCGATATTTATAAAAACTCCAGGCAACAAGATTTCCTTTTTTTACTGACATAACATTTGGGGCTCCATTCTCCTCTCTCCTTCCCTGCCCTACCCTCACCTTACTTTCTATCACACATACACAAAAATTTACATGCATTCTCTTTTGAAAGAAAACCCTTATGAGAGAATGCTTTGTTATGGATTTATGAGTCATTCTCTCACAATGTTTTATGAAGGAATTAGAAATAAAACCACCACAGTAATAGCTTTATACTACACACCAGTTCAGGTGAAGTGCACACTCAACTCTATGTACCTCAGTGTAACTAGAGTTCAGAGAGCAGTCAAATGGACTGAATAAAGAAGTTGCTGGCAAGATGAGGAGAGGGAGAAATAAGGCTTCTGTGAGTTATGAGCAGCACATATAACATTCTGTTACATGCCCACAGGACAGTTTAGGTGAACCATTTATTCAAATAGTTCATTCCAATTAAATTTGCCAATTTAAACAGAATCCTTCTATATTATATAAATATTTTTTGTTTGCTGAGATGAGCAAGTTTTTCTCTTATTTCAAAGTATAAAACATAGAATAATAGAATTTATATGAGAATAAGATTACTTAATTAGGAAACAAAACTATCAGATATGTATATGCCAATTAGTAAATTAGATGATTGAGAAACAACACAAATATTGAACATGAAAATAAAATTCATTAAAATTATAGATTGTCCTGATAGACATCAAAGATATATGATAAAATATATTAAAATATATGACTAGACCACATTTTTATATTTTTAATGTGTTTTTGTTTGTTTTGTTTTTAATTTCATAGAGAGGAAGGGAAGGGAGTGAGAGATATAAACATGCATGTCCACTACTGGGAATCAAGCCCACAACCTGGGCATGTGGCCTGTTCAGGAATCAAACCATGATCTCCTGGTTTATAGGTTGATATTCATCCACAGGTCAAATATTTTTCTTTTTAAAAAGAGAAGTATAAATATCTAATTACTGTTCTAGTTATAATTCTGAGCTTTAGGCTATTTATTGTTTTAGGTGGGAGGCTCATTTAGGAAAATTAGGGACCATAAATAATTAACATATATTTGAATTTCCCGAAATTTTTTGGTATATTATTTCATTTATGTTAAAACAAACTCATTCATTCATCCACTTATTCATTAGCCATTTACTATATGCCAGCCCCATGCCAGACATTGGGAATTCAGCAATGAAACAAGTTTACGATTGGGAGGTGAGCTAGCTATCAATGTGTTTATGTACCTAAAACTTTTATTAGATTTTATTTAACAAGTGCTTTTTCTCCCTCATAAATAGAAACATTAAAATGAGGTAATTATTATTATTATTTAAATTTTTGCAATTATTACATATGTGCCCTTCTCACCCCCATTGACTCTCTCTAGGTAGCCCCCACCCCTCACCCCAAGTCTTCACCACCCTTGAGGTAATTATTGTTCCCTTAAATAGTACCTAGCATTCAATTTTTAGACACACAACTGCCATAAAACTGGCATTAATGTAATTTCTCTAGTCTAAAACACTCTTAATAAAATACCACATTAATTCTCAAATGCAAGTGCTTTAATACATACCTTTTTGCAATGAGACTCCATTAAGGTATATTAGATTTCCAGAATTTTAATTCTTGAAGAGTTTAATATCTAAATTTAATCTCTCCTCTGTCTAATCTGGATAGTTCACTTCTGTTATTAGTTAATCTCTATCCTATTATAAAATTCAGAAGATTCTAGTAGTTAATCCTGGTAATTTTAATTACGAGTTTGAGAATATATAAATGAATTTATGCATTTCATGAATGCATCTTACTAGATGAGAACTTCATTTAATGTTATAAATATCACTGATAAGCATTTAGTGGAAAGCTTCAGGACAAGATCTTGATGACATCATAGGCCTTAAAACAAAGCTTGTGTTATTATACCATAAACATAGAATTTTCAAGCATGATTCTGATTCTTACTAGATTTTTTTTGGTGTCTAAAATGTTACTTCATCTCAAGCTCAGAATAAGTGGGCATTTTCTCAGAAATAAGGAAGAATAATTTCTTATACATTTTCCCTACTATTTTAGTGTTGGAACCACCATTGTTTTAACTACGTTATTATTCATTCTCTGATCTTATTAGGGAATGAGAAATCTCATTAAGTTATTTTCCTTAAAACATTCTCATTTGACCACTTTGTATTAATTATATGTTTTCAATGAACAGTCAGTCCAGAAAAAGATAATCTGAGGAGGGCAGGATCGGTGGCCACTTTCAGGACTATGTAGTAAAATAATTATTTTACTACATAACAGAGAATTTATCTAAGGTAAAGGATATTTTTAAGATATGTTAATTTTAATTATAATAACACTTATACCAGTGAGAGCAAACTCCAACATTTTTTCAAACATAGTTTTGTACTGAAATAGTGGCCTCATAATAATATTATTTCTTAGACATTATTATTAGAATACATTACATGAATATATGAAACCAGAAAAGGTCTCATCATATGATGAGGGCCTTAAGAGGTAGACTGACAAGTACCATTAGATTTGGTTTTAAAGATTCAGTACAAGTTTTCAAACTGCCAAAATATTGTACAAGAATAAAATAGAAGTTTAGGATTTCAAAAGTGAGAAAAGACTACTCTTCAGTTATATAAAATTGGTTACAAGTTTATTGATTGTTTCAACAAACTAATTTTTTAGCTCACCAACTCTGAGCCAGGTTCTCTGCTGGACATCAGAATAAAATAATAAACAAGGCAGATACGCTCTTTGTTCTCATTAAGCTTCCATTCTAGCCAGATTAAACAACAATAGCAACAATAAAATGTCACAAATAAAACTATAAGATAACTGCCGCATGGAAAGTTAACATTAAAGTGTGACCTGCATTTCACTAGTAGTGGCCTCTTGAGTGAGATACTTTTATTTTAGACTTTTTTTCCTCTCATCTTTATCTCTTCTTTCCCATAATCAATCTGTGACTAGAATTACACATTTCCTTCAGAACTGTTCTTGGGACTGTCCTGTCTTCTCCTAGCAGGGGCATCACTGCTGGATTAGTAAAACGAGAATTTGGAGCAAGAGCCACTAATGCCAGTGTCAGTTGATGAGAGCCAATTAATATAATGAAGTTCCTTTGAATTTAAATATTTTAATTGCCCTTCACATCTGAAATTACTTAGGACCTGCAATGGCCGTGAAAATGGGCATCAATGTTGGCAACTTGTGGTGACTGTGCCCGACCTGGCACTCAGATCCTGGGGGAAGAGGATAAAGAGACAGTTCTCTTTCTAGTCACTGCCCTGTGCGTCAACTAAGCCCCGCAGTCCTGGGGTCATTCTGCACAATGTATGGGGAAAGTGAAGATACAATGGGAATAGAATTTTAAAACTACTTTCCCCCAACATAAGTGAGAAACACATTACTCACTTTTTCATTGTAGATGTCACCAAGCATTGTACTTGCTTTCACCACATCTAGCTTTTGAAAATTGTTTCTTGCCAGGTTCACAAATTTCTTCAGGTATATAATTGCTTCTACCATATCTCCTTGGCTAGAATAAATAAAACAGAAAGCTATTGGAGTATCATTTCACTTAATGTCACAGCGAAGAGAAGATCTTGTGTGTATTTTGCTTTAGAAAGTGCAAGGTGGTTACCAGGATAATGAAATTTAAAGTGAAAATATCAAATTAAAAATACATAGCTTGATTTTGTGGGAATATCTAGTAAGTTATAATGCAAATCTTGTAACCTTCATGCACTGCTGGTGGAAATGTAAACTGCTGCAGCTGTGTTGAAAAAGAGCTGGTCAATTCCTCAGAAACTTTGACATAGCGTTATCACATGATCCACCTATCCTACTCCTACATATATACCCAAGAGAAATGAAAATATCTCCATACAACAGTTTGTACATGAATATTCAAAACAACATTGTTCTTCATAGCCAAGAAGTGGAAACAATCCAAATGTCTATGATAGATAAACAAAATGTCTTATATCTGTACAATGGGATATTATTTAGCGTCATTCTTATAAGAAGGAAGTATTGGTACATGCTATTATATGGATAAACCTTGAAAACACACTAAATTAAAGAAGCCAGTCACAAATAGCCACATATTATATAATTCCATTTACATGAAATATGCAGTAGGCAAATCCATAGGGACAGAGAGTGGGTTAGTGATAACCAGAAGCTGGGAGAGGGGCAAGGGGGTGGCTGCTAAAGGGTATAGGGCTTCTTTTCAGGGCGGTGAAAATGATCTCACATTTAACTCTGTAAATATACTGAAAGTGACTGAACTGTATAGACTTTAAAAGGCAAATTGGATGGTATATGAATTATAACTCAATAAAGTTTTCCCCCCCCAATAAAACCTTTTAAAAGTTTATGAAAGGTGAATGGTAGTTTGTTTTTTGTTAGCATCTCTCGGCAGTGAAATCTCAGGCATCCCAGAAGTTACCTATACAGGTGTTACAGACCGGTAAAATGCTCGGAAAGACATCGTTTATAGCAGAGTGCTTGGTATTCAGTACACCAGCCATTCACATATTTTTGACTGAAGCAATGGTAGGAAGTGTGAGATGGGAAACATTTATGCAGTAGACATGAAAGTCAAGCTTCCAGGTAAATTGTGAGACTGGGGTTGGATGTTTGAAGTTCATGACTGTAAACTCCTGTCTTCTGGATATTCCAGTAATATAAAGAAACTCAGAATGCTACTTTCTGGGGAATACAGTTCCTGTTTTTAAAGAGTTTCCATGTCAATTTGGAGAGATACATATATAAATTCTTGCAAGGGATTAACTGTGATGGGTACTATGAACTGTGTACAGTGCTTTGAAACTTGGAGCATATTCCCTTCAATATCCTCCTCATAAGAACACATCTAGAGCTTATAGTGCTAATTCGACCTTAAAAGGCAGCTGAAGGATTTGGAGCCAACTCCAGAGAATATCACAGTAAACACAAAGCACCTATATAAATTTGAAAAATTATCATATGTTTAAATTTTGAAACAGATCATATGGTTTAGGCTCCTTGCTCTGCTCCCAGGCCTCTTCCTTCTGTGCCTTTACTCAGGTCTTAACACTCAGGTTTGGAATCCCTGCTGTTAACATCCCATCTACCTCCAAATGGTCTCCCTCTCCACTGTCCAGAACGTTCAGCTGATCTGTTTTCTCATATTTTTATCTTCCTTGGTATCTTACATTAGAGTCTCTACCCACCCAAAGTTGACTCTTTCCAGAGTTCTAAGACTGTCCTTCCCCCTCCACTAAATGCTTATTATGGGCAGTTTCACATACTGCTATGGTGTGCTCTAACTCCTGTATGCACATGTGGCAAATATGTATTTATACCCCTCATTTCCCCCCTGTACTGTATTTCCAACTGTCCAGATTTACTAAGCATGCAAAGGAAGAGAATTTCCTCCAAGTGTTTAACTTTAAAATTGTCAACTAGTGATGAAGCTGATGGCATCCTGGAATCCCTCTTTAAAAAACATCTTCATAATGTAGGTTTATTATACAGCATTTATAAGTAATTTAATCAATTATGTCCCCCAAATAGAGTAAGCCCTAGAGTTTATTATGTGTGACTTTTTTCTAAATGTGACTCTAAATCCTTTGTCGTTTGCAAATATCAAACCCATCTCTCAAACAAAGATACACATCTATAGGGGTTGTTCAAAAGAATATGCCACAAACATTTCAAAGGTATGTATTTTATTATTATTATTTTTATTTTTATAAATCTTCATTATTGAAAGAATTACATACGTCCCCTTTTTTTTAAAACAGGTGGTGGCAGGATTAGAGGTATCAACTTGCATAACCTCCCAAGATTTGACGAGGACCACATTCATGTTCATAGATAAGCTTTAGTATGTTTATAAAAATCAGGTAAATTGTTTTAAAGTTGCAAAGTGCAATGGTGCAATTAGAAAGATCTAGCCATGAATCCCAAGTTTGGCTTTTTAATTGAATAGCTTTAAACACATCTTTCTCAGCTCCAATTTTCTCATTTTTATAGTGACCACAGAGTGTTGTGAGATGAAAAATTACATGTATGCATAGCCTGGCACAGAGAGATTCATTAAATGACAGCTATTATTACTACCTCTCAGTGAAGTAAAAAGTTATCATACCCACAGTTCTCTGCTTGATAGAATCTAACACCAGTTGAGAAGAAAAGTCAAATTAGCTAAACATTACTTTTAGAATATCTTTCATTATGCAATGATTTGAGGGGACACTTTGCAAGACAGAGAGGCAAATAAAGTCCTACTCTCTATTTTCTAGGGGACATGCATCAAAGAACTAACACTTTTTGTTTACTTGAGTATCAGGCACTATCAAATGTATTATTTTTTCCTTTCTTACTGGTAAGAGAATGGATTACATATCAGAAATAAAATGAAATTTTACATTCCCAAAGTTAATATTGCCTTTTATGATTCAGTTCTCACCTTCTCATAACAAATTTATGGTTATCTTCTTCTACATGTAGGCATGGCTCAATTCTCCAGAAAAAAAATTATGAATTGTTATGAGTATTATTTCAAATGCAGACATGAATTAAAATAACCAAAAGAGGTACACTCATTGCTTTAATTTTAATATTTGCTTCATGGAAAAACAAAAACAATACTGAGATAACTCAAGATTATAAAAATATAAATAAATAAATAAATAAATAAATAAATAAACTAAGAATTTTGAGCAAACTCATAAATTTCTAGAACTAAAAATGTTTTATCAAATTGATGTTAACTCTCCAAGCTCTTTCTTGGATAGTATTATTCAAGAAAAAAAAAATGATGACATAAGAAAAAAAATAGAGACTTCTTTGCATATCACTTTAAAACCTCAGGGAAAAAAATATTTGTTTTTATTTAGCTAAAATGGACTCACTGAAGCTTATTTACGCTCATGTTCCTAAAAGCTGATATAGTTTTGATGGAAGTATATTTTGAACTAAGTTTGGCCTGCTGAGGATTGTTAAATCATAACATATACAATCAAACAAATGAAAAAGCACAAGTTCAGTGAATAAAGAAATACAAAATAGTATAAATAAAACTATTGCTGGGTGAGTTGAGTTGTTTTCCTCCCAAAGGAGCAACAGATCTCCAAAGCACCGAAAAGTATCTGAAACTTGCTCTAACAAATAATGCTACAGAAATAGCCTTCCCATTATAAATTATATGCTCCACTCAGTGAATGCACAGTTCTATAGCCAGCAAAGCTGTTAATATAGCATCTGAAATATAAACATTATATGTTGCTTAAAGGATTTATAAATTTAAAAGTTAGCCTTAGACTTAGAAGACAGTCTTCCTTTAGAAGGGAAAGAAAACAAAACAAAACACATTTTTTCGCCCCCCTCACAGAAATGTTAGGAATTCCTTGAATGAGTTCAAGGACAAGGTTAAAATGTTAGACAAATATTAATTCCAGTTTTCTATATGCAGTGCACAGGTGCAACTTGAGCAGCATATTATATGGTATAATCATTAAATTCATTCAACCAGACCTTAGAGAGTTAAAAACATATATTCTGAGGAACAGGACTCCTCGGTCCAAAGGATGAGAATGAAACAGTGCAGAATATTTGTGTATCAAGGTGATGCCAGTTTCCAGCTGGGAAAACGGGACTGTTAACACCCACATCCCCTGACAACTGTCCAATTATGTATATCACACTTGGCCTACTGTTTGCAGTAGAAGTAATCAATAAAGGATGTGGTTGAGTGAACATAGATTTTGGTTGAACCAATGCATGAAAACTTAATCATTTACTCAGAGAGAAGAAATCAAATAGAGCAGAGATGAAGCGGCCACCGAGGGGTTTGTTGATTGTGCTCCCAAGTTTGTGAGCCACAGATGAAAGCAATAAGGCAAATGGAATCAGTGACAGGAGAAAATGTAAAACGCTGTCCTTAATTTCATGAATTAATAGAAATGTTTTGATCTATTTTGGGGGGTCATTTTTAGGAGATTTCGCATCAAAGCCTGAACGTTCCATTTTAAAGAATATATGGAAATTACTAGGGCATGTCATTTCTCTCAAGCCAGAAGAAATTAATTTTCAGCTATAACAGGAAGGCAATTTTCAATCGTGAAAATTTGTCCTGATTGATTGAAAGATGTCCACTGTGGAAAGTTTTCTAGGAAATAATTGAACCCGAGTTTATAAGAAAATTTACAAGCGCTATGGAATAAATCCAGGCCCACTGTGACCAAGGTGTCTTGAACAACTGTCATTTTTTGTAATTCCCCCCCTATATAAGCCACCCTGATTATGTTGGAGAGTTGGGCCATTTTGGTAAATGAGTTATTTCAGAAAATGAGTCCAAAAAATGCTGTAAGAAAAATTGAGGTTATTTCCCCCCCTCTATATTTATTCTAATTGTCTGTCTACATATACCGTATTTTTCGGACCATAAGACGCACTTTTCCCCCCCCAAAAGTGGGGGGAAAAAATCCCTGCGTCTTATGGTCCAAATATAACCTACACATATACTTTTAAAAAAAAAGTTTTTTTACTTGCCCGGCTCTGTGTGGTCTCTGTGTGCTTGCCTGGCTCTAAAATGGTTCTAAATGCCTCTGTTTACTTTACAGGGTTGATTACATGTGTTTATGACTGTGATGTTGGGTTTTAATGCACATAAAATATTTTAGGACACTATTTGTTTCAGAATCTTTTTTTCTTCATTTCCCTTCTCTAAAAACTGGTTCGTCTTATGGTCCGGAGCGTCTTATGGTCCGAAAAATACGGTAATAATATTTACTTGGTAATTTCTCAACTCACTGTCTCTTTGTTTTATGGACAATAATTCTGGCTTTTATAGCTGTGTCATGGGCAATTGTTACTATGTTAGAATACTGAATTTTTTTTCACTAGTATTTCAAGTAGGAAAAAAAGACATTGTAAATGCTTATTTTCTGTTATGCTGCTTAATGTTATTCAGACCAATAGCAAAAATAACAAACCCGGCTCGTTATTAAAACCTGCATCAATAATTCTAATACCAGGGATAGTTCTAGCATTACCAACTGAGCAGCTCTGCATTACCAAGTCCTCAGCCTTGAGGGAATGTGTTTTTTCAGTTGAAATCACAGTATAAATTCTTATAACCATTTTAGAAGCTTCCAGCCTTAAAGCCTATTCACCCTTCATGCATGCTCAGCGGATGGCCTCAGACACACACTTATCCCAGACATGGCTATCCTCTTCCATTTCCTTTAAAGAGATAAAATATGTTTATAGAGATAGGGCTTCCCATTAGTGAAGCCTGTGCGATTGCACAGGTTGGGAAAGAGATTTAGAGGTGATGCTAAGCTCCATATGCAGCTTGATTTATTCCTCAGCCAACACCACCATAATTTCCTCTATTTTTGTTGCCCTCTATTTCTGCTAGTCTGAGGACAGTTTAGGACTATGAAAGGGACATACATATGTGTGTGTGTGTATGTGTGTGTGTGTGTGTGTGTGTGTGTGTGCATGTGACAAAAACACCAAGCCCTTGAGGCAATTTTTTTTAAAAGACCACAAAATTCATATCAAAACATTTCTAGTAAGTAATGGGCTTGATATTTGGGGTGCTGATGCCCACAGTACAGAACTTTTGGTTTTGACACATCTGCCCACCTCCCGAGTTATTTTGCACACCTGGAGGAAGAACACGCCCAGGCTCCCACTTCTACGAGTGCTCCTCCATAACCACCAGCGGTGTTGCAGGTGCAGGTGGGAAAGCTGTTGTGGGCTGGGAACACTTTTGCCCTCAGACCTCAGAAAAAGCATCTCCTGTATTCTTGTGTGCTGCATAACATTACTAAATTTAAAGCCCACAGAAATCATCAACAGCTCCATTTGTAATTTGGTTGAGGGAATTCTTACATGTGGAATTAGTTTCATTTGGAATAAAAGTGAGATGGGGATAAGTTTTCCTGCCCATTATATGTTTGCCCCAAGGCAGGCTGCTGGACTGTTGAGAATATTGGAATTGAATTGTCCCTATGGCGACCCAAAATACACCCTACTTCATATGTCAAATCTTCAAAAGCAATGTTCTTTTCCACACCTGGACTCCAAGTGATGCAAAAGCAGTCAAATCAAAACATCAGATTGTCTGTTGTTGTTATTGCCAATATTTACCAATAATAGTTCAACTCCCACCTAGCTTTTATTGTAGAGACCAGGAAGTCAAATCTTGGAGTAGAGACACTAAAATATTCCAATGAAACACTGGGTTAACTGGCAAGAATTGGTTTAAAATAATTGCATGTCTCCAGAAGTTTCAAAAATAATTGTATTTTTGTAACCAAATTGGGCATTCCAACACTTGTCTGCTCAATATGTTTACAAAAGAAAATATTTTTCCCTGTAGTTTTATCTCTTTAGTTATGTTGGGACACAATGTCATATTGTAAAAATTATTTTATAAACACATTAATGGACACATTTATTTAAGTGTATGGGCTCAGGCCAGGTTTGCTACTACAAAGTAAGATAAATAATCCAGTCAGTTTTTATGGATTCTGAGAAGTGCTATGAATAGAGCTCAATAATTTAAAAACCAAATAGAGCTGGAGAAAAGGGTGCAGAGTTTGTGTGTCCCACATAGGCACTAAATTGAATATATCGTTATCTATTCTTTGTGTTCAAACATTTGCTTCTTTTTGGTTGTTATTTGTAAATAAAAGTATAGGGACAGCTGGGTTAATTTTCCATGGATTAGTCACCAATCCTTACTTGGAGAGACGACGCTCATGGTTCTGCTTATAGATATGTTCATTCTCTCCTTATAAATATGGCCATGTCCTTAACCACGGATCCAGTGATGACTGCCTGGCATTTTGTAGGGCACCTTTTCTTTCATTGGTGTTTGGATTTTAATATTTAATTAATTATTTATTTAGCACTTAATGATTGTTATATAATGACTAGAGGTCCAGTGCACGAAAGTCACGCATGGGGGAGGGTATCCCCTCAGTCCAGCCTGCACCCTCTCCAATCTGGGGCCCCTTTGAGATCAGGCCTAAATAGGCAGTTGGACATCCCTCTCACAATCCTAGACCAGGCTCCTAATGGCTCACCTGCCTGGTCACCCCTTACTGCCTCCCCCCTGCCAGCCTAATTGCCCCCAACTTTCCACCCACCAGCCTGGTCACCCCCAATTGCACCCCTTCCACTGGCCTGGTCACCCCTAACTGCCCCCCTGCCAACCTGGTCGTCTCTCATGGCCCTCCCGCCAGCCTGGCCACCTCATGCAGCCTGCTGTTCAGTCATTTGGTCATCCCTCACTAATCCCCCTGCTGACCTGGTCGCCCCACACAGCCTGCTTGTTCAGTCGTTTGGTTGTCCCTCCATCACCCCCCTGCCGGCTTGGTCGTAGGCAGCCATCCTGTGAGGCTGTGAGTGTCAATTTGCATATTACCTCTATATTATATAGGATGATCTACTCTTACTTCACTAGGCATATGTTTTCAATGACTTTTAAATAACAATTTTACCTTTTAAAACACCACTCTGTATATATTTACAAGTAAAATGTAAATGAGAAGAAATTAAACTTGACACAATTTATACCTATTATTATTACTACTATCATTATTAAAAAGCTATATCATGTATATAGCTTTTTAAAATAACTTATGATGAAAGGGTCACTTAAGAAGGGCACTGCTTAACATACCCAAAACCATGGTCTTAACTTTGATAACTTTTCTTATTCTTAGACTACCTTGCCTTAAATTATAATGCTAACGATGCTCCTATATGATGCAATGCTTAAATGAAGTGTACGAAGAACACAGCGCAATGAGTGAAGGGCCAATCATATACTTCCCATGGAAACATTTGTATCAGAGGTTTTCCACGTATACTTCCCTTAAGATTTCTGTTTTAAGTGAAATTTTGGGAATATTGTTTTTGCACCCAATTGTTCCTCCAGATCTGTTCGATGGAGAGATGTCTTAATGGAAGTGGCATGACTGAAGCCTAAGCGGACAGTTTCCTCCAAGAGGAGATCTGGCAAGGCTGTGGTGAGCCACAGTGACTGAAGCGCACTGTGTACCTCTCCGCTTTTCTCACCTGTGCGACGTGACCTGATTTTCCCCTTTCACTCGAGGTCACCACTAAATGTAAAGAAAATAAAAAATAAAGTGATACAAAGGAGGAATAGACAGAGAAGACTGTAGACGCATAGCTCGAAATACCACATTGGTTTAAAATAACTTACGATGAAAGGGTCACTTAAGAAGGGCACTGCTTAAAATTTAAGCAGGCAGTAATGGAAAGCGACAGACCTCAAACAATTTAAGTCTTTCACAGTTGAGTGAGCTCCCAGTGACAGGAAGACTGGGATGTGCTAACTCACCTCTGCAGGACTCTGGCTATGGCTTCGTAGGCTCTCCCCAGGCTCAGGTCATCCTCCAGGTCCGTGGAGATCTCACTGTAAGTGTTGAGGTCCTAGCCGGAGGAGAAACACATGTGAAACGTGCGGCATGGGCCAGAGTGATTAAAATTAATGGTTGTTTTTAATGTTTCCATAAACTATTTTTTGTTTATTAAAAATTCATGTTGGCTTGGTTTGTTTTTATCTATAGTGTAACTTGTTTCACAGCATTCTCTTTAAGCAGTGACAGTGAGGTCTTACTTTCGTGAAAATAATTCTTTTCCTGCACAATCCAAAATCGTCCAATTTATACAACTTAGGTGTGAATAAATAATTGAATGGCTTGCACCATTATTTTAAAATATGGGACTATTACCTAAGGTAATATAAAGCAGATTATATAATAGTATTCTACTATGGGAGCTTAAATATCACTTTTCTTTCTATAAATAGCTGTTTGAAAAACATGAATTTAGGTGCCAGGCAATTTCTAAATCTATCATTTTATTAGATGCATTTCTCACAGTTTGTACATGTATTTGGTATACACTAAAAGTATTTCTTACAAATGCACTTCATTACCAACAATCTCTTCAATAATCAAAATATTATGGCTGCCACAGTCTAATGCATGATATTAATTTAATTTAATTTAACGCTGACATCATCTGTATGGTATAATTTTTCTTTTTATTCTTTTCCCATTTCAAAGGCCAAGAGAAGGAAAGTACGTAAAACAAAGGCCCCATTCTTTCTCCGTCCTTCATTGTTATTTGATCCAACCTATTACACAGGAGGATACAGGAAATCTCCAAAGACCTCTATGGAAATCCTTTTTGTACATTTTCTAAGAAAGAATTAGTGAGAGTCATTTGACAGGGTTGAAGGTAGGTATGAGGGAGGACACAAAGATGAGCGTGGACCATGAACTGAGTTTGGCAGCTCAGAGAATTAAGTATTAGAGGCAGCGTTAGTCTTCTTTATGTCCTAAAAGTTAATAGTTGGGAAATAATTTAGAGAAGGCCATTGGGATACCTCATAAGATTTGGGTTTCCAAGTGAGTGCTTGGCAGATACTGATATTAAAACTTACTGATACACACTGACCCAATTTAATTCCCACTAAACCTGCAAAGTTCAAATGTTTACTTATCATTGTTAAGGCTTTTAATAACCTTGTATAAACCTGAGAATATTCTTCTCACTTGGTCTTGCATACTGACAACACCTAGATGTAGTTAGATATGCCTTGACATAGACCTTTCTGAATTACGGGCAGAACTCTAAAATTTTGTGAATTTATGAGGCCTTATTGAATCCAAGGGAGCAACTTTCTAGTATCTTTTTTGGTTCATATATTTTTATCTGACATTCTAGAACTTTAAGATATTGTGTCAAAAATAGTTTGTTTTCAGCAAATATTGTTACCGTGTGCCAGGTGCTATATCACACCCACAGAAATCTCAACTAGCAGAGAGCATGCTTGCAGCCCTGGAGGCCTGATGCAATTGTGGGACTTAGTGATGACTGAAGACAGGTTTCTCCAGGGCTTACTGGTGCTTTCACTGTGCCACTCCCCCTTGCCTCCGATCACCAGGGCCCCTGAAGCAGTACAGCAACATATGGGGGTACCCAATTTTATCTCAGAGATGGGACTCTTCAGTCCAAGGATAAGAGGGTAGGTGTCCAAGTAACTATAGGAAGATGCATCCATGTTGACAGCTCGCATCTCACACCAGTGTGCCATGCTTCCAGGGAGCAGCAGGGCCCCAAACAGCTCAGTCTGGGATTTGGTTTTGGCTTCAGACTTGATTCTATAGTAGCTTTTTCACAGAGCCAGACTTGGAATGTATGCTGGAATGAATTCTAACCATAGAGTAAATAGAATCGGTTCAAGTTCCAATTCTTTCATGCTCAACATATGTGGGCCAGGAAGGCTCCCTGAACTTAATTTCCTCAAAAGTAAAAAAGAAAACCCTGAGAGCTGTTGTGGGGCTACCATGAGATAATAGAGTGTGATATTGTAAACCTTAGGACTGGGAGTCTATGGGAATAACCATCCACTGGTGAACAAGTCCTGGTGAAAGTTTTCTTCCTCAAGGCCAAGACACAAAGACACAAATTGTATTTGTGTCTTGAGAAAGTTTCTGTATCCTTTACCTACAAATAGGAAACACGTAGACAGGTCATCACTGGTCCAATAGGGAATCAGTCAATTACATGAAATCCATGCTGAGGACCTTGGTAAGTGCAGTAGAGGAGCTCATTTAATCAAGGTCAAGGCCCCGCTCCTCAGGAACATGAGCACTATTGTGAGAAAGTAAAGTCAGGTGAGATCATAAGGAGAATTCAAGGCAAAACGCAGCAGATTGGTGAATTGTATAGTTCAACCCGAAGGGAGTAGAAAGGACGTCGTTAAAATGAAAATTTAAGAAAACCCATAAAAGCAAGTGGAAAGAGAAAGTGAGATTATGAATTCTAAAGAAAATAAAGATGTTTATATTGATCTCATGGTAAGTGGCTCACGTGTCTTTTAAAGCTGGCAAGATACAATTTTTTTATTTTTTATTTTTTATTTTTATTTTTTTAAATGGACTTTAAAAAAAATATTTTATTGATTTTTCACAGAGAGGAAGAGAGAGGGATAGAGAGTTAGAAACATCGATGAGAGAGAATCATCGATCAGCTACCTCTTGCACACCCCCCACCGGGGATGTGCCCGCAACCAAGGTACATGTCCTGGCCTGGAATCGAACCCGGGACCTTTCAGTCCGCAGGCCAACGCTCTATCCACTGAGCCAAACCGGTCCCGGTGCAAGATACAATTTAAATTTTAATAAATATTGATCAACTAGAATCCTTACACAAAGACTAGAACTCCTTTTCAAAGAATACTTCAAGTGATAAAATACTGTGTGGAAATCTGAGGGATCCCCTGTATTTGATTGAATATCCTAGTGGCATTCGATATGTTGGAAACAAATCCAGGGTGTAAAAGATTAAAATCTAGAATCACAAATAAAAGAAGAAAGAAGAAAGAATCTCAGGTACAAAAAATGTTGTTAAATTTAAAATTCATTACATATCTTTAATTTAAAAACAATGAACCTAATCAACATTTATTAAATGAGGGAAACACTGATTACGCATACTACATTGTAAATCAATCAATGCCAAGTTGTGCATGATAATGAGGTTGCCAAAATTGGAAAAGTCAGGTCACATATCTAATAAAAACTGGCCAGTGCTACATGGCCAGTGTTTCAAATTGTTAATAACTTACTTGGAAAGATATTTTCAAATAAAATTCAAGTTCTTAAAATGAGATAATTTATATTGGTCACCTAAAAACAAAATTCATAGCAGCAGATATGAAAGTCAAATATTTATAAGTCACTGATACTAAAAAAGTATAAATCAAGGACAATTGGCTGCCTTGTTTCCCATGATTCCAAGTTTTCAAAATTTTATCTAGCATTGTTCCCTTGTCTAGGGAAAGGAGAGGAAATATTTCTCTTTCTCTCATGGCATTGCCTAGAGCACATGTGTCAAACACAAGGCCCGCGGGCCAAATCTGTCCCGCCAGGCCTTGCAATGTGGCCCGCACCGCGCTGTCATCACTGCACTCCGCTGCGTTTCCATCACAATGACAGTTTATGACTGTTCAGTAAACCATTCGGCCCGCGATTTAGGCTGGATTTTAGATTTTGGCCCCTTCTCTGATTGAGTTCGACACCCCTAGCCTAGAGGATGCACAACTCACATTAATGCTGATCAGTGACATAAAATTTAAATGGGCCTTGTGCTCTGCCTGGTGACTCTATCTACCATGGTCTCTGCAGGAAACTAATCCAATCCATAGAAACTACTACATAAATAAGTTCTTGCATCTAGACCACTTGATGTGGAAATTTTGTAATTTTGTAAAACTTTTTAGTGAACTCTAATCTTACCTTTACATCGTATTTCTTCTATTTTTTCCTATATTCCTTTCTCTAGTTACCACCCTCCACTCCCCTGCTCTCTCTTAGTTATTTCAATATTTGAAATCAGTTGGGACTTTTACTCTGAGGGGATAGACCAGGCTTTGGAAGGGCCTTATGCGACAATTAATCAAATCTCCCTCTGGGTGCTCCAATTTTCTCCAAACATCCTACGCTTTGAAGTCAGGCAGGCCTACTAAGGGGCTGAGTGGCATGTATCGAGTGACTCAGTCCCGCAGGTATAAAATGGAAGTGAATGAAGTCTACCTTGAAGGGATGCTATGAATTTCCAGTAAGATAAGGTGTTTAAAAACATCCACTAAGGTCCTTTTACAAGCAAGAGTCCTCTGTGATTGTCAGGTTGCACATACACAAAAGCAGCCCTGATTCAGAGCTATCATTGCCTAAATTGCAAAAGTTATTTTTTATAAATCTAATCAGAAATTGAAAGGTACAGAATAATAAGCCTGGAATTTATATAAATATGTGTGCATCTTTATCTGACCTTCCCTCCACCATTCCTACAAAAGTTTGAAACAGTTATGTGTAGGAGACTTTTACAAACTAAGTAAGTGTACAAATGGAAAGCACATCAGGTAAAAATAAAAATATTTTTCATATCATTAAAAAATCAACAGTACCACCTTGGCAGTGTGGTCTAATTGATTAGGCATCATCATGTGCACCGTAAAGATGTGAGCTCGATTCCTGGTCAGCGCACATGCCTGAGTAGTGGGCTTGGCTCCCAATACGGGGTTAGCAGGAGGCAGCCGGTCAATGTTCATCTCTCTCAGATTGATGTTTCATTCCCTCTCTCTCTTGCTTCCTTTCTAAAATTCAATAAAAAAAAAAAAAACTTATAAAAAACAAAACAGTAAACCCACAGTACCCTCATTAAGGATTTGAATGAAACAACTGCTTAATTTTCCCAAGTATTTATCTAACCTAGGGGTGTCAAACTCAATCAGAGAAGGGGCCAAAATCTAAAATCCAGCCTAAATCGTGGGCCGAATGGTTTACTGAACAGTCATAAACTGTCATTGTGATGGAAACGCAGCGGAGTGCAGTGATGACAGCGCGGTGCGGGCCACATTGCAAGGCCTGGCGGGACGGATTTGGCCCACGGGCCTTGTGTTTGACACATGTGATAACCTATCAGTTCTCACGTGGGGACAATTTTGCTCCCTGGAGATATTTGGCAATGATGAGAGACATTTTAGGTTGTCCACACTGGGAGAGGTGCTCATGGCATCCAGGGAGTGAAAGCCAGGGATGCTACTCAATACCTCAAAATTCACACATGGCCCCTACAACAAAGATTTATCCAGTCACAAAGGTAAATAGTGCTTTTATTGAGAAACCTTGACCTAGCCTTCACTTGAAAAATATCCATAATTGGAAACTATCTCCTTGTGAGGCTAGCCACTCAGCTATCAGAGAGTTATGTGAGAAAACTATTGGTAGAGGTGAAGCAAAACCTATAAGCTCTGCCTACTAGCCCCCGTTGTGTTTTGTGGGACAACAAATTGGTTCCCTTTCCATGTCACAGTTCTTCCAATCCTGAAAGATGGCTGCTTTGTCTCATCAAAGCCCCCAGACTTACAGAGGCATCCGGGATGCTCTGAAACAAGTGAGAACAAAGACCTAAGAGGTTAGCTGCATTTGAATATTTTATTTGTAGTTTCATCTGCAAGTGTAAGAGTCCTAGAAGAGCTTAAATAAACCCATTTGGACAAAAATATGTCTGAAAGCCCATAATGGGGCATCCATCAGATTTGTCTGTAAACAAGAAGTTGTGAGTCCATTGCCTGGGGTGCATTTTTTTTAACCTCTTTCTTTCTTGCTCACATTAAAAGGCAGCACACCACACATTTTGTTATACATCCCCTTCACAAACTCCAAATTGTGCCTCATCATAATGAAAGCTTTACAATGGACTCAATACAATGCAGAACTTTGAGGAGAAAAAAAGCAATGATATAGTTTTCTTTTTGTGTAATAAGAAACGTAGAGAGAAAAAAATCAAGTTGCCATCTTGAGCTTGAAATCATTGTCAAATCTTATTGGAAATACATTTATTCTGATTTCTGGCAATCTAACCCCCTTTAGCCATTTCACAGTTGGTGAGCAGAAAGGATGTTTCTGCCTCATTTGCAGTGTCTGAACCTGATTCAGACAATCAACTGCAACATTAGTCAAGAAATCGATGGCTAATGATTTCTGACAAGCACTGCAGTAACAGGCTGAGGACCAGACTGGGCAGCAACAGCAGTCAGAGCGTCTTCCTGGAGCCAGCAGTAGGCAACTGTGGGAGATGATAAAAACGGAGCAGACAGGGCTGGTCTTACATCACTGTAAAGTCTCCTAAACACGTTGTACAAGCGCACAGTATCTGTCATGCAATAACTACATACCCCTTCCCTACAAATACGTTATATTGAATCAACACTAAGGCCACCAAGCATGCAGCTCCATAAACTACAATACATAAAAGTAGTCAAATATGTTGCATTCTGCTGAAACTATAAGTTAGCAGAAGCATAGCCTTACTTTTTCTATTGATCATTTGAAGTATGTACTCTTTCTTCCTGAAATGCCTTGCTCACCATTCGGACTTCTCACATCGCCCAGCACTCCAGGATCCCTCAGGGGATTTCAGAGGGCTGGTTTCATCCCAATCCCACAGGTCAGGCCGAGGGACCCCACTGGTGCACGAATTCGTGCATCAGGCCTTTGGTATACTTATAATACCATATTACATAATGTTTTACATTATATCTCTTTTGATTAAAAAATAACTTTATAATTATGGTAAATTGAAAGTATATGAACATTTTCAGTTAATAGCCAGTTCTGGAGAGTTCAAGTATCAGAAAACAAGCTAGATTCCCAAAGGATGATTTAAATGATATTTCAAAATGATATAGAACACCTATGTAAATGGGTGCTTGCATCGAGTCACATTCTCCAATGAATGTGTTTCCCCATTATGAGTTTATGTGGGCCTCATGCTCAGTGAGCACAGGAAGATCAGAGGATGAAATCATGTTAAGTAGCCATGGTATCTTGAGGAATAATTCTTCCAATCTATGGAGGGAATATGAAATATCTTTTTCTCTTTCTTTTCATCTAAAATGATGAAAGATTAATGTAATCTCTACTTTCATAAGTAAGGAGTTAAGACAGAGAAGCAAACTGTGAAAAGTCACTAGTGTGGTGACAAGCCAAGTTCTTCAGCCTTCCCCAAAGTGGCCACCATAGCAGCCTTCTTCCACTTGACCTCTGAACAACATGGTTTATGGCTCTATGGGACCAAACCAATGAGTGTTTTATATCAGTAAGTGACTTCCTAGATGGTTTTAATAAACACCAATACTGTGAATATTTCTCTATTTCTTCATGGACCAATTACCACTAGGAGATTCATCTTTCCCTTGGCAGGAGAGTTAGCTTCTACTCATAATCCCTTTTACTAGATTTCTCCCTCATTTAAAGCAGACTTCATAAAATTCCATTTTGTTTCCCCTTCTCAGAAATCCATGAGAGCCCTGAAAACATTTAGAGCATATTCTCTCTGCATATTCTCCCACCACAAGCCATTATTCTGGTAAACTCGGTAAACCCTGATTTAGATCCATGATGTAATGATTTCCTATCTGGCTATATGAACACATTTCTTGAAAATAAAACATGGTTGGGGAATCTTCCTCCAAATGCTTGCATGCAGAGGAAGCTTTGCCTATTGCCCTTTCCCTGTGATAAAAGAGACAAGAAAGCAAGTTATGAGTCATTTCCATTCTGACAGATGAGACAATGAGTGGAAATGTGACGCCTGCCAAGAGCTTTTATCAAGTAGATTATACCAGCTAGTAATACGCGTGAATAATGAGTGGCTGGAATCTTCGGGGAAACGGTGGCAATATGAAACAATTTTTGATACTTCTGGTGGGGCTCTGCCACTCTTGGAATTCCCTGCCTTCCCAGTAGAGTTTTGGCCTGACAATAAACAACAGTTTAGTACTTTATCTAATCCCAGCCAGGAGGTGAGTCCAACAGCAAGCTTTTGCAGATGTTCACATCCAATAATCTATCCATAATTGATGAAACAGGGAGGTCAGATGTAATGGCTGTTACTGTTCCAGCAACAAATAAATGGTTATTGACAAAACAAGCCAGTGTGGCACAGAGCACTGAGCAGTGACAGGCACGGGACGGATTCCTCAGTGAGCCGTGTGGCAGGAGGGCCACGCTGAGACATGAGCAGATGGAGGCAACTTGGAAAGGAGAAGGGAGGTTGCTGAAGTGATGAAAAAGATGGAGATAGGCTGAGGAGGAGAGGAAACTGATGAGCAAGCCCTGGGCAAGGCTGCGGACTTGGGTAAGTACGAATGTGTGAACAGTTCAGAAATGCCTTTGAATGCGTGCACTGGGATCCAGATGTCTGCTTGCTTTCACCACTCACACAGCTGGCTGCCCAACGGGGAAGCCTGGTGCCTCTGACACCAAAGTGGATGCGTGGAACTCTCAGTGCCCAGACCCTCCCACTGAGAGACATTCGTTGGCACTCCACTTAACACTGAGGATTCCTTTTCTCCCCCTGTGTATTAGTAAAAATATAGGAGATTCATATATGCAATTTTAAGAATATTTTAAGATAAGCCAAAGATGCAAATTGTGAAGCTAGAAAATTTCTCAAGATTTGGACTAATCTTGAAATACATGCAGCTTAAAATCAAATTTAATGCAAGGAAATGTGACTGAAAGGCAAAGTGGTTTTTGTTTTTTAATAATAAAAATCAGACACTGCATTCTATTCACCTCAACCTAGGCAAAGGATAAAATAAAGGCATTAATCGAGTATACTTTTATTGACTGAATAAAATTCAAGATATTTGAACCTAAATAAACAACTGAAATCTTATACTTCTGTTCTGGGGCTAAAAAATGATGTTTTCCCACAGTTTACTATGTAATATTATAAAATGAAGAATGGTAGAATGAAATGGTAGTTATTATTGCTATAGGTAGTCATAAAGAGACTTGGGACACAGATGTTTTAAATATTAATATTCCTAAAATCACTTAACTCAATTTAACACTCTTTAGTGGTTTATTTAGAAGTGTGATTTATTCTCTACTTTGCAACCAATGCCTTTGATCAGCTCTGAAATGACATATGAGCTGAAAATAAAAAGGCAAAACAAATTGCTCCTACCGTTCTTATAGTAAGCTTTAGTTTTTATAGCATAGAGTAAGAAATTATCTTTGGCATTTTCAAATTATTATCCTTATTTAGAAATGGAGATTATAGAGCCCAAAGGACTGGTGGAGATCCTATCTGGAATCCCTTGCTAGTTGCCCTGCTTCCCAAGCTCAGCCATCCTTCCAGCCTAGGTCTCTTCATTGAGCAGTTTCACCCTGCTCCAGTCCCCAGGACCACCTCTGTCCCCGAGGTGCTGGGGTAGAAGCTTGGCATCACGTCAGTGTGCGTAGATTATATTCTTATCTCAACCTTTGTTGTCATGGTGACCTGGCTCTTACCATGTCTGTTCAGACCAAGCGCCCAACATGCGTCCTAGCCCTTTTCTTGTGAGCTGTGTTCTTGATTAAATCTCTGTCTTGGTACCTGATCTGATCCCTACTTATTGAAAGTCTGGAGACCTATCTTGCTGCCATCAATATGCTCACATTAGGAGTCCCACTCCTGATGTCCAGCTTGTCACTTGCCTATGGTGGTTATTACCATGTATTGAGCAAAAACTAGATGTGCAAGTATTTTACATTTATGGTGCATCCTCACAATATTTTTATTGTACAAATGAGAAAAGTGAAGTGCAGAGAAGTTGAGTGACTTCTCCAGAATACAGAATCCTAGAGTTAAAGTAGGAGAAAGAACATGAACTGGGTTTATTGGTTTGTGACTCCTGCTGCTGGATTACTGCAAGCATGCCTGGGATGACCTAGACCTTCACTCACAGTGGAATGCTTCACAGTTCCTGGGAGCCAGTCTCTAAACATCTATAGGAGCGCCTACTGCACATCGACATCTGACAGTCTAGATTAGGGGTGTCGAACTCAATCAGAGAAGGGGCCAAAATCTAAAATCCAGCCTAAATCGCGGGCCGAATGGTTTACTGAACAATCATAAACTGTCATTGTGATGGAAACGCAGCGGAGTGCAGTGATGACAGCGCAGTGCGGGCCACATTGCAAGGCCTGGCGGGACGGATTTGGCCCGCGGGCCTTGTGTTTGACACATGTGGTCTAGATATTAACTTCATGTTTGCCCTGGTACAGTTTCACCTATTTTTCAGTCCATGCTATTTTTCAGTCCATGGCCCAATTACAATAGTCAATAGTCAATAAATCGCCTGGCTTCACAATAGCCAGCAAGGCTTTCAGGATCCCACCTCTTCCCTCTGACTCTGGCTCCTCCTTCTCTGCTCTCCTTTGCTCTTCCTCAGTCTTGCTGGCCCCAAGCTTCCCAGGGACACAGCTGCCATTGGGCTTTGGCCCCAAATCTGTTTGGAACGTGCTTCCCTCACACAACTGCATGGCCCACTCTCTCACTGCTTCCAGTTTTTCTTCTAATGTCAAATTCTCAACCAGAACTTCTGTGATCACATACTTAAAATCCCCACCCTACCACTTGCTTTGATACTCCTGAAGCATTCCTCTGTTGCATTTTCTTCTTTTTTCTATAATGCTTATTATTACCTAACATACTATCTCAATCACTTGTTTATTACATTTAATTTTCATTATCATCTTCCAGTGGGATGGAATCTTTAGGACAACAGAGATCTCTGGTTTGTTATTGCTGATAGGCCAAGTGTCTAGAACAAAGCTTGGTAATAGGTACTCCAAAACTATGTGCTGAATAAGTCACAGATTATTCTTAAGACTACCCACCAACTAGTTTAATCTTCCCAACATCCCATTAGTAGGCATCAATATTTATTCTTATCTCTTTTTAAAGGTAAGGAAACAGCCGGGACTGGTTTGGCTCAATGGATAGAGCATCGGCTTGGGGACTGAAGGGTCCCGGATTCGATTCCGGTCAAGGGCATGTACCTTGGTTGCGGGCATATCCCCAGTAAGGGGTGTGCAAGAGGCAGCTGATCGATTACTCTCTCTGGTCGATGTTTCTAACTCTCTATCTCTCTCCCTTCATCTCTGTATAAAATCAATAAAATATATTTAAAAAAAATAAATAAATAAAGGTAAGGAAACAAGCACATAAAGATGAAGCCGCTAGGCCAAGGTCATATTATACAAGTGGAAAGGACATGAACCCAGGCCACCTGATTTCAGAGGCATCACTCTTATCTGGCCCCTCCTACCTCAGTGCCAAGATGATGCCTAACAATACCACCACACAGGCTGGGTTCAAGTTCTAACTCATTTTGGTACCACCTGTCCTTCTGTCCACCAATATTACAACAATCATGCCCTGCCACAACGTCATTGAGGAAGCTGAACAAAGCTAAATGATTTATCCAGACCAAAGAACTTGATGACAAAACCAGAACCAGACCAGAACCTAGCATGTCTGACTTCCAATTTGGTGGTCTTTCTGGTACTTCCAAAATAAATTTAAAGATCACAGTGATTTTCCTGGGTAGTACTTTTCCATTCCCATGTAATCTATTAAAATAAACAATTAAAAAGTAATTTTGGTTTTGCAACATTGTAACAAATATTAATGTTCATTTACATAATATTTCAAAAGGAAATGTTTATTTTTGTAATATCTATGATATTATAAACATTTAAAATGAACATAATAAATAGTCACTCTACTGTAAGCTAATATAAGCTCATAGGGAAAATGAATATGTTTAATTAAATTTAGGGGAAATGTATAGTTAAATCATTTGAAGTACAATAATAAGGACCAATAAACCATTATCTCTTTACTGTTCTATTGGAATTTTTATCAATGTGCTATATTAATAAATAGCATCTTCATTTTACAAAGCAGGATGCTAAGAGATTTGTCTCTGATCTGGTAAGACAGTAGTGGTAGCAGGAATAACATAATCCTTGTATTAAGCCAGCAAATTATACTTTTACTGTTCTATAATATTCACCAGTATTTATTGAGACAGTAGAGTATGCCAGATATAGTTCCAAATACTTTCTTCATATTAATCCATTTAATCCTCAAAATTACCCATAAATTAGGTACTAGTGTAACCCATATGCTGTCAATGAGGAAACCAAGGCACAAGCAAAATTAGGTAAACTGAGGCACACAAAGTCACAGGATTAGAAACCAGGGGCCATGTTCTTAACCACTATATTAACCCATAATAATGTTTAAGTCCTTAGAATTGAAATCTAGGGGAAGGACCCTATTTCTCTTCCTCTACTTCATTTTACCCCCAAAATATAAATATTCTGCTCTACCAGATTTTTCTATTTAAAATCAAACTAAAGTACTATTTATGCACATTCCCTTGCACTTACTAATTATTTCTGGCAGATAGTAAATTTGCATTGGGAGCAAGAAGAAATGGGTTACTTAATTTAAGTCTCAGTCTTCATCTGTGAAATGGGAGTGAGAGTAAATAGAAAATACTAATAATATCTGCCTCTTAGGGTTCTTGTGAGTATTAATGGGATGAATAGTATAAATAATAAAGTTGGTACTGTTCTAGACCAGCCTCTCCCCCAACAGCCCGACTTGCCCACCATGCACACTCCCTAGGGATTGGAATGGACTGTCTGCTCTCCAGGCTGCTTCCCTCCACTTAGGGCACAGCTATACTTATCTTGAGGATCAATTCAAGTGCTACCACCTCAATCTCCAAGTGAGACAAAGCTTTCCTGTTGCTTCCCTGGCTTCTGGTCCCTATCATGAGTATGGCATGAGGATGTGTCAGATGTCCATTTCCTCATGGACTCTTATAGCTTATAGTAGTTGGTAGGAATCTACTAGAGCATAAAGAAATTTCTCAGACATGTTATTCCACAATGTGTACCAAGTGAAGTTTAAAACAACAATCCATCATCAACAGTTGCACCACGCTGTTCATGTGGACTTTGGTCAGATTAACTCAGGGTCTAAAAACAGAATTTTTCACTCTATTTTATTGTTTTTGTTTTTTAATTTATATGATTATCTTTTCATTTTATCATGTTTAAATGCCCTTAATTACTTGTTAAGCATTTAAAAACTTGAATAGTTTGAAATGAAATGAGCTGCTGAAATGACTAACTGCTATTATTAATTCTACTAGAGGCCGGGTGTATGAAATTCGTGTAGGGGGAGTGTCCTTCAGCCCAGCCTGCACCCTCTTCAATCTGGGATCCCTCTCACAATCCAGGACTGCTGGCTTCCTACCACTTGCCTGCCTGCCTGATTGCCCCTAACAACTCCCCTGCCAGCCTGATAGATGCTTAACTACACCCCTGCTGGCCTGATTGCCCTTAACTTCCTTCCCTTGCTGGCCAGATCACCTCTAACTGCCTTCCCCTACAGGCCTGGTCTCACCTAACTGACCTCTCCTGCAGGTCTGGTTGCCCCCAACTGCCCTGCCCTGCTGGTCCAGTTACCCCTAACTGCTCTCCCTTGCCAGACTGGTTTCCCCTAACTGCCTTTCCCTGCCAGCCTTGTCTCCCCTAACTGCCCTCCCCTGCCAGCCTGATTGCCCCTAAATGCCTTTCCCTGTTGGCCTGGTACCCCCCAACTGCCCTCCCCTGTGGCCTGATCGCCCTCAACTGCCCTCCCCTGCAGGCCTTCTTGTGGCAGCCATCTTGTGTCCACATGGGGGTGGCCATCTTGTGTGTTGAAATGGTGGCCAATTTGCATATAACCACTTTATTATATAGGATGCTGAAGACTTTTCCTATGAACAGTCTGTATAAAACATACTTAAAACAATTAAAATTTTTACATTTTAATGGAACAAAAAAATAACAATTTACTTTTTCTTATCACAAAATCAATATACAACAGGTCCCTGAATAATGTCATTTCATTCAACATCATTTCATTATAACATTGATGAGATGCCATAGAAACTTAACTCTGTCTACTTCAATTAGCATATGGTAAAACTGATTTTGTTACATGTTGTTTTGCTTAAAGTCACAGAACTTATCAGCAATGTCAACCGAGGACTTATTATATGTAAATTGTAGAAAATTTTGGGAATATTTTAATTCTCCCCAAAATAGAGGAATTAAGGTCATCCATTACAGCTTCCATAGATAACCACTAAAAACAATTTGGTGTTTCTAGTATTTTCATATGTATGTATGTCTGACATGTATATATATATTTATGTATGTAAACATATGTAAGTACAATCATATTGTACACTGTTTTGTACCTTGATTTTTTGCTTAATATTTTGGTAATGCTTTTATTGTTATAAAATATTTACTCATTGTATCCTTTTTATTCACTGCACTGCATTGCAACATAGGATACTCAGCAATGTTTAATCAAATTGCTATTGTGTACTTAGTTTGTTTTTGGATTTTTCATCATTATAAACAGTGCTAATAACATTGTATATTAAGGTTACAGCTAACTCTGTATATATTAATAATTGTGCAAATAATATTACAGCTAATTGTGTGTATATACTACTAATTATTTCCTTTAGATATACTCTGAAATAAGCAAATCCTTAGGGAAAAAAAGGGAAAATTATGAGTCTTCTTAAAATAGCACAAAGCTACCATTTATTGAATGATTACTGTGTCAGGCACATTACTATTTTATCTCATTTAATCCTCACAGAAACTCTATTATCCCCATTTTACAGATATGGAAAGGAAGTTTACAGAAGTCAAGTGATTTGCATAGATGTAGTCATCTGTCAGAGCCCCTCCCATAAACTCTGCAGCAAAAGGCTGCTGTCTGCCCAATGGCCAGGTTCATGGTACACTAGAATTGCTGGAGAATGAGTGTCCCTGGAAGAAGCTTTCAACTGAGGAAGCATGGGAATTTGTGGACAGCCAATTACCCCAGCTCCCTTGCCCCTTTACTGGGGTAATTGGCTGGTTTCCACACTGGCTCTCAGTGTCCAGTAGGACTGAGTTCCATCTTCCCACAGCAGTAACTCACCAGTGGAACCCCTCCCAGATAAACTACTTGTACTCAAAGCCATATAAGGAAATCTACTACTGGAAAAACCCAAACCAAGACATCCTGGTTGTTAGTCTAATAGTCTAAAACTTCACCTCTCATGGTCCATGGGAAAAAAAAAATCTAAATATTGTTTTTAAGTAAGAACTGTAAAAACACATTAAGATTTCAATGAAAAAGATTTTGGAAGTTATACTGTTATTAATTTACTTTGAAACTCTAAACATGGATTGAGTTATTCACACGCTTTTGAACAAGACACAGTTTAATCATTGGTCAATAAATTTTTATCAGTTGTTCTTAACAAATCTGTCTCTTTCATCCTCCCTCCCCACTTCCTTCCCTCTCCTCTCTTTGATGTGTTGCTGAAGAGTTTCTCTGCAGTGTGGGACTGGCACTCCATGGGTTAATCATCCTGAATCTCACCTATCCCTTCACTCTCTACACCAGCTTCCACTTCTAACTGCACTTTCGGTTGTCTCAAATCCTTGCTAACCTTCCATACCTCTAAATTATGCTTTTACATAAAAGAATATGAATGTTCTCTTTTGAAATGCTCACAAATAAAAACTGTTACATTTATATAATCAACTCTTGTTTATTCAGGAGCTGAACACCATTTTGTGGGTTACTTGGTTTCTTTGTCATCTTCCTTCTCTTTATCATTGGATGTCATCATTATTATTTAGGGGAAAAGGAGGGTCAGTAGAGAACATTCATGGGAGAAATGCAGATTTAATATAAAGCAAGTTCAGTTTATTACCGGTAGTTATTAACTAAAATTTTGTGTTTATTGAGTGAAAACTGTGAAATTATTGGGTAAAATGGTGCTCTAAATACACAATTGAATACTAGGAGTGTAGCATTAATGTTATTTTAAAGTCTATTATATGTTATTTTTATTATACTGAACTAGAGGTCCGGTGCATGAATTCATGCAGCAGTGGGCTCCCTGGGCCTGGCCTGTGGGACTGGGCTGAAACTGGCTCTCTGACATCTCCCAAGGGGTCTTGGACCGAGGAACACCACTCATGTACAATCAGAACTGAGGAGAAATGGGGGAGGCTGGCTTCCGGGGAGGGAACATGGGAGGTCTCCAGGGCATGTCCAGCCTGTCTCACTCAGTCCTGATTGGCTGGACTCCAGCAGCAAGCTCACTTACCATACAGAGCATCTTCCCCCTTGTGGTCAGTGCTCGTCATAGTGAGCAGTTGAGCGGCCTTAGCATATCATTAGCATATTACTCTTGGATTAGTTGAATAGCCGACTGGATGACTGGACACTTAGCATATTAAGCTTTTATTATATAGGACTAGAGGCCTGGTGCACAAAATTCATGCATTGGGGGGGGGGTCCCTCAGCCCGCCTTGCACCCTCTCCAATCCAGGACCCACTGTTGGATCGGGCCTAAACCGGCAGTCACATATCCCTCTCGCAATCTGGGACCACTGGCTCCTGACTGCACACCTGCCTGCCTGTCTGATCACCCCTAACCACATCTGCCTGTCTGCCCAGTCACCCCTAACCACCTCTGCCTACCTGCCAGATTGCCTCTAACCATTTCTGCCTGCTGTCTGATTGCCCCTAACCGTTCTCCCCTGCCGGCCTGATCATCCTTAACTGCTTTGCCTGCCTGTCTAATTGCCCCTAACCACCTCTGCCTTGGCCCCCCGCCACCGTGGCTTTGTCCAGAAGAATGTACAGAAAGACAGCTGGTCTAATTAGCATATTACCTTTTCATTAGTATAGATAAGCTCTAATATCCATATAGCTGTTAACTGAAGATCAAGTAATTGTCTACACAGCAAATACATTTGAGAATAGTTTGGATATTTTTTAAAATGTTGAATTACATTTTTCTTTCTGAAGTGACCCCTATTGTGTGGTAGAGGAAAATATAATTTGACTCAATCTGTAAGGACAAATTAGGTTCCATGTACATTTGCTGTTTAACATGTGAGTTCTATAATCATCTCCAGGTTCTTGCAGGTGCAATGCCTCTTCCTTTTTTGCGGCCTCTAGATCAACGTGCAGCTGCTTCTAGGTCTGTCACACAATTAGTCTTCTGATGAACTATTCAGGTCACTTTATTGGTCTGGAGAACATTTTCATGTGTGAGGCCTTGAACTTTAAGGAGTGTACATACATTATGTCCCATATGTCAGTATTATTTCGTATAGTTGATTAGGTATTAATTTTCAGCGTGTTGAAGTTTATCCTATTTAGGATGAACCAAATAAAAATAACTATCCTTTTCTTTGTTTTCTCTCAAAATGAATATTGGGAATTCTCTGCCCTATTTCTAAAAATGTGAATGACTGGAAATAAAATATTAGCAGCTTTGTAAAGAGCTACTCCAGAAGCACTTTTTATAATGAACAATAATAATAATCATGAAGTTTTGGTTTAAGTGCTATTCTAGGTCTCAAAGGGATCAAAACCAGCTTTCACATGTCAAAAAAATCAATACACTTTACTACTAGAATATCAGTGTTTATATTAATTTGATCCATGGACCCCTTTCTTTCCTGACATAAAATATCTCTTTATTTCCATTAAAGTCTGTCTATATCTTATAAGTTTTTGCATTATATACTACCACTAGAGGCCCAGTGCACAAATTCATGCACTGGTGGGGTCCCTCTGAGTGGCCTCAGAGATTGGGCTGAAACCCACAGTCCAATGCCACCTGCAGCTCCTGCCTGCCACTCCTGCTCATCCTGTCCCACTGTGCCTGCCACAGGCTTACACCCAATCAGTCCCAATTGGGAGAGGCTTGTGCTGCCACCCAGCACTGCTAGCCATGAGCCCTGCATCTGGCACCCTCCCAAAGGGAATAGTCTGCGGGATCAGGCTGAAACCAACTCTCCGACATCCCTTGAGGGGTACTGGGTTGCAAGAAGGCACAGGCCAGGCTGAGGGATCTCACCAGTGCACGATTGGGCTGGGGAGGTACCACAGGAGGGCTCCAGGGCATGTTTGGCCCATTTCGCTCAGTCCCAATTGGCCGAACCCCAGCAGCAAGCTAACCTACCAGTCAGAGAATCTGCTGGCTGTTGGTCAGTGCATGCCATACTGAGCGGTTGAGCAGCCTTAGTATACCATTAGCATATTACATTTTGATTGGTTGTTCTGCCGTTTGCATATTACTCTTTTATTATATAGGATTTTAAAAGAACAGACTTCCATTTTTCTTGTTTTTTTTCTTTTTCTGTAATTTGTTATCATTTAAATGACAAATACTATAATTTATATGACAAATACCATTAGATATTCATCATTTCAAAAAAAAATCCCTACACACACTATTTTTCTAATCTGTAACATTGAAAAGAGAAGGATTCGAAAATTAAACAGAAGAAAAAGGTATAAATAGAACTAAACTCAAATAATGAGGACATTTTAAAATATACCACATTCAATTTACTAAAATTCTAGTCTGCCAACAATTTTTTGCTCCAGAAATTTATATCTAGTTATTACTGGAAGATTATCTATTTTAATATTTTAGAAAAGTCATGTCTTTAAATACAAAGACAGTAGCAGCAGATTATTAGTAAAACAATTTACAGTTTAATAATCACCAAATTATTAAAAACACATTTTTATGAACTACTTAAAATGTTATCTTCCAAGTAAGTCTACCTGTTCAAAAGGTAATAAACAATATCAGATATGGAATTCATGCATAGCCTATGCCTTAGATGATTGCTTTATAATTTTGCATAATGGAATTTTATGCAGTTTGGAAATAAATAATTTTTGTAAAATTAGGAAATATGACTATTTTCTTCTCATATGGGTGTGTGTTCTAATCCTATCATCTTTTTTTTTGCTTGTCAGATAATGGATATTTTGAACATTTCTCTACTTAGCAAATGTTTGGAATGAAAGGAAGTAAGTGCTAGTTGTGTACTGGTGGGAGGGTGTGTGGAGAGAGTATGATGCTAAAGGAAAGTAACCGGTTGACCAGTCGACTGGCCAGTAGGTATGATGACCAACAGGGGGCAGCTGAGCTACAGCAACTTTGCAGAATACCCTCTCATACTCCGGGGCCCCTTGGGGGATGTCAGACTGCCGGTTTCAGCCCGATCTCTGCAGGCCAGGCCGAGGGACCCCACCTGCTGGAGGGACCCTGCTCACTCCACAGACACCCTTTGAGCCCCACTGCTGCCCCAGGTGCAGCAGGTCAGGGAGGGATCACGGGAGATTGTCTCACCCAGTCCCTTCTAATTAATTTCCTTTATTGTGCATGAATCTGTGCACCAGGCCTCTAGACATACACTAACACCAATGTTGGAAGCATTCTAAGCTATTATAAAGATGCCAGCATACGCAAATAGAGAGCACCTGTTTTGTATACGGAAAAATTAAATCAATAGAATGAATTTTGCTTTCATAATATAATTTTTGGTAGGCTGCATTATTGCTAAGTAATAGGAAACAAATAATTCACTGAACATACTACAGCTTGAGTAAATTTAAAGATGGTGTTCCCCAAATTTTTAAGTGGAATAAGGGATAAGAGAGGAAGAAAATTCATGTATAAAAACAATGTGCTAAGGGAAGACTTTCCTTTTTCTTAAAATAATTTCATGGTTGCAATATTTGACTGTGAAAGTTGGTCCAACTTTGCACAAGGCCTTAAATGTGCAGGTTTACAGCTGTGCATATGCGAAACAGTTTATTCTTATATTATTATTCCCTTATTAGTTATTGCATTATTTTTTATTATTATTAACCTACTTTTGTCCACCACTAAATTTTTCTCTCTAAAACCTTAGAACTTCATAAGATTTACCTTCTAAAATTCAGAATTTACTCTACATGGAGCATTTATAGGCCTAATTGATGATGGCCAAAGGGGATGACTATTTCTTTTCTCAGCACCTGACATATGCAGGTAACATTCTCCTCTTTAAATGTCAGGGTCTCCATGACCTCATGCACAGGTTTATTAGAGTAACTGTCCTTTCTCTTCTCCAAATACCTTTCCCTCATTACTATCAGTACTTCAGCCCTAAAGAAATCTACCATTTGTTTTTAGGTTAGCTCTATTCTGTCACAGAGGAAAAAACTTTTTATCAGCAAGGAATGGATGGCCAGACTGTATTCATACACTTGCCAACATATTCTTATATTACATGTATTAATCATATATAATAAATTAAAGCCTTTAAGTTAATATAAATTAGAAAATTTGATGATCATTTGTTCATGATCATCAGAACCTTCAATTAGAAATATTTCCTGTGACAGGTTTCTCTAAGCCAAGTTTCTCTGAAAAATCATGTAAAAGTCTTTAAGCAGATGAACAGCATTATTGGAAGGGGGACATCAGTGAGAGGTGGAGATCAAATCTAGAGGCAAGATACAGAATATGTGAAAATGTTCTAAATTCCAAACTTAAATTACAAGTGAGAAAATAAAAATAGTGTATGGAATTGATGAACACTAAAGCTAGACTGAATAAGAGGGAAGGAAGGGCTAGTTCTAACCACAAGCTGTCACCCTGGCTCCAGCACCACAAAGCTGGTTTCTGAGCATTCTGGCCCCCTTCACAGGCACACTGAGACAGAACCACCATCAATGGTGGTGGTAATACTGCACAGGGAGGGAACAAAGGATAAAAGAAGATTCAAAAAAAATTTATGTTGAATTTTTACTGTACGATTTGATAACTGGACAGATATCTAATCAATCAATCAAGTAATCAATCCTATTATAAACTGATCATGTGATTTTTTTCACAATATATTAATTAAATAAGTAAAATATGTTTCGGGTTCCTAAGAGACATCTTGTAAACTAGAAGCAATGCTGTTGGAAAGAGAGAGACTGCGATGGAAAGACACGCTGTAGTCCGCAAATAAATAATAATAAACGGTTTATGTAACATGAGGAGCTCCCAGGTCCAGAAACAAAACGGGAAAGGGGAATCAAATGGTAGTCTGAAGCATGCCCTATTATCCCTGAAAGGAAGCAGGGGAAAGTGGCTAAAGTAAGATATTAGAAAGGATGAAAAGACATGGCCTTCAACCTGAGATCCAAGCAAGATGGCAGGTTTTGTGGGAACCTATTTTATATGAGCCCAACCACCGAAACCAGCTGCTCTCTGCCACCAGCCTGAGCTGGAAGACCTCCACGCCACAAATCTCCTACTGCTCAGTGTCCATTCTCCACCCAGCCACACCCCAACCCTTCGTGGCTCCTTCTCGAATTTGCTCTTGGCATCCTGTGTGCACACCTGACAATAGAACCCATTATTTGACCCTGCAGCTCTGCCTGTGGGTCTGGCCCAAATCTCATGCTTGTTTCCTGCAAGGCGTCAGTTCTGGGTGAGCTGTGTTCCCAAAAGGCAGCAATATTCTGCCATGACAGCTCCCAACTCTTCACAACGGCAAAGGCTGCTCTTGTATGGTGAGTGCAGCAATGAGCCCAAGGCCTGGAGTGCGGCCTGCCTGGTTTCTCAAAGCCTCTGCCCTGCCTGGGAATTCAATGACAAACATTAACTAACCCTAACTAACCCATGTACTTGCCTAAGGGGTAGGGATACGTTCTTACTGAAAATATCTGCAAGGAGCTCTCTTATTCCAGTCCAAAACCCGGATAGGAGACAGAGGAGTTGGCATTGTTAAGTCTTTTAGACATGGCCAGTTCCCCTGGCTTATCTTTGGTCAGATCATCTATTTCTGATTTTCCTCCCACTTCCATGGATACTCTTGTTTAATCCCCTTTGTACCTCCTTCACCCAGGTTGGCCCTAGGACTTTTTCATCAAACACTGTCCACCTACCCCAAGAAAGCTCCTCCACTCCCCAGCTCTGGTGTGCTTAAAGTGACACGGTTATTAGTGTGAAGTCTATGCAGCATCTCCAATCCAGATTTCCTTTTGTGTCCAGACCCACATGTACTTCTGTCTATTTGATCTCTCCTTGGATATCTCAAAATGTCCTCAAAATTCAACATTCAAAACTGAACTCTCCATTTCCCCATAAGGCTGGCGCCCTTCAGCATTCTCTGCCTCAGTGAATGAGCCCAGCATCTATCCAGCACCATAGCCAGGAAACTAGTGTCCATCTGGACACCTCTATCTCCCTCGCCTCCCACATTTACTCTATTCCCAAGTCTTTCAGAACGACTGTATCTACTCGTCACCACCTTCACATCTACTAATGACCAGAAACTGAGGTCAGGGTAGAAGTGCTAAAAGCTAATCATTATCAAAGGTTTATTATATACAAGGAAGGTGGTCTTAAAACCTTATGTGAATTATTTTTTCTAATCACTCTGTGTATTAGTTTCATGATAACATTCATTACTAGACTATCCTACACCACTATTATTGTATAAAATTATGGAACAGATTCAGTGCATGGCATGATGCCTGCTATATACTGAGAGAATGCCAATTTGTTCCACTTAGTTATGCACTTGTTGGTTGCTTTTTGTATGTGTCCTGACCAGAGATTGAACCTGCAACCTTGGAGTATCTGGATAATGCGTCAACCAACTGAGCTACCCTCCAGGGCCTTTAGTAACTTTTTTACTACTTATTTTTGCTGCCCTTTAAACCCATTTCCTCTTGTCCTTGGTGATATGAGAATATAGACAGTTACATGATTTCATATATTTAATTTTCATATATTATAAAGCATTGAATGGTAATTGACTATGTACCACCTTTTATAAACAATAAAAGCAACTTTTTGTGCTTCCAGAATATTGCTTTTGTGTTAGTCTCTCTCTCTCTTCTTTCTCTCTCTCTCTCTCTCTCTCTCTCTCTCTCTCTCTATATATATATATATATATATAGCCCATATCTATTGGACTTATAACAACATACAATAAAATAAAATATAATAAAACAAAAATTTTAAGTGGGAACACTTAAACATTTAGTTCAACTTACTGCTAATGCTATGTCATGCTCTCCAGCAGCCAAGTGTGCTAAGCCCAAGTAATAGGAAGCTTCCCCTTCCATCTTTTTGTCATTTCCTAAAGTGAAAATGCAGAAAATTATAGTGACTTTAAAGAAATTGATTCATTACAACAAACAGAATATTTGCTTTGAAGACAGTAGACAGTTACAACAACGTATACACATTTATCAACAATTCCTGAGATCTAATTGTTTAAAAAAAAAAAAGTCTGTTGCTTCTTAATTTACCTGAATCACAGATGTTAAAGTGTATAAGCAATATAATCATGAGGAGTTATCCTCTACATGCAATAGACAGGCATTATCATTTTGAGACTCATGTATAATTTCTATGCTGGTCCATCATGTAAAGACCTATAGTCATCTAGCATAGCTGCTACTATTGGGTCGGCAACTAAGTAATTGCGGATTTTTAAAAGAAAATCAAAGATAATTTTTTCATGGAACTAAATAACTTTATTCTGTAATGTATTGCCCATTTTGATCAATGACCTTTTGCCATCTTTCAGGCAGCATCATAATCCCACGTTCAAAAATCTTCTGGTTTTTATTAGCAAAAAACTGAATCAGGTACGATTTGACATCATCATCATTATTGAAATTTTTACCATTCAAGGAGTTTTGTAAAGATCGAAACAAAAAGTAATCAGATGGTGCAAGGTCAGGACTATATGGTGGATGTGGCAAAACATCCCAACCAAGCTCCATTAATTTTTGCCGAGTGACCAAAGATGTGTGTGGCCTTGCATTGTCACGATGGAATACAACACCTTTTCGATTTGTCAATTCGGGCCGCTTTTCTTCAACTGCATTGTTTAATTTTGTTAGTTGTTCAATGTAGACATCAGAATTGATCGTTCGGTTGGGTGGTAAGAGTTCAAAGTAGACAATTCCTTTGTAATCCCACGAAACTGATAACAAAACCTTCTTTTGATGAATATCAGCTTTTGATGTTGTTTGAGTTGGTTCACCTGGCCTGCTCCACGATCTTTTCCACTTGATATTGTTGTAAACAACCCATTTTTCATCGCCAGTTATCAGTCGTTTTAAAAATGGATCATTTTCATTACGTTTCTTTAGCAAATCGCTGCTGCTAATGCGTTGCGTTAACTGTGATTCTTTCAGTTCGTGAGGAACCCATGTATCGAGTTTTTGAACATAGCCAAGTTGTTTTAAGTGATTTTCAATGCATGTATGTGATACATGAAGCTTCTCTGCAATCTCACGTGTTGTACTGTGACAGTCCGAATTGATTATTGCTTTGATTAGGGCGTCATCAACTTCAACTGGATGACCAGAGCGTTTTTCATCTTTGAGTGAAAAATCACCAGAACGAAATTTGGCAAACCAATTTTGACACTGCCGTTCTTTTAAGGCTTCGTCACCATAAACAGCACATAACTTTTTATGAGCTTGCGATGCGTTTTTCCGTTTGCGGAAATAAAAAAGCAAAATATGACGAAAATGTTCCTTTTGATTTTCCATTTTTCAACGAACACCAAACGAAAACTACAAAACAGATCAAAAAACTTTTTTTACTGATTAACAGCTGAATAGCCAACTATCAAATAACAAAATGTGTTTTACATTTGTACTACGTCTGCAAACCTAAAAATTCAACTGAAGCCATATTTGTGTGAAACCCGCAATTACTTAGCTGCCGACCCAATACATACATCAAATAATCAGTCAAGAGAACCAACATTACATGATGCACAAACATGCATTCACAAAACTGATATTCAGCTAAGTCTCTAACAGAGCAGATAATTAGCAAATTAAGGAAGTATTTTTTATTAAGTTCAATTTAAAAGCTATTGGTTAAAATTTGGATGAAAGTGACTGAGTCATTTGTCTTTCTTTGTCATCATCTTTTCACGAGGAACTAAACCTTTCTTATTTCTGTGTAAGGCACTTTATTCCAGGAATTATCAAATTCTCCTTTCCAAAAGTAGAATGTGTAAACATGCAACATGTGGCTCAATAATACATACATCACATCATCTCATAAACATAATTTACTCACGTTTAATATATGAAATATGACATATACATCTGATATACTTACAAAAACCATTCAAGATGCTTAAACATGAAAAGAAAACTATCTTCCTTCTACTTTTGGAAGTCATTGGCTTTCAATGTCACCTAACTAACACCTAGGTAATGCAAATGCTGACAAGAGCACCCTCACTTCTGATCTTTAGAAAGTAAGTATCTTTATATTTCTGAACTCTGCATTCCAACCATGATGAATGTCAGCAGGAGCCAGCAATTCTCGGTGCTGCTTTCATGCTCAGCACTCAGTGCATTATCCCTTGTGAAGCTTGGCTCATTTGGAAGACTGCAAGAAAACAGGATATGCCAGTGGCTGTATTTTTTTTCTTCTTCTCTAGCCATTACACCAATTGCAGAGAATTATACCCTTAAGATTTCCATTCAGCAGAGTTAAAAGGGACCAGTAGATCCAGTCTAGGGAATTTTAACTCTTAAATTCACCTGGACACTAACTTTTTCTTAGGAATAAGTTTATAAGTGATGGGGTAGGGGTGAGACTAGGAAAGAGAGAAAGGGGGTAAAAAGAAGAGGCTGAGAAGGGAAGTGGCCCTGGAACGATTAAAAGTTGGTTGTATGTGATTTGCTGTGTTAAATGGAGTAACTGAATTAAACCACTAATTATAGCATGCACTGATGTATTATTTTCATTTGCATCTACTTTTTTTGTGAAGGGCATCCCAGAAAAGAGGAGGAGAGAAAGAAAATCTGCCCTGGTTGATAGATTTTGAGGCAGCTAATAAATGGCTGGATCACATCAAATATTAGTTTTTAAATGGGATTTAAGCATGAAAATTTTTCCTGCTTACTAGTTCATAAAAAGTTAAGATAAAGTGAAGGCAGTGAAAGAATGGAGGGGAATGTCAGCACTATTAAAGTTGAGTGACACATATAGCAAAGGGAAAAATACTATTTATATTGTGTAGTTTGAGTGGGTTGAATTAATATTGGCTTTGCTCTCTAAATCAATAATCATTTATCTTAAAGAAAATACTGTTTTTATTTTCAAGATTCTTGATGGGAACCATTTTTTTCTTTGTGAACAACTTTACAATTTAGTAAAAGAAAACCTAAAGCAAAATACCTTTTCCTAATTGATATTTACACTGAAATTCCACACATAACTTTCCAGGTAACTAAAGTCAGCTGCTGCAATTGATCTAAGAGCTAAGTATTTACATCACTTTTCACCCTATGGGTAAGGTATTAGATCACCATTCATTCAAAAGTAGTTCATGCAGTGAAATACATCTTTCAAAGGGGGGGGGGGTGATTTCCTATGGCTATCCCAACTAATATCATTAAAATACATAATAGAATGAGCTAAGATGTTTACTTTTACTCTTTAGAAAATTAAAATCGCACCCAGAAAAATCAGTTTTGCTTATTCCAAATAAGCCATCTGTTATTCCAATAGGGCAAATATATCCACAAGCCAGTAAACTTCAGGTCAAGAGCATAATTTTTATCTTGTTTCCTTCATGAAAAGGCTACTCTATTAATAAATTACTATCTGTAATAATAAAAACATAATATGCAAATTGACCAAACGGCTGAACAGCAGAACCATCGTCCAGACTACCATGCTATGATACCCACTGGTGCCAGGCCAGCCAAGGAAGGTGCATTGTGATTTGTTGGGTTGGTTGGGGGCCCAGACACTGCCCCATGATCACCCGGCAGAGGGAGGCACAGGCCACCAGACAGTGGGGCAATCAATCAGGGGATCAACAATTGCCCCAAAGAGGGAGGCCCAGGCCACTGGCCAGCGGGCTGTGGTGGCTGGGCGGGGCCTCCCTCTGTGGGGTGATCAATCACAAGGCTCCAGGACTGTGAGAGGAAGCATGCTGGGCTGAGGGAAACCCCCACCCCAATATAAGAATTTCGTGCACCGGGCCTCCAGAATGGTAATGAAATACCCTTGCATTTCACAAAGTAAAAGCTTGTGAGTATATACTGCACAATTTTTAAATACTTTATATGTATGCAAATGATACAGAATATCAAGAATCCCCTTTCACAAAAGCGTTTCTATTGCTGTAATGTGCATGCGAATCACCTGGGAAACTTGCTAACCTGCAGATTCTGATGCAGGAGGTCCCAGGTGGGGCCCCAAGTTGCTGCTTTTCTTACATGCTTCCTGGAGAGGCTGATGCTGCCAGCCCTAAGGCCATACCGTGACAGGCAAGAGTCTACTATATATTTGAGTTCCATTTTCCTGTTACTCCTAATATTTATCAAATCATCCCTATTACATGACAATGGGGAATTTACAAACAATGAAAGGACTATCAGATTATAAGAATAATAAGACCTTAAACACACACACACACACACACACACACACACACGAGCACACACACTTAACTTTTGCAAATGACCTTACTTTCTCATTATGGGCTCATTGTTTTATAACACTCCTCCCAGAAGGTTGTAATTTTGGAGATAAAGCTTTCAAGAAACTAATGGATTTCTTGTTGTCAGCACTAAGGCTCCTCTGTTTTACAGTGAAATCTGAAAGGATATTGATGGCATTTGTCTTTGCATTTCATAGGAAATAATCACCCAAACACTTGACGAAGTTTATGTCTCTCTCGGGAGAAGCAGCGTCTGCCCATTAAAGGAAGCCGTGTGAGAGTGTTCTTTCCCACTTACCTTCTTTGGCTATTTCAGAAGCTTTTATTAGAATTCTGATGGCCTGTGTGTAATCTTTATTTTCCAGCATTTTGTCTGAGAGTAATCTGTACGTCCTCAGGAGACTCTCGCAGGCCAACAAGTTGAGAAAGCGGCCTGCCCCATCCTTCCATATCCGCCCCTGCGTCAATTGATGGAATGCTTCATAATGCTCGGCAGCTTCCAGAAGCTGACCTGAAGAATAAGAGCCATTCATAAATATAAACCACAGGCCAGCACATATTTTCAAAAATGTTGTGTACATCTTATGTTTTACTATTAAGTGGGGGGGGAGGGGGGGGGGAAGATCATGAAATATATTCAAGGATTTCTAAGGCTGAAGAAGACCTAAGCTGGAAAGGGTGCTGTCTTCGTGTGGGCCTCAGATACAGCGCTGATTCTGGCTGGACACTTGCTAGAGGGATGCACTTTGCTAGTAGAAATTGACTGGGATTACCGATGTTTAGAGGGAGTATGAAAATCCACTAATAATTATTAATTAGCATCACACTGGCTAACATTTATTTATGTTATGTGCTTTATATGCATTTTTCAATCTTCAGAACAATCATGTGGAATAGAAGAGAAGGCAAGGGTCAGAACTTTGCCCAAGATTGCACGTGTAGTGGGTGTATAGATCCAGGCAATCTGACTAGGGTGCCCAGTCTCCGCACCACTGTCCAGCACTGCTCTCCCACCAGGCAGCATTCTTCATTCTCAAGAAGGATGCTAGTATCTTGAGAAAGGATGCGTCCATTACAAGTTTCAAATTCAAATATTGTGGGTCTTTTCAAAGTTGACAGTACTTTCCAAGCAGGCATTTGTGGACATAATTCTGTTTAATTGTGAATAATTAAAATGTAGCTTAACTGCCTTTCTGGATTGCATTCCCCAATATAGTCCAACTATATATTCTCAAAGCCAAAACTCTAAATTAGTTTTGACTTATTTCATTCCTTGAAATATGCATTAGCCCATTTCTGAAAGAGCAGCTTGCGGCTCCCTACTGGGGAGTGCATTTTACTTGTGCATTGCTTTGTGGAAATGTTCACCTCATCCTGTAATGTAAATACTCTTTTATTGGAGTTCTCTAATTGAAATAAACTGGAAAAGCACTTATATCTAGGTGTTAAAACAGTAGTGGTTAAGGATGAATCCAAACAGCCTGAGTTTCTATCCCAACTTAATTTTATCATTTTTTGTTGTTGAGCCTCAGGCTAATTACTACTCTCCCTGTGCCTGAGTTTAACTCTTCTGTAAAATAGAATTATAGTGAAACTATTCAAGGTGTTTTTGTGAGAAATTAATACAAGTTCAATATCTGATGCAGAGTATGTGATCAATAGACATCGTTACTGTTGATATAGTGATAATAGTTTTTAGAAATCGAACTGGTTGATTGAAATATAGCCACTAACTTATTTTTTAAGTACAACTTCCTTTTTCTGCAAAAGACATAGCTGAGTCCTTATTACCATGTTATTAATAGCTGATTGAATTAACCCTATTTAGGTTCAATGTATTTCCTCAAATAGGATTCACTGGATATTACAGGTCAGATATTATAGCCCCTGCCAAGAGTATGACATATCATTTCCTTCTATTTTTGCATCAAGTTTGTTACTTAATATTATCAGTATTAAAGCATTAAAGAATGCACACATAAAAAAGAATAGTATTCATACAGAAACACAAAAGAGATGGATAATGCCCAGCTTGCCAGCCTGCGAGGCTCAGGGGTTGAGTATCGACCTGTGAACCAGGAGGTCATGGTTTGATTCCCAGTCATGACTCATGCCCGGGTTGCAGGCTCAAAATCCAGTGGGGGACCTGCAGGAAGCAGCTGATCAATGATACTCTCTCATTATTGATATTTCTATATCTCCCTCTCCCTTCCTCTCTGAAATCAACAAAAGTATTTTTAAAAAGGGAGATGGTTAATGAGCAAATAATCTGTACCAAAGTTCGGTAAAGTTGTGGCCTGTCTGGACCCCGCTGTGTCATGCAGAGGAGGGCATATCAGCAAAGACAGGGGAATGTGTACTACAGAGATATTTATAAACTTGTATTATGAAATTTTCACATGGTAAAAGACTACAAAGATGATATTATAAAGACAATCAGCATGATATTATATAAGAACATTTCATTACATGGGTTGATGTTACTATTGAAAAACATCAGAAAACACAAAACATTATCAGTTATACAGGTGAGGAATGGTTTTTCCCCAGCTTTTATTTTCTTTCTCTTATAACTGTCATTTCCTAACGTTTCTATCATCACATTATGTCTATTTGTAATAAGAAATATAAAATAGGAGCTATTTTAAAATAACACCCAATCCTTTTTCATTATTGATACAAATACTCAAGGTTGAAGTTCACTGCTCTAATCTATCTTTACAATTTAACTGACAATTTTTCTTTACCTCCCAAAAAGCAGCATAGTTTGTCATCTCTCCTGCAGCACCTCTCACCAGAAACACCTTTCTCTGAATACCCATGACCCTCATTCTTTAAGAAACTCGAATGAAGCATTGACATATATGTGTGCTATGTTTCCTCCATTAACTATATTTCTACCTGTGAAGTACAGCTCTGCATCCCTGGGAAGATGTATACAAGAGTTCTTTTTCCCATCCAGCACCCAGCTATTCACAAAGCACTGACACATATTTCTCTGTGACCATGTGAATAGGAGATGCTGGATACAGGGAACTGTGAGTAAACCAGATATCTAGTCCAGAAAAAAAAATGGGACTGTAAGGAAACTAGGAAAGACTTAACAACATTGAGGGTCACATACAGTAATCAGATGGAGAGGGTCCAATGTTGTGTTATAAAATAACAGATTTGCTAACAATTTTAGGAGGAGTGCCAGCAGATGAAGCTCTGACTAACCTAACTAATTACAATGACATGCAAATGAGGCATAATGAAGCAAATAAAATACGAGCATTGATAGTCATGTTCAAGATTTGATTTGCAAGGGGGAAAAAAGGGGAAGGGGAAGGCAGAAAGTGGGGAAAGGAGAGGTGGAGGAAATGGGGACGGGGTGACTTAGGCAAGAGTGAAGAAAAGGTGGGGACTGTGTCCTTAGCCCAGACTTCCCCGTTATCGATGCCATCAGGCATCCTGCACAGGTTATCTAACCAGGAATGAGGTAAGGGAGGTACTTGGGACATTGGTGTTGGCCCGGTGCTAGAAACGTGCCTTGGAATTACTGAGAATAGTTGTTTTTGGTTGAGCTTGATTTTTGCTGGGGCATTGGGGCTGGCTAGTAGTGTTTAGCTCATGATGACTGGCCAAGATTCAGCTCTCAGAGAGACTACTTGAGGTCTCCCACAAGGAAGGATGGTGGTTCAAGATGCTCAGGTAAGATGCTAGTCAAAATGGAAAGCTTCCCCCACCTCATACATTATTTGATTTAACGTTAAAAAAAACTGGAGAAGTAAATGTTACTTTTACGCTGAAGAGGAAGCTTGAGGCTCACAAAGGTTAAATAACTTAAATGGCTAAAAACTGACGTTTAGGATTTAAACCTGGGATCACAAAAAACACATACAGCTTTGTACCACCATATCATGTGCCAGTCAACAAACCAAGAGCCAGGACCTCAGGTGGAGTAAATTATTTTCTGGACATAACTCTCTTAAGTAAAAAAGTAACACCTTAATCAATAAAGAAATAAAAAAAGGTAATGCTTAAATTGTGTGATTTCTGGTCTCTTTCCGTTCTATAACTGACTATACTCAGATAATCAAGGTAACCGCTAACATAAAAGCTCAGGTGTTAGCCTCTGATGCGCTTCCGTGGGTCTTTCTAAAGGAATGGGATGCATAACCAGCTATGTGACCTGCATGTAAATGTCTTCCCTGAACCGCGTGGTGACATCTGTGGGGGCACCTGAAATTCCTCGGGTGCCCCAGATGTAGTCACCTGTGGCCATATCTAGCTGTTTATGGTTTCACTGTTGCTTAATTTAATCACTTTGCCACAGACGAGCTCACTGGGGATTCTGACCAGCATTTTACACCGAAGTGTCTACACAGAGGAAGTAAAGTTTTCCAGTCCTTCTCAGATGTAGGGATTCATTTCTAAAATCATTTGGAGGTACAATAAATAGGTCAGTAAATAAGACAGCAAGGATTTTATCTAAATGACCATAAGCACATAAAAGGCTTGGCTAAAACTGCTAAAGGCTGGTCAGACTGAAAGTACGTATTAGATAAAATAGTACAATATTTGATTTAAAATGTTAAAATATACGTCTATCCTATAAAGGGACTATAGTCATCTAAATATGCAAGTATTTCCCTTTAAGCATGATTAACAATGATATGATTTCCATCTAATTTATTTTTCCAACTGTGGATAGGAATTTTAAAGATTTTACTACTTTCTGAGTAAAGACTCTGATATTGAGACTACATATTTATTAAGACATAATACATCTTTTTTGAAATTTAAATTTAATAGGAATACCTTAAATGGTCACATGTGTCAAACACAAGGCCCGCGGGCCAAATCCGTCCCGCCAGGCCTTGCAATGTGGCCCGCACCGCGCTGTCATCACTGCACTCCGCTGCGTTTCCATCACAATGACAGTTTATGACTGTTCAGTAAACCATTCGGCCCGCGATTTAGGCTGGATTTTAGATTTTGGCTCCTTCTCTGATTGAGTTCGACACTCCTATGCTTAAATGGTCATCAATAGAGTGCTCATTTTGACAAAGCTAAATACAAATATAAGTGAAGATCATGAACTAGATTTTCCACTTTGGCTCTTAGCATCTTTTTAGAGCATTTTCCAAGTGTTCATATATAGCCTACTCTTTACCATCAAATAAACTTTAAAAAATAAACTTTAACATATTAGAACCAGGACAGATTTTCAGATTCTACCATCAATCTCATTGACGGACAAGTATCTAGACAACTGCTCTTTTCCGGAATTATCAAATACCAACATTATTTCCTGTTGAAGAAGAGGTCAGAGAGAGAAGAATGATTACACCGAGGTCTCACAAAAATAAGTTAACTGAAATAAGGACAGAAAAGAGAAGGCTTTGGGAATAGTCATAGATGTTAAAAGTCTCCCAAATTACCAGAAAATACTCATCACCGTGAGCAACAAGGATCACAGGGGCCATCACAATAAGGAAGATACATCAACGACTGCTCACCCAAGTGCTTGGCAAGAATATAGAGCATCCGCTAATATTTCCAGTGACTCAGGGAAGAAAATGGAGCCAATGTGTCTTGTTGAACAAACTGGAGATGACCTCCCATCAATATCATCAATGATCAACTTATCTCAGTAAGTGGAGGTAATGTCAGAAAGCACATCTTGGGGACACACCATGAACAAGTGCGTAGAACAAGAGGAGCCAGGTGTGGATAGAAGTAGCCGGAGCCTCAGGGTGGTTGTTTTTCTTTTTTAAAACAATTATATAACATTTACATAAACAATATAAAGGGCTGACACATAAAGGAAATGCATTTTGTTTGCCACATAAAGGAAAGTGCACTTTCAAAATAAAACTGCTAGAAAGGAGTTTCACTTTACCGAAAGCCCACACAACCAAGAAATCCATCCATTTATTTAAAAATACAAACCAAACCCAAACAATGCTGTAAAACGACAGAATGGCTCGGTAGGATTCTAAGACAAACGCTATGCAGAGAAAATAAGATTTTATATATTTGGGTATTTTCCAAATAGTTGTTTGACTCTCTTCCCTGTGCAGCGCCTCTGGAAGTTTATAGATATTTGTGGTATCACAGCAGATGTCTAGAACAAATATTAAGCAAAGGAGAATGTATATGATCTCTCCCATTTTAGTTTTTTTTTTTTAAAGTAGGAAGATTGACTAGATATTAACACAAATGGGTTTAAATGTGAAGCTGCCATAAAAGCAGGAACATAAATGTAATTCTCCCAGCCGCTATTTTGATGCACATTTTTGATTCCATGAATATTTTATGAAATGGCCCAAACTAAAGCCATATAACATTCCTGCATTACTGATGCTTGCGCCCGTAAGCTACGAACATTAGAGGCATGATTGAGTGCATTAAAATGAACTCATTCAGCAGTGCATTGATTACTTGAAGGGGGAGGGAAAAGAAAAAAGAAAAAAAAAAAAAGAAGTTGCTCCACTTAAGAAAACAGCACACAAATCTAAAGTTTGCAATATAATAAGGGGGAGAGTAAGTTTGAATAAAATAATATTTCATAAATAAAGTGTGACTCTGTCTAGACCTGACATTCATTAGGCAAGATGTTAATTATGTCCAAAGATGGCTCCTGGTTTTTGTGTTTTTTGTGTTTTTTTGTTCAGGTAATTTAAAATGTCACAATCTCTAAAATGCTCAAACTGGCCTGCATTAGCTCCATGCATCAGCAGTTCTGAAAGTAGCTAATTATTTCCTTTTCTATCAACTTGTACATTTGCCAGTAGAAATAATGCCACAGAAACAATTGCATGAAAATAATTTGACAGGTCCATAAGGCCTATTTCTTCAGCAGCACTCCTATAAGTCTTAGGCATATTTAGTTCTAAATTGTGCACATTTGTTGAGGAATTTAGGGAAATACTCCACTTTAGTTTAAAGCAGCAACCTAAAGGAACAATAAAGCTTTATGTATATTTTATGACATTTTAATCTGGAGCTACTGGACATCTTTGGCTTCAAGCTACTATTCCATACAATGCAGACATAAAATCTGCTAGAAGCAATATTGAAGAGTAGCAGAAAGAGAAAAATGTTATTGCCCTTTTGTAAAAACAAAAGACACTGCTTTCCATTTCAGTTTAACCGCAAGAACATTTTATATTATCTTTGGGTTTTTACATTCAATTCTGATCATTATAATGGCACTATGCATGCAGAAATAGTTAAGGGCCGGTCCCACTTCCCAGTGGAAACTATCATTTTCCAGGGTTTCTCTCTTGTCAGAGGAGATTTGTTCTATATTATAACCCACTGCACGTCTTTGCAAATGGAACACTGGAAAGCAGAGATTCTGTCCTGCAGCTGAATAGTCTCCCTAATAAACCAGGAAGAAAATGTGCCCATAACTTTTGTTGCTACTTTGGGATACTTAGAAGAAATTTAAGATGCTATTTAGAAAATGAAATTCTTCCTTTATCATTTTGAGCAAAGACTTCAGATGGACATTATAGGAACGCTACCACACCCCTGTTAAAGGGCATGGGTCATTAAGCCAGACAACGGAAAGGATGCCAGGAACACAGACCTAGGAGAAACTCACCAAGGGCTTTCTTACTGATGTTGACAGTGCTGATAAATTGATTTTTAAAATCCAGAAGATTTGCCAGCTGCTGGGAGGCAGGGGACTGGGTGAAAGAGGCGAAGGGATTAAGAAGTACAAATTAGCAGTTTCAAAATAGTCCCAGGGATGTAAACGGCGGCATAGGGAATACAGCCAATAATATTTCGGTAACTCTGTATGGTGCCAAGTGGGCATTGGAAATAGCGAGGGGAACACTTTATAAAGTAGATGATTGTCTAACTACTGTGCTGTACACCTGAAACCAATACAAAAAATAAATAAATAAAATCTAGGAGATCCCTATAATATTTTGGAGGAACTGTTATTAATCGTGTTTGTGATTTCAGAGAGCTACATTGTGGCCAGTGATGGAAACGGTGGGCAAGCTTCACTGGTTTATGTTTGAATCAACATAGGCAGGTAGTTTCTATTCAAGTTTTCTAATTTCGAAGGATTAAGCATTAGACATCTTTGCTCTTACATGTCCATAATCAGAAGTATGAAGATTACTCAGTTTTTAAAATGTGTAATGTTTAAATAGGAAATTCACACTAGCCATTATAAACCTTGTAGAATTCATAGAGTTTACTATTTTCCTCAAATGACAAATTGTTTTACTTTGGTGGTTTCCACCTCACCTTCAAATACTAAGTTAAGGTGTTGTTGACAAGCATAAAAATCTGAGAAATAGTCACTATTGACATCTTATCAACTAATGAATTATATTGCTCTGGACTTAATAATTTAATTCTTACTTAAATTACATAATGTTCCTGACCCTTTTTTATAGAACCTGCATCCAGCGTTTGATATAAGGCAGAGACCAAGGCTTGAACCTCAAACATCATAATATAATTAGACCATTCACACCCTTTCTTGAAGGGCTCTGAAATGAGGATGGCAATGCCAACTTTGGGATGTGGTTGCAAGGGGCATTAAAACAACTGTGCTGGCACCATGCAGAGTGCCTGGGCTTGCACAGATTCAGTAACGTTTCATGTCATGGTATCTATCTGTCGTCCAGTTAGAGCAAATCTGGAGGGGCCGGCTCTATGGACTGCTTTAACACCCAACCAGAGGGAGCAGCGTCACTTATTCCAATTGAGACCCTCCTGAGGTGCTGGCTGGAATCGGTACCCTTCACCTAACTCTCAGCCCTCTCGCTCTCGGACTTCCAAGGAGCTTTTCTGGGGCAGTGCCTCTTGTCAGAGGATCAGAGGCCACACAGCCTCCAGAGCCGTCTGTTCAGTGTGTGGGGACTGGAGGCTCAGTGAAGCTTTCAAGGCCTCCCTGCAAGGCTTTGATAAGGAGAAACCCACAGCAGAGCAGGCACCTCCGAAAGAGGCTGCCTCTCCACACTGCTCGTTAAGCAGTAAATAATTAAAACTCCCCGAAAAAGACAGGTGAAATAGAGGCAGCGCTGTCAGTAGCACAGACATGAAAGAGAAGGGGAAGAAAATGAATTTTAAAAAAATGCAATGAAATAATTCATTTGAAGCTCTAATAAAGTTTCATTTGCAGTCTTGTTTAAAGATATATCAGACTTTAGGGATGTAACCTAATTACATTTTTATTCTAAGTTCCATTCAACGATCTTGGACTTTGGTTCTTTAACACAGATCAAACATGGAATAATTTTCTTGTGGCTATCAATACTTTAAAAGGATCTTCTTGATTAAATACTGTAAGGCCTTATGAACAAGTATATATAGCAGATGGGAAATAAACTGACATGCCTTGAAAAGTGACAACTAATTGACATAGAAAAAGTAATGCTAATTGACTTAACTTATGAAAAATAATTTTTTTTTATTTTTAAACCTCTCCTGAGGATATTTTTTTATGTTGATTTCTAGAGAGAGTGAGGAGGAGAGGGAGAGAGAGAGACATTGATGTGAGAGAAAGAGACCTTAGTTGGTTGCCTCCCTCACCTGCCCCTACTGGGCTGGGGAACCTGCCACCTGGGTATGTGCCCTTGACCAGAAATGAACCTATGACCCCTGGGTCCCAAGGCCGATCCTCTAATCCCTGAGCAAAACTGCCCAGGGCAAAAAAATAACTTTTTAATATTAAATTCACTTTTATTCCAATGTAAAGTGATCAGTTTCTAATACTGATCCAGTCAGGTGCACCTTAGAAAACGTATGCTAGTGCCCACTTTTTGAATCCATTCTTGGAATTTAATCTGGTGAGAATCATCAAAGAGGCAAGCCAGGCAATCATGCAGACTTGAAAAAGCAGATGCTTCCCACAGGCATCAGCCCCAGCGCCTTACTACGGGTGGGTATGTTAGAGCAATCAGGGCTCATTCTTAGACACTCTTTGGCTTTATTTCATATTGTTTCTAGAAAACATGAATGGATTAATGTGTTTACTCTTTCAGAGAATCTTTTTGGAAAAGTTCCCTCCAAAGGGACCTTTAAAATGCAAATTTAGAAGCAGTTTAAAAGTGAGGGGGGAAATAAACAAATATAATTTATGTTTTTAACTATTAAGAGGGAAACATGTTCCCATGAACTTGGGCAGTTGTACTAGAGGTGTGAGCAGACGGGGAAGGACACTGGGGCTGTGGGACCTGGCAGGAGAGCCTCAGAGAGTTGGATCATGATTCAGCAGCAACCATTCGAGGAAAGTTTTGTTGGAGATGTAACCCAAATATCCACAGTGCCCACCAGGAAATATGTTTTCAAGGTAAACACTGAATGAGTTTGCCTTGGTTGGTTCTAGTGCTGTTTTCTTTTGTGGCATTCTGTATGCAATGGAGGCATCATGGTTACAAATTTTAAAATATGAAAGCTACTTAAACAGAAAATAAGAGTGATTCCATAGGTACAGAACAGACTGACAGCTGTCAGGGGGGAGGGGATGGGGAGTTGGGTGAAGGGATTAATCAAAAACAAACAAACCCCCAAACAACAAAAAGGCAGCAAGGTGATTACTAGAGGGAAAAGGAGGGTAGAGGGAGGTAGAGGAGGGTAAAGGGGAAAACTGTGACAGAAAGAGACTGGACTTGGGATGGTAAATGCACAATACAATATACAAATGATGTATTATAGAATTATACACTTGAAACCCATATACTCTTATTAATATCACCTCAATAGATTCAATAAAATTAAAATAAATAAGAGTTATTTAAAACTGAAAATAATCACTTTATGCGTGTAAAAAATCTATTAATAGCAAAAAACAAAGACTTTTTGTCTTACCACTGTTTGGAGCATGAATAAAATGCTAGGTTTAGAGAGACAAAATCAAATGTTAATGTTCCCTACATTAGGCTGACCATTTTATTCAGGTTTGCCCGGGACTTGCTGGTTCCAACACCTAATCCAGTCATGGGAGCCTGCTCAGTCCCAGGTAAATCCTGTGGAGCAGACACCCTAACACTGACCCAAAATACAAAGAATTTTGAAAGTATTTAGCAAAAGTGTAATATATTTTACTGGCAAAACGTATTTTATCAGCATGAGTAAAACACTATGGGAGGAGGGAAGCTTAAAAAGCACTTTAAAATTTTGGTCAAGTATCATTCCCCTTTCTAAATTCATACAGAATTTTTAAACTGTTGTAAAGAGATTAATGTAACTTTCAGCTAATCTAAATTATTTTATTAGAACTACTTTCTAAAAGTGAAATTAATCAATTGATGTATTGAAAATTTTATACTTGCTATGCATTGCTGTATTTCTTCCCAAAACCATTTAAATGATTCAAATTATCACCAGCGATACCTGTATTATTTTAAGAAACCTTAATTTTTTTTTTGCATTTTAAGAAGTGTTAAATGGCATTTCACCATGATTCAAACTGATTTTTGTAGAAGTTTGTTATTTCCCTAAACTAGTACATTCATTACATATCATATTTCCTTTTTGACAAATTGTCTCTTTTTATCTTCTTTCCATAAAATTACAGTCATTTTAACATTTTTTCTTACCAATTGATATATACTTTATATAGAATATAGATACTTGTTCTTTGTCATATATGCTGCATATAAAGTTATATTTTCCCTTTCTCCATTCCCCTACCCTCTATGTGAATACCGATGCTGTTTCTTCCACTGCCATGTCTGGAGTCATCCTTCCTTTCCATCTATTTAGCCAACATACCAGCCCACTCTCCTTGCCAGCCTCAATGCCTCCTTGGTCTTCCCCTGATTCTAGTTCCCCCATTCTAGGTTATCTTACCCACAATTATTGAGCAGCCTAATTCACAGGCAGATGTCAACACGTGACAAAAGCCTGATTGCAGAGCCACCTAAACCTGCCTTCCCCCCTCACTCAGTTTGCTGATCACATTCTCTTCCAATCTGCTCTGCATGAAAAGGCCTCTCTACTGTGCTAGCCTTCCTGGACTTCGTTTTCTTAGGGAGCCAGCCTGTCTATGCACAACCTGGACAGGCTGAAACAGCAGTAAATATTACATCACAAGGGGATCAGATCACTAGTACCCACAGACGGGAAGAGATTCTCACTGAACACTGCATGGGGATCATGGGGTGGCAGTGGGGAAAGAACCATGAAGGCAGATGGTTGGTGAAGCTGGCAAATGATAAAGGACGTCAAAAAGGAGACATTTATTTATTTATTTATAATTTTCTCAGGGTTCATTTTATTCCAGAGCCTTTTATTATTATAGTTTTAATAAACATAGGTAAATCCAGAAGGTCAGCTCTATGAGGTCTCTCTGCTGAGCAAACCTTTGTGCAGAGAAGTGGTTCCAGGAAGTGAAAGAACAGCAGACTAAGATACAGTCTGGGCTCTGCTATGTTTTAGTTCTCATTTAAGCTCTCAGAACCCTGTTTCCTGCAAATCTGCAATGGGGAATAACATCACCTACACCATGCGTGAGAAAAAGCACTTCACACGTTGCATCATACACCTGTGTGTGACTGCCTGTGTGTGTATATTGCAGATACATCTGATTTGCTCTAAGTCCATCTAAATGATACTGTAAGTCAGTTTGGAGAACCATGCAATATTAAGATAGTCTATGTGTGTTTGTGTTGCGCATTTCACAGAGAAGGAAAAGCAAGCTGACAGGGGTATGGAGCTCTGGATTGGGTCATGCACCTGCTACTAACAAACTATGTGGCTATGGCAAAATGTTTAATTACTCTGTTTCAGCTTCCTCATTAGCAAATTAGGGTCTAGACTAGATGAGTTCTAAGATCTAATAGGGCTCTGAAATTCATTCATCTAAAAGAATTGAACAACATTGTTTCCAGTCCAGTTTTAAACAATTGAGAACTATTTCACAATTTTCAAATTCCACACCCAGCTGTTATTCCACAGAGAGGGATTTCTCCTGACCTTTAGTGCCATCCTTATAGCCTCTCTTTTCGCGCATCAACTTAGGAATCATGAAAACCTGTGAAAAATGAATCACCAGAGAATAGTTCTTGTCTTCTTCTATTCTCCACCCAAGCTACTGCCCCTTCAAAGTGTCTGCAGGAGTCTAGTATCCAAATGGAACAATAGGGACAAGCAGAAACCAAGAAAATATGTACCTACTGTGTGCAGAAATGGGATCTTACCATTTGGAAAGGCAACGGGGAAGTTATTCATAGAGTAAGGCCTGCCCTCTCCTGTGGAGGCATCAACAGTGGAGCAGAAGATGAGAGGACAGTGGAGCAGAAGATGGGAGGACTGAGATGCAAGGTCTTAGCTCAAAGGAAGAGAGAGGAGATAAAGGGAGGCACCAAGAGGAAGAACAGCAGCCATTCCCAGCTGGAGCAGGTGAGGGGGTCCCCAATGCAGATCATTCACTGCCATTGCTGGCCTCTCTGAAGACTTTTTGCAGTTTTAACTGGGGGCTCGCCACAGCTGCGGCCTGTTGGTCTGATGCTGAGCTTTCATGGGAAACTGACTCGCTGTCTACTTAAGTAACCTGCACACCTGCGAGAGAGAACATGTGAAAACAGAAAGCAGCGTTTATGTAGGCCTACGTGCCACATGTGCCAAGCAGGACACCAGGCATTTCGCTTATCTCATTTAATCATCAAAATAATTCTCTGAAGAGCTAGAATTGATTTATTATTATTTTGAAATAATGAAGAGTGGTACAAAGAAGTTAATTTTAGGCTCTGTCTCTGCTTTTTATAAACTGATATTTTTCTTTCCCTAATAAGTAAAGAAGTTGACAGAGCTTTAAAAGACTGATTTTTCAATAGACATTTAAGCAACCCTGGGAAATCAGAGCTGGATGTGAACTAAGAGCAAAGTGCATGTGTTCACACTCCCTCACGTCAGAGACGAGGAGAGTAAGATCCACACAGTTACTAGCCAATGACAATGTCAAGAGAACCCAAGTTCATTGACCCACCTAATAGTTTCTCCTCTGCTAGACTTCACCTGCATGCTTGTGCTTCAATGCCGTTAGGTTAAGCATCTAAACAAAGATAATCATTCAGCATTTATCAGCTAACACTAATTTAATTCTTGTGAGTGCTTTTCTTAAAGCTGTGACCCATATTTCTAATACTCCTGTAGCTTTGAGCTTCCCTTGCTATCTGAAAACCAATTAACAATTCACATCGCCCCCACTCTTCTACTTCATTAATAATGGGATTGGATCTATAATAGTTCTTGAATCGTCACTATAATTTCTTTTTGCATTTTTTAATTTGAATTCTGCATTGCTTAAAGTATTACATAAGTCTCATCTTCCCCCCCCCCCTCCCCCGACCTCTCCCTGGCCACTCCCATCTATTATTTCTTACTAACTTCAAAAACCTTCTGCCCTTTCCTATGCTTTTTAATCCAATGGATTTTTTTTTTTAAAAAAAAATTAGCTAGCTTTTCCCCTAATTAAAAAGCAACGCATACATAAGGTAACCAGTTCTTTGGTGTGAAAGGGCACATATGCAGAATGCACCTGCCTTCCTTCCATATCCTCAGCATGCTTCTCCAGAGGCACTTCGGTGGAGATGAGATGTTGTGCATTTGATGGGTTTTAAATCCCCTCAACAGCGCTTACATCTCTATTAATTTTTAATAAAATGAAAGAGAAAATAAAACACCACACTAAAAACTGATATATCCTTTGCATTTCCTTTAGTTATTAAGGCTGTTTTTCTAATAAACTGGCAAACATTATTCCATGACAAATAAGAAATTACCCTGAAATTTCTATCAATTTTGATGGGGCATCTTTGATGATATTAAAATCTTTGATGATATTGTTGTATTTTAACCTTTTTTTTGTGAGAACTGAATACTCTGATGATAAATTTCGTTTAAAATACCAATGAAGAAACATATTTACTAAATGAAGTCATGTTTATAATGGAATAGGGAATAAGGTAAAAAAAAAAAAAAGCCAAAACTGTTGGGGAAGATTGTTTATGGGAGATGTTAGGAGAATACAGAAACATCTCCTCATATTATTTTAGATAGTATCCAGTTGATCACCACCAACCACAAATGTCTTAACTGTCAGAGCTTGAAATGAAGGAACATGACATTCGTCACACATCCTCACATCACTCTACCATTATTGTAATTCCCTATTGCCCTCGAAGTGACATCTTTTCTTTTTAAGTTAGGAAAAATTACTGACACCATTTCCAATACTGTGTTAGTTTCCTGGGGCTGCCCCTACAAAGTACCACAGACTGGGTGGCATCAGCAGAGTTCATTCTTTCTCATCTCTGGAGGCTGTAAGTCTGAACCAGGAGGTCACCTGGGCTGCTTCTGGCTGGGCTGTAGGGAGAACCCACTCAGTGCCACCCTCTGGGTCTTGGTAGCTTCGAGGGTCCCTTGGCTTGTAGATGATGTTCTCCGTGTCTTCACATTACTTTCCCTCTGCAAACATCTGTCTCTCTGCCCAATCTCCTCCTTCCCAGGAGGACACCAGCCATTAGGGTCCGCCTTAATGACCTCATCGTATCTCGATCTCCTACAAATATTGGAGGTTCAGAATTCAACATCTTTTTGGGGTCCGCAAATCAACCCATAACAAATGTGATTGGAAATTCTCTCTCAAATGAGTAAATAGGAAGTGCCAGTAGTGTTACAACACTTGTCCTGACTGGCAGTGCAGTTACTAAGTGCTGTCAGCACCAAACCTGGAGAAGCAAAGCGAAAGAGTGTGATCCCATGACAGGAGTCTGCGGGCTGCCGAAAAGGTCCTCTTCCTCCACCAAGCAAACAGAGAACTAGAATCACAGACAGGGTCACAGTGTGAAGCACATGGGGCTTACGCCCATGGCAAATCTGAGGTCCAGGCAGAGAGGGGACAGAGCAAAAGGATCAGGCTGTGTAAGAGGACAGTGCTAAGAGGCTTCACGGCAGGAGGCCTCCATTTGAAAAAATAAGAGCTGGTCTTTTTGGCTGTGCCACCAATCAGCCTAACACCCAGATTGCTGAACAAGGAAAATGCTATCCCCCCCACACATGTAGGGCTTGGGCTTGGAGGAGTTGAATTGGTTGCTGCGAGAGCTGTTGCAAGAGGAATGCTTTGTTTTCCTTACATCCCCTACACCCCTTGATGAGAAGCATCCTATTTAGTCCTGGTATTTAAAGGCAAGCAGGGTGGACAGTCTGCCCTGGCTCTGTTCACTGGCCATTGGAGCTGGTAGAATCCCCTGCTTCTACCTAGAATTGGGAGGGGGAGCATTTGTAGGAACAGCACCTCATTCAAGTCCACTGTCTACTGGGCATTCTTCCAGGACAGCAGTTTGATCCTCTCTTGCTTTAACTCACTGGTTCTCTTCTACCTTGATCAGTTCTTGAAAACATCTAGACATGGAGGGGGAGGGGGGTCAGGGGTGGGCTCCTTTTGAAGCTCAGAGTCTTGCTCATGGTCCTAGCTTTGTCCTAATTCATAAAGATCATGACATCTGTGCCCATAATCTCTTTAGAACTTAAAGATTTAAGAGGTAAGGGTTAACTCGTCCAGCACTGATCCCCTGCAGGCTGGTTTCCTAGAAAATAAGATGGACTCTAAGAAAGTTCCATGGAAACCAGTTAGGCTCATTGCTTTTAAGGAAATCAATCCTGACCTATTGCAAGGCTTGGGCCCCATTCCCTCTCTCCTGACAGGGGAGAGGTTGATGCTCCCCTGACAGTGAATGCCTGCGTGAGAAATCTTGCTATTTTATGCAATATTCTATGGCTACAACCCCAGGCACAGCCCTCAGCCCCCATGCTTTTCCTCCACCCCCTCTGTAGATCGTGCATGGGAGGGAGTCTGTGACCTCAAAGCCTAGATGCTGAGCTGGCAGAATATGGCTGGTTATCAAGGCTCTGCCACATCATATTGCTATTCCGTCTGGAACCTGATCACACCAGGAGTTGGACGATACTTCCCTGAACATACAGCATCCAATGAAAGGGCAGTGGGGGACCAGCACTCCTGCTGCCGCTCCTGTCTCTGGGAGCCGTCCTTAAGCAGTGCTGCTCCAGCAGGCCTGCTGTGAGCGCTTCTGACCAATTACCTGGTTAGCATGCCCGCTGTCCCAGCAAGCTGGGTGTCCATCCAGGGCCAGGCCACGGCCTCCTGGTAACAAGTCGAGGGACTGGAGGTAGATTAAAGGCCAAGAATGGAGAGGAAGAGTCTGCTGGTGGTGCTGTGACCAGCCTTCAGGATTGCCAGTTAGTGACCAAGAGTCAGTCCAGTGTGTCTCCAAACACTACCCTCTACTGGTGCCCGCTGGGCCCTGGCAAACCACACTGACACTATTTAGAATCTGTCTGGGTCAACACTAATTCTACCAGTAAGACCTGAGCAAGCTAACCAAGATAATGCTATCTTGCCTCAGTCGCAAGGAGAACTTGAGATCAATGCTGTAGATCCTGGTTTGCCTTAATCAATCCCTGGGCTTTGGTAATGCACAGTAATGGCTTTCTGATATAGATGGTGTGCACTCCCTAAGCTGTTCCAATAATGGCTCCCCCTGCTCATCTTCCATGATATCACCCAACATCTATTTCTAATCCTCCTCCTGATCTCCCACAGGCAAGTCCAGACTCAAAGCCCATATGAGTTGGAATAGAAGAGGTTGATACCAGAGTGAGAGATGATAATTAGAAGCTATCCATTGGAATTGGGGGAGGAGTGACAGCACAAAAAGCAGGCAGAAAATTAAAGGTTAATTTGTCCAAGTCTGATGACCCTCCATGCTGGTCTCCTACAAAAGAGACTGGCCTTCTGCAGGGCTCCACGGAAACCAGCTGGTCCCTAGTAGTAAGTCCATTAATTTGGTCAAAAGCAAAGTTTGAACGCAGATTCTAAATCATTGGAAGAGGCAGAGAAAAAGGTTCTGGTACTTGCTCAACTATAAACACTGATGTGGTCAACACTTCTCTAGCTCCTCAGCTCCCAATAAAGCTGCAAGGCCTGTACCCAGTTCCTTGATCATGTCAGGGACGGGCTTGGGGCTGCATCTGATCTCTAAAGCTGACCTGGCAGGAAAGGATCGAAGCTAAGGTTGTACTATATCATGGTGTTTTCATTGTCCTTGCCCGAGAAGGACCCAGTGCTTTCCTAATCATGTCTTTTAAAAAGCCCTCTCTCTCCCCAGGTCTGACACCTGGCCCACTAACCCTCTCAATGGGCATATCTCCTATTGATCAGTGTCTGAGAGCTTTCCCCAATGCTCTAGACATGGGATGAATGCTCTCTGTCTCTCTGTCCTGTTTGCATGAAAAAGTCCTTACAAATAGTTCACAATTCTGACTGAAGATACAACCACAGATTTGCACAAGTGTTTGGCAGCCCATGACCAGTCCATGTCTACCGCTCCAGCTACATTCAAAATACCTGACCTGAAGAATGAAACTGCCGGCCCTTGAGCCAATGGAGATCAGGCACACTGTACAAGAGGCCTCTCTTTAGCAGCACTGGGGGTTAGAACCTGTCTGCTGTGCTTAATCTGGCCAGGGGGCTCTGGGTGAGGCTCTGCTCCCATATGTGCCACTGGCTAAACACTGGCCCTAATGGTACTCAGGTGCCCAGACCCTGTGACAATGGCCTCTGCTCAAATTCGTTTGCTCTCTGGTTCCCTGAGGGTGCTGGAGCCATGCCTTGGGCTGCAGCCTGCTCGGTTGGGCCCTGACAATCCGCCTTTTGCCATCTGCCGGCTGGTACCCTGCTTTAACCTGAATGGGCACCGCTGGAATCAGGGTGCTGCCACCTGTCCCTGAGCACAGCTGCCCCGTAGCTGTTGCTGTGGGACCTCCATTAGCTTGTCCAAACCAATCAGGTCAGATATGCGGAAGCTACACCATTGTCACCTCAGTGGGAACCCTACAGCAAGGTGAGTCCCCATTCCACTCCAGCCACATATTTTTGATATCTCTACTTTACCCCCTTCATGAAAATTCTACCCCAATATAAAAGCTACACCAATAATTACACCATTGCTGGGTACAGTACATAACCAAAGGCAGTCTCTAGAATTTCCATCAATACCAACTCAGCCACTTTACCCATCAGGCAGTCAAGGCATGCTTCTCAGGGCCTATGAACTGATTAAGGCCAAAGAAAAATAATTCAGATCTGAAAAAAAGTAGTTGCAAAACAAAACAACACAACCTGAAGATAAGTTTATAGTCAAAATTTTCTATTTACTATGGAATCCTATTACATGATGGGGCATCTAAATGTAAGCCAGCCAACAACCTGCTCTCAGGGCAACCTCACCCTGATCACATTTCCCAAATGCATCCTCACTCTCAGCCACTAAAATGATGTGGGCAACCAGGGTGCCATGGTTACTGATCAAGATTACTAGGCGCTTCAATATTTGTTGAATGAGTAAATGAATGAATGAATGAATGAATGAAGCAATGAATAAATTCTCCAATAGAAGAAATACATTAAAAGGTTAATTTTTTTATTTTTTAAATAAATTACTTTTAATTTTGCAAGATGAAAAGTTCTGAAGTTTGTTTATATGATAATGTGAATATATTTAACACCATTGAACTTAGAAATAATTCAGATGGCCAATTTTGTTATATAGTTGGTTGTTTTTTTTGTGTGTGTTTGTTTTTTTTTTTACCACAATAAACATTTTTTTTTGAGAAATCAAATCAAATATTAAAAATCAGAAATAAATTTTTTAGAAAAATTCAGAATATACTTATTGGTAGCTATCTGAATCTTATCAGTCCACTTTTTTAAATTTTCATAATATAGCCCTATCTTACTTACCCCTTATTTTCTGATATTATTTCTTATATCTCTTGTGACTTGTTTTGGGATCCGAAATTGACAGTTTCATTATTTGATTTGTCATCATAGGTGACAGAATTTTATGGCTTCAATTATAAAAACAAACCAAAAAGCAATTTTTATTTTATTCATTTGGGGGGTTCCTATAGTTGACAGCAAAGTGCAGCATTATACTTTAGCATATGATCTTCAGGAACTTTTAGAATTAGCTCATTATAAAAGTAAAGCAATTATGTGTTTGTGTGGAGCAGGGGCTACTTGCAACAGGCTCTGAAGCTAGCTGACTAATTAATACCAGTTAGCACTAACTAGCTTTCCCTCATTGTGCCACAGTTTCCTCATCCTCAAAATGAAGATACTCTTTAAAAGCTTTAAAAAAAGTATTTATCTCACTTGTGAAATGGAAATAGTAATTTTTAAAAGCTTAAGCAAAAATATCACTTTGAATCTTACTTTATTTAAATAAGAACTTACCCCATTTTTACAGATTAAAAAACATAACATATTTTTATCTTCAGATATATTTTCTACCCACTATCCTTACATAAATAATTGTAACTCTTAAATTTCTACTTGCAGTCCTTATTAAACCACCATACAAAATATGTTTCTGACAATATTTTGTTGTTTTAGACTTTGGCTTGCCTTAAGATAACATTGCTAGCTATGAAGTTATTTTTAAAAAGAACATTTCTTTCAGAAATTGCTATAAAATCATGATGAGTCATATCTGAGTTTTTTAGATATTCTTTGTTTTTTGTATAGGGGCACTTGGAAAAATCCCCATTTTCACACATGAGAAATCAAATTAAAATGAACAAAGAGAGCACTAAGAAAGGAAAAACAATTCAAAATGGTGCAGCATGTTTGTGAATGAAGGATGCATTGGGGGTGGGGGAAGCTTTCTCTTTGTGATGCTGCTGGGGCAGAGGTAAGACGCAAGCAACACTGAAGGTGAGTCCATAAGTCATGCCTTTGCTTTTGAATCTCAATAACTTACATTTTTATAAAGCCTTTTATAAAGGGCTTTTTGTCAACCCCCACATGCCTTCTGATTGCCTGGACTCTGGATCCTCCAAGGCACCCAAAGCATCCAGGCTGATGGCCACTCACCATCTTCCTCAAAGAGAAGTCCCATGTGTCCATGTGCCTCAGCTTCTTTCTTCCCACCGTCAATTTTGATCATTTGAGCAATCTCATAACATCTTTTGTAGAAGTGGTTCCTTACCCACTTGTCTTCAGAATTATTGAAGTAACAGGCCAGAGCATACAAGTTATCATAGACATCTTCAAAAAGTCCTTCAAAGAGAGAAAAACATCATAAGCTGCATTAGAAAAATGTCTCATGACATCCTTTCAAATGGCAAACCAATACAGGGACATTTTGTTTTTCCTTTAAAATATGATTAACTACATTTAAAACTTGAAATGCAAAAGTTAATGTATATTAGCTATTAAAGTAGTTGCATTAATTAAAGAATATGTATATGAGAAAAGCAACAAAAAAAAATCTTCCCCAAAACTTAGCACATGTTAGAAACGGACATACCCTTTGGTTAAATCACTAGATTTTATATCGATATATAAGACAAAAGACAACAACATATAGTAGCAATGTGCTCAGTGCTTTCAGAAGAAATGAGTATGGATTACCATTAAAAACTTTTCTCACAAAAGAATTAAAAAGTAAATACAGAGAAAGCAAGGTTTCTTAACTTACGGAAAAAAGATAATATAAGCTGATAGAATATGAAAATGGCAAGGTTTTTCACTCAGAAGAAAAACAAGCAGGAGGCTTATAAGAAAAAATCAAGAATGAGTGAATTAAATGGAATACTACACTGCGGTGAAAAAAGAAGGAGTTCGTACCATTTGCAACAGCATGAATGGACCTGGAGAGCATTATGCTAAGCAAAATAAGCAAGGCAGAGAAAGATAAATATCACATGAGCTCACTCATTTGTGAAATATAATGAACAACATAAACTGATGAACAAAAACAGATCGAGAGACAAAGAAGCATCCATCAGAGCATCAAACCTCAGAGGGGAAGGTATGGGAGGGTGGGAATAAGGGGAAGAGATCAACCAAAGGACTTCTATGCATGCATTTAAGCCTGACCAATGGACACAGACACCAGGGAGTTGAGGTCATGAGTGGGGGGAGGGGGAATCGGGGAATAAGGATACATACCTTAATCAATAAAGAAAAAAAAATGACTCAATAAGTTCCATACACTTTCTAGCAATGTTTCCAGCCATGATTTACCAGCAACACTAAGAAAGAGTGGATTGCTATGCTTTTGTTTTCTATGAGTACCTTTTTCTGTTGAAAATGCATTAATACTAGTCATCCCTGTCACTCAAACAGTATTAGTTTATTAGTTGTTAGTGTGTTAAAGCTACCCTTTCCCCTGAAGTGGCATCTGACCTATTTGTGCTAAAGAAAAAAAAAGTGTATTAATCCTTTGTGAATCAGTCTTATAAATCCCACTGTCATCAATCATAAATTTGAATCAAAACATCATGTGTTTATAAATTGTGTCTCAATCCTGTAAACTCCAACCTATTGGTGAATCTGAACAAATTCAGAATCATTATGTTTTTTTGCCTTTGTGCAAAAAGCACACTTGCAAATATGTGGTAGCCTTGGATTACCTTTCCAGGGATTTTAAAAACACACAATCATTATTATTCACAGATATACTCCTGAAAAGATTACAATTGTAAAAAATATTTATAGATTGCCCACAAGCATTCCTGTAAGATTAAAGTTGAATCACTGAGGAAACTAAGCTGACTAGAACTGTACATAAGTCACTCCAATGTTCCAAATGAAATTTCTAAAACCAAAGTCATTCCTTTACATATATTGCTTCATAATTCCACGGGAAATTAGATTGACCTCAAAATAGGAATTATATCTAAAAATAAAGTAAAACAAAAAAGTTTTCCCTGTCGGCCTCTTTTTTAAAAAGATTCCGGAGAGCCATCCTGCAGCAGCACAGAGAAAAGGCGGAGACTAACCTGAGGCAGTGGGTGGGTGATGAAGGCTTGGCAGGTGAAAGGGGGTTAGAGAGGCAAAGGGGGGAAAAAGGGACATATATAATATTTTCAACAATAAAGATTTATTTATAAAAATAAAGTCAAGTGTAAATAATGTTTGAATTATCTATTGATTCGGCTGCCCATTGCCCTTATTGTCATCTCTTCTCTAGCCCCATGGGGCACAGAGCCATAATCATAATGGTACAGAGATTACTCACAACAGGTGATATAAGAAACATTATCAGGGACAAAGAAACACTTTAACAAATGGAAAATAATCCAAAAAGCAATAACTGGCTTACTTTAAACACTTCTTTGCTAGAAAACAGAAAATGTTTTGTAAAATAATTTAAATAAGTCTAGGTTCCCGCTCCATAAGTCTTAAGAGACATAACTGACCCCAAGATGGCTATTGTTAGTGTCACAGGTTTGATAAAATGAACTTCATGGTAACACTAGAGTGACAATCTTTCCAATGAGAAGAGATATGAATGCTTAGAGATATGCTACTTCAGGGTAAATGTCTCAGATCCTACAACCACATGCAATGGAATCTTGAGGTATTATATTATTAACAGATTTCTATATATTACATGAAGTGTGTGTGTGCACATGTGCATGTTTTAAGATTTAGGATTAATCCAAGTTAGTAAGAGTGAATGTGAATACTCTGTATAATATTTTTTATTTCAGAGAATGTATTCTTTATTTCTAGTTGATTCCTTATTATTTTTTGTTGATCCCTTATTATTTCTAGTTGATCCCTTTTCATATCCTCATAGGTCTTGTTTATTTTAATGGCCTTTTCTAGGAAATTCTTGAAAAACCTTATAAGCGTGGTTTTAAACTCTATATCCAGTCACTTTTTGTCCTCCATTTCTTTCGTTTGTGATCTGTTTCCTTGTCTTGGCATTTTCTCAGCTTCCCTGAGTTGGTAGCCTTAAAAGTCTCTGTGTTCAGCTTGGATGGGGCGGAGTTTCAGGGTGGAGCCTACTGCCTTGACTTCTGTCAGCCCCGCCCTATGAGGCTACTGAGTCTCAGTGTTCCTCAGTGTCCTTAGGTACTCGCCGCAAGCACCTCTGAGAGAAAGGTGCCCTTGAGTTTCGCCCGCTACCAAACAGTCTAGTCTCTCTCCCAATGACCCCAGAACTCGGGTTCAGTTTGGTTGGAAGTGGGGTTCAGAGGAGTCTGGAGCTTTTGTCTCCCTGCTAGAGCAATCCCACGGCACAATCAACACTCCGTTCTCTGTGAGCAATTAGCGCGCCTCCGGGACTGCCTTTCGCTGCTCCCCTGAGGTTCCGCCTTACAGTCCGGGCTCCCTCCTTATGTGTCTGGGTCCCCAGGGTCTAGCCCAGAACTGGAGTTCAACACAGTCTGGAACTTTTATTTCCTTCCCACTAGGGAACACCAGCCAGGCACTCAGCCTCCTCCTCCTCTCCAGCTCCGTCCTCTCCAGCTCCATCCTCTCCACGTGTACAACGTGTCTCCGTACCTTACGCTTTTACAGCTTCTCTGATTTTCCTTCTGGTTTTCTCTTTCCTTCTCATTGTAGAATTTCCAGTCAGTGGACCTTCCTGCAGTTCTGGGAAATGTCCATCTTGTATTTTAGTTGTATTTTATTGAAATTGTTGTGTGAGGCTGCAGTTAGGTGCTTACCTATGCCGCTATCTTGGTTTCTCTCCCTGTTGCTATCTTCTGATGCTGTTTCCATGGCCCCATCAATTCCCCCATTGTAGCATTAAGTAACAAAATGATGCCTAATATTTTCTCATTGAAAGGCCTGAAGTGAAATGTAGGCATTGTCATGCTAGGGCCTGAGCTTCTCTCTCTAAGTCCTATGATACTTTCACACAAGAAGTTTAAGTAAATAATGATTTAGAAAACCAAATAAATGTAAAAATCTAGGATTTCCTGTCTTTGATGATATAAAATGACTAATTTCTAATATGCAACTAAGAAATACTAATGACAACAAGATCAGTATTATAGTAGAGATTAAAATATTTTCTTCAATACATGAAACATAGTGACTTTCTGGAAAATTTTAGGACAAACAAAGTCCTAAAAAAAAGAATCTGTAAGAAACAATGTGATGGAATATGTAAAATTAACAATTTTATTTATAATTATGATTTGCAGCTTTTCATTCTTCTCACTATTTACTAATAAAAATTCTGATTGAAATCTATTTTATTTATTGATGAAACTCTCAAGTTCCATTATATAAATACTAGAAAAATCAGTATAATTTTCAAATTCTATTGCTCTTTGAAAGTTTCTCCTCAGTGAAAGTCAATGTTCAGTTCATATATAAAGAAGAACTTTGGAAAGTTTCATAGTTAAGGATACAGAAGATTTTAATACATCGGAAAGTTGTGGAGATGGTATTAGGTGCTATTCCTTGTTTCCTCTGGTTTGCAATGACATCACCATAATACCCTTGTGTCTGGGGCAGCCCTGTGATTCAAGATACTGGCATTTATTTCATAAAGATGCTTATTTGACTAGTTTATATTGTGCTAAAATGTCTTCATGTCTTAAATTCATACATGAAACAGTTTTTTAAAATATATTTTTATTGTTGACAGTATTAAATATCTCCTTTTCTCCCCTCCTTTGTTACCCTCCATCTAGTCCCTACCTATCTTCTCAGGGCTTCCCCACCCTATTGCTCATGTCCATGGGCAATGCATATCTATATCTATATATATAAAAGCTTAAGTGACCATTGCGACCGAACAACTGAACAACTAGTTGACCAGTTGCTTTGATGCACATTGACCACCCGGGGGCAGATACTTAATTCAGGAGCTTCCCCCTAGTGGTCAGTGACCTCCCAAAGCCAAGCTCCCTCAGTCCCTTCTCCCAGCTGGCTGGCCCTGATCACTCTGATGGAGACTGGGCAAGATGGCCCTGATCAGCCCCAATCACTGGCCAGGCCTAAGGACTCCACCTATGTACAACTTTGTGCACCAGGCCTCTAGTCCTAATATATAAAAACCCAGGGTCCATAACGACTATCTGAAGGCTCGACCAAACACTGGAAGTTAGTCCTGCAGTCAGTGCTGGGTTCCCGTGGTGACCCAGCACTGATTGCTGAGGGGGCTGCAGATCAGGCATGAAGAGAGGCCCGAAGAGAGGCAGGATCTGATCTGCAGCCACCATGCAGCTATTGATCAGCTGTTGCCTCTCTCTGGGCTTCACCAGCAGCCACGCCTCTGTTTCTCTCCAGGCCTCCTTGGGGGCTGCTGATCAGCCCCACCTCACTGACCAGGTATAGAGATATGCCCAGAGATGCTGACTGGCATAGAAACTGACCAATCAAAACCAAATCTGGGTGAACTTTGAGGAGCCAACAGCTGCCTAGGAGGCAGAGCTGACTGACATAGAAACCGACCAATCAGAACCAAATTGGCCGGCAGGGGAGGCCAGTTAGGGGCAATCAGGCAGGCATGCAGAGGCAGGTAGGGGTGATCAGGCAGGAAAGCAGGTGAGTGATTAGGAGTCCCAGATTATGAGAGGGATGTCTGACTATGGGATCGGGCCTACACTGGCAGTTGGACATCCCCCAAGGGGTCCCTGATTGGAGAGGGTGCAGGCTGGGCTGAGGATACCCCCTCCCTCCGTGTATGAATTTCATGCACTGGGCCACTAGTAAGTATATAAGTTCTTTGGTTTATCTCTCCTTGTTCCCCTACCCCCAAATCAAGACATATCAATATATAAGAAACAATTTGGAATCCTCCCTGCACTTACTTTTCCTTTCAGCCATCTCAGCCCTGGTCAGGTAGAGGTAGAATTGGTCCAGCTTATCAGGCTGCTCCTCCAGGGGTTTCTGCACCCAGAAGACAGACCTGAGCTTTGCAGCCTCCCTCAGGGCGTCCCACTTCTCCATCAGGGCGAAGAGCTCAGTGAAGGACTTGTGATACCCATCTCGCAGCATGTCCACGCAGATGTTCTTCTTGTATGAGTTCCGGTAACTGGGAGTGAGAATCAGAACACTCAGAATGTTATGTTCATTCTTGAAGTCTATGCAGTGTTTTTATCCTATAATAATGAAAGGTTGAATCATGCTGCCCCCCCCCTTTTTCCCCCCTAAGTGAAAGCACTGAAAACTAACCACTGAACAAGTTCAGTTTAATGAAAGGTGCCAGGAGCTATCTAAACTCAGTAGTTTTAACAAAAATACATTATAAAAATATATCAATTTTAAAGCTGAGCTCCCTTTGATATGGACAAACATGCTAGGTAGTTGACTGATGTCTTAGTCTGTTTGAGCTGCTGTAACAAAATATTACTGAGTAGCTTATCTACAAAAGAAATTTATCGCTCATAGTTCTGGAGGTTAGAAGTTCAAGATCATCAGTATCAGTGTGGTTTGTGCTGGTCCCTGTTAGCTGTGCTGGGCTCTCACATAGTGGAAGGGGCTAGGGATCTCTCTGGAGCCTCTTTTATAAGTTACTAATTCCATTCATGAGGTATCTACCCATGACCTGAGCACCTCCCAAAGCCCCTATTTACTACCACTTCCAGAGATTAGGATTTCAACGTATGAATTTGGACACTAAACATTCCAGACCACAGCAATTGATGACATCCAAAAGCACTTGATATAATAGACTTTTACCAAAACAAAAAACCAATAACCCGAGCAAACAAACAAAAAATGTGAAATATTTTAATATCAAAGCATGCATTCTAGAGTAAATAGTTTCACTGTATATTATGGAGGCTCGTCGTTCATTCATTCATTCATTCATTCATGCAGAATATGTTCTTTGAAAGGAATATTCTATTTACTTATTCAAAAAATTGCTATTGAGGTTCCTGCTAAGCACCAACCACTGCTCTAGACCATTTAGGTTCAATACTCTGGGGAGTTTGTACTCTTATGGGATAAAACGATCTGTATAATAAAAGGGTAATATGCAAATGGTTGGGAGGCCCTCATGCATAATGACCAATCAGCAGGCTGCATGCACAGCAAGTATAGGCAGGTGGAGACTTGCATCATGCCATTACAATCCATCACCAGGAGGCCAGGGGCCCAGTGGAGTCCTTTGCGTGCCTCTATTGGGGTCCAGAGGCCCAGCCCGGAGGTAGGGCCTGGTGGAGGCCTCCATGTGGCAAGGCCTGGGGGTCCCACAGCTCTGCATGGCATGGAGGCAGGACCTCCAGCTCCGGCCTACCTCTTTGGGGCAATCCATCCAGGAGCCCTGAATGGGTGGGTGGGTCCTATCTCTTTGGGGCAATGGATCACGGGGCTCCTGCACTGTGACATGGCTCAGGCCAGGCTTGGGGACCCCTCCCTCCCCAAGTGCACAAATTTCATACACCAGGCCACTAGTCAACAAATAAACAAATAATAAATAATTTCAGATGCAAATTGCCATGCATGAAATAGGATGTAAAAAGATGAATATTTTAGATTCTTCTTTTTAATAAATAGAAGACATATAATAATATTTAAATATTTAGAACAACTGACTTGATGTGATACTACCTGCAATAAAAATTTCAGTGTGACCCTGGCTAGTTTGGCTCAGGGGATAGAGCATTGGCCTTTGGACTGAAGGGTCCCAGGTTCGATTCCAATCAAGGGCACATGCCAGGTTGTGGGCTCAATGCCCAGTAGGGGGTGTGAAGGAGGCATCCAATCAATGATTCTCTCTCATCATTGATGTTTCTATTTCTCCCTCTCCCTTCCTCTCTGAAATCAATAAAAATATATATAAAAAAATTTCTGTGTGGAGTGGAAAAAGACTAGAATTAGTCAAAACACCCAAAGTCTGGGTCAGAATACCCAGGACTGCAAAATCCCCCTGAACCTAATTTCTTGTCACCTGTGAAGTGTGCATATTAATATATGCCATACCTTCATGGCAGGAGAAAATAACATATTTGAGTTCCTGCCTTCTACTCATGAGGGAGTATGGAGAGGATGCAAGCCCATGTCTTCTCTCCTGCCCTCCCCACAATGCCATAGGAAGGGGATGAATGCTAATGGCTACTGTGTGGACTGCCCACTGGGGACAGGAAGAGGACACAGTTACACCTCTGAGAATAAGAAGCACTAGGGGGGACGGAGGAAGTCAGGTCAGTATATTTCCAGAGCTGATGGAAAAGGATGGATCGTGTGCATCAGAGATGGACACCTGTATAGACCCTCACAGGTTAGGGAAACATTCAATGACAAGAAAGAGAAAACTGGGCTCTCATTGCCTTTAACAGGAGAGGCTTATGTTTCTCACAGCACAAGACGCCTAAAAGTAGGCTGCTACTGGCCGTGGTGCAGTGGCAAGAACCTTATTTTAACCTTTCCTTCATGCTTGTCCCCTGCTGGTCACTGGAGGAGTTCTCCAACTCCCAATGGTCATTTCCACCTTCAAGGCCGCAGAAAAGGGGAGGATGTGATGGCACCAGCTGTGTCTTTCCCTATTACTGGGGAAAAGAGAAACAGTTGTGCAACTACTAAAAGATGTCCACTTTGGTTCCACTGGCCAGAACCCTGTCCCACGGACATCCTTGCTATTATAAAAGGAGACTAGAAAAACAAAGGTTCTGCCTGTTCTAGGGCACCTTGCTACCCTACACAAAACTAGAGTTATGCTGGCAAAGAAGCAGGGAGAAATGGATACAGAGAGGCAAAGCCACTGTCTATCACAAGGTCCTAGAAGATCTGGAAGTGAACGCTGACAAACCCTGGTGCTCAGGGATGCCGGATAAAACCGGGCCAGATGCCCAGTTTAATTTGAATGTCATACAATGGATCTGAGGGAAATGAAGGAGATAAATAGAAGCAGGTAGATTCAACGCATAGTTAGGAGAGAAAAATAGTGATTATTCGATCAGTGAATGAATGTTAAGGGTGATAGGAAGAGAGAAGCTAAGATGACATCAGGTTTTTGGAGGGGTAATTTGCTGAAGAGAACACAAAAGGATGAACAGTTTGGGGGGAAAATTATGAATTTGAATTCAGATAACTTTCGATTGAGGAGCCTAACAGAATATCCAACGGGTACCCCTAAAGAGAGTTTTAGGGTGGCATAGAAGGTCTGAGAGAACAAGGGGCTAGAAATCCAACCAGGCTTCAAACAAGCACTGGCACAAATGTAGGTCTGTGACTGAGCTGCCAGCATGTTTTCCTGTGAGTGAGGAGAGCATTCTGGAGCAGAAATAAAGACTAGTATATATGAACAAAAATTAGACTATTCATTTTAAACAATTAAAAACAAGCACTAGACGAGGCCATCTCGGTTCTAATCTCACCTGGGACAGAGATGGAGAAAAGCACCCTCTAGTCCATTTCCCTGCCCTGGAAGGTGAGGCTGCCTGGGTTGGACTGTGTCCACCCAGAATGCCAAGTACTTTGGAAATGGCTCATCCCACATGGTGTGTCCTCTCGGTTGGACTGATTTCAGACTCCCTGGGCACAGGTGGATCAGTGACTCCAATTAAGCCACTGCCCCTTCTCCCAGGATTTTGAAAGTTGAGGTAAGAAACACAAAAGTGTAGAAGGTTGTTGGAGCTCAAACCACCTGGCAGCAACATCCCGATGGGAGTCTCAGTAGGTCTTGCTACCTAGACCCATTTAAGATTCAAGGGTATCAGATCTTGCCTTTTTATTTTATTTATTTTTTGAGCCCATTCTCCTCTAAATTCAGCAAGTTACCTAAAATCCTGCCAATAAAATCATTTCCACTTTATTTAGTCAGAATTAGTTTCTGCTGACTCTGTCCAAAGAACACAAAACTGATTCAGAAAGGACTGGAGTAAACTTGTTTCCAAGACATCTTTCAACCTCAAAATATCCACAACATGTAACTAAAAACAATTTTTAAAATTTCAAGTACATTTTAAAAATAGACCATTCTTTGCAAAAGACATTTCAAATAGAATAATATTTCAGAATACATGTTACTACTCTAATAGCATCTCTATTTTATATTCATTTGTGTATACACACGTATACAGGTCATTCTTTAAGTCTTATTACTAATATTTGAGAGCAAAAAAAGAGCAATTATAGTGATTTGCTAAATACGTTCTTATTTATACTTTACTAGAGGCCCAATACACAAAATTCATGCAAGAGTAGGCCTTCCTTCCCCCAGCTGCTGGCACCTGGGACCCTGGTTTCCCTCTAGACCTGGCTTCATCCAAAAGGATGTCCGGTCTAATTAGCATATTATGTTTTTATTATTATAGATACTTAATGCAAATAATTTCTTTTAACTGCAAAATTTTTCATTTAGCACAGCAAACTGGCTGGGTATCTGAAAATAAAAATATATGTTAATTTCCACCATTACATTATATTTGGACTTATCAGGTTTTATATTTCATAACAGACAACCACAGCCAAAGTTCACTCACTTTATGGAGAGGAATTTAAAAAACAAAACAAAAAACAAATAGAAATATAAATGGAATGCAAATTCATTATTTATTTCACTTGGACATGAAGTGATTAGTCTCTGGTTTTATTTACATATTAAAACAAATATTAGTTTAAGTTAAAATATGCCATCCATGGAAGCAGAGGTAGCGACATTCATGGGTGTGCTGGGCATCTATCAATCATTGGCCTAAGGAAGACCTCTGCCACTGCAGACACCTGAGGCTGCCCTAGGCTGAGGGATGTTCTGGGGAAGAATGGACTTAAAGAATTAAGCAGTCATGCATTTAACATGGACTATATTACTGCTAGTCAAAGACATTATTCATTAGAGATTATATGTAAATATTCTGAATTTACATCCAAATTTCCTTAAAAAATTCTAAAATTAAACAATTCTGTGGACCGGCAGAAAGTAAAACTGAGCAATCTTGAATGCCTCCACAGCAGCTGAAGGCGTGGAGACGCTGTGAAATGGGGAGCGTTCTGTTAAAAAGCCATGGAGATACTATATCACTTTTAAACTCTGCCTGCAACCATTTTTGAATAGCTACCATTATTAGGGCACCTAAGTGTGTCAGACACTGTGCAGGCATTATTTCTAACTCACACAATAACTCTACAAAGTACTACTTCTATTTTTATAGATAAAAACACACAAATGAACAAAAAACCTGAGGTTATGACTTGCCCAAAGCAATACAAAGTAATAGGAGCCAAGTTGGAATTTTCACCCAGGTTTCTCAGACTGGAAATTTTGAATTTTTTTACTTTATCACATTGCTTCCATCTATATCAAATACTGTTGATATTTCTCCTCCTCCTTCTCCTCCTGCACAATTTTCTGTTTATTTGCGTTGATTGTTTAGGAATTTGACATAACTGGGTAGTTACAATGTAATTTCAATTTGAAGGCTGCTGTTTGGATCCCGGCTGGATTAGGGGAAATGACAGGCATCATTCTGTGAATCTCCCAGAGAATCCCCGTCCTTAAAGTCCTTAAAACGAGGGAGCAGACAACGAACGGCATCCATGCAAAGCCAATTAAATAATGTGATTCCCACTCGAGGGTGTCAAGTCTAACAGGGAAAACACTGAAAGAGACAAACGCATAAAAGGATGAAAAGCACACACTTCCACAAAAATGAAAAACATGAATGAATGGAATGAGTAGATGTGACAGCTTATTTTATTCTCTCTTACAGACTTTCAAAATCAAAACGCATTATCAACTATTCTATCATAGAATTAATAGATTTAACTATTTTCTTCATATAATACTACAAACTGAAATTCTGTATCAAGGTGAAACTTCACATTCAGTAAAATATTTCAAAAGCAATTCAATAAAATAAAAAAAAAACGATACTTTAAAAAAGATCATGAAATTTTTATTTTAATCTGACAAAGATAAACTCAAAAGGTATGTAATATCTAATCAAAAGTCAGGATAATACTTTTATTCCATTAAATTAATATTTATAAGTCACTAGTGGGTTATCTTTGTGTCAGTTATAACAGTCATACATTCATACTGAAGGTATAAATGTTATTGGAATCACCTACGGGATAATAACATTGACTCTTAAATTAATACTTAAATAGCTTCAGTTAATATAATTTCCATGGAATAAAGTAAGTCACTATTCTTAGTCACACTTTTCAGTGTAGGTAGATATTATAATATATATAATTAGAATGGGGAAAATATATTTTATACAGAGAGAGAGAGAGAGAGAGAGAGAGAGAGAGAGAGAGAGAGAGAGAGAGTTACACAGAGACAGAGAGAGAGAGAGAGAGAGAGAGAGAGAGAGAGAGAGGGGGGGGGGGGAGGGAGATAACAATCACAAATTATTTGGGTATGTTTATAGTTTTTTCATGAAAAGGACAATTTCCTACAAAAAAGCTAAATCAATGATACAGCATTTTTCAGCATATTAAGAGAAGTTAGAAAGAAAAAAGTTAGTAATGTTTGAAATGACTTAACTTTAAAAGCATATAGAATGATTTCAAAATGAAAACTGAAAGCATTTTTCTTTTACACATTTAAGTTTTTAACAATGATTAGTTATAATGTTGATTAATGCTGATTAAGAATTACACTACTATCACTCATACATATTTTTGTGTAATAACCATTGGGAAGTTTATAACCTTTAATTTATTTTCGTTACTTCAAAATATAGCAAGAAGAAAAGTTTCAATATAAAAAAGTCTTTTCAAATTTAAAGGGTTTCCAATGAGTTGACTGGTCTCTGGGGGCATCTACTGGAAATTCAGCAAACTGCAGTCACTTCATGTAAATTTGATAACTTTCATTATCCATCTTAATACAGATATTATTTTAATTGATATGCAAATAAGGTGGCACTCAAAGAAGATAAATGTAAAGTTATGCATGGTATTCTATCTCATCCATCTGGTAACAGCAAAACATGTAGCTGTCTATGAGATCAGTTAACAAATACTCAACTCTTAAAAATGTAAATAGGGCAGATGGCATTTCACAGATGAAGTTTTCAAACCATTCAATTCTCATGTTTGGAAAAACTAGAAATATATTTTAGAGGTAAACATTCACACACTTAGTGAGGCATTTTGTTAATCTAAATGAAATATATGTAAAACCACTTTTAAAATTATGATGATTTCTCTGAAATAAAGACACTTTGCATAACCTGATAACTGCTTATTTTTTATATAACTTAATTTAACTATTTAGAAGTTAATATCTCAAAAAGTAGAATTTGTTATACTTGGGACAAAAAAAATCTATCTTTTCCAATAATTAGTCATTACAATTAGATTTAATCATTAAAATGAACATTGTTATTAATTTCTCCTAAACATTTTAGTAGAGCATCCTTAAAGAAAAATGAACATATAGCCGAAACCAGTTTGGCTCTGTGGATAGAGCGTCGGCCTGTGGTCTGAAAGGTCCGGGGATCGATTCCGGTCAAGGGAATGTGCCTTGGTTTCGGTCACATCCCCAGAGGTGGGTGTGCAGGAGGCAGCTGATCAATGTTTCTCTCTCATCAATGTTTCTAACTCTCTATCCCTCTCCCTTCCTCTCTGTAAAAAAATCAATAAAATATTTTTTTTTAAAAAAAGAAAAATGAACGTATAATGAACATAATATGATCACTGAAGCTTAATGGTGTTTTGTTTTTTTTATAAACAAAGTAACTCATACTGATATTATTGGAGCTATGATTAATCATATAATAGAAGTTTTAACATTATAGCCATTATAATAATCTTGATTTTCTTTGTGAAATTTTAACCATATTTTCTTTAAGCGAAAACAAAAAAATAATATAAAGGTATAGCATTGTGCTATATTATACTATAATATAATTCATATACTGCTATAATTTAACCTAAACATCCTCCTAATAAAGATTGATATATATAAGATTTTAGCTTCATTCCAAAATAAATAAATAAATAAATAAATAAATAAATAAATAAATAATAAAATCAACTAATGCATATATTAGTTTATACTGCTCCTGGAAATTTTATTAGAATCACTATCCAAATAAATGATCAACTGAAAAAAAACTAATCAGCATTAAAATGTTATCAGCAATCAGAATATTAATTACTGTTTGGTTTTACAGTAATACAGCAGGATTTTGGTTTCAATTTAGATTCAGATTTATTTTAGATAGCTGGATTTATTGATAACTTAAAAATAAGTAATTAAAATCCACCCCACAAAAAGTTACAGAATAGAATGTTTTGTGATTTTTCTAAGCAATTAGAAGTTTACTAATTTGAGTGTTTAGAGGAAGTTGTTACATTTGTAAGTTTTGCTTTATATTTTTGGAAAATACATATTTATTTGTATCTCTTGATAATCAAAGTTAGAAAGCACAGTCAGACATTCAGCATTTTAAAAGAATATATACCAACTGAAAAATTTGGAAAGCTCTATTTAATCCAAATCAACCTTTAATTTGTTTTAAAAATTTAATAGTAAAAATAATAACAGCAATAATAACTAAGGAAGTTTACCTCATAATATTTTGTAAATTGGACTATTACTAATATAAGTATTTCAACAAAAAATAAAATATTAAAAACTTTGATCAGCAAAGAATTCTCTCAATAACACAATAATAATTCACTTCAACATGAGTGATTTATTTTAGAATATACAGACTATCATGTAGAATGAAACAAAGACAGATTCAATTACGTTAAACTGATATTTAGCAAAAAGGCAGTAACTTTTTGTGAGATAATAAATGTTAATCAATCTAATAGAAATTTTGCTGGTGATTGTTCCTCGGTATCACAGGAAAGCAATGGTTATTTAGTAGACAGACTACAATCCTTTTAATACCTTTAAATAATTCTCTTAACATAAAGGCATTTTTTCAGGTACATACCCTCTTGAAATGATTTACTCAAGTGATTCCCATTCAATCAAATATTTGAAGTACAGTGATTGTAATCAATCAGAAATGAATAAACTATTTATCAGTCAAAATAAAGTATTATAAAAATATTTACCCATGGCTTCCACATGTTTTCATTACTGAAAAATCTTTACTAAACTTAACCACATTTAAAAAAAGTTTTTCTTTACAAGTTTAGTGAAAAAACCCTGAAAGAATACTCTATTTGATGTTAATTATTGATACAAATAAAATCTTTACAAATACTCTTATTACTTGCAAACTCCCTGGAGAAGTTAAATTTTTTTTTTTTTTTTTTTTTTTTTTTTACAAAAATGGTTTAAGACACAGATCATACGTGGAAAGGTATGAACTGAATGTCACTGTTTAAAAAGAATTTTCAATGAAAGTATTTTCAAGCCAGAAGTACCACAATTGAGTCCAGACAACTTTGGCTAAATGAGGCAACCGTATTTACTAGTATTGTTGTTTTTTTAAATTTACACTATGACTTTCCACTATAGGAAAACAGTTATGTAACAACTGTATTAAATTGGTTATATTGTTACTTAACCAATTAAACATAAGCTAAAAAATAAAGCTTGAAAATAATCTTAGTTTTTAGATTGAGTTATAATTATTTAAAAATCTGAATAACAATTCTGTTACTTTCTGCATGCTAACACAATGAAAATAAACCATAAAAAAGGAGAAAAGCAAAATATATGCTTCATACTACATCACTATGAACAATGGACTTCACACATGTAAACATGATTACATTAGATCATCACTCCCATATTTTTGTTTAAATTACTATTTATAATTTTTTATTAATATAAACTCCATACAATATATCACTGTACTTTAAAATATAATTCTGTGTTGCTCTCCAAATTTTTTGAAATCTTTTAGGACAATTAATCTCAAATGATATTAAAATTTTTCTTTCAGTTCTTCATCTCCATATCTTTATAAATAAAAGAACTATCAAGTTTCCATATAAATTGAGTGAAACATCAAACTTTTAATAAAAATGTAAGGCTGCAGAAAATAAAGTTAAAGCTTAGTAAAAACAACAAGTTGCATTAAAAAGAAAACTTCAGCTCACTGTGCTCTTTTTTTTACCAAAGTATGTCATACATTTTATCTTTTCAAGAGTTTGACGAGTTTTGCAAGTAAAATTCTGTTTCCTCTACACTTGCTAATAGTCATGAGAATCTGTAGTTTGCACCTTCCCATTAAAAATGTATTGTATTTTTTTGAAATTATTCACCCCGCCTTTTATCCAGATCATGTCTTTGAAAGGAGGAAGTAGATAATAAATGGAATAATTCATGATTTCCCATTAAATATGAAACTTTCTTTTGCAGAGTTTAGAAAATGAAGTTCTACATAATGTACAAAAGTTGATTAGAACTTTCTTAACCTTTTCAAGAAAAGCCTTTCACATTAAACAACTGCATGAAGAGCTTTCTTGGGAAGTAAACTGATCAATTCTTTACACCTAGAGCTTTATCACATACATTCTAATTTTGCTCCTTTCAAACATATTTCCTTATAATATTATAATACTATAATACTAAAATAATGGGGAAAAAATAGCGTGCATGGGCTATAAACATGACAAGTACCTAAGAAAAACAAAACTGGTTTAAATTCAAAGGGAAAAACCGTGTAAATTAAAAATGAAAACAAAATACTATTCATGCTCCATTCAGCAACATAATGAATCAGAGTGTCAGAGTAAGTAACAAAACCTGAAGTTCTTTATTATGACATTTCTTTTGTCATAAGAAAAAAAAAGTATCTTTATAAACTTATCTTTACAAACTACCCATTCGTGTTCTGTTAACTACACTCTTGATTTTTTTTGGATAAAATAAAACAAAAACTAAATCAAACAATTTTTAGGCTCATTCCAGCTCTGTCCTTTTCTATTTCCTGGATAAGAAATCTGCAGTAAATTTAACTGAAGAGAGATGTCAGGTTCTGACTATTTCAGGGCAGCAGGTGACCTCATTTCTTTGAGTTTTTAAGTTTCTATTGTGGAATACTCATCTTTTCACTAAACATGTTTTAATTGTCCCCGTAGCAAAAATACGATAAGTATACATTTTTCCTTCAAACTTGAATGCCTAAAACATAGCTACCAAATTGTGAGCTCTGAGAGGAAACCTTTCTATTGTCTGCTCTTTAATCACCATAACAAAGGAGGGCTGCACTGCACACAGGGAGAGCCTGGTCAGGATTCCTCCCAGGCCACGTGCATCCTGATCAAACTTCCAGAACATACATTTTGCTTTCCATTTAGTAAAAACTAAATTAAGAAAAAAAGAAAGAAAAAAAAAAGTCAATCATTTTTGAAGCTTTGGTTAGACAATACTAGCAAATAATATCTTCCTTTCCTGAATGTTGTTATTAATTTTATTGTAGCTATCTCAAACATTCAGAAAATTCTTACTTATAACTGAGAGCATAAGGTATATAAAATCAAATATGTATATGAATAAGAACCTTGTCAGAACTAAAGGAAGGATTTGTGAGAATGAGAAAATAAAAGAACTTTGAATTAAAATGTTTAGGAAATAGTAAAAATAGATATTATATATTAGGTGTTATAACTTCCTTGAGAAAGAGAACAAGTCATTTGTTTCTTCTGTATTTTCATATAATAGTGAAAATGCAAACAAAAAGAGAGTTTGTATACCTTGATTAACATAAAACAAAAAAGAAGTCATAAAAATTAAAGGGGCATACAGATATCAGTGATTCAGAAATAGATTAATTTTCTGAGAAATATAGCAATTAGGAAACAATACATGTAATAACAAAGATTCAAGGCTTATAAACATTTCAGAAAAAGGAGAAATTTATCTTAATGCCTCTCCCCCACCCCTACCCCTGAAAATTACAAATAAAGTAGAGGTTAAAAAGTTTTAAATAGCTCTGGCCAGTGTGGCTCAGTTGCTTGGAGCATCTTCCCATACACTGAAAGGTGGTGGGCTCACATAGATGTTTCTCTTTCTCCCTGTCCCCGCCTCTCTCTCCTTTCCTTTCTCTAAAAATCAATAAAAAGTATATCTGTGGGAGAGGAAAAATATACATTTTAAAGAAAGTTTTGAATAACAACTATTGAGCTTGACTAAAATAACAGGCTCAATCTAATTATTAGATTCTTATAGAATTATCTACCAAATAAACTGAAAAGTACAAGAAATATTTATAAAAATTGACAATGTACTGGACACACTAGAAATTCCATTACTGATATCATATAGGGTTCATTTACTGAGCACAGAAATAAATCCACTTCACAATCCTAAATCCCCTCATAAAAAAAAAAAAGATAAGAAAAAAATTATTCACCTGAAATTTTATGAATATATTTCTAAATTATTCATTGCCTAAAGAGGAACAGTCATAGACATTTTCATATAGTTAGAACTGAGAGAATAAAAACTAGATATCAGGTAGATATCAGGTCCTGGAGGTGGCGGGAGGAGGGGAGAGGGGGGAGGAGTCATCAAGGTACTCAAAAGGAAATTTATAATTTAAATGTATTTGCTAGAAAACAAGAACAACTTGGACAAGTGAATAAGCTAGCTTTCAACCCAGGATGCTAGAAAAGAAATCCTAAGAAAATAAACAATAACATAAAGTCAAATAAAGTATAGGAAAGAAAATATTAAAGGTAAATCCATAGTGAATAAACAAGTACCAAAAAGTTGACCCACAAAACAAAATAACTGGTTATGTGAAAAGACAAATCTTTGTATAATAATTATTTTAAAAATTCCATTTCTTTAAATTCTTTCATAGCATCAGGTACATCTTATAAGATTTTCTACAAAGTCTGTAAAAAACTGGAAATCTTTAAAAGGTCTCCTTTCCCTATAGAAACTGTTTCGGCTCAGGCTGAGTGTTCTTTTGTTCATCTTTTCTTTTCTTTTGTATTGTGTTATATTCTCAAATATCAAGTATCAGAATATATTTGTTTATTTATGATAATGAATAAACAATGAAAATATGTTTTCACTGATATTTTAGGGAGAGAGAAAGAGAATGACACATGAATGTGAGAAACAGCTATTGGCTGCCGGCTGCCTCAGCAGGCTCTTTCTGGGGATCAAGCCTAAAACCAGGGCACGTGCTCTGACCAGGAATCAAACTGCTGCCCTCTCTGTTCATGGGATCCAATGTTCAACTAACAGAGCCACACCAGCCATGGAGAAGTTATAGGTTTTTTTTTTATTTTTAATTTAATATATTTTATTGATTTTTTACAGAGAGGAAGGGAGAAGAATAGAGAGTTAGAAACATTGATGAGAAAGAGAGACATCGATCAGCTGCCTCCTGCACCCCCTCCCCCACCACACTGGGTATGTGCCTGCAACCAAGGTACATGCCCTTGACCGGAATCGAACCTGGGACCTTCCAGTCTGCAGGCCTACGCTCTATCCACTGAGCAAAACAGGTTTCAGCAAGTTCTAGGTTTCTTAACACAGGTAAGCATGCTTGCATTCCCTCTGTTTATCGGCTTTCTTCTGAGGAGTGCAGGTCAAGAGAGCAAGGCTGGGCATTCCTTGCATCAATGCCAAATGAAAAGGACTTTGCATGGTGCACCAGCCTCCCTGACAGGAGCTCAGGCCAACCATTACAATTCTTTAAGATTTTTTTGTGTGTGGTATCCTTCAGAATATATTAATACAAAAAGCAAGGTACAGACAGTGTACATAATGCACTTTGTGTTCAGAAAAAGACCTGATAATGTACTACTTTCGCAGAACATACACATTGTGTAATATTTTTTGTTTACATAAGATTGAGGCTTCTTAAAGCAGAGGTTTTCTATTTATTTTTTATTTGGTTTCATCATAAGAGATATTATCCTATAGTTTTCCATTTATGAACTGGCTCTTTCTGGTATTAGGATCATGGTAACTCCAGTCTGGTAGAAGGAGTTCAGAAGTGTTTCCTATTTTATTGAAGAGTACGAGTCAAATTGGCCTTATTTCCTCCTTACATGTTAGGTAAAAATCACCAGTGAATCCATATGGATCTGAAATGTTCTTTGTGATATTTTTAAATGACGAATTCAATGTTTTTAAGGGAGATAAACCTTCCATTTTATCTATTTCTACTTAAGCCAACTTGGCAGTGTCTTTCAAGAAATTTAGCCATTCCATACAAGTTGTTTTATTAGCATAATGCTTTTTCCCTAAGTAGCATTCTTATATTTGTACTAGAGACCCAGTGCATAAAATTTGTGCAGGGAGAGTTCCTCAGCCTGGCTTGTGCCCTCTCGCAGTCTAGGAGCCCTCAGGGAATGTTCAACTGACTGGCCATCAGTCAGAGAGGCGGGAGAGGCTCCTGCTACTGCTATTGCACTCACCAACCATAAGTCTGGCTTCTGGCTGAGTGGCACTGCCCCTGTGGGAATGCCCAGACTTCCAAGGGGCAGTTCCTGCATTGAGTGTCTGCCCCCTGGTGGTCAGGGTGTGCCATAGCAACCAGTCATTCTGCTGTTCGGACAATTTGCATATTAGCCTTTTATGATGTAGGATAATTAATACTGATGTGTCTTTTCATTTCTGTAAGGATTTATTGTGTCTTCTCCCTTTTTCTTTGACCAGTCTGACTCAATGCCAATCAATTTTATTGATATTTTTAGAGAAGCAATTTTTAGTTTCATTGATTTTTCTCTAATGTTTTTGTTTTCTGCTCTCACTTCACAATTCCTTTTCCTCTGCTAACTTTAAGTTTAAATAATTTTCTTTTTCTAGTTGTTTTTTTTTATAAGCATAGGACACTGATTTTAGGCATTTCTATTTGTCTAATATAAGCATTTTAATGCTATAAAGTTCCCTTTAGCACTATTTTGGCTGTATTCTATACCATGTTTTCTTTTAGTCAGTTAAAAATATTTTCTAATTTGCTTTGTGATTTTTTTCTTTGATCCATGGTTTATTTACAAGTATATTGTCTAGTTTCCAATTTTTTTTTTTGGGGGGGGGGGGTTTCCAGATAAATCTTCCTATTATTTCTAATTTATATATTCATTGTTATAAGAGAAAATAATTTGTAGGATATAAATCCTTTCATTTTTATTTTATATTTCAGAATATAATGTCCTTTGATGTATGTTCGATGTACATTTGAAAATAGTGTGTGTTGTAATGTTGTGGAATGTTGGTGGTATGTTCTGTAAATGTCAATTAAGCTGATCCATGGTATTGTTCAAGTCTATACTAATTTTTCTAACAATTATTGAGAGAGCAGTGTTAGAATCTCCAATTACAATTGTGGACTTATCTCTTTCTCCTTTTCTTTCTTTCATTTTTTTGTTTTATGTATTTTGAAGTCTGTCATTAAGAACATAAACATTTAGGATGTTGTCTTTTTGATGAACCACCTCTTTTTATCATTGTGAAATGTCACTTTTTATCCTTGGCAATATTTCAACTGCTTTCTTAAAATATATATCTGGAAATCTTGGAAGCTCTCATTTTTTTCTCTTCTTTCTCATTATTTTGAGACTTTACCATCTTTTGTGCTTCTACATTGTCATTTCAAATAGAGAAAGGAAATATGCTTAGCCATCCATTTTGATCTGGATCTTCAAGTGGAAAAAAAACCCCACTAACTTACATTTTTAAGACAATTCCCTATCCAGTAATATATTTCTTTGGCTGCTCTGGTTGTGGGATAAGAGATTGTTCCAGACAAGCTTAAAGGGATCTTATGGATGTCTGAATCAGGATTACAGGATGACCACATCCTCATGAGGTAAACCCAAAGGGAGGTTTTGATCCACAGTGGTAATAGGGATTCGGAGGACTCTGGAAACCTGATCTCCAATGTATGACTGATCCATTTTCTATCTAGCTTAGTCATTCCTTCCTCTCTATGAATCATTTTTCCTATCTTATTGCTTCAGCTTATCTAAAACATTAGATCCCCCTGGTCAAATTACCTAACCTCTCTATGCCTTGGTCTCTGGCAGCAATGTCAGCTCTTCACAGGGTTATTGTAAGGATCACTTAGAACAGACCAGCTTACAGCATTCATTTAATATATCTTACCCATTGCTATCTTGCTTGAAGTAAAACCTAGCTTAGAGCTATAATAATTATGGCAAGCAAAATATCCATTTTATCATTATTAGGTATTATTAGGTATTATTAGGTATGCAAAGTTATAATATGTTGATTCATTTTTCTTATACGATGTCATGTGATCACTTTCTTTTGGAATTTATTATCAGGAAAAAGCTTGTTTCTCTTGAAGAATTGATATGTTTCCTTTCATCAGGTAATGAGAAATGTATATAGTCCATTACCTCTCCCTTTTTGCCCAGTCTGCCCAGGAGTTCAGAGTGAAACTTAATGTTTCCTCAGGGGAACTATGTTAACTCCAGTGGGAAGCGTATTTACCTACTTCTCCTTCATTTGCCTTTCATTTTCTATTTATAATCTGACAGCTGTGTAATATAAAATGTTAACTTTCAATTTCTTCAATCCTTCCTAGAAAGAAAGTAAGCAAGCAATAAAGTGGCATTTTGTGTAAGTCAGAGAGTCTTACAAGGAGAATGAAAAACAATCCCTGCTTGCAAAGGACTCTAAGTTTAGTGCAGAGTTCTTTTCTATGGCAATTCAAAGTAAGACTTTTCTATTGCAATTCAGTACACGTACACATACATTTGCTTTATGCAAATATATGAAGCAAAAGTTCAAAACCAATACTATTTAAAATGTTCCCATCTCTTTATAAATAACAACTCAATTCTCATAACTATGAATGAGCCAGGCCCTACTAATATTATCCCTATTTTTTCAGATGAGAAAAGTGAGACACAGGAAGGTTAAGTGCTCAGCCCAAATCAACCAGTGCTAGTAGTGTGAAGCTGGCGTCTGGGGAGTCTGGTAGTGGAACCTGCATTCTATTTCATTACATTGGGCAACTTCCCAATATTAGCCTTACTCTGTGCAAAGCCTGCCTTTCTAAGGCTCTGTTTTACTCTCCTCCCTTTCATTTTTTAAATGCTGGTCATGATCTCTAAACAGATGGGTCATAACCACTACCCACTAATGGGTCACATTCTATAGTTTGTTAAACATTCATCAGGAAGGAAAAAACACACACAAACATGATTGTCAGTGGCTACTAAAGAGAATTCAAGCAGGAGCCCCATGTGGGTGAGGAGGAGTCAAAGGAGGCCTCACAGAGCAAGAAGCAGGCTGAGGCTGGAAGATGAAAAGTTTAGCAAGTACACAGGAGTGGGGAAAGAGAGGGTATTGTAGACAGAGCACATGCACAGGGCTATGAAGGGATACAGGTTCACCACCCACTGATATCCTTGGACCTGGCTCAAAACCTGTGAGACAGGTAGGAGCACTAATGACACATGTGAGCATCCATGGCTCCAGCTCTCCTGGAGCTGACAGTCTAAGAGAGCACATAAAGTAACCATATCAATACAAAGCTATAAGTGCCATGATGGGAGGCATTCTAGGTAGTATAGGTCTTAGAGTAGGTTTCATTGCAGGTATTATGCTAGCAAGGTTACCTAATATAGTTGAGCCATTTAAGAATGAGTAACTGTCAGCCATGACATTATAAAGGGAAAAAACATTCTAGGCCAAGGGAATGGCAATTCACTAAAGCTGGGTGATGAGAGAGGATGCTATTTAATGAAGGCCTGGATACTTTAGAACTGACAGGTAGAATGGTGAAAGAACAAGCTCTAGAACCAGAATGCCTTGGTTCAAATTCCTGCTCTTCTGCTTCGTAGCCGAGTGACTTAGTGTCTCTGTACTTCAATTTCCTTAGAAAACAAAAAGTTTTCTGTGGTTAAATGAATTAATACATATAAGACACTTGAACAATATCCAAAACATATTAAGTGCTCAACAAATATTAGTCATTATTATTTTTGGCAAAAGCTAAATTTCCAAGTGGGAATGGAAGAGATTACACAGTTTGGCCTTAGTTGAGAACTACTGGTTGAGTGCCGACTATGTGCTGGGCACTGTTACAGGTCATGGAGACCCAGCAGCAGTGAACAGGACATTCCCGTTGCTCGGGTCAGTTCAGAAGGAGTGATCTGTTTCTGGCGTGTATCCTGAATAAAATGCCTGGCCACCGTACAAATCCAGGTGTTTAAAAAGTGCTTATAACAAGTATATTTATAGTTTGTGAAAGCACCTTCCGAAGACAATTTTGAAACAAATTCAAGACAAACACCTAATGGCAAAAGACTTTAAGTAAATAAGCATAATATAATTCAGAACGAAGCAGAGGAGAAAGGCTATAAAAGATATAAAAATATAAATGGTTCTTTGTTTCTTTACAACCTGACCTCTTTGACTCTGGTAACTGATAGTTCTGCCTGTCACCACACTGACTAAGAGACATTCAGTGAACATCAACTGCTGATGCTGAAAGATATTCTGAAGGAAAGCAGTATCTTAGAGAAGCACACTGTTTTGAACTAAATCTATTCTTCCACTAAATAGAACTCAATATCCGAAGCAGAAAATAATATTGGGAAGATTGGCATTCTCTGTCCCTTGATGATTTTGTTTATTTGCATCCTCGCATACACAGCTGAAGCTGTAAAAACTGCCCCGCCAGGGATTTTTATTTGAATCTATAACTGATATCACCTTTACCAGTAAGCTACTCAGAGCAATTACAGTATGATAATAAGTGATACCTTCGGTCCTTTACAAAAAACAATAATGCATTCTGGTAGGATAATACAGAATTTTAAAAAAGTATAGAAACACAACAGGACTTCCTTTAGTTAAAGATCAGTTAAATAATATTATTGAGTTAATTTGAAAATTTATCTAAGAAAGTCAAATTATCAGTGTCAAAATGTACCCAATTAGGCGCAGCAGTAATCTGGTCACTTAAAAAGTAATAAAGTACACTGAAATTCCTCCTGTAAGTGTGGGTGATAAAAAAATAATAAACAAACAAAAAACACCAGAAGCCCTTTGTTTTTTTGTAACCGTTTTATCCATTCCAAAGTAAATGAAACCCCCATCAATTATATTTGGCCATTCAGGAACAACTACTTTAGCTTGCCTGAAGCACCCATCTTATATAAAAACTGCTGTTTGAAATTTTAACCCTGCTATTTTGGCTTCTGTAAATACTTGCTTGCTTAAATAATAAGGAAAATAAGACTACTCCCATTTCAGAGAAGCCATTAAACCTTCCCCAGATGAAATTATCAGTGCTGGCGCCAGGCCAAGCCTTTGGTTGAAGTCTCAAAGCCCCAGCACATAGGGCCCTTTAAGAACTTGCAAAGGGAACAAGAAAAACCCTTATTTGGGAGACAAAGAAGGGGGGGAAAAAAACATATAAATACTGGAAAATTCCTGTGTGATGGGGCCTAAAATTTGAGAGATATTTTCCTCTGGGCTGGTGCATCATCATCATCATCATCATCATCATCATAATAAGTGTAACTACATCTCTCTAAGCATTACTTGGTTCTTCTCCGGTTTTCTGTAGCAGCCCTGCTCAGTTACTCATTTATATGCTATACTCCTACTTGGGTACACAAAACACTATTGAGAAGTTAAACTTCCTTGATTCAACAGTCAAGCCAGTTACCTGTAACAATGTTCTAAAAATGTTATAACCAAAGACTATTCATAGCAGGATATCTATTTCACGGTGTTACTCTTACATTTATTTTTTCACTCATTTATTTAACATCTAATTCCTGAGTTCTGACCATGTGTCAGGCCCTGCTAGGCCCTGGGGACCAAGTGGCATGCACACACACATGCACACACACACACACACACACACACACACACACACAAACACAGACCCACTCCTGCTTCTGTGGAGCATCCATTCTGTTAGGGATGAGATAGTCGACATGCAAACTGCCAACACAAGATGGGGACCAGGTTACATCAGAAATAGACCCAATTTGATTGGGAGAAAGTGTGGGTGGGATAAAGGCTACTAAATTGTGAGGTCAGAGAATGAGAGATAAGGTATGTTGACAGTAACATACTCAGAGTAGTGAGTGATGGGGAGATAAGCTCAGAGAGGCCAAAAAAGTCCAAACTGTACGCAGCTTTAGGCCATGATGGAGAGTTTAGAATTTGTCTTAAGAACAATGGGAAGCTCTTGGAGGGTTTTGTTTTGTTTTTATTTTATTTTATTGATTTAATAGAGGAAGGGAGAGGGAGAGAGAGAGAGATAGAAAAATCAATGATGAGAGAGAATCATTGACTGGCTATCTCCTGCACGCCCCGCACTGGGGATTGAGCCCGCAACCCAGGCATGTGCTCTTGACTGGAATCAAACCCAGGACCCTTTAGTCCATAGGCCGATATGCTATCCACTGAGCCAAAGCAGCCAGGGCACTCTTGGAGGCTTTTAAACCAGAGTGTCATGATTTTTTTTTTTTTTTCAAAAGGTAACTCTGGAGGCTGAATTTTAACAGTTAAAGGGGATAAGAGAAGAGCAATTAGGACACTATTTTAGTGATCTTGGCAAGAGAAAGATGGTGGCTATGACCAATGAAGAGAAGTAGATGAACACAGGATATGTTTGGGAATAGCTGATAAGACATTCTGCTTGGTTAGCGACGGGGGAGGAATAGTGAAGGCAAGGTGAAATTCAAGGCTGTCTTGATGCCATTTACTGAATGGGGGAAAGACTGTATGAGAAGTAGTGGGGAGTCGAGGGCAGTAGAAGAAAGCAAGAGTCCAATTTGGGGCCACATGAGCCCTGAAATGTCTATTAAAAATCCAAGTAACTATGTCAAGGAGGCAGATGAATATTAAAATGTGGAGCTCCTTAGATATGTCATGGCTGGATTTACAAATTTGATAGTCATCAAATTATTGCTAAAATTTAAAGCTAGAAGACTGGATCTGGGTAAAGAGTATAGTTGGAGAAAAGGCCCTAATATCCAGCCCTGGTTCCCCACCAGTGAGAGTTTGAAAAGAGAGAGCCAGCAAGGGAGACTGAGGCAGCACAGTCAGAGTTTGTGGCATCCTGGAAACCACAGTCACAGAATGTCCAAGGAGTGAGTGCTCAACTCTACCAAATGCTGTGAAGTCATCAAGCCTGATGAGAACAAAAACACGAGCATTAGATATGCTAAAAACAAAAACAAAAACAAAAACAAAAACAAAAACAAACAAACAAACAAAAAAAACAAACAGGGAAGACATTGGTCCGTCTAAGTAGAGAGATTTTAGTGAGACCTGGGGTTGGAAATCTATTAGGAGTCAATTGAGGCAAGAACGGGATGTAAAAATATTGAGATACTAGATGCATGAAAATTCACCTTGGCCTGTGCCCTCTAGCAGACTGGGACCCCTCCAGGGATGTCCACTTGCAGGCTGAGAACTGCTCCCTGTGGGGAGAGGGCCTAAGCTGCAGTAGGACATCCTCAGCCTTGCCGAAGAGGCAGGAGAGCTCCCACCACTGCTGCTGTGCTCGCAGCCATCAGCCTGGCTTGTGGCTGAGCGGAGCTCTCCCTGTGGGTGTGCACTGACCACCAGGGGGCAGCTCCTGTGTTGGTCAATGTGCATCATAGCGACCAGTAGTTCCTGGTCATTCTGCCATTAGGGTCACTTTGCATATTGCTCTTTTATTACATAGGATTGCTTCTGGCTGTTGTGAAGGGTAGAGGCAAATGAATCTGGAGGGGAATAAGGAGTCAAGGGAAACACTAGAGTAGAAATAAATGTAACGAGACTGATCTAATGAAAAAAAAGAAATTGATGATGTAGACAAGAAACATGTTTAACTGCAGGAGAAGTCTTAGAACAAGTAAGAGGGGATGACATCCGGGGCACAAGTAGAGACATCACCCTAAGACAAGAACAGGAACTGTCCACCAACTGCAATGGGTAAGGGGGAATCACAGCATGTGAATTTACATGTAAGAAGGTGGGTGCATTTTGTGGTTGATGATGAGTGGTTATTTTGGTACTAGACAAAGAGCACATACATATTATGTGACATCAAAGCTAGTGTACATCAGTTATATAAAGTAATAATGGTAACCTTTATTAGTCTCTTAGAGAAGGTTAAGGCAGCACAGAGAGGGATTTGAGGGTACATCTTAGATATTGCTTTTGCCTGGTTGAAATTTTGATTCATCAATTTCCTCCCATAACTTCCTTGTACACTGGTGATCTGTAACACACCAGTTTGATCATTTTTAAACGCTTCTAGACAAGGAGCCAAACTCAAAGTCAGTCTTCCTTGGCAGGTTCCATCCCACCACCTTGGCCTTCTCTAATTTCCCCTAGAGTTCTGGGCTGCACCTCCCAGCACAATCAGCACTCATTCATTTTGTATTTGTTTTCTGCTCATAGATCTTATTTTCTCAAAAAGAGACAAAGATAAGGCCAAACATTTACAGTAAAATATCATTGTCTCTTCCACTGTGAAAAATCTAGTATTACATATAAAGTAGGCACTTAACAATTGCTTGTTGACCAATTTATCTTTTCAGAGTTGAATGGCTAATAAAAAGTCTTAAGCAGCAATTCCTTGGCTAACAGAATGTACAGAATTCCTCCTGGCACCTTGCTGGGGGACACTAAAATCATCCATCAATTTTTTTTCTCTTTAAAATGCTATTCGATGAGTTTGTCTGGAGCAAAGTCTGGAATGTATATCAACCAAAAGCATACTACTAAGCTAAGTACAAGCTATTTTCCTTCTAAACTTTGTATTCACTTTCTTAGGGAAAAAGCTTTGGTTTAAAAAGGTTTTCAAGTTTAGGAAGCTTTAAGTAAAATGAGATATGAAGGACTGAAACTTATCCAGTGTTACTCATTTGCTGTAGCATAGTATGAATTTAAAATTGATCTGGTAATCTCCTTAGTGAAAAAAATATATTATTAAGAGAATACACGTCAATATAGCCTATTTTGCATTGTCTAAGATCAAAGTTCTCTTCAGTACAGACTGAGAGCTTAGCAGATTTTAAGTATATGGGTTCCAGCTTGTTAAATTATTAAAGAAAAAGTATAATTCCAAAATATAGCCCAAATTCTTAAGCCACTTACAGCTGTTTGGATGTTCTTATATTGAAATCAGAATGCAAGTGTCACTCATATATTTTTTTTTAAGAAGCACGTAAAAGAATCAGACAATATTAACCTTTAATTTTACCTGACAGGCTACCATGGGAAGTTAATAAATTAACAATCAGAAGAGCATTTAACAAAAGGTCTCAGATACTACATATGGCAGTCAGTGTAGCTCTGAGGAAGAAGTGATTACAGCTACTATAAAATTTTGTCACTCTATAAAATAAAGTTTCTACTGACAGAATGAGTTATTCCCTTTTTCTGTCATGTTCAAATTGACAAAATAACATCTAATAAAAGAAAATAAGTAAAGAAACTTAGAATTTTAGATTATATGAAAATCTATGTAAAAATGTCATTAGGAATACTTTTTCATCTGGATCTCACAGTATTTTTAAAGTATTTCTTCATAAAATATTTTAATTGGATCATTTAATGAATTCTACAAGATGCATATGCATTTATAAGATTTGATTTTTCATTCCTTACAACTAAAGATCTGATAACAGAGTCACCACGTCTACTAGTATAGGTAAGAAACATAAACCTTTTTAGCTATTATTCTAGGTTTCTATTTATTTCTCACTAACCTACACGGATTTTTATTTTTTTATTGTTTTTTTATTCAACATAGATTAGCTTCTAACTACTGGTAAAATGGCAAAGTTTACATGCTGATTTAAAAACGAAATTCAGACAATTTAGAATTATTTAAAAATTAGCCAATAAACTATAATTCATTAATTCTTTTTTTGTGGGTTCTGGGTTGGGGTGGAAATACACTGGTAAGGATTATTTTTTAATCACTAGTAAAAAAGATATATAAATCTTTCCCTTAAAGCTTTTTCACCTACAAGGAGGCAACACCCCTTAAAATGGAAGTTAATAATCAGTTAATGGCACAGATTTCACTAAAATATTACAAATGTGACAGTATAATAGCTTGGTAAATAGGAGAATTTTGAGACCCATAAAATTAAAGACTTTCACATGTGTAAGATCAATAGACATGACTTATCACTATTTAATATGAGCTTTAATTTTTAAATGTCAAGTTCCAATGGAAAGGTGTACTGTACAGGAAAACTGAAATTTCAATAAGGAATCAGGACAAAAGAAACAAACTTTATATTAAAGTGCTTTTAAGAGGTTATACTTACGCAGCAACCTCCTCTTTTGACAATCCTTTGAACTTCGACTCCAGATAACGATCTATGTCATCTTTTTCTTTGATCAACTGAGGCCTAAATGAAATGGAAATAAATAATAAAGCACTGCCTTATCAAGTAGGAAAGCTACCAAACATAAAATGCCACCAGGAGAACACAAATATTCAGGGCGTAATACCATATATGTATAATAAACATTCTGTAGTAGCTGCAGAGTAAGATTACTGATTGATAATTTCTAAATTTTCATTTTCTTGAATGAAAAAGGAAGGAAAGAATATTAAACCCAGTGTGTAAACAAATAAAAACCAAACACATTAAAATAATCTGCATTTTGCTGGGACCGGTTTGGCTCAGTGGATAGAGCGTCGGCCTGCGGACTGAAAGGTCCCGGGTTTGATTCCAGTCAAGGGCAAGTACCTTGGTTGCGGGCACATCCCCAGTAGGGGGGTGTGCAAGAGGCAGCTGGTCAATGTTCTCTCTCATTGACATTTCTAACTCTCTCTCCCTCTCAATTCCTCTCTGTGTAAAATCAATAAAATATATTTTTAAAAAATAAATAAATAAATAAATAAAATAAAATAAAATAAAATAATCTGCATTTCTAATTAATGGAATTTTTTTTACTCAAAACTTATGAGATCTTCCATTTTACTCACGCTGTTTCACAGTATAACTTTCCACTTAGAGAAGTCATATTCTATTTGGTACAGAATCCTGAATTAAGACTATCTATTGGATTCAAATGTGTAACATTTATTTGTTTCAAACAGTAACAAATTTGCTCTGAAATGCTGATTGAGTGTTTTTTTAAATCATAGATAAAACTCAAATAATTATTAAAAGTTCAAAGTATTTTAAGAATACTTTACTGAGAAATATATTACATGTGAATTGTGTTTATTCTTTACTCTCCCTTGAACCTTTAAATATAAGCATATTATTAATATTTTATAAGCATGGGAGTATGGAACTGAGCAATTATTTGTTTTTATTCAGAAGTAATGGAGAATGTTGATACAAAAATTTGCTTTAAATAGTTATGATAAAAATGTTTTTATTCAAGACAAATACAAAAAAAGTTTTCTTTAAAAATACATCTTATTTTAGATATGTGAGATTGGCTAAGTTTTTACTCATATTGTAAAGGAAATGTAATCTCAATAATTAAAAACAATACGAATAATAATATTTTTCAGGTTGTGTTAATATTTCACATTGCTCAAAAGTAAAATATACACTGAGTGGCCAGATTATTATGATCTCTGAATACATAATAATCTGGCCACTCAGTGTATATCCCATATAATAAAAGGCTAATATACAAATTGTCCCCTCAACCAGGAGTACGACCAGCAGGCAGGCCAGCCAACTATCCATGTCTCTTCCCCCCACCCCCGCCCCCCCGTCAGGCTGGCTGGACCCCACCCATGCACAAATTAATGCACCGGGCCTCTAATATATATACACACACACATACATACACACCCACACTGAGTGGCCAGATTATTATGTATTCAGAGATCATAATAATCTGGCCACTCACTGTATATACTAGTATATACATATATACATATGCACCTGTAATATATCAGTTATACCACAATAACAATATATATCTTGGAATTATGTATTTATAAAAAAATATATTTTGAAAATTTTAAAAAGAAAATTTGATTTGCTATTATAAAAATATTTTTTATGTAACCTAGCTAAATGTACTTATTTGGTCCAGGGGATTTGGTCTTTCCTAGAAATACTAAAAATAAGGTATGATGTTTTTCAGAACAAAGTAGTCTCATAATACTTTCTTTGATCATTATGCTTGGCAGGAATTGAAAAGAAAATAATCAGACCAAGATATGCAAATTATTTGTATCGATAAAGAATATGTGCATTATTAAACACCAATACAATTATAAATGCAATTACCAAACAATGCAATCTTAATTAAATATTCACAATTATGACAAAATGCATCAAGTTCTCTGTCCTGCAGTTTCTGGGCTACAACTCTGGGGGCTCTGCAGCTCTCACAGGCAGCAGCAGTTAGATGGTGTGTCTGCAGGCCCCACAGTCATTTCAGGAGCTAAATTGTGCCTGCCAGTCCACCCTAGTAGTAAGACTGTGTCTTCCTTCCTCCAAAGCAGAAATCAGCAATCAGGACCTTGTGGATTGGAAGCAAGATACCATTCATTCCTAAAGCTTCTGCATTTTGTTCTCCACACACTTAAAAAAAAAAAAAAAAAAAAAAAAAGTATTTTCAAAGCTTTATAGGAACCAGGATATAATAGGAATCAATACATATAAAAGCCTAAGGTACCATTTGACTGGTAGCTATGACACACACTGACCACCAGGGGGAAGATGCTCAACACACAGCCAGGGAAACATGGAACAGACTGATGAATCTCAGAGGAAAGGAGAGAGGGGGGAGAGCAGAAAGAGATTAACCAAAGATCTGATATGCGTACTAGAGGCCTAGTGCATGGATTCATGCACCAGTGGGGTCCCTTGGCCTGGCTTGTGGGGATCAGGCTGAAACTGGCTCTCCAACATCCCCTGAGGGATCTTGGATTGCAAGAGGGAGCAGGCCAGGCTGAGGGACCCCCACCGGTGCACAAATCTGTACACCGGGCCTCTCGTATGAAATAAAATTCTCAAATGAGCACTAGCTTGTTAAAATAATATATTATTAATATTTAAGTGAAGTCTATCAATTCTTTTAACACCACACATTTTAATATTCTAAATATAACAATATACTATTGCCTTTAAACACCTTGTTTTCTGAGACATATTATTGGCATTGTTACAGGAAGGAGTTTATTCTGCAGGAAAAGAAATGAAAACCAGGGTCACGTACCTTGGCGTTGTTCTGGAGGAGCATGGTAGCTTCTCTCTGGCTAAGGCTGTAAGCTTGGGGCGTGGCAGTGAGGGGAGGGCCGTCATTCCAGACTACAAATAAACACACACACACACACATACACACACATAGAAATTGTATTTTAAAGAATAAATCTTTCAAAGAATATTTTATGACATTGTTAGATCCATAGCCTGTCATCTGAGCTGAGAATGCCTGGGTGTGCACAGAGCTTTAGCTCTGTTATTCATTATAGGGGTAGATACTCAGTGAGTGAATTCCACAGGTTACTTCTCTCATTATTTTCCTCTACTCGCTGCCTTGTGGCCAATTTATTACTTGTCTGCCTCTCTACCATGAAGGAGAAAATCTGATTAATGAGTTGAAAATTCAGTCAATCAGGAGTGTTGGTATAAGAGAAATGATTGCAATTAAAAAGTAAAGATTTTTAGGGCAGCTACGAATTTCAAATGTTCGTGCTTTGCTTGCCTGTTATGATCAATAATTGAAAATTGCTCATATTTTTCTACTTTCTAAAAAACTTTATCATTCACAAATAAAGGCTTTCCCTTGGAAAGGACAGGTGCCAAGAAAAATTCTCAACATGGAGACAGCTGTCATGAGAGACACACAAAGAAAACGGTGTAACAAATCACTTTGAAACATAGTGGTTTAAAAAAAGATTAATCATTTTATTATCTTTCGTACTTTTTGTGGGTCAGAAATTAGGATAAGGCTTGGCTTTTCACTACTGCACAATGGCAGGGACCACTGTTTGGAAGACTTAGAAGTTGGGGAAACTCAATGAGGGGAAGCAGAAAGCATCCGTATGTGTCTTTACTCCTATATCTGATAGTTCATGTTAACTATTAGCTGGGACGTCAACTGGAGTCTCTGGCAGAATATGTACAAGATGGCCTTTCCATGTGGCTTGAGCTTCCTCACAGCATGGCAAACCTAGACTTCTTACTTGACAGCTTAGGGCTCCCTAAGAAAAGTTAGGTGGTAGCTGTAACCTCTTTTAGGGCCTGGCCTTGGGAGTCACATGGCATCACTTCTGCTTTAATAATAAACCTGTCCAGATTCAAAGCTAGTGAATATAGACCCCCAAGGTGATGAGAGAGCATCAAAGTCACATTGAAAGAAAGAATGTGATTGAAAGATATTGTTGGGGCCATCTCTGGGAAATGCAATGTGTCGCCGCAGTGGAGAAGATGAGTGATAATAATAAAAGTGAATCTATAAAACCAGTTATCTAAACCTTACTCTGAAAAGGAAGAAGTGTGGAAACAATGTCAGTGGGCATAGAATGATGAAACTATCATGTGCTGTGAGGGCTTTCAGGTGCCAAAGAACCCACATTTATATTGTTAAACAGAAAGGCACCCAAAAGCCAGAGCCTCTTGATTCCACCACCACTATGTCCTTCAGTTTGACCTCTACCCTTAGCCCCACCAACCAACAGGAAGGCTTGTTTTGGGTTTTTACATGATTTATCTCCAGCATTCACTACCTTTGTACATGGAGTAAATCATCATCAATCTAGACTTTGAATATATCCAATGTATTAAGCTACTACTTGGTGCTAGATACTGTTCATAGAGGTGTTGAAGATACAGCAGTGAACAAAAAGACAAAGATCTCCAACTTTGTGAATTTACATTATAGGGATGGATGTGTGTGTGGGGGGGGCGAAACAGACAATATATAAAAAAAACAACAACAAAAAACCCATAATATATAGAAGATCTATAGCAAACATTAGAAACATTGTATTATACTTAATAACTTCATAATACAGTGACTTAATCTTTTGCAATTTGAAAAAAAATCTATTTCTCTGATTAGGTGTTACATTAACTCGTTGAGTTATTGCATAATCAGAACTTATTAAATGGCAACTTTTGCAGAACACGTGGTGACAAATTATGACCAACACAGGGATGGACCCCACATAAAGTTTTGAAAGGACACCAAAGGCTCCCAAACCCACCTCCCATGAGCCTATTTCACAGGAACTGTAATGTGCAGAGTCCTATAATGTTACAGAGTAAATCTGGACAATCTCAGTTTCATAACCTAGTGGATTTGAAAAGAAGAGGAGAAAACAATGACTGTTCTTGCCCCAGTCTGGGCATTCCATCCTCTATGAATTAAGACTCTTCTGAGAGCCCCACTTTGCATAGCAAGGGCATTGGTGCAGTCGTGATGAATGCATAATTGTGCTTTAAAATGAGAAACCAGTACTTGTCATTTCTCTAAATCCTAGGAAGACAAGCCTACTTAGAAACAGTGGGACTAGGCCCCAGAAGCTCCGATCCAGCCAACATATCCCTTCAAGATATGTATCAGCACCCTCTCTCCAAGATGGGCTACCAGTATGTGATGTAAAATGTATCCTTTTTGATGTTTACTGGGTTAGATTATTTTGCTAGTAAACGTAAATAATTAATGAAATCAAATGCAAATGTCATACATAGAGAGGAACAGGTCTTCTGATACAGATCAACTGTGATTTTTTTCCCCCTTCAAAACTCGAGTCAACGTTTCCTACCATTAAAGTTTCAGCTTCCAGTTCCTTCATTTTGCTCTCCTCTGATCTGAGAACATTAGCAGCAGGAGCACCTTTACTCTTAAATTTAGTTTAATGTAAGTACTGCAAGCCCTGCTGGCAAGCCTCAAGGCACAAACTCCGAATGGGGGGTGATCAGAGCTGAATGATAAAGTAGAAAAAAGCTATTAACTGCATATTGGGGAAACTATCCCTCAAGCAATCTATGCTGAAAAGTTTCAGGCCAGAGTTAGGGTGGCAGTTAAACAGGTTCCCTCCCCACCCTAAACCCCTGCATCTTGCCTTGCCTATGCTTTTTGAAAAAGGGGATTTTTGTTTTTCACAATACATGGGCACATAAGGGTATTTTGTTTTCCATAATAGATAATATGTGTACTGAAATTTTGCACACTTAATATTTGAAATACTAAATATTTAAAGGGATTCTGTAACAAATTATTTTCTCATTTAAGTAATCATTATCTTTTTATATATATATAAGTTCAGTCTTATTTATGCTGAATTAGAAAACAGTTGTAATCTAGCATATAGAAGCATCCAGAGGGAAAATAAGTGAGGGGAAAAAAAAATGCAAGCATGCTTTGGGGCCTGTTATTTCAGGCTTGCCTTCTACCTGCAGAGTGAAGAGAGCCTTTTGCCTTTGCTAAATTGAGTTGTATCATTTCCCTGGTATGGCCAGTATACACAGCTCCTAGGTGATCTCTAATCACAGGAATTAAGCTAACCGAGCCTGAAGCAGAAATGGAACACTTCCGTAACCCTGGCACTTCACCAGGGTCCTCCTGGCTCAAATCCACAGAGGATATCACACAAGATGGGAAGGAAGGCAGGAAGGGCAATGGTTCAGATTCGGGTGAGTAAGGGAGAGGAGGAGAGGTGTTTCTCTAGCTGGTACCAAAATGAGCTTCACCCCAGGAGCTAAGCAGTCTGTGAGGAGGACCCAGAGGCAGCTCCCCCAGTGCCAGCACGTGGGTAGCAATGCATGTGGCACCACGGGGGCTGAGACAAAGATCAAAAGGCTGCCTGAAGCCAATCCATCGTTGGTGGATTCTTTGATCTGCTGGTTGGCTCTTGTATCGGTTGTATTTAGTCTCTAAATCTGGCCCTCACATTCAAGGACAGATGAGAATGAAGAAACACAGGATGAAAGGTTTGAGAGTGTTAGTCAAGGCTGAATGTGTCCCACAGTGTGAGTTTACATCTCTGGCCCCCAAGTAAAATTCTTCAAAGAGTAACCCTGCTGCCCACGCTCCCAGGAGAGATCCTCATCAGGAAACACACTGGGAGGAGGGGAGGCCTAGCGTTGAGTAGACAGTCTACTTAGGAGTGACGATGTCTGAGGCTGACAACTGTCTCCAGAATTCAGTCACTTTAGGGTAAAAGCCAACAAACCTCAGCAAGAAAATCTATTAACTGTCATCAAGAGATTGCAAAATAAATAGGATTATACTATGTTCAAAACCATTTATAAGAATGAGAACTTTTCATATTATCACCACAAGCTGTCTTGCTGGGAAAGTTTAAAGAAAACTACAAAAGAAATGGATGAATGGATGAGTGGATGAGTGGAAAAGAAAATGTAAGATATATATATTTATATATATATATAAATATATATGCTCCCGGAAATATAAATATAAATATATAGGCCCCTCTAGAGTCTCTACCCTGCGGGCTTTTCAAACGAGGCAGCTTTCAAAAGTGATTCGTATTTACCGCCCTGAAACACTTCCTTGTTGGCGCTGCATTCTCAATATTTCGCTAACATTTCTCTGCTGGCCACGGGATTGAAGGAAAACATTCAGTTTGGCCTTTGTGACCCCCATGAGCTGATGCCACTTTACCCAGCTGGTTAAGTCAATTTGTTCCCCTCATCCTCATCCTTAGTTGCAGCCAGAACCATCTATTCTCTTCTTTCTCCGGAAAGAAAATCTAATTTTGAGTTGTGGTGAGCGAAAAACCCAAGATCTCTTTATAGAATCTCCGTGTGTGTCTGTGTAATTTTTTTTTTTTTTACCTGAAACTCAAGATGTTATATTTACACTGATTAATGTCAGTCTGCTAATCTCAGCCCTTCATTCCATCCCATCTCTCACCTGCACGTATAAATAATTATGCTCCCGGAAAGAATTTTTTAAATTAACATGAGTTTGAAAGAGTCACTAAATTTTTATCCCCTACATCATAATTTTTGGACACTTCTAGCACTCCATGGGAGGTAATTAGATAAGTTTTTAAATACATAGATTTCCTACCAATGGACATTTATTGATGGCTAATCAAAATATACGTTAGTAAAAGTGTTTGAAGACAGGCACAATTCACTCGACTTACAAAGCTGGTTTCTGTTGGTCTTTTCAGGCTTAGGGATCTCAGCATGAAAATCAGGAAGTAAAGAATAATATCGAAGAAGAGAAGGAAAAAAAGAAAGAAAATTAGTTACTAGAACAATTTATCTTCCCGTCCCACATCATGAAATAAGTTAATCACACAACAAATAGCAAATACTTACTATATGTTTAGAGGCTTTAAAAAAATTATGGATACTTTGGGATAAATTAATCATTAATCAATGCAATGTCAAAACCTATATTGTTATGTTACAGGGTGGGGCAAAAGTCAGTTCAGATGTAAAACAATACAATAATTAATAAAGAATAAACCTTATGTTGAAGGTACAACTATGTTTGCCCCACCCTGCATTCCAATACAAATTAAGAATAACAGTTTGATCTCTCAAATCTATGAGAATGAGTTATCTTTACCCAAACCGAGGGCATCTCAGGTCCCTGTCTGCTCCCGCCTAGTTCTAAACAGGCCTAATAACGTATCCTCAGAGGTTCAGGTGCACTGGGGAGCCAGGGCCTCAGCTGAGGAACTTTGAGAGGAGTCTCTAGACCTTGGAGGAAGGTCGGGGTGTGTGTGTGTGTGTGTGTGTGTGTGTGTGTGTGTGTGTGTGTGTGTGTGTGTGTGTGTCAGGGAAGGCATTGCCCGCCTCTCCCTCCTCGGAACTGCCCCGGCCTTGTCCCCGAGTCACGAACCTCGGTGATCTGACTCCGGGGATCTCTGGTTTTCCATTCCCCAAAGGGATGTCCCCCAGGGATGGCAGGTGCAGGGCTCTGGCGCCGCCCGCACTTTCCTTCTTTTTTACAAGTTTTGGCGCAGCCATGGCTAGGCGAGCAGACGCCGGGGCGTCTCCAGGGATACGGACGGGGCGTGCAGGGCGGGCGGGGTGGGGTCGGGCTGAACGGGAGCTCGGGATTGGGGCCGCCCCCATACTCCTAGGCACGGGGGCGGGGCCTGGTGGGGGCGGGGCCTGCGGAGAGCTGATGGGGGAGGAGGGACAGGGAGGCCCCTCTAGAGTCTCTACCCTGCGGGCTTTTCAAACGAGGCAGCTTTCAAAAGTGATTCGTATTTACCGCCCTGAAACACTTCCTTGTTGGCGCTGCATTCTCAATATTTCGCTAACATTTCTCTGCTGGCCACGGGATTGAAGGAAAACATTCAGTTTGGCCTTTGTGACCCCCATGAGCTGATGCCACTTTACCCAGCTGGTTAAGTCAATTTGTTCCCCTCATCCTCATCCTTAGTTGCAGCCAGAACCATCTATTCTCTTCTTTCTCCGGAAAGAAAATCTAATTTTGAGTTGTGGTGAGCGAAAAACCCAAGATCTCTTTATAGAATCTCCGTGTGTGTCTGTGTAATTTTTTTTTTTTTACCTGAAACTCAAGATGTTATATTTACACTGATTAATGTCAGTCTGCTAATCTCAGCCCTTCATTCCATCCCATCTCTCACCTGCAAGTATAAGGAAGCTCACACTCTCTCATACATACAGAGGACAAGAGAGCGAGGCCTGTTGCTTATTCCCAAATATAGCAGAGCTAGAAACAAGGCTTTTATTCACTGCCTCCTGTCACACACTGTAGGTGAGGGAGCCAGCAATACTATTGCGCATACAAGTCATTCTATTAACCATAAAACATTTTCTTTTCCACACATCCATTCATCCATTGAAAGGCACTTTGGCTATATACCTCAAATGAGAGTGCCAGTCATATGGTAGTTCTATTTTTAATTTTCCATAATGGCTATATCAATTTACATTCTCACCAACAGTGTATAAAGATTTTCTTATCACCAAAAGGTCTTTAATATACCACTGATCACATAGCCAAAACCAGGCTATATAATCAGGTAAAACAGTTGCAGATTATCAAACTGTATATTTTTAATAAAAAGGGTAGACACGGTAGTACAGGTGAAATAAGGGAGCTTCAACCTTTACATAGCACATTATATATCACTAGCTAGTACATTTCATTCCTATCTTGGCCAAAGGGAGTACCATGTTCCAGGCATCCCTGGAGATACAATAAATAAACAAAAAGTACCACAGATCAGCTGCCAGCTAACCCTATGCTTTCCTACCAAAATAGTAAATCAAAAGCAACACTTCATTTCTTGGGGAACGTCAGACTCCTAAAACAAAATTTTAGGAGTGATAACTCCTTGACTATTCTTATTTAATTATCTGTGCTAGCTGCACAACATAGATGCATATCTTGAGGAATAAAAGGTTGGTCAGATGGTAACTCAAATTGTGTTACTGTTTCTAACAGAGCCTTCTTGTAGTTATGCAGCATATATTGTCCCATCCTATATTCTCATTTATAGCAAGAAAAAAAAAAAGAAGCAATTTGCTGTTACATAGGAGGGTTAGTAGTATACTTTTTTTTCCAACTTGGTAATCTGTCAACGCTGGCTCTTTGCTGCAATTTAGTTTTCAGGGACCTTAATTATCTTACCATCTCACAGAATATCATGCTGGATCACTGCCCTGACAGGTAGTATAATAGAACATAGAGCAAGAAATAGCAGGCAACTCTATGCCTTGATAATATGAATACTTGCCAACAGGAACAATATCCATCTTATGAAAATACAGAAGTCTTTCACTTCAGTAAGGATAGGGGATGGCTTAGAATCAGGGGTCTTCAAACTACGGCCCGCGGGCCACATGCGGCCCGCAGAGGAGTCTGATCCGGCCCGCCAGGTTTTTTGGGCAGTGAGCGCAGCCGAGGTGTTACAGTAGGAATTAGTAGTTCATATAGTCCGGCCCTCCAGCTCTCTGAGGGACCGTGATCTGGCCCCCACTTTAAAAAGTTTGAGGACCCCTGGATGGATAGATATTCTAATATAATGTAAAAGACAATTTGTTCACATTTGCACATTCAACCAAAATGTTTATATGTATATCATTGGATTTTGGAGGCTGATCTGAATGATGGTCTCTGATCTCCTCGGAAGCTGTGTCCTGCCCTGGGGTAACAGTGGCAGTTCTTGGTTTCCAGGCATATGATCTGGCCTGATATCAGCCCTTCCCAAGTCTAGTTCACAGCTTCAAAATGATTCTGATACCATTCCAGGAAATTAATTTTTCTAAAGTTAACCAGAGTTGATTTCTATTACTTACAATTACAGAATACTAGTTTACACAATGATTAAGAAAGTATTAGGTGATAAAAAGTAAAATAATAAAATTTGTTTTAAAAAACACAGATTAGTAAACATTAAAGATAATACCAAGTTTTCACAACATTTTAGAACATTATACATTTCCTAAAGTAATAGCTGAAACTCTAAGAGTCAATTAAGAAATTGAACTAAAGAGCATACATAATTACATTTATTTTCTATCGATACATAGAGATTTGATAAAATCCACTTACAGGTAAAATCCACTTAAAACTTGAAGCCAGCTGGTTTGACTCAGTGGGTGGAGCATTGGCTTGCAGACTGAAGGGTCTCAGTTCGATTCTGGGAAGGGCACATGCTCTGGGGTGAGGCGGTGTGTAGGAGACAGCCTATCAATGATTCTCTCTCATCATTGATGTTTCTATTTCTCTCTCCTTCTCTCTTCCTCTCTGAAATCAATAAAAATGTGATGGGGTAGAGGAGGTTGGGGGAAGGTCAGTGGGGGAGGGGGGAGATATATGTACTACTACATGTAATACTTTAAACAATAAAAATTAAAAAATATATATATTTAAAAATTTTGAGGCAAAAATATTTTATTTATGTCCAATGATGGTATGTTTTGAAACTATAAAATATTTTTTGAGGTTTAAGTATTTTCCATTTGTAGAATAAATCAGATGGAGAAATCTAGTTAATATTTATTGATCTTACATAAACAGTATGTACTGCACTAGATATTCTAAAAAAGCCATTTGCTTATTGATACTTGGAAGTAGATTTATACTTAATTTAGAGTCAAAAGTCTTTTTTAAAGATTTTTACCAATATGCATAACATTCTTATAATTGTCATAAGTGTTTGCAGTTAAAAGAAACTACAAAATTAGCTTTTAGGATTTAGTCAAATAGAATTAGCCAGTAGATTGCAAAGTATGTATTCTCAAATTGTTCCTTTGGTAAGATTTTGTACCATGAAAGAGACATGGAGAAGGACAAGTAGCAGACTGTGGACATGGTACTCAGGCTTATCAATGTTAGGAAAGAGCAGATTTGAAAGTTGAAGGCTTGGAGGAAAAAATTCCTTAAAGTTATCAACTTCTAAAAAGCCTGGAAAGTCTTCAGGATCTACCTTGAAAACTTAGGCTACTTTGTTTGATATCTAATGCATATTTCCTTGGTTTAAATATAATTTCAGTTGTTTTTTCCTTTAATGTGTATAAGTCACATTGTTTTCAATCCAAAGTATACAAAAAAACAACTTTCAGAATTTGTCATATAAATGTCAGTTGGTATTAAAAATATTTGCCTCCTTTTTTCAGCATCTCTTTACCTTTGGTTCTTATGATGCAATTCTAGCAGACTGCTAAATCTGCTCATAATTAAGAATGCCATTTGAATTTGGAAATATGCTTCATTGTTAAATTTACTCATTATTTTGTGCCTCCACTAGCTGGATAAATCTAAATAGCAATGTTTTCTGTAAGACTCTGATTAATTCTCTATCCCTTCTGAATGTGTAATTTCAGAGATCTTTTGGCTCCTATTGCCTGGACTAACACATGCTGCCCTTGAATACATTCAAGGTCAGCACCAATCTGCCAGATACTGACTGTCCTGTTTGAATAACTGTTTCAAGTCTAAGCAGGGTTAGCTCTGCCTCTGCTTTGTGAAGCCACCCGCGGTTGTGCAGAAGGTACTAAGTTCTGCTGTATTGCTTATGTTTACTCAGCTAACAAGCTACAAACCTGGTGCCTATTCAGACTTTCTGACTCTAAAGACCTTGCTCCTTATTATGATGCTCTACTGACTTTGATTACTTACGTTGTGCAGATGGGAATGGTCCCTTTGAAGGTGAGAAGTATCCTAGCAACTCTTCCAGATCACATTATTAATACAATCTTAATATCACCTGATTGCCACCTAATGACAATAGCAATTATTTTGATTAGTAAGTTATATTTATTATGGAAACTTCCAATGTCATCCACCCAACTGTCCTGTCCCTTTCACCTTATTAATGTGCTGCCTATCTATATATTCCTACTTGCTCTGCATCAGTGAAATTTTCACTAACTTCCTCTCTCTAGAAAGGACAGCATGGCCTCGGCATCCTGTCCAGCCTGGATTCACTTTCCTGCCTTCTGAAATCCTAGTGTGCTTCTCTCTTCGCTAAGGCTGGACAATCCCAAAAGGAATAGTATAGCATTTTATATAGTTCATGTAGAAATGCATGGCGTGAACTTTCCATTGGTGATTAGAAGGAAAACTTAGAGAAAGCTTACTAAATTACAAAAAGATAATGACTCTCAAGTTCCTGAATATTCAGTAAGTTTTCCTTTATTTTTTCAGTCCCATACCTTCCTCTCTTCTGATCCCAGAAGTGCTTTTGAAATGGTAGGTAGGAGGTTTGTGGAAAGAAGAAACTCTGATTAGGCTGTTTGAACTTAATAAGCACTTACCACAAATAAAATGAACTTACTTCATGCACTTAATTTTACACGAAAATCATAGAAGGCATATATATATATTTGTGTGGTAAAAACAGAAACTTACTTGGTTTCTACTGGTTCCCTAATACATAAATAATATATAATAAGCCTAGAAAATTCTCTAATTTACCTCTTCTGTTTTTAAACATTCATATTGAATGATGAGGTGGAGATGGCAGTGCTGTTAAAGATCAAATAAGCCACCATTATAATCATTCTCAGTAGATAGAGCTCATCCAGCAACTCATTAAACACACAAATTCTGGAAGAACACATCCATCAGTTTTCACTGTTCCAACAACACATGGAAGGAAGAGTAAAATATTTTCAAGAAATCTGACACTCAAATCGTTCCCTTCAGTGTTTCCATTTTTCCCTTCATCATCTTTTGTTCCAGAGGAAAAAATAAAGTTGAAAATTGTGATAAAATTTAAGATGTTTTCCAATAGTTTATTCTTCTAAAATATTGATGAAATTCAGAATGAAAGTATTTTTTCCTTTCTTCTGGATTAATGCCACTAAAAGCATTTAATCAAGTAAAGAATAATGCATATAGTTGATTCCATAAGGAGCTACAGGTACCAAAGAGGGTTCTGCATCTATAAAAATAGCACATCGTATGTCAATAACTGATTCCACTGAAATGGAAGTTACCTAGAAGAGATAATGTTATGACTGATGAAAGAAAAAATACCCCAAACAAAACAAACAAACAAAAAAAAAAACCACAGCAGAAGTCAGTGGATGAGGAAGAATTTGCCAAGTGTCCTGTATGGGTCTCCAGAGAGGCTACGCTAAGTCCCTATCTAGCCAGGGACAGCCATAGAGAATGGCAATCCTGCAGGTGTTCAAAGCTTGGCAGACGTATATTTTAAGGACATCTAACTCCTTTCTCATTCTGGGCTCTCCTGTGACTTTCTATGACTTGCTTACTACTGTTAAATAGGAAGTTATGCCCTAAGTAACAGTACTGAGCTACCTGGCCAGGGCATATCTATTGTTGGTTTTGTAAAAGCAAGCTCCCATGAATTTTACAGCCACAAAGAACCCAATGCTTTCTAAAAACTACACCAGTGGGGAAGAAGATACTACCTTATTTGAGAGTCCAAATGAGAAACCAGTCCTGGCCAATGCCTTGATTGTAGTCTTGTGAGAGGCTAAACAGAGGATCAAGCTAAGCCCTGATCCATGGAAATTATGAGATAATAGATGTGTTGTTCTAAGCTGTTAAGTTTTTAGTAAATAGACCCAAGGTCAGAACATGACCCAAGGTCAGAACACATTTGGTCTGAGGGCAGCAAACCAAGGGGAGAGGAAAATGTATGAGATGAACCTTAGGCCATAATAATAAAATTGGATTTTATTATAGGTATGTTACAAAGTCATTGGAGAATTTAAGCAAGAGAGTGCCATGATCTTTTTGACATGTTTAAAAGTTTTCTAGCTACTTGTGAAGGGTGGGCTACTTGAATGGGTAGGGAGACTTCTCAGAAGGCAGTTGCATTCATTAATGTAGGTGAAATAATGAGGTGGCTTTGATCACAGTAGTAGAAATGGAATATATTAAAAAAGAAGAAGAGTGAAGAAAAATGTGAATCCTAGACATTTGGATACAGCAGCAGGAAGAATGGTGATTCCTTTACTGAAATTGTTGGAAGCTGCCCATTGCCTTCTCTAGCAGAAAGGGGTGGATAAGAAGTCTGGAAGGCTGGTCAACCTAGAGGCTCTGGCAAGGGCCAAAGCCATACACCCACTGTCTAGTTGAGACAAAGGTAGCTGAAGCAACTTCCACCTTTAAGTCTCATGTAAATCCTTACTGATAAGATAGTTTTTTTGTTAACTAGAAATTGCCTGCCTAAGGGCTATAGGTGGATCCCAAACCTGAATAAAAGGGATCACAAGGCCTGAACAAATCTGAGTCCTCTCTTGGGCTTCTGCCTGGCCCCCAGTTCCCAAATTAGTATTTTCTTGTCTTGTCTCTTTCACTTGTGTGGGGTCTCCTCCAGAACCCGAACCCTGAACCTGAACCCCGAACCACGTGGGACGTGGGGGACACTCCCAGAAATGAAGATACATGAGAGAGGGAAAGTTGGGTTTCTCAGGTGGAACAAAGAGAGGGCAAATCCATGGTGCTATTTTGACATGTTACATCTGAGATGTCATTGACATATTCAAGGAGAGCATGTCAAGGAAGCCAATGAGTAAATAGGTCTGGAACGTAGTATCAGTGATCTCTATTTGGAGATAATGGAATACTGGTTGCATTAAAAATCAGGAATGGGAAGAAAACCATGGAGGGAGAAGTGTTAACATGTAATAAAAAACTAAATAAATATATAAACTTTCTTCTGACATTGAAAATGATTTTGGCTCTGTCAGCGTCAAAACCCATAGGCTATTATCACTATGCTCAATAATATTCATAAAATAATTTGTAATATATACTTAATATTTACTCGAAATTTGGAGAATAGTAGTGGTGTAGAGACAGTAAAACAAGTCTCACTGAAGTCCCAGGGCAGCCTTCTTTGTGGACAGCTCCTACCTGGGGGAAGCTGTTCCATTTCCCCCTCACCACTGCCCCTGTTTCCATTTGAGCCAGAGATCTAGCCCTGGCCAGCCTATTCTACTGTCCTCCTGGTTTTACGTGATCTCTTGCTTCCAGGCTTTATGCCATTAGTCACACTTGCTTACCTATCAGTTTTAATTTAGTGATTAGAAATGATTACTTTCCAAATAAAATTACCTAATGGGATTCATTTAAACAATACTTTAGTTACATTAATGCTAACTTATGATGGCTAGTTTACAATCATGGATTATGATAAAAGAGTCAAATAAGTTGATAGTAATAAACTAATGGTCTACAAAGGTATGGTTGTTGAAACAAAACACAGATAACCCCACATTGAGTTTTTACTGTAAGATTTCTCACTTCTCAAGAGTGACTCATTTTTCTTTCATGAGTGAGTAAAACCTGGAGCTCTCTTGTGCCTTAGGCAGTGAGTTTGAAGGTCTCCTTTCAGACTGAATGAAAGATAATCATCAAAATCTAGGTCATGATAGTATTTATTCTATAGAGAATTGTTTAAACTAATGCTTTAAATTTAAGTCAGGACACATTTTAATATATGATTCATACCATGCCTATCAGATATTCTTAATGACTGCATACATTGTAATCTTGTTTCAAGGATTTTACTTTGAGGGATTTTCTAACATCTAGTAGTATAGCCATTAAATTATCATTACAAAGATATCAAACTTGCTTCATTGCATCTATTTCTCAAGTCACAGGTATTCGGTTTGTGTCTGAAAGCCTTTGAAACTTCAGTATTCCTTTCTAAAGAGAGAATGAAAACAAAGGACTTCTGTGGTATTTTCTTTTTTTTAAAAAGGGAAACAGAATGGAAAAAGTGGTGAAAGAAAAGACACCTACAGTGACTCATGACAAGGAACATTTACTTCAGAATGAAAAATAAGCTACTATTAGTTATTATTAGCAATAACACAAGCCTGTTAAATTTTGTAATAATTAAAAGATTTAAAAATGAAAATTACATAGCAAAATTTTATTAGAAAGTGAACAATTGATGAGGAATAGAAGCAATTATCTATTGTGAATACTTTTCTTATGTGACAAATTAAGCTATATTACATATTATTTACATTTTAATAAAAACCATTCTAGCTTTTACTATATAGCAAATAAACATTTGGTATTTAAGAGTATAAAAATGAACTACATTAAGGATTTACTCAGAAAGTTTATTTTATCTTATCAATTTACTTATATAGTTTATTTTGAATGAAAGTTCCAAATGAAGAAATATATATTAGACCAGCAGTGAAATTAGGATAAAGTCAAAGTGAGTCCCCAAAATTTCTGAAATAGCTGCCTTGCTAAAACCCAGAAAATAATGAAAACTGACTAAAACTGCATTCTTTGGCTAAAAATTCCACATAGCAGAACTATTTGCAAGAAAAAAGGTATATAAGGAGGTAGAAATAGCATGTTTGAACTATGTTAGGATTAAGAGTTAGTGTTATAAATAAATATTTGAATAATGTTAGAATAAAAGTTAACATTTGTAAACCCTGAAAGAGATGATAAGGATGTAGCTTTGAACTATGGAATGGGTGGGGAGTTATTCATCATAAAGTTCCCATACTCAGCACTGAGGCTGGAAGAGGAAGCCACTTCTGTATTTATTCTAATAAATACAAATAAATACCTGAAAACTAGGAGAGTGAGGTATGACAATAGTAACTGGCTAAGGGGGTAGGGAGAAGGTCTATAAGGGAGGGTGGATCATGTGAAGGAGCAAGGGATTAATGAGAGTAGAGCCAGATTTCTGTCTCTGTTTTATGACCTGTATGTCTTAACTTCCAATTAACTTCCTTATACAATGATGACTAATGTTCACAAGGAGGCTATGTAGGTGTAAGGACTCTTAATTGCAAGTGAATCCCCTAACTGCCAGTGGCTAGATGGAAGTTTTCCAGGAAAATGGAGACATCCAGTCCAAGTTACAACTGAGAAAGTTGAAGTCCAGGAAGATGAAATGATCAACCAGCTAACAGCAGTAGCACAAGAACACGGGTCATCCAACCCTGACAAGGCAGGCCTTTCTTCACCACACTGCAAGACCGGCTAGATGTCATCCCTCCTTTCAGAGTCAAGATGGGTCATCAAAATTCACTGCCTTTTCAACCAATATGGTCAGCTTTCCCCCTAGCTAAATCAGAGCAAATCAGAGAGAATATGCCATCCTTGATTTGAGTTTTATTTCCTTTCTTATTTCTCATGGAGCAGTGGAATGGCCAAAAATCAGAAAAGGAGAGCAAAGGATATAGAAAGTCCACAATGACTAACTAGTCACACTGTAACTGAATGTTAACACTGACACATGTATCTGCAGCAGATCAAAAGCCTTCACCACATCCTGAAACCTCAAAAAACCCAACTGAACCTAGACCAGGGAGAATAATTTCTCTGGAATAGAATGGCCAGCCTCTCCAAGAATCTGCTGAAACGGAGACACTATTCCCTTTAACACAAAAGGACTGATTGTAACTGAAAATAAAAAATAGCCTTACTGGTGAGCTGTTTCTGTGCATGGCTCTGCCTTCCTATCCTCTGCACTGGACAAGTACAGGTAACAAATAATCTTTAGACTGAGGAAGGAGAGTGATGGAACCCTGCACACTCACACACTCACACATTCACAATCACGCTCCTGAGAAGTCATCAGCCAGTGTCTTTCTGAAGTGCTGCTGTTCAATGCATGTCAATATATATGCATGCCTAAGGGCCATGGCCCTGGAGTGTTTTCCTGAGGTGGCTGACTTGCCCAGCCACACTCTGGTTGTGGGAGAGCCTCTGTAGCCACTGCTGAGCCCATCTTCCTGGATTCTCTTTTCTCTTCCCCCACCTTTCCAATCCCGGATGGTCACTGGTCTTTAAAACCATTTCTTCTCATCTTTCCGCGTGACTACCAGCACCTAGGATCCAGTCTCTCACTGTAGTTATCTGTTATATTCTCATGGCTGTTTCCCCTTGTAGCAAGGATGAAGGGGAGTTTCCTAACCCTGAGAGCAATTGTCAGAGGCGGTGAGGAAGAGGAAGAACTACCCCCACCTACCCCGCAAAAGGTCCTGATTTAAGGTGAAATATAATATCTTTAAAAAAAATCAGCTCCTGCCCTTACAAATGTGGATCTTCTGGTGGCTGGTCTTCAGTATCTATGAGTGTCTACCCCTTTCCTGGCTGTTTTAGGTATGAATTCTAAGGATGGGCAGAATTTCAAAGTAGAAAATTGATTATTTTCTCCAAGCAATCTACTCCTGGGTGTTGCTGTGTAAGTTGTAGTTCTTTTGGTTAATAATCTCTTGGTTATATCAATCTATCAGTTTACCCGATATAATCTCCATTAGCACAGAGAAAGGTCCTGGATTTAACTTACCAGGCAGATATGGTAATGTTACATAACTACTCAGGCCCTTCAGGAACATGGGCATAAGGTCCAAGATGCCACCGTGTGTTCCAGACATTGAACAAAAGCTCCTGAGGGGAGAGGTGAGACATGGGGGCTGAAATCCAGCCTATTTCCACTTCCCTGCCCATGCCCTGATGAGGACTGCAATCCCTGGAGACAGAGGTGACATATTTTGTCATACAAAGTCAACTTGGGTTGGTCAAGTGTGTGTCAGCTCTTCCCAAATTGATCTGCTCAGAGCAGAGGGCCCCCAGGGATAGCCAGCGCTTTGCCGCAGGGCAACTTCTTCATCCAAATAATGTCTGTAAATGAAGAAATGAGAGCAACAGTGAATTTTCAAAGCTTCTTTAGAAGTGGAATCATTGTTTTTTTCAAATGAGTTCTGATAAAGCTGATGTCTAAATCAGAGCTGCTCTGGTTAAATCCTGGATGGGGAATAACTTTCTCCACTTCCCCCAAACCAGCTCACTGTGGACTGTAGTTGAAGAATTTCTTTGCTACAAATTACTTTTAATGAATCACTAGAGTGTAAACTAAGGCAAAATAAATTTCCACCAGAGGGTTACTCAAAGTTTCTTCATAACCACAGTCCAAAGGTGCAAATTGCACTGGGAATTCATCGTCATCATTGTCATTCATGGTTCTCCTGCTGCCTTGATTTTTTAACTTTTATGTTCCAGGGAGACTATGGCTGTTTGCTTACATGAAGTGCTGGCACAACACTGAGGATCAAGAGTCATCATTTATGTCATGACCAGTCATGACACTCTTGGTTCTTTGTGTGTTGAATAAGTCCCTGCTTTGCCTTGCAGTTCTGTGCCTTGCTTGTGCCCTGAGTGCATAACCACACATAAGGCACAAGGAGACACTTAAGATACAAATGATTCTAGGTCAGCTACTCATTATTACTTATTTTTTCTTTTCAATGCAGTCAAATTCCTTTTCCTAGCTCTATGCTGGTAAATGTGATGCTTAAAAAGAGAGTTTACCTATCAAGTATTTATTATATTTACTTTTTCATCCATTTTGAATCTTCTATTTAAAAATAAACATTCTTTTTTCCCCTCTGTCTCTGGGAATGTGATGATTGATTTTCTGTATCAACTTGGCTAGGCCATAGGAACCAGATATTTGGTCAAACACAGTCTACATATTGCTGTGAAGTTATCTTTAGATGAGATTAACAGTTGAATCAGTGGACTTTCAGTAAAGATGATAAAAGAAAAGATGGAAATCCCCTGAGCATGAATGATTTTTGCCTCCAGACTGCCATCTCTACACCCCTGGGCCTCCAGCCTGCTAGCCTGACCTTACAGAATTTGGACTTATCTCCCAGAATTGCAGGAGCCAAATCCTTAAAATAAATGTATCTCTTTTCTTCTATCTCTCTGTCTTCTCTCTCTGTCTTCTCTCTTTCTCCCTAACACTTTCAAAACACACACACACACACACACACACAGAATTCTCTTTCTCTGGAGAACCCTAATATACAGGTTCCTTAATTCTGACCTGTGTTGTTGCCTACCCATGCTTTTATGTAGAAGACCATTAAAATGCCAATGAAGGCCATGTCCACACTTCTCATACATTTTATGAACAGAAGCATCTCTTATTAATTGCTGTTGATTAGCCAAAAGGCAAATATTTAATTAAACCTTGAGAGAGGATAAAATTGCACATGAATTATCTATCTGAGAGCACGTAGGTCTGTACATTTCATTAAGATGGTTTAACTAATAATCGAGTCCCTTATATGCAGTCTTGACTGAGCAGGTTGATTGGTTTTTGTTTCTTCAGTTTTCTCCCCTGATGCTCCCTGGAGGGATGATGTTGTTTTTTCTAAAGTCGGATGTTTGTTGATTTGTATTTACTTTGCTCCTTATTGTGTCCCATTAGAAGCACTGCTGATCACATCACAGATGAACCCTTTTGTTTATTATCCTTGAAAATGTATCCTCAGGAGTAATTATTGGCTACAATGAATGACAATGAAGCCTCTTAAGAGAAAAGATTTAGCTGGTAGGTGAGCAGAACTCATTTTTCCACTGGTTCTCTTACATTCTTCCATTCCCTGTGGATTTTCTTGGTATTGCTGTCCTGAGTTTCCACAGGTCAGAAGGGTCACTCTGGCATTGGGTGAGTGGGTTTTGAATGTACACTTCAAGTACAGACACAGACTTTTACTCTGTTATTTAAAGAAGCAGTAAAAATCTCAACATCTCCTATGTGTCTGTGTAGGACTGAACTGATGTGGCTTATTCAACACAGACCTTGTGAGATTGCTCCTGAAAAGAATGAGGCAGGAGCCTGAGCCCTCAACTGCAGGGACCACACTTTGTGCAAAGAAAACTAAGGACACTTATACTCAAAGAACTGCTCAAATGTGCCACTGGCAGTTTTGTGGGTTTTTTTTTAACTCTTGCTTCTTTTTCAAGGGCGACAGTAATGGGGTGTATGCATGTGTTTTAATGGCATCACTTGGTAATAAAAACTTTGCAGCTCTGTACTGGTTCTGCTCATTCTTTTACAAAGTATTTTGGAAATTTATGTCTTATGAAATTCAAATGCCTGGGAAATGCTGGCCTACATTCACGTTTCTTGCTTATGTCTGATGCTCCTGCTTCCAAATTCTAGTCACTCCTCCTCTGATGTTGCAGGAGTGTTTTTTCTGTGCAATAAAGAACACACGACTGTTTGTCATCGTTAACAGTGCAGGGTGTTGATCTCTGTGACCAGGTGGCACCACTGGAGGGCTTGACACAACATTTTAAAAGATGCTCTTCTTTAATGAAATGGAGCTAGACCAACTCAGGAAACAGCACATACATTTCCCTGGCACAGCGCTTGTTGTTCATCTAAGGAAGACTGCTAGGATGCTAGGAAAATCTCTACTCCACGATGCTCTATAGATTGGCTGTAAGGATTGTTCACATGACACGATCAGTGTCTGGCCTCTGCAGAGGAAGACAATTAAACCATTAACTGGGCTGAAAAATACCTGACCAAAACTCTGAGATATACTTCTAACTAAGTGTGGCATAAACCACCTATTCACTCACAAAGAAGGTACTTTATATTGTTTCTCTAATTATGCATACCATACTCATCTATAATAATAAAAGCATAATATGCAAATCGATCGAATGGCTGAATAGCAGAACTACCATTTGGACGACCATGCCATGACACCCACTGGTGCCAGGTCAGCCAAGGCAGGTGCGATGGGATTGATTGGGGCTTGGTCATCACCCTTTGATAACCCAGTAGAGGGAGGCCCAAGCCACTGGCTGGTGGGCAATCAATCGGGGGCTCCACAATCACACCAAAGAGGGAGGCCCAGGCCACTGACTGACAGGCTGTGCTGGGTGGGCGGGGCCTCTGGGTGGGGCCTCCCTTTGCTGGGGTGACCCATCCCAGATCCCAGGCTGGGTTGGCAGGGCCTACCTCTTTGGGGTGATCCATCGCAGAGCCTGGCCATGGACCCCCCACAAAGGGGGGTCCAGGCTACCTGGCCTGAAGTGCTGTGATGGGTGTGTGGGGCTTCCCTCTGCGGGGTGATAGATTGTGGGACTCCCAGACTGTGAGAGGGTGCAGGCCAGGCTGAGGGACTCTCCTCCCCACCCCCAGTGCACAAATTTTGTACACTGGGCCTCTAATTGTATTAATAATAAATAAGCCTTTTTGTATAAAGATGGTATAGACATATTTAAAATCATTTGGTGTATGAGATTCAAAGGATTACCTGTGAGAATACTATACGGGAGAGAGGGGAAAACACCTAAAATTGTCCTAATTACAAAGCTGCAACCTCAGATTTACTTCACTCACTTACATGTGTAATTAAAATGTATAACGTAATAATTATTTTATTGTCACATCTTGTTTTTAGTATCTTTGTGATTCATTCATTCATTCATTTCTCGTTGAGTTTCTTTTATGGGTCAGGCATGTATAGTATACTGAGGACACATAGTCAAATAAGTATAATACAATAAGTAATAAAATGTGGTTGGTTCTATGACAGGAGCAAGCTCAGGGAGCTAAGAGTTTTATTCATGGCCAAACTGATGATTTACAAAAGGAAACCAACTCTAATAATCATTCCTTTTTTGCTCTTCTTTGTATCTGCCTTTGGCACACACAATTTTTTATGCTAAGATGATATTTTCTGCTCTTTTCATTGCTATCTCCTCAAAAATGTGGTAAGTTTGAAAACCTGAAAAATTCTTAATAGAAGAATAGTGGTTTATTGGTACTGCTGAAACACTATTCGTTGATGTAGACTTTTAGAGAAACTGCTGCTAAATTATCTGGCCTTTGTTTAAAAGGAAATTCAAAGCAACCATGGTCATCACAAATCTGCACATGTGGAAATAGTGACTTAGCTGAATACTAGAGCACAGACTGGAGAGAGCTGGGTGCAACAACAGGGTGAACGCAGAGATGCTGGTTTAAACAATTGCTACTGGGAGAGAGGACCAGAGCGCATCCAAATGAAACCGCGTCCAGCTGAGAGCCTCTCAAGTTCAACACAGAGACTTTCATTCTTCTGTGCAGTTATTTAGACTGAAAATGGAAGCGTGCAACTGTGAGGCAGATCTCATTCATGCATAATTGAAACACCCAAGGGTAAAATAGTGAGGCACAATGGATGACATCTGATAAAAAGAGAGCAAGGAGAGAGAAGAAGTTAAAAACAAGATACAAGACCCTGGGGACCAGAGAGAAGAATACCTGACATAGGCCAAATAATCTCAAATAAAAATATTCAAATTACCAGACAATGCAAATATAAAGACAAATGCATGGGAGAGATGTGAGGATTGGGTAGAAAAAAATGCTGAGAATATGAAACAGTCAAGCAATGACTCGCTGGTGAGTGTAACTCTTATTCCAACAAAATGCAGCCACAACAGTGTTTCTGTCATGTTCTCATAAACCTAGGAACTAAACAGAATTAAACTTGCACAAGATTCATTGTCTTTAAAGGAGTTATATTCTAAAGAGCTATTGAGACATATAGTCACACACACACACACACACACACACACACACACACACATATATATATATATATATATATATATATATATATATATATATATAAACTACAGAGCATATGCATGCATATATATTATATTTTCTCAACTTACTGGGAGAGTAATGGTGAGTGTGTGTATCTGTAAGTAGTTGATTTCCTAGCTGTGAAGGATAACTTTCATTTCAGTAGATAGATTTGCAGAAAAGTAAGACTTGTGAAAATAACTTAAGGATAGAAGTGACTGGCTGGGAAACAATAAACAAGTAGTGTAGTTGTCTTGTCCATTGTTCTTGGCAATCAGGAGGTTTATTGAACATTTATAATGAACTTGTCAAGATTCTATTCCATTTAATCCTTACAAGAATTTTCTGAAAAGGCATTACTCTCACGTTAGGATTGAGATTCTGAGGCTCAGAGAAATTAAGTCACATAATCTTGTCTGAATATAAACCAAGTTTTTCCCATTGCTCACCTTTTCCATTCCCTTTGAGAGATGAAAAGGGAAGGTTGGCTAAAGTTGGAGCCACAGTTAGAAGCCACATTTCTAAAAAAATATGAACTAAATACAGAGAACCTTCTGGGACTCATAAAATCTATATGCCCCCCCCCCTCCTTAACACACACACACACACACACACACACACACACACACACACAGAACTCCAAAGAAGGAAAAGAAGTTCTTGGTAATCCTGGCCACTCCTCCCCTTTTATTGCCAGTGTAAATGCCAGTGTCACTGCCAGTTCAGATGATTATGGGTCACTGGTCTATGTGATGAACCAGGACAAGAAAGTTGGCCATATGCTTAGGAGGTGAGGGTCAGAGGGCATAAAAGAAATTGCAGTCAGATAATCAAAGCATTGAAGGGAGCCAGTTCAACCTGGAGTGAGCTATTTACTGAGTATTAAATATTTTAAGATAGTTATCGGAGTCTCTAGGAGGTTACAAAGCCTGTTACACATGTAGCAAAATTATACACTAGTCTGTCTGAATCCAGAACTCAAGCAGCTTCTATTCCCATGTGACCTCAAGGCTAGCCAGGTCTCAGTATTGCATTAAGCCTGGAATACCAAGAATATGGCAAATGGTGTTTTGCAATACAGATCAGTTACAACTGGCACAACCAACCAGCCCTAGTCATGTACCTCTTTAATAAGAATCACTATAGTGTAATCCATATTATATGAGTATACTCTACAAGAGAAACAAAAATGTTGACTTGACAGAAATATGTTTCTATCTATGCTGCTTTCCGTCTTAACTACCATGTGCCTTGCACATGCGGATGCATGCAAAGCACTGTATCATTGGCTTAAAAAGGCAATTTGGCTTCTACTTTGTTCATCCAAATGTTCCAATTAGTTTAGTGCTTTCATAATTATGTATAATTCAGTTTGCATTTATGCAGAAATGTTTATTTCCATAATTGTAACAAGCATTTAAGTTAATTACTCGCTAACCTCTTGATTCCATGGGCCAACTGTTGAGTCTTTTTGTTAATATTTTAAAGCCATGTCTTTTTATTTTTTAGTCCCCCCCCCTGCACCCCATCTTTGATGTGTTGTTTCTTATCCTTGTTTGGAATTCTCTAAGGACTATTCTCAGAATAATCTTGCAGTTTTTCTTTTATGACTGAAACTTTGCATTTTAACTGTTGTCTGGAGATAGTTTCTTCCTTGTGAAATATCAGTTTTAATAACAGGAAAAGAAAAATGCTATAAATCTGCACTAACCACATAAAGCTGAAGTCTCTGAGAGACTGATTAACATGAAGACTCTACACAGGTTTTTCAATAATTAGAGGACGTGCTTGCATGAAGCCACGGCTGCTCCGGCCTTGAAGCCAGTTCCCAGGGCAGCCAGCAATTATTACAGCCTGGAGTACATTTCTTCTATTCTACGCCTGAAGCTATTGAATTGGTTTTCAAATAAAGGTCTCTTAATTTCACAAAAAGTTAACATCACCTTGGATGAACAACACTTCTCTGCTGATACCTTCACTACACAGTTGTGAGAGAGCCCTCAGAGCGAAGGCAATTAGAAATTCCTAATTAGCTGTTCATCCACCCATAAAAGGTTAAGAGTATTCTGGCCTCGGCTTGCATGAACCGAGCAGAAGGTAGATCCAGCTGCCCACAGTGCCCTGCTAACCACCTGCCCCATCAGCCTCTTCAGGGCACATGAGTGAGTTGGCAATTTTATTGTGGGGTTGACTATTTGATTATTTTTCTTTTTTGTCTCAATGTATTATAAATAGCAAGCAGAGCATGAAAATGATTGTTGTTTTTCCTTTTGTTACAATTTCCTTTTGCTTAGTATACTATCAGCAAGCAATACATGCTGAATATTAGCCTTGATGATTTTAGGAAAAATACAAAACCATGTGATGCTTTATCATCAATAGCCATGGAGTTCTACTTTCTGATGCATAATTGCATGTATAATTTAGCTATACTAATACAGCATTATGAATAATTATGAGTAAGGTAGCTCACTAGAATATATTATCATTTTATGTCAATTAGTGCTGATGAAATTTTGACTCCATGATAAAACCCACAGGTACATTAGGCTTCTTCTGCCTGATGGGCTTACTATCTTAACTAAGCAACACACACTATAAATGACAAGAGAAAATTTATCTGCTTGATCAAAGAAATTGACTTAGCATTTGATTATCTTTTATCTGTTCTTTCTGTTTTGCCAATTCAACCATGCACTTTGGCAGAATGCACAAATTGGATCCAGAACAAAAGTCTCAAGTTGGAGTGGGACATGAAGAAAGGAGAAGGCAAAGAAAGAAGAAGAAAGAAGAGAGAAAGTCAAGCACATCAACATGTTGCCTGCTCTCTGGCAGTACAGTTGAATATTTGTGGTATGAGAGAATCATGATTTGTTCTAAAGTTGAGAAAGTTGAATTGATTTGGTAAAATATGATCAGTTCAGTTTGCCTCATTATGCAAATGTGAAAGAGATGCAGAAGCATCTGTTTCATCTCTCTGGGAAATTAATCGACTGCAAACTGCATTCAACACACTGGTTTTTGATGCCATAAAGCCCAACCTAACAAATAAGTTTAGAAAAGACTGATTTCCGACTCCAACTGCAATTTGTGTCTAACCCTAAATTTTTATTTCACTTTGCAATATTTCTTCAGGAAAAGTAATTCTAGTATGTATAATTACATCCATCTATAATAATAAAAGCGTAATATGTTAATTAGACTGAACATTATTCCGGATGACCTTCCGGATGAAGTTGGGGTGGTGAGGGAAGCCCGGGTCTTGGGTGCCTACCAGCGGTCAGAGGGAAGGAAAGTCTACTCTTAGATGAATTTCTTGCATCGGACCTCTAGTTTGTATATAAAATATTATCCTCAATGAGTTTGATTACTAATTTTCAATCCATATTTCTGTAGATATAGAGTATACAAAACTCCATTTTGTGTATGCTATATTGGTGACTAAATTTCTTCAATAAGAAATCTGGGCTTGGCCCTGGCCAGTTAGCTAGAATGTTGAACTGATGCACTAAGGTTTTGGATTCACTCACTGGTCAAGGCACATACAAAATTCAACCAATGAATGCATAAATAAATGGAAAAACAGATTGATATTTCTTTCTTTCTTTCTCTGCCCCCCTAAATTAATAAATTAAAAAAGAAAGAAAGAAAGAAAGAAAAAGAAAGAAAGAAAGAAAGAAAGAAAGAAAGAAAGAAAGAAAGAAAGAAAGAAAGAAAAGAAACTTGAGCTATTGTCACAGCTCCATTTGTTTTTCTGGGAGGTTTACTTAATCCCTTTGTTCCCATTTCTATGTTTGTAAAATGGGTGTAATACTTATTTTTCTGTTTTCTTCTCATAATTGTTAAGAGATTAAATAAAATAATGCATATGATGTGTACTATGCTGTGAAAATGATAAAAGACTCCACAAATATATTAAGTCATTAATAGGAAACACTGCACATGCACACACAAAAAGCAACAGTCAATCAATACATGTCAAAGAAGAAAAGAGGAGAGAAAAATGATATTGATTACAGATAGCAGACAAATTATTGTGTTGGCCTATGATTTTTACACATTTTTCTCAAGTCCTTCTAGGTGATAAACTAAAAGTGAAAGAAACCAAGTTTTGAAGTGTTTTTGAAGTAAAAGACTCACAACCATGAGTCTTAATTCACAAGCTGACCAAAACAATGGCAGTAACTCCATATATGTAATCTTTAATAAAAGATCTTGTCTTTGAAAACAACTATCTGAGAGTCATCTTAGCCATAACACTCACATAAGTATCAAACTTGAAATACTGAATAAAATGAATTATTTATCTACAGTTTAACTTCTATTCAAAATAATATAGGAATATGGCAGGCTCTTCGGTGGCAAAAAAAACCTCACAGATTAACACACTCCAGGCAGAACAAAATGCCTCTAGAATCCCTCCACTCTTGGGTTGAATCTCTTTCTTCTTTCCTGCTCCTCTCAGGGTGTTATAGACTAAATGTTTGTCCCCCCTCATTCTTATGTTCAAACCAAAGCTCCAATGTGATGGTATTTGGAGGTAGGACCTTTGGGAGGTCATTGGGCCATGAGGGTGAATTTCTTAAAAAGGGATTAGTGCTCTCCTTCTGCAAGAGATGCCAGAGAGCTCTCATGTGAGGATACTGGAGGCCAGTAGTCTGAACCTGAAAGAGGTTCTCACCGGCATACCCTCACAAAATTGGAAAATAAATAATAACAACACTAAATATTCATGAGGTTTTGGAGAAACTGAAATTGCTAATGGGAGTATAAAATTTTACTCCACTTTGGAAAAAATTTGGCTGTTTTATATAAAGTGAATCACCTATCCTATGGCTCAGAAATTACTCTTGTAGGCATTTACTAAGGAAAAATGAAAACATATGTCCACAAAAGATTTGTACAAAACTCTACGTGAGAGCTTTATTCCTAATAATCCCATACTGGCAACAATTCAAATAACCATCATTTAGAGAATAGACCAATAATAAGGTACTCATACAACTGTATACCAATCAGCAATAAACAGAAATGAACCCCCTCATTCACTCAATAACACGAATAAATCTCAAGAATGTAGTGCTGAGCAAAAGATGTCAGACATATGAGGGTGCTGACTATGTGATTCCATTTACATGAGAAATTTGAAAATGACAGTTTCCTCTGGGAGGGCAGGAATTTACTGGTTATGAGCATGAGTGGACTTTCTGAGGAAATGGAAATTTTGTGTATCTCATTAAGGATGTGGATTGCACAGGTGTGTGCATTTGTCAAAACGCATTGAAATGTGCAGATCTGTGCATTTTAGAATATATAAATTTACCTCAATGAAATGAATGATTCATAGAAACTAATCTGATACTTTATTCAGCCAGTAAAATAGCAAGGCTATTTTTTTTTACAAGCCTGAACAAGCAAGAATTTTGATTTATGTGTTTTTGTAAAATTTCAATTATATATTCTGGCTATTTTTCCTACTAATATTAGTGAGTTTCTTAGATCAGTTAATTAGATTGCTAGGAAACTTCATTTGGTCTACTATTTGCAACCTAATAATATGCAGGAGCTATTACCAAACTGTGAAGTTATCGCTACAGTTGCCAATTGCTAAAACAGACCTTCACTCCCAGGATGAGGAAGACAGCAGCCGATTGTCTTCAAAATCATTTTTGATACCTTCCTCTTTTTAGATTCAATTGATTACCCAGTCCTGTCAATTTTACCTCCTAACTATCTCTAGATTCTCTACCCTTCTCTCTGCAAGTTGTGAATTGCTTGATTGCCTTAGTTTAGGTTTTCATCATCTGTCTCCTACCTGGACTCTTGGGAAAGCATGCGAACTTGCATTTTTTTTATACATCCCTACAAGGATTCTCAATGAAACCAGAGCTTCCTGTTACAGGGAAGGGGTTTGGGAGGGAATAGGAACCCACAACTTTCAGCCTTACTCTTGGAGGTTTTATCTCATTCTTTACTGTTATTATTATTAATAACTTTTTAAAGTACATATTATGTGCTATGCTCTAAGCATTTACATGTATTTAAATATATTAATTCTCTCAAAAAGGCTAAATAACATACCTAAGTACACACAGCTAACAAGTGTTGATACTGATATTTAAAGTCAGGGAGTCTACCTTCAGAGACTGCTCTTGATTACAGCACTATGCTACCTTTTGGAACCACATTATGTTTAAAACTTTTTAATTTACATGTCAAACAGAATCCCACATTTCCTATCTCTCTTACCTGCATCAACCCTTTTTTTTTCTCCTCATATCTTACCACCCCACCATTCTCATCATTTACTCCTGTTATAACCAGCTACTCAGAGATCCCTCTACTTACCCCTGCTCTTTTACATCTTGTACCTTTGCCCATGCTTCTTTTTCTGCCTCTATTCTTCTTGGGCACCTCCACATTCCTTCTCATCCACTTAGGGTCCCCTCCAGTAACTGTCTAAGTGGAGCCTTCTTCGCATCCCTCAAACCCATCTTTGAAGTGCCCAGGTGTGCTGTGGTGGTTTCCTAGCCAAACCCATTACCCAAGGCTGCTGTCTTTCTCATCCTGGGAGTGTAGGTGACTTTTAGGACTTAGCAGACAGGCAAATAATTCCCAGATACAGTGATAGTAAAGGCCATTCTGACAAGGCTCACCAAGCGTCTGCCTGGTGAGTTAAAGAGTGAGAGGAAAGTTAGTGCACTGGGAAGATATATAGGGGATGGGTGGTTAGAGAGCAGAGTAGCTTTGACAGATCAGGTAGAATGGAGAGGTGACATGAATAAACAAACTCTGTTAAACTTTGATAGTAGTTACTGTCCATACAACGCACAATGTGGTTAATCGAGCTGTCTTTGGGCAACTCTTTTGTAAACTTTTATTTGTATCTTTCACTGGTATCTAGCTTTTTATGCCCTTTTATCTGACCTCTAGCTGTATTTTTAAATTATTTGAAGACAGGAACTGTCCCATGTTTTCCCATGTTTTGTAACATCTGGCACAGTGCTACATACAAGGTGCTTGATAACTATTTGCTGATTTAATAAGTTTAAATTCATCTTGATTTTAGAACAGATCAATGATATAACAGTGGGTGATCTCATGGAGGACGCTCCTGCCTTGGTGAGTGGGACTGAAGGTTTCTAAATTGGAAAAAAAAAAAAAAAAAAGGGAACTGTGAGATCTGAATCCTAGTTGGATCAAGATGAACTTGAGTGAGAGATGTTAACTTATTACAAGGTTGTCCATAGTCATAGAGTTGGGACTCTGAGCCAGGAAATCTGCATTCTACTCTCAAGTTTCATCATGTCCATGGACAAGACATTTAACCTCAATGAACCCCCGTTTCTTTCAGAAAGAAATAGGTAATATTTGTGCTATTTATCAAGGGCTTTGGTAGGGCTCAAGCAAGATGGCTTATGGCAAAGCATCTTGAAAACTAAGAAATAGGTTGTGTTATTAAGCAAACCAATGAAATTAACTTGATTTTGTGTTTTAGACAAAGTATTTCCTTAACTACATGTGGTGCAGTTAGATGGCCAGAAAAAGAGAGAAGAGAACAAAGTAAGCCCGGAGAACTGTGTTTGCCCATCATTTGGGTCAGCGTGAAGAGACAGGCAGGCAGGCAGGAGCCCTAATCTCGCTGCCTGAGAGCTCAAATGCACACCTTTCATCCTCCAGGCAGATGTATCGTATGGCTTCCGTAGGCATAGTCTCATTTACACGCGGTTTTGCAGATAAGGATGCTGCTGCTGCTCCCCGGCAAAAATATTTCCAAAGCCACTAATAAAAAGGTAACTCGCTCTGTGCTATGAGAGATGACAAGCGCACCTTGGGATGAATGATGGGTAAAGAATTGTCATTTCTCTTCTCAAAATCAGCCTATCGTTGGCTCATGTGGCTTGGCACCTGTGGCTTGTTAGCAATTACATGTGGAAGCAGACCCATTCAAAATTGCCCCTGTGGAGCAGTTGTGAGCTGATGCCGCGTCTGTCTACACGGTTTCAGGGCCCTCCAATCTGTATTTGAGAAGCAGTTTGAAAATCAGTTTTCTTTCTCTTTTTAATGTTTCTCCCATTTTGTTTTTAAGTGCAGTTTTATTAGCTTATAATCCAGGATTTAAGGAGGAGTGGGAATAGTAATCCCTTTGGGTGTGATTATTTTGGTTCTATGTAGACTTAGTTTTGGAATAAATTATTTTATATTGATTCTTATTAGAAATGGTAACTGCAGTTCAAAAATGATTTAACGTTGTTCACACCACAACAATACCTTGTTTTTTTTTTATAAGGAAGAATAACAATATACTGAAAAAAATTATTTTTCACTTAAAAATGTACAAGGCATTGTTCCAAGTACTTTATGTGAATTAATCCATTTAGTACTCATTAAAATGCTACAAGTATAGCATTTCACCCATTTTATTCATGAGAAAACTGAGGCACAAGTAAATTAAGTAATTTGATATATAATATACATAGTATTTATTTATATTTCACAAAAATTAAAACAGTTTTACAAAACCAAATTATTCTCCCTAAATCACTTTACTGGTTCTATAATTCCCTAGCCCAGAAATCATTTGTGAATATTCTTTTCTATTAAATTAATTGGAATACCCTTTGCTGGCATACCAGATCTCTCAAATTGTAGCCCTACGTGTCTTCTCCAGTGCTGTGTTCTAGCAATTCTTTGACTCACTGGTCTTCAACCAGGGGCAACACTGCTCCAGGAGGGTATTTGACAATGTCTGGGGATATTTTTGGCTGTCGTAATGTGGGAGATGTCATTGATCCTGCTGGACATCCTAAAATGCACAACAAACAATTATCCAGTCCAATCTGTCAATAGCACCAGGGTTGAGAAATCCTGCTCTAACCTATTTTCCAACCAAACTGAATACTTGTTCTTTAAATAGCCTCTGTGTATTTGAAGAAATAATGACAAAATTTTCTCATTTTGATGAAAGTTATAAATTCACAATTTCCAGAAGCTCAACAAACCCCAGGCAGGAAAAGATACAAAGAAAAACACATCTAAAGATAAAGAAAATATGTGAAAGCAGCCACAGAAAAATCACACATTGCATACTAGGGAACAATGACTTGAATGACTTCTGACATCACATCAAAAGTAATGGAGGGGAAAGACAACAGAACAATATTTTCAGAGTGATGAAGGATAAATGTCAACGCAGAATTCTAAAATCAATTAATACTTCAAAAAGTGACTATATTTCCTGCATAAAAAGTTACTACAGCCTGACCAGTGTGGCTCAGTGGTTGAGTGATGACCTATGAACCAAGAAGTTGCTGGTTTGATTCCTGGTTAAGTAAGGCACATGCTTGGGTTCTGGGTTTGATCCCCTGTAGAATTTGCAAGAGCCAGCTGATCAGTGATTTTCTTTCATTATTAATGTTTCTATCTCTCCATCTCTCTTCCTCTCAGAAATATTATTTTAAAGAATAAAGAAATTACTACAAACTTAGTGGCTTAAAAAACACACAACTTTTATTATCCTATAGTTCCTGTGGGTCTGATATCAGAGGATGGCTTGGCTGGGTTCTCTGCAAGGCTGCAATCAGGTGTTGGCCAGGGCTCGGTTCTTACATGGAAACTCAACTAACAATAATGAATCTTCTTACAAGCTCATTCAGGTTAGAGGAAGAATTCATTTCTTTGAGTTTATAAGACTGAGGCCATTCTCAACAACTAGACACTGCTTGCAATTTCTTGCCTTGTGAGGTCCAATTGTTTCAGGGCATCTTGCTTGCTTGCTCAGAATCATAAAATGAAAGAGAAACTCTAAAGTAAGCTATCAAAACACAGTTTTATCTTATGTAGCATAACCATGGGAGTGGCATCCCATCACTTTGCCATAATATATTGGTTAGAAGCAAGTCACAGTCCCAGAGGGGCTTATTAAAAGGCATGAACATCAGAAGGTGGGTCATTAGGAGTCACCTCAAGGTTTGTCCACCCCAGTGAAGGTGAAATAAGAAAATTTTCAAACAGACGAAAACGAACAGAATTCATTGTCAGCAGACCTGCACTACAAGGAATAGTAAATGAATTACATCAAATGAAGGAGAAAGGCATAGATGAAACCTTTTCAAAAAGGAATGATAATCCCAGAAAATGTTAAATATGACATTAAAATTAATATAAAATATTAAAATGATCTTAATTTCCAAGAAGAATGCATCTGACTAAAGTAAAAATTATGACACTGTATTATAGGGTATATAAAATATGTAAATGTAACACACATGACTAGAAAATTTGTGCACTCAGTCACGGGCATCCCTCAACCTGGCCTGCTCTCTCTCGCAGTCTGGATGTCCGACTGACGGCTTAGGCCCACTCCCTGTGGAGCAGGCCTAAGCCATTAGCCAGACATCCTTAGTGCTGCCTTGGAGGCGAGAGAAGCTTCCAGGACAGATGCTGTACTGGCCAGCCATGAGCCGACTTCTGATCTGGTGGTCAATGTGTGTCATAGCGACCAGTAATTCCTGGTTGTTCCATCTTTAGGGTCAATTTATTACATAGGATAAGTATAGCATAAAGGTTGGGGTGAGGGAACAGTTGGACATATCCTATATAATAAAACCTTAATATGCAAATCGACTGAACAGCAGAATAACCAATGGACCAACTGGTCACTATGATGTGCACTCAGCACTAGAGGGCAGATGCTCAGTGCTGGAGTTGCCCCAGACCAGAGGCAGTTCCTGCATTGAACATCAGCTCCCCACCCCCCCAAGAGGGAGGTGTCCAGGCAGCACCAGGCCGCCAGCCAAGGCAGGTGCTAGTAGGGTCCCCAAATCACCCCCCCCCCCCCCGCCAGTTGCCCAACAGATGGCTCTGATTGCTGGCCAGGCCTAGAGACCCTATCCTATATATTGGGAATAGTCTCTTAGATTTAAAAATTAAAACCTGGCAAGGCTATTCTAATATTGAAGAAACAGAATAATGCAGTAATGACATGCATGGACTTTGGCTTGCACATTTTGTGGTCAGCCCTGATTCTGACACTTACAACTGAGCCAATTACTTAATTTCTCTCTGCTTCAGTTTTTCCATCCATAAGATGAAGAAAATGGCACTACTGCCTCAGAAGGATCATGTTATGTACTACTTTTTATAATCAGGGCAATAAATGTAGCTGCCCATACAACAGCAAGATGCTTTTCACCTGTATGAAAAATATGGTCACTGATGCATGCAGTGTCCCAGATTGCAAGAGGGATGTCCGACTGCTAGTTTTAGGCCTAACACCCTCCAAGGGGTCCCAGACTGTGAGAGGACGCAAGCCGGGCTGAGGGACCCCCTCAACCATGCATAATTTTGTGCACTGAGCCTCTAGTATAGATAGATATAAGGTTCATAAATTTTGTATGAAGTGGTAAAATATTAAATCTAAGTAAAATGTGGGGGAAGTTAAGAATATTGTAATCACTAAGCAACTACTTTGAAAAATGCAAAGATGAATAGCTGAAGAGCCAATTTAAGATAAAGTTTGTGTGGTAAAGGCTTGGGAGGGATGGGTGTGAGGTGGAGGGGAAAAGTGGAGGGGAGAGGGGGGAAAGGGAAGACATCTGTAATACTTTCAGATGAAAATTAACAGATGAAAACTAAAAGATTTCATTGTTGGCAGACCTGCACTACAAGGAATACCAAAATTTGGAAAAGATAAACTTATCTTTATAGGCAGACTATGCAAAAGGTACATAAATCAAGTTGTATCTCTCAAGAGCCATAAGACATCTCTTAACCTGTGACTGTCTTTCAGGAATTCTCTCTTCCCATAACTCTAATAGGGGTGGGTGTCTGAGTAATTCACAGAAGAAGGGAAGTGGTAGGAAGGAAATAGACTGGAAAATTAACTACTGAACATAAAACAGAATTCATTTGAATCAAGAAAGAAGAAATCACACAGCCTGGGATTAACCTTTGGGCATGCTGTCATGTAGTAAGAACAATTCTAGATCAGAGTTTCCAAAATTTGAGTAGCCCTAAGAATCACAGGGGTGCTTATTATAAATGCAGATTCCCCTACAACACTTATCAAATGTCATTGTTTCTGCAGATGCTAATTCAATTCTAAGAAGGGACCTCAGACTCTGCAGATCCAATAAGCCACATGTCCACGGAGGGTACTTTGAGTAGCAAGGGCAATACAGCACTGTGTCTTAAACTTTTCTGCTCACTTGAATCACCTAAGAGGCTTTTAAGAATCCTGAGTTGCATTCTTTGAGATTTCTACCTAATAACAGGTAGGAAGATTTTTCAAAGCATTGCAGGCAATTCAAACATGCAGCCAAGTTTGAGAGACACCATGCTTGAGGTAATGATTTTGTAGACAGCTCACAAGTCTATACTCCAGTCATGCCCAAGTCCTCCTCAATGCCCTTTCACTGCCGTGGACCTAGAGCAATAAGTATCCATGGAATATTATTTTAGACCCAGGAGAACACAGTGGATTATAAAAATTTCACTGTGTTACATAGTAAAGAATCCTTGTTATTCAGAAAGGTGCCAGTAATAGATCATTGTGGAAAACCACCAAGGCCTGGTAAATTCATAAGTCTTGGATTCTGCTAGAATCCAAAACTTTGCTTCTCCCTTTTCACCCTTAAGCCCATCTACTGCATCTAGCTCTGTGGAGCATGCCGACCTACCTCACACTCCACAGGAAATCTCCCAGGCCTGTCTTTTACAGCACTTTTTAAGTACAGGTATCTTTAAGCATAGGAACCAACACCTGAGATGAGTTTGGGGGGGCAAATCCAAAAGAGAGAAGGTTCCTCATTTATAACTAATAATGGAGCAACGGAGTAGCATTGACTCTCTGTCCTTGAATGTGTTATCCACATCAAAGTCTTCACTAAGGTGGGACACGGGCTGTGCGCGATTGTAGACTGGGGTGTATGGGTAACGTGCTCTCATTGAGTCAGTCTTTCCCATGTCTGAAACTGTCCCACCAGCTGGTTCATCAGTTTCAGAATATGCATTAGAAGACAATGTTGAAATAATTCATTATCTGTATGAAATTCAGCAAGGACTGCCAGCAGCTCTGTGGTGCTCTTAATCAGAAGAAAGTGATATGCTGAGACAATGCCACCTGTAGGAGCCTCTTTTCTTGATTTCATAGGTTCCCTGAAAAAAAACATCATAAAAGTGGCTCCTAAAATTCAAGGCCTTTGCAATTTATAAAAAGAGCTTCATGTATAGGAAAAGGACATTTTCTGCTAAATTTTTAAATACAGTTCATGGAGATCCCTGTAGTCAGAATGAGTTTCATGGTGAGATATTTTTTTCTTTTTTCTTTTGAATAAGTCTAGTGATGGCATGGCAAATAATGAGAACACTTTAGCATAAATGGAGCAGGCATTAATGTTTCCTAATGAGCTGAATATGGCAAAAATGAAAAATAATTTTTTTTTTACTTCAATATAAGTTTCATCAGGGAATTAAAAAAGTGACAAAATCAAATTCTCTCAGGAAATTTAAAAAAAAATGTATTTTATAATAGGCATGACACTAACTTTGAATATTCAAGAAAGACTTAAGAGGCTGTCTGTGGTTTGGTGTGGGATGTCCAGTAAAGCCATTTTCTGTTTGGAGCCTGGGACTTCCTTGTTAAGCCTCAGGTAAAGGTCATCTGACACTGCAGTCAGTTCTGTTTGAGCATGAAGCTTTGAAAAGAGAAATTAACACAAAACATAAAGTCCCTTTTTGTACTATCTGGCCTCATTGAGACACTATAAAACATTGGTGAACTAAAACATAAGTAGACAGATCTTTGGAGATGATCTAGAAGAAAGCTAGATAAACAAAAAATTGCTTCTGGGGAACCTGGCAGGACACAGCACCCTACCTTGTCTTAAGTATCCTATAGAATAAAAGCCTAACATGCAAAGTGTCTGGTCGACCAGTGGGCCGTTCAACCAATAAAAGCATAATATGCTAATAATATGCTAAGGCTGCTCAACTGCTCACTATGCATGCACTGACCACCAGGGGGAAGACATTCCTACCAGTAAGTTAGCTTGCTGCTGGGTCCAGCTGATGGGGACTGAACAAGAAGGACCAGACACATCCTGGAGCCCTCCTGCAGTCCATCTCTGGCTGGCCAACCTCCAGCTTCTCTCCCCGCCCAGATTGTACACCAATGAGATCCCTTGGCCTGGCCTGTGCCCTATTGCAGTCTGGGACCCCTTAGGGGGTGTCAGAGAGCCAGTTTTGGCCCGATCCCACAGGCCAGGCTGGTTTTGGCCCGATCCCACAGGCCAGGCCACAGGCCCGATCCCACTGGTGCACAAATTTATGCACTGGGCATCTAGTAACCAATAAGTAGTCAAATGTAAGTTACACACCAGATGCAGGAAAGCAAGATATCTCATAGAAGAGCTTTTTCCATATTGCTCCCTTTGCAGCCCTTGGGATAAACTACACAAAGCAAAGCAAATACATACATCAACAACTAATAGGATACATGGTGTGCAATCAAGGCAAATACCATTAACTGGGACCTGTGTCACTTTAGATAGCCAGGAAATGGTATGAATGCAAGATGGCAGATGCTTGGAAATGTAGGTCCTAATCAATCAATGCTCATACCCATGTATGAGATCCCCTTAAGTCCAGCATGCTGCTCTCTTCCTTCCTCTGGGTCCCAATGTATTTTCCTAAGTATTGGCTCGTCTGACACTCTTAATTCTCACAAATCAAAATATTTTCTCTAGTTTGGCTCAAGCCCTTTTTTGAAAATGATAAGTTAGGTGGTGTTTTATTTTCATTAGAGTGCTGCAGTTTTAAAGCCAAGTGATGTGTAAATGGATATAATAATATACCTGCCTGTGTAAATGGGTATAATAATATACCTGCTTTTTGGAGTTGTTGTGATAATTAAATGGCTTAATATATGTAAAGCACATGAATAGTATCTGGTGCATAGTATATGGTCAATAAATGTTAGCACAAACCAGGCCAACATAAAATAGTCAACAATTCCTTCAAACTTTCCCGATACATCTAGACATCCAATGAAACAAACCCCTTAAGAGTTTGCTCATTTTCTAATAAAAAGGGGAGGCATGGCAAAGGAAATTTCCCTAAGGACTCTTGCTTTACTTCATTTAGATTTATCTTTATAGATGTCACAGTTTATTGTTCAAAGCTTCTTTTCATGGTTAACCACACCGTACAACACACAAATGATGGCATTTATGAGTTGTTGCTTCTTTTGTTCATTATTTGTCAATTAGCAAGGTGAAATGAAGGTCATGAGACCCAAAGTTATCTCCTTGCTTTCAATTACCTTGACCCAATACCCCCACTAGCAAAAGACAAATGTAGGTCATAAGCTTAGCCAGCTCCCTACAGCGAGTAGCCCTGGCTGGGTGTTAATGACACCAGAATGGATCATATCAACATAGACAACCTTCTACCCCATCCTCAACTTCCCTTTAAGTCAGAGAAGGAGAGATTTCTTTCCAATATACTAGATTTCTTTCCATTTACTGTTCCACACACAGTTTGGTGAACATTTACCTAAAATTGGAAATTGGGGTTAATGCAGAGAGCTGTGAATTCCTTGGGGCAGACTTCACATGGTAGGCTTGGTTTGAATTTGAATCACCTGCAAATGTCACTCCTGTAAATAAATCCAGGTGCTTTTCTAACGATGGACCTGCCCTTATGTGAGAGAGGAGTCAGCGATACCTATTAAATATCTAATTTTCATGGAGGGATTTTTTTCCTTGTTTAGTTGAGCTCTGAAAGTCATTTCCAAAAAGCACCCAAATAGTTTAAATTTTTATAAGTTTGCATGCACCCATCATTTCCCTTGAATAGCTAAGTAAGGAAGGCAGGGTGAGCAGAAGGAAAGTTTTCCTGTGAAATACGGTGTTTGTGACTGGATTAACATTTTCTTGCTAGAATTTCACGTCCTCTTAGCTCTCAGAAGGTCCCAATTAGGCCTGACACATTGCCATCACAGTGCACACACTCTCTGTAATAACCATATTAAGCTCAGTTGGTGCTGGGCGAGTTTTAAAGTAGGCTTTCCAACCAGAGTTCCCACTTCATCACCCCTACTCCTTCCCAGCCCATTACAAACTCCTATTATAACACCCTGCCTGGGAACACACCGGCTCCCCGCATAGCTGGTGTTTACCTGTCAACAACTGTATAAACCGGAGGCACAGAAAACGACCCTGCCTACGCTGGATGAGAAGAATCACACTAACACAGCACAGATATTGAGAAGCAAGTCAGAAGTTATGACAAAATGGCCACTTGGAAACTTTACGCTTTAAATGTGCCTAAATAAAATGTAAATGGTTCATTTCTGATGAACTCTCCAAACAGGAAAATAATAAAATCCCACTCATGAAGCCATTGCATTGCCGACACAACACCAGAAATAGTCTTGCTTAACTGATTCCCCCCTTGTGTAAATGTGTTATTTTGGCATTTGGAACAGGCACAGCAGTACATAGAAACCCACAGAACAATCCATTCTTCCTCAGGATTCTCCATCATAGATCCTTCACCAGCCAAGACAACTTATTTATTCTTTTATTGTTTTCAACAGTCTTTTACTGAGCTCCAATTAAATGCCAGACTGTTCTGTTTCTTGAGGATTTATGTTTGGATAAGTTCTCAGGACATGCACCCTTTCATGTAAGGGAGATAAACAATAAAATAGTAAACAAGAAAGGAGCAGATGGCAATAAGTGCGAAATGATTAAAATAATCAATGATGTCCTCTAGAGGCACCAGGGGCCTATTTTTGGTGAGGTGGTCAGAGAAGGCTCCTCCAAAGAGGAGATGTAAGCGGAGGCCTCCATGATAAGGAGGCACTCAGTTTACCAGACAAAGAGAACAGCCAGAATAAAGATGTGAGGTGGAAAGAAGTTTAATATATCTGAGAAATAGGAAGGTAAGGGTCACATGAGCATAGTGGCTACGGCAAATAGTCAAGGATAAAATATAAGAAAGTTGGGCAGGTGCCAGATGAAGCAAGGCTTTTGTAGGCAAGGCAAGGGAGTCAGCATATAGTTTAAATGCTACAGGAAACCAGGGAAGGAGTATGTATAATCTGACTCATATTTTAAAAAGATTACATTGAACCATGGAGAACAGAATGTAATGGGTAAGAATAATAGCAGGAAGGCCAAGGAAGGAGGTACTATTGTAGTTTATATAAGAGATGATAAAATATGGACTAAGGTAGTAGCAGTGGAAATAGAAAGAAAAAAATTACTACTACTTTTGAGATAGTATGAATATTCTACCTTACAATCCACTGCCTCTCCAGTCTTCAGAATCCCTCTCACATAGCATGCATTCATTTATCCTATCAATCAACAACTGGTTTTTTTTGCACTCTTAATATGTGTCAGGTGCAGAGCAAGGTAGGAAGGACATACTGAAAGGTAAATATCAGCTCAGTTTCCAGCACATCATTTGCTTAGTCATCAGGACCAGACACCCTCCTCCTAAAAACCAGTTCTGAATAATGAGATACTAGTTTACATTCAAGTCTCTCATAGAAAAGGCATGAGACAAATGTAGGGGATTAAAACTTACTGTTGAGAGAATTCCAGTCATTAGCTTAATTTTTCTGCAATAGCATTCTTTTCCTGGACAATTAGACGACCAAGTAGAAGAGGTCCCTGGGCACTTGCTAGAATTTGTCTTATTTACAGTTTTCCTGACTTACTGGACAAACAGGGTTGATTGAGATACTCAATGCCTTGATTTTATTTGTAGGCTTGAATCTTAACATACACTCTTACCAGCTCTCTGTCCCAGGTTCTTAGGTGGCTCTCTCAGCCTCTGTTCCGATAAATAGAAGTTGAGGAGCAAATCCTATGTTGAATTTACACATTCTAAATGAAAATCATAAGGCTCCCCAAACCAAAGCAGGTAATACTAGCTTTAGGAATTTTTAAAAAAATTCCATGTAAGGTACATATAAAGACCTTTCCAGATATATGGTCTCAAATTTATCAGTTCTTTGAAGAATTAGTTTCATTTCCTTTCCTATTAGACTTATTTTTCATATATTTTACAAGAGTTTTTTTAAAAGCAAAAAAACCTTTATTTTTATTGTTGATACTATTACCGATGTCCCATTTCTCCTCTTTGCTTTGTCCACCTCCACCCAGCCCTGCCCCCCTTCCTCCTGACCATCACTCCACTGTGAGAGTCTAAGGCACTAAAGTCCTACAAAAGAATTTTTTTTAGCACCCTTTTCACATTTTTGTTTACTCTTCTAATGTGTAACACATTAGTACCATGTCAATAAAAGAAAATTAAGTGAGTAAAATTCTGAAGTAATGCTATGTTTTATATGTTCTCTCCCTTCATTCTTCATACTCTTTCAAGACATGGTCCTAGTGGAATGCTTGCTTTTCTTTCTTCCAAATAATTCAGCCCTCATTATTTTATACTCTGTAAATATTCCTAAGAGCTGAATTTGCAGGCAAAAGGATGGCTGGAGAAAGAAACACAGAAGAGTTGTAAAGCTCATTTTCTATGGCCACAGCCTCTCCTGTCTGTGCCCATTCTCTTACTGCTGGGGCCATGACCTCACACTCTGTCCCTTTCAACCAGACCCTTTCCAGTTTACACCATCACCTTCTCCTGAGGAGCCCTGCAGAATAAAAAGCTTAGTCTCCCTCCACTCTGATAATTTTAGACATCCATAAAATGGTCATGGAGGTGGGGGGAGGTGAGGAGAGAACAGAGTTGAGGAAAGCAGGTTCAACACCTCCCCCATCTGCCCAAACTCAAGCCTGTTTCTGTGGCAAGGATTTCTGTCCACCTGCCCCATCCAGGGCCCCTCCATCCTGCCTTTCTCTTTGTAAAATGGCACCTCAGAGGGGGCCACGTCTTCATTCACCCGGAGCTCTTCACAAGCCCGTTAATTCTCAGCCCACTCACTTCCGGTGACAAATCCTGCCCTTCATCACTCCTAGTTGTCCTTTAAAGGGGATGGATGCTGGAGACCCATCTTGTACTTAGGTTATTACCTAATAAAACTTCTGATTTCAAATGTATAGTGAACTTTTCTTGACATGTAATTTCAATCTGATAAACTTACTATGTAAGTCTTCATTTATTTTACTTTGATTTTTTTCACAAAAGAATATAACATGCAACAATGTATAATAGATGGATTAGATAGACAGGTAGATAGATAGATACATAGATAGAAAGACTGACGGACAGTTGCTCTTTACCTTTGCTTTCAGTGCCACATACACATGAATATTTGTTATCTGAGATAGCACTCGAAATAATGAGTAAAAACTAACCAGTGCCTGATATATGCCATTTTCTTTGTAATGTCAATCATTTTTGCCTTTATTTACAAAGTTAAGTTAATGTTTGTGATTAATGAGCAATTGAAGTATTTCACTTGAAACCAATAGACTGTGTGGAAGTAGATGAATTAAATAATATTATGGAACTTACTCAAATTTGTGAATGATTTATGATTGATATATAAATAATGTCAGAACACTTTAGTTTAAATCTAGAAGTATATTCCTATGATTAATGCATTGAAATAAGGGTTTTGGTGATCGTGCCTCATTCTAATATGTTACTTACATACCTAAAATATGAATCAGGAGGAGAAATTATTTTAAGTGTGATCAGGAAAAACAACGCATCAAGAATATAGCATTTGAAATATTGTTTTGGAGTTCCTGAAAGGCAAATGTTACATTTTTGCTATTATTATTATTTAGTTATGAACATTTCAGCCACCGTATATCCTTTTATCAATTGAAATATAACTGCCAGCTATTCCCACATATGTTGGTAAAAATATAATACCTCTATGTACATGTAGATAGGATGCTAAATAATAATGGTATCAAGTAGTTTGTTCAAATATTACTTATTATAACATTCTTACTATCTTGATTGTGGATTTTTAAAACTTCTGTAATCACTTCAAAGTTCAATGTTCATGGACCTGAGTTAATTTGCATGCTAGGTAATATTCATCTCTAACAGAAACTATCCTCTAATAATCAGATGTTTTAACAACTTTCAAAAAAAGAGGAGCTAGTGTTTTATACGTCCCAAAATAAATGTTGTGTCCTTTAAACCTTGAATTTTCAATCTAATTTTAAATCTAGAAGCAGTTCCTGAAAACTCATTGCCCTGGTCACCTCCCCCACTGTCATCCCCACCTCCCTTTGCAAATGGAGTTAAAATCTAATCCTCTGGGCACATGTGAGAACTAACTAGTTAGCTCTGTCAAAGCACATCTGGTTGCTACTAATGAAGGAGGGGCTGGCTAGCAGTCCCTGCCTCATGCTACCCGGGCACAAGGTATAATAGTTTTCCATCTCTTTCAAAAACAGAATTGCCTTTGAGCCTCACAATACCCCGCGAAGTGGGAACTGTCATCTCCCTGAACAAATGAATGAACGGAGGGTCAGTTTACAGCTCATCGATGGCACAGAGCATTCGATCATGAACAAAGAATCTGTGCGTGATTATATTGGCACATATATTTTTATATACATATTTCAGGTTGTCACTTAAGTGACTAATTAAGAGATTGTTTAAATGACCCCACTTCCACACTTAGATGTGTTGCTTATTTGCTCTTCCTAAAACCGTGGAGATGGGATTTAATCAAAAGACCGTACAATGAGCGCCTTGTCAGAGCACAAACATTTTGAAATCCCAATGAAAATGCAGTTTAATGCATCCAGTTAAATTGCCGGAGAGGAAATAGTGAGTACAGCTTTCCTAAAGCCTTTCCCCTCAGGCCATTGACTAAGAAACTGGTCACTAACTGCTGGTAAGAACGCATTTTGGAGGGATTATCGCTATTATTGGCATTTTGTGGTTTATGGAAACATTTTGCAAAAGACCTTATGAGCGACAGTGCAGCTGGACTCGGTACTTGAGAGAGAGGAATTAGCCCCTTTCCCTGGTGGTTAATGGCCGCTTTTTATTGCAATCTAAATGCACCGAGGCTGAGCCGCCCTGCTGAGTTTATTATCTACTACATTTCTTGTTGCTCTAAGAAATATGCTTTACACCAGAGCCAGCATTCAAATCAATGGAGCAAAAATATAACATTTATTGTTAGTAAAATTGAATCATGCTGCAAAGGCTGAATGAATGCTTGACTTAAACTGGATGTGAGAAATCATTTCACTTGCCACGAGCGCTTTCTGGCTGACACGCAGCCATATGCTGTTCACTCCCAGTGATTAATTGTTAGCTGGAGCAGGCACACACACATTGCCAAACGGAGAATAATAACCAAAGTTATGTTATTGATTTCCCATAACTCCATGTGAACCTATGTACCTAGCAAGGGGCCTGCTCTGCATGGCTAACAGCTGCCTGCTGGTAATTCTGATCCTTGCGTTTCCTAAAAACAGAATTAAGAAGGAGGCAGCCTGGGTGCAGGGCAGGCAAACATCACACAATGAAAGTTCTCTGGAGTTTCAAAAACATTTCTTTTGTTCCCTTCAAGTGGCAGGGACAAGTTGGAACCCTGGCAACTTAAAACTATAAAGTATATTAGAGAGAGAGAGAATGTTAATTACAAATAGGTTATTTGCATGGAAGGCTGGGTTTTTGGTTTTTTTTTGGGGGGGAGGTGTCTTTTTTTGGGTCTGCTATTTCTCCCATCTTTTAATTACAAAACGAAAAGAAGATCAGAACATATCATTAGTTCTGCTTCTTAGTGAATCTGACTTTTCTCAAGAAATTTACATCTTTCTCTCATTTTCTGTTAAGGTTTCTTCCCCTGTTTTCTCACCTAAAGAATTATAATGAGGCAGAGTGAATGAGATCTATGGGGAGAGCAGTGGACCCAGAGACTAAAGGTAAAAGGATGATTGATGGTATGAAATTACCATAAAAGTACAATCAGGATCAGATTTTAAAATGAATTTTTAAGCAGCCTAAGAGATATTCTTTGATTTGCAGTCTGGTGGAATGGGTAATGTCTCATTCAGTGGATAAAGTTTCTCACTGTGTGACTTGAGCTTTTTCTGATCTTTCTGACTGGGAGTAAAATGGAACCAAAGCCTAAAGTGGTTTTTAATGCAGAAAATATCAAACACAATATTCTTAATGTCAAAACCTGGGCATAGCAGGTGAGGAAAGAAAAATAAATAGAAGACTATCGCTGTTAGTATAATTGTATCAGGCTCTCCTCTCACTGGCAAATGGGTTAAAACATACGTTATTGAGAGGGCAAACTTGTTTACATATTGGAAAAGAATTAAAGTTTAGGCTGGTGTCAGATTTTGATCTCTCTTAGTTGTGTAAAATGCTCCAACTAACATATTAAAGTATGAGCTATACGTTTTTCCCATTTGCTTTTGAAAAATTTAAATACACTTCTTATTTTAGGGTAATTTCAGATTTACAGAAAAGTTGTAAAGATATTACAGAGAGTTCCTGTAAGCCCCGCATCCAGTTTCTCCTGCCGTTAGTATCTGTCTGACATTACTATTAGAGTTGCCAGATTTAGCCGATAAAGCACAGGACACCTAGTTAAATGTGAATCTCCTAGAAACAGCAAATCATTCTTTAGTATATCATGTGACCCATGGCAACCCTGATTGCTATCCTCGTGTACATTTGTCACAATTATGGAACCAATATGAGTTAACTAAACTCCACACATTATTTGGATTTCACTAATTTTTCCTAATATCTCTTTTCTGTTCTGAGATCCTGTTCAGGATACCAAATTACATTCAGTTATAATACCTTTTTGGGCTCCTCTGGTCTCTAGCCATTTCTTAGACTTCCCATTTATTTTTAAATACAGTACCAAATAAAATGTTAATTGGTAATCTAATAGTGTTAATAAGTACTTGATGTATGTACTCAAAATCTATTTTTTAAATTAATGAATTTCCAAAAAAAAATAACTTATAAATCATTACAATGGTCTCTATATCTAATGCTCTATTTATAAGATTATAAAAAACAATAATAGGTTCCAATTGTAAATCGGGAACGTTAACTTTTACCATTAGAAAAAATAACTAGTAGCAACTTACTAGCATGTCCAGGCTCACCATCAGACTGAAAATATTGTGTTCCATTAAATATTAGAGTTACCATGGTTATTCAACATAAAAATAATTACAAAAAACTTTCAAATCATGTGCTTTTAATTTACTCAGTTTAAGCTCTAATTTTATCAGTCTTTTTCACAGAATAAGCATGCTGCTAAGAATCGATCCTTGAAAGACGGTAACTCATATTTGTTGTAAACTTTGCTCATAGCCATAAGAACAGAGGTTTGGCTGTTTAAATTTTTATTGTGCAGAATTTTCTGAAGAAGGGAGGGAAAGAAGGAAGGAAGGAAGGAAGGAAGGAAGGAAGGAAGGAAGGAAGGAAGGAAGGAAGGAAGGAAGGAAGGGTTAAATAAATAGAGGGATATGAGATTAATCAACCTAGCAGAAAATATTTGAAGCTTGTAGCTTTGTAATTGTAGGTTGATCTTCATTAAGTTAAAATTTCCTGCTTTAAAACTGTTCGACAATATGGGAATCTTTAACATTTCAGACAGTTGCTTCTTGTGACAGTTTCCATTTCTTCCCCCCTGCTGACAGTTCCTATAATGACTTTAATCATAGAGTCTGGAAACGGAACCGGCTATTGAATAGCAACAAACTCAATGGTCAATGTCTATGTCACTTTCCTGGAAGCAGGACTTTCTGAGCATCAAGGAGCTAATACTCGGAGCCTCCTGGAAGAGTGCTAAGTGCATTAACTCTCTGTCAATCACATCAGGGACACGCAGGCCAAATTATTACCACTTGGCTCAAGACATTCCATTGAAACTTATTTGTGTGGAATTCGTATCTGTGTACCGTATATAATGATGATTGTTTATGGAAAGGTGCCTGTCCAATTATTTTTGAAGAAACACAAGAATGTAGAATGACTGGAAGCATCAGGTTTTTGCCAGAGACTGCCTCAGGTAAGAAGAGAATGGCTAGAGGCTATAAGGAATCACAAGAGACAAGTCAGAGTCGTAAATTGGGAAACTGACATATCTCATCTAATATACTTGCTAACTAGGCCTTTAAAAACCTTGACATTTAACTAAGTTTGTGGAAAAGTTATGGGTTTTTGTCCTTTTCTATGGGCTCTAACTCATTAATCCAGTGAATTAAGGTGTTTATCATTGTTACCAACATTAGTAGGTAGCGGAAGCACTGCTTAGAGAGACAGGTGAGCGTCTCTCGGCTGAGCAGCTGTTTACGCAGGCTGTGCCTGTTTCAAAGTCAAGTCAGTCAAAAATGATACTTCAAGTTATTTACCCTTTTGGTACTTCAGGGCTTGAAATGACATGAAAGGAGCCTTTCATTCGGCAGAGGCATTTAAATAAAGCTCTAGGAAGGCTGCCGCGTTTGGGAGGGGGGGGGGGGTGGGCTCTTTACTGAAATAAACAAGTTTCCAGGGATTTTAAGAAAATAGGAAAGAAATGAAAACTTTCCACTGAATGTTGTCTACTTCAATATCTGATTTTGATCAAATTTGTATTATTTAGGGGCCTAGCAATGGCCCGTGGCAAGATAATCTTTGGCTTCGTATGTTAATGTTCCATAAGTAGGTTTAACTTGAACATAAGATATTTTTTAAACTCAAGAAACATTAAGCCGCAAGACAAAAGGCATATATCATTTATAAGCAGAAAGCAGAAGTTTCCCAAAAAGGAGAAAAAGCAGGTGCTACTTACATAACATGTAATAAAATAGCTGAGCTTTTCATTCAGTATTTTATTAAATGCATGTTAAAAGGAACTTCATTAAACTGCAATGCCAAAATGAGGTGTTAGCATTTGCCTTTATCAAACCAAAACGCTACCTCTGATTGCAAGGCTCATATTTTTCACTTATTTATATAAAGTGGACAATAAAGACGTTAATAGACCCTTTTTAAAATGATGAGATAAGATTACCTAAAATGTGTGAAAATTGTTATTTAGAAACTACTTTAACTTTTTTCAAGTTATCAAAAACCAAAAACATATATTTTTTCCTTTTTCACCATTTATCAGAGAATCTGGAATTTCATCTGTTTTGAATGTTTCAATAAAGATAAAAAGGCTTTAATATTTGCTCCTAAAATTAACATTGACAATTTTAGCACTTATACATTTACTGCACAGATTACAAATAATTTAAAACATGCACTTAAAGGGACATTATCAATTTTGTGTACCAATCCTTTCTTTTTTGGTTAATTTCTGTCAATAATAATCAAATCAATATTCACTTATGAACTTAGCATAAAATTGCAATCTTTGGAGAAAACATGAAATAAGTTTAAGACACAATCCTTACCTTCAAGAGAGTTCTAATTTCATGTGGAAAACATGTCAAAATACATCCAGAAATAAATAGCATGGGAACAATGCAAGATGACATGGAGTGATTATAAAGGCCTTTTGTAATAAAGAATAAAATACCATGCTATGTGGTTTAAGAAAAATGCAAAGAAGTGCTTATTCTAGTGTGGAATAAGCTTAAGGTTGAGGGATGAGGAATGTGTAGTTCATTGGGGATAAATCAGGATGGAATGTTGTGAAATGTAGCAGTTTGCTTTCTTGGGTGTTTAGTTTGTGGTTAGGCCTGGAGACAGATGATTACGCATCTGAACAGCCCAATCCAAAGCTGGAAAGCAAACTAGACAGAGGGGTAGTTCATGAAATGACTAAGGAGCTCATAGGACAGCAAAGTATCCTTGACAAAAAGGGTGTCATTGGTACACAAGTATCTATCTGCTGCGTTAGACAGCTATTTAAATTTCCTAAACTTGGGTTTTCTTAATTGTTACATGAACTTATAATAGTTCCAATTTCTTCAATTTTTGCATATACTAGATGACAAAAAGCATACCAATAATACCTATCCCATAGGGCTTTGTAGAGAAACACATCCACCGCTCAGGACAACATCAGGTGGAGCACTGATCTCTCTGAACGAGGCCAGACAGGGCACACCCTCATCTGGCCTCCTTGGCCCTCTCTTCTAGTCTGGGTTTTCAGCTTTCACACCCGCTGCTGGGAGGCTGGGGGTGGGGGAGAGGGAAGAGGAGTGTGTGTGTGTGTGTGTGTGTGTGTGTGTGTGTGTGGGGTGTGGGCGGGGGCTCCCAGCTGGACAGCAGCCTCCATCTATCTCTCAGTTTCTCCTGCTGAGCATGAGAACAGAAAGTTGGGCTAAGCACCTCTGAAAATCTAGATTATTAGCATTACCCTCACGATGATGAAAGGACGGCAAGGTTTCTGTTTGTCAGTGAATTTCTGGGTACTACTCTTGGAATACAGTACTTTGATTAAAAGTCTTAGACCCCAATCCTTCTAGCCATACTAAGATCACCCACTGTAAAGGGCACTACTGAGCCTCATGGCCTTTGAAAATCTGCTAAAATTTGAGTTCCATCTCTATTTCTAGCTGACCATCTAGAGAAGCAGGGGTCTGTGATTTCAAGCTCTGGGTGTGTCCTTGTCAGAGGTACGGAGGTATGGAGGTCCAATTGAGAAAATAAATGGCTCAGTTTCACTGCAATTAAGGAATCCTGGCCTGTCCAGCCACTTCACATATGGTAAGGGCAGGAAAGAGACTCAGACTGGATTCAAACAACCATTCCATTAGGTGGATACCCTGTGGGCAGAGCCCAGGGCTGAGATAAGGCACAAGAGTTGGGCAGGGCATCATCCACAGATGATGGCTTTAATCAAAGAAAGCAGCCAAAGCTGAGATCTAACTTTAAGACCAGGTGGACAGCAGTGACTGGACAAGAGCCTAATTGAGGTCAAGCAATAGCATTCTGGGACCGAGTGAGAGCATTCAGAACACAGAGTGAGCAGTAGAATCTGGAAATTTCCCTAAGCTATGAGGCAACACCATACCTTTCAGAGCTCACCATGCAAGTTATTATAATATTATTGACTATATTTCCTATGTAACTCTCCCAAAGAGGGAGAACTTGCTTCTCAAATACTCACATCCATATTATCCTATCCTATGAAAACATACTTCTTCTAATGCCTAAAAAATTTTAAATAGAATATGATGCTTTTCATTGCTTGAAACTTGGCAAAAAAATTAATGTGAAACTGACTTTTTTTATACTAAAGAAGCAGTAATTTTTGCTCAATTGCTGTTTACAAGTCCATGAGTCCAGTCAAGAAGTCCAGTCTAGAGCTACTAATATCTGTGTTTCCAAAAAGACCACTGACCAGTCCCACTCAGATTTATAGGCTGGTTTCCCGGGAGCCTTTTTGTTTTTTACTTCATTCTTTTTGTATTGTTGCTATTTTGAATCTCTTACTATACCTGCTCTGAAGGTCCCATGGATCAAAACAAAAACAAACGTGAGGCCCTAGCTGGTTTTTCTCAGTGGATAGAGCATCAGCCTGCAGACTGAAGCGTCCCAGATTCAATTCCAGTCAAGGGCACATGCCCGGGTTGCAGGCTTCATTCACAGTAGGGGGCTTGCAGGAGGCAGCCGATCAGTGATCCTTTCTCATCATTGATGTTTCTGTCTCCCTCTCCATCTCCCTTCCTCTCTGAGCTCAATATATATATATATAAAATGTTGATTCTCTATCAATTATATCTTAACATGGCTTCACACTCAAATACAGGGTCTTTGCCTAGTTTTTTAAATAATTTTTTTCTAAGAATATTACAGGTGTTAAAACTTCATGTTTTATAATATAACAAAGCTTGTATTGTACTCTTCCTGACTCCTGCCTTCATGAAGTTATGGCACTAAATTATTCTCTTGATTGAGTGAATATTCCTATATAAGTTGCAGACAAATCCTATTGAAGCCATCCTACAGTCTAATACACTAATTTTGTAGATCTTTATTCACTATTGCAGAAAGGATGTCATAGCAAGCCAAATGGATTTATTTATATGCCAGAAGATAGTATTGGTAAAATCCAGCAAAAAAAAAAAAAACAACACAAAAAACAAAAACAAAAACAAAACACAAAAACAAAACCCCCCCAAAACCATAGATTTTCATTTTCAAACCATTAGTATCAACTGCAATGCCAATGTATATTCTAACATTGGTACTAAACATTTTTAACTTTGAAACGGGCAGAAATTATAGTTCCTAAAGTCTTTTTGACTGACCCCCCCAAAAAAAAATCACTGAGAGAAAACAGGACTACATGTTGTCAATACACCAAATAACCATCTAAAGAGAATACATCTTTCAGAGAGATATGCATTGAATGAACTTGGCTGTATCTTGATTGGTAACAATGAAGCAGATAAGCAAGGAACATGACGATAGGAGGGAGAAAAAAAAAGCTGAGGATCACGTTAGTGATAAAAATTTTTTTTTCTTCAGATTACAATAATGGGAAATACAAGCTAGGTCCCTGCTGAGCAGAGTGAGTATGGGAAAAGCAAAAGAGAGAATTATGAGGTTGTGTAAGACTAATGAAAATAGACGTCATTGCTTCAGGCCACCTTCTTCCTCCTCAGATCTGTACAAAGAGCCACCTATGCATCATCACCAGGTGAAAGTTCTCTCAATAACAGAGCTCCAGGAGGGCCCGACCCTTTTACTTTATATCACCAAGAGGGGACTGTGTGATCCTTCCAACTTCAGGCCTCCAGCTGTGGTATGTGAAGTCCTGCAAACCCCTGGGGCAGGGGCGCTCTCTCTTCTGCCAGCCAGGCTGACTCCTCAGGGAGCCTCTGCCCTCATGTATCTGCCAACAGTGATCATTTCTTGAAAAAGTCCATTTCCTTGGAGACACCTGACTCTCCTACCTTCCAAGTGACCAAATCCTTAAGGAAACAATTATTTGCTGTCCTAGAAACATTCAGCCACAGGCAATCTGTTTCCTCCTCCCTCTGTCCTTGCTGCTGTTGGGCTTCACGCCATGTTCATTTTGATGTATGCGTTGTAGCCCAAGCCTGCGCCAAGTCCTTTACAATCATTATAGAACTTACTTTTATTTTATAAAATAAATGATATAATTTGCCTAAAGTCACAGAACTCATTTGTAGCTCATTGATCCAGGAACTCAGATTCCAAAGACCGTGTTGTTACTGTAATTATATCACTTCCACTAGCCAAATGTGTATATGACATGTTTGACCTTTATTTTTCTTCATCATATTTATCACTGATATTATATAACTCTTCCACTTAAGGCCATTACCTTGAGAAGGATACTTAACCTATTTCTACTCATCTGTAAAATGGGAATTATGGTAGCACCCACCTTAAAAGAGGGTTTTGAGAATTAAGGGAGTTAATCCGTGTAAGAGAATAAGAACAATGCTTGGCTAACTGCAAGCATTTATATAAGTGTTAGCTATAATTAGTAGCAGTATTGCAGTAGTAATAATAATAGTAGTAGTAGTACATCTATTTGTTTGAGTTTTATTATGTCTCCTGTACCAGAATATAACTCCTTAAGAACAGAGACTGTTTGTTCACTCCAATACTTTCACTGTCAAAAACTGTCTAGTGCAAAATGAAGGCTCAATAATTATTTGTTGAGTAAATGGATACGTAAATGACTTCAAATCTTCACATTCTTTCCTCTGTAACTTTTGGACTTCAAGCAACTAAAATTCACAAGTGGGTGAACATTGTCCCAGATGTCAAAGCTGTACACACTGGTCCAGCACCCCCACAGGCCTAAGTACAAAGTAGATTCTCTGCTGTGCCTTATGCTGATGTCCTTCTTTCCTGATATATTCTTCCCAGGGGCCTCTTGGAGAACTCACGCATCAAAGCTGACCTCTGGTACAAATAGAGCATTGAGAAATCCCTTATTATACCACATGGTTTTGTCCCCCATAACTAAGGCTAGTGCTCACTGGTTCATCCAATCAGCTTATTTTCCTGATTTCAATGGAGACACTGGCTTTATTATAGACTGGGTTAAGTTTGGGATTTAACTTCCTTCTCTCCTCTGAAAAGTAGCAGCTCCCTGAGAGAAATAACAAGTGAGGACAGAAAAGAAGAAAGAGCAAAGAACAGAAAGAGAGGGCAAGAAATAAGGATGGTGTGCAGCAACAGGAAGAGAAAGGACAGGTGAGAGTGAAATGGGAGATCATAAGAGAAATCTACTAACCCAGCAGAAAAAGGGAGGAAATTAAGGGAAAAGCAGAGAGCAGACGAAGTAGCACAAATGAAGGGACTGAAGTGCAGAGGATTCTACCGGACAATGGAAACAGCCAGGAGGGAAGAGTGGGCTAAGATAAAGAGATCGGATGGAAATGGACTAAGACATGGAGTAACTAACCATTGCCAGTTAACTAGGTAAGGAAAGATTAGTGCTCTAAATAAAATACACGTGTTTACAATTCTGGTGGTTTACAATATTTATAATGCATCTAAGTGTTCATTTAATGTTATTAAGTTATAGTCATAACTTCATTTATTACCTGCAAATGATGTTTCAATGTATCATGTATAGAGGGTTCCTATCATAGAAGTGAAGTGAGATAGCTTCACTTACAATTCATTATTATCCTACATGAATTAACCTTACATTGTTGGGAAATTCTTGGCAGTATTAAGCACTGTTCTTAACAATATAAGTATCACTATGCCTATTTACAGAGATAGAAGCAATTATTTCCCAGAAAATAAGATATACTTTAAATGTTTTGGCCTAATTAGCTGTGAAAAAGGACATGGCCCACGTAGAGTTTGCAGAAAAGCCAGTTCACATCTGTGCATGCTTCTCTGCTCATTCCCACTGCCACCCTAGTTCAGGTCACCATCATCTCTCACTTGAAACGACAGGACACTCTCTCAGTTCCTTTCTCTCTTCCACCTTGGATCTTTCCAAGTACCCACAACACATCCAAACTGAACTTCTAAAAATATTGTCCGTCAGCTTCTATATATACTTTTCAATGATTTCCCACACCACAAGGGATAAATCCGAGTTCCCATGATGTCTGTATGAGCTTGTCCCTGTGTATCACCTCTTTAAGTTAGACTGTGCTGATCTTCCTTTTTCTCTTCTGATGTGCCACTCGTCCCCTTTTCTGTCCTGGGGCCTTCCTATATGTTCTATTCTAACACCGGAACACTTCCCCATTTTTGCTCTGGCTAAATACTCCGGTTTCCTATCTCTGCATGAATACTGTTTTCCTCAAAAAAGTTCTGGCTGACACCCATGTAGAGACCAGGATGCTCTGATACATGTGCTAATCACTACATGTCAATTCACAGAATTCATCGTAATTATTTTTAATATTTATTTACTTGTTTGTTTGCTGTCAGTGATCCCAAATTGACTGGGGATAAGTCTTATTAAAATAGAGTTCCATCATTCTTTCCCCTATGGTTCCTGTCACATGACACAAGCACTCAATATTCGGAGTGCACTTCCAACATCCTAGATTTGTTTACAATCCCAAAGAGTCTGCCTCAGGTAGAGTACATATAACGCACACAATACTTTCTATGCATTTATTTCAGAGAGAAGAGAGAGTTCTGCTCCCTTCTCTCCTCCCTTACATGTTCTGAATGTGCTTAGTGTGGCAGCAGGATTGCAGAGTTAGAGACAGTAAGCCTGGGAGTCTGCCATTGCCCCAGGAAAGCAGTGATGTATTCAAAACCTTTGAGGCTGTGTAAACAGAGGGTTTGCAGGACTCTTTAGTTAAGGTGGAATCTGGAGGGAGGGCAGAATGTGGTTGAAGTAAAGGGAAGCATTCATTACCAGCACTTTGTATGAAATAAAGGAGGCAATGATATCTTTGGTTCTCTACTGACTTGGCCTTGCTTTCTCTACAGCAAGTCTCCTATCATCCTCTCCCGATGTGCCATCCCGCCTTTTTCAGACTTGTCACCATTCTCTCACACTTTCTCCTTAGACAACAGTGTCCAAAATCTGTACTGTTTTGAACATTCCAGAATGACTAACTCAAAAAGTTTTGACTGAATGTTACCAGTTAGATTGGAGTGGTTCTAACAAGGCCAGATTCAATCTAATGCAGTTTCCAACTGTTTTCCTATATTACCAAATATTGCTTTAAAGCTACTGACATAAGCTGACCTATTTATTACACGGTGCTTGTTCCTTTCTGATGCTGATAGGAACTAGGGAAAACTATATACTGTTAACGCTAACTTAAGTGGTCAGGTCAAATTGTTAAGGTTTGGTGATTCTCTTTCTGGAAGTCACACCTGTTTGTAGCTTTCATAATTCATGCCACTGATGGCACTAAACACTTAACACCTCTCCTCACAAAAGGTCACCATGGACACAATTATCTTTCCAATGGCTAGATCAGCCCATGTCAATGTTATATTTAATATTTAAACATAATGTGAGGCTATTTGTATCTGTTTACTCCGTGGCCTTCTGCAGAACCAATATAAATACAAAAAGAACTCATGGGGTGAGACAAATATATTGATAATTGTTGAATTGGCCCGACCTAATGAGAAGGGTGCCACCATTCAAACACCTGTCTTCCACTCTCCCACCATCTGTGCCATCATGTCACCCTTCAGCCTCACTGCTCACCCCTACAATTACACTGTTAAGAGGAGAATGCGTGCAGCACAGGTGGACTTAATGTGGGTTTAATATGGCCCATTGAGTTCAATGTTGACTTCCTTTAACTACTTCTGTTCTTGCTATAAATCAGTGCCTATGTGTCTAGGCTTAATTGGGAAAATGAGTCCATCTATGGAGAGCAACGAAGATGTGAAGAGACTACATCAAATGAGCAGATGATGGGCCGTCCAAAGCCATAAGTGAAAACAGCAGAATGATGCATAATTCACAGGCTACAGTGAAGTTAAAAGAGAAGGTTAATATTTTACTGCATTCTTAAGAACTCTTTCCCTCAAATTCTCAATATGAATATAACAATCGTCTATACCTATAAAGGAAAGGAAAGGAGCTAATATGTAATCCAGACCTACCATATGTTACTGGGTGTGATGTGAGATAATTTACATTCATTTTCTCACTGAATAAAACAAGGTGAGTGTTCTATGAAAATGGACCTGGGTTCAGAGAGTTTAAGTACCTTGGGATACAAGTCTGATTCTATCTATTTCAGTGTATGTGTTCTTCCCTCTAAGTGGTTTTAGCATTTACCTGAGAGAGCACATCAGTCTGGATGATTCACACCTTCAAGGGTCTCAGCACACCATGTGTGATATATCATGCTATATCCCCTGTAAAAGACAAAAATATTGATTAGAGAAAATGGAAGTCATAAGGAATTGTCCGCCCAACTACCCAGATTTGACATCCTTAGAAACTCAACGAAATTGAGTAACCACAATTGCTCTGTTTCTATCCATTCATTTTTTTAAAAATCCAAAACACATTCTTTTCACTTTTTTTTGGAGGGAATGCAAAACTAGACGGAAATGCTCTCTGTTATAATGGAGCAAAGAACTAGAGGGCGCCAAAATGGGGTGCACAGTGCATTCTTGGAGAGCAGCTCTGGAGCCCCTGGACTACTGCCAAAACTGAATCCTGCCACTCAGACTTTCTCCTTAAACAACAGTGTCCAAATCTGTACTGTTTTGAACATCCCAGAATGGCTAATTTAAAAAGTTTTGACTGAATGTTGCCAGTTAGGTTGGAGTGGCTTCTAACAAGGCCAGATTCAATCTAATGCAGTTTCCAACTGCTTTCCTAAGCTCCAGCACAATCCAAGAGGCCTCCCTCACAGAGAAGCTGGGGCTGTGCCTCAGTCTGCTGTCTGCATAGCGCCCCAAGAGTGGCAGCCTGCCAAGAACCACCTCTCTGATTGCCAGAGTCCCATGGGACCCAGAAACGCAGGCCCCCTTGGCCACCAGAGCCAGGCAACCAAGGGGCTTCCCCTGGGCCACCTACAAAATTGGGGCACCAGATGTGAAAAATCAGGACATGAGCCATGTGTAATGTCCCCTTCCAGGAGACACTGGAGCTTTGAAGCGTGGTAGAAGGAGAGTGTAGACACTGCCCGCCCTCCTTGGTCTTTGTAAAGAATTACAGTCAGCCCCTAGATGCCTGTTTCATTAGAAGCCTTCCCCTCAGGCCAAAGCCAGGCTAATTAGTTAATAGGCTTCCTTCACAAAATATCTAAGCTTCTGGATCTATTGCCTCTTGCTGTGCCCTTGGGGTGGTGGCTGTGTAAGAACTCTTTCTCTGATGGTTACAGGCCTGTGAGACACACTAATGTAAGCCCTAGAGGCCACCAGAGCCATGCTATCTAGAGGTGTCCCATGGCAGCAGCTGCAAAAATAGGGGTGCCAGACAGCTCCTTTCTGGGAGACAGCAAATATTAGAATCCCATGAGACCAGGAGCACAAGCTCCCCTGGCCTCCAGAGCATCCCCTGGGAATCTGCATAAATCAGAGCACGCTCAAAAAACATGTGAGAAAACTCAACATCCATGTATGGTAAAAACCTCCTAACAAAGTGGCTTAGAGGGAACATGAATGAATATAATAAAGGCCATCTATGACAAGCCCACAGCTAACATCAGACTCTTGAGATGGGAAACAGGCTAAATGCCCATTCTACACTTTTCTACACAGCATTGGAAGTCCTAGCCAGAGGGCTTAGGCAGGAAAAAGAAATAAAAGGCAGCCAACTTGGACAGGAAGATGTAAAACTGTCACTATTTACAGATGACATGGTATTCTATATAGAAAACCCCAAGACTCCATCAAAATGAAACATTATTCAGCCTTAATTAAAGAATGAAATCTTGCCATTTGTGACAACATGGATGGACCTTGAGAAATTTTGCTAAGTGAAAAAAGTCAGATAGATAAAGATAAATACCTAATAATCTCGCTTATACATGGAATATAAAAAGAAAAGAACAACAACAAAGAAGCTCATAGATTCAGAGAGCAGATTGGTGGGTGCCAGATGTAGATGATGGGGCAGGAGAATGGGTGAAGGAGGTCAATAGGTAAAATGGAAAATAAATGCAGTTGATGTAAAAGAGACACACAAAAATATTTATTTTATCAGATATACTTCAACCAGGCTATTTCATAAACATGGGGCAAGTTGTTAAAGGAGAAGTTATGGTGGTTTTCTGAATTTTTCATCATGTTTATACCATTACTCAGATTTTATTATTTTGTGAGTATATTGAGGAAAGACTAATTAAAATGCACAGCACTTCAGTACTGAACCACAAAATTCCTGTATAAATAGTAAGATACTCAGAATCATTCATGCATATGTCATAAGTTCTTCCCAATGGAAAATGTACCCCCTTTCCTGGTTCTGAACCAAGAGTAGAGAAGGGCATTTACACACTCCTCATCTTTAGACTTAGTAAAAGTCAACAAGAAAATTCAAGAGATACATCAAGTGTGTCACGTCAATTTCTTTGCTCTTCAGATGAAATGAGATTTGTGTTGCTCTCAAATTAGACACTCATCATGAATAATTAGCCCCTTACATAGAACAGCTGCTGGCTTTTACAGAGCTTTCAACCAGTGCTGAGTGTACCCATTGTTGGTGAGCATTACTTAATCAAATCTGTGAGATATGCATCATTTGATTTGATGATAAATATAGAAAATAATTAACTAGAAAAGCATGGTTGTATACTCATCTTCAGCTAGAAACATTAACTCTGAAGTAATTCTATTAAAAGGCACTAGCCTATTATATTGGAAATTATTTTAATTTTCAAATATTAAAAATTATATATTATTTTAATTTATTGTTAAATATCATCCTGTGACTATTTTTGCAGTTTATCCTCACCTGAGGATATTTTTCCATTGATTTTTAGGGAGAGTAAAGGAGAGGGAAAGAGAGAAACATCCATGTGAGAGAAACACATCCGTTGGTTGCCTCCTGCTGCTGCCCCAACCAGGCCCTCGCCCAGCTCAGGGAGAAGCCTGCAACCAAGGTACATGTCCTTGACTTGCCCCTGACTGGAATTGACCCATGGCCCTTTTGTCCACAGGCCAATGCTCTATCAACTGAACCAAACAGGCTAGGGCTTCTGTGACTGTTTAGGAAAAAAGAGGAAACAGCACATTTGCCATAGGTATGTTGGAAGGACTGAAGAGGCAATGAGATCATCAGGATGGGTCTCATGGATAAATAGGAATTAGGAAATCATGGATTTAACTCTAACTTTAAAACTTTGCTAACTGCTAACAGACTCCATACTTTTGCCATCTGTAAAATAGTAAAATACTTATCAACAAGCATTTATGTGAAACATGTTAAGGCGGAAATTGTTATCATAGATATACAAAATGTCATCTCAGAGTATTGTTCTAAATTTGAGCACCATAATGATTTGTATTTGCCTCAAATCAGAGATCTTGTAGTTGACTATATTACTGGTGGTTTATGTATTTCAGAAGTGGGGAAAACTTGGGGTAAATCTAATATACCGTATTTTTCAGACCATAAGACGCACTTTTCCCCCCTAGAAGTGGGGGGGAAAAGTCCCTGCGTCTTATGGTCCAAATATAGCCTACACATATACTTTTTAAAAAAAAGTTTTTTTACTTGCCCGGCTCTGTGTGGTCTCTGTGTGCTTGCCCGGCTCTAAAATGGTTCTAAATGCTGCTGTTTACTTTACAGGGTTGATTACATGTGTTTATGACTTTGATGTTGGGTTTTAATGCACATAAAATATTTTAGGACACTATTTGTTTCAGAATCTTTTTTTCTTCATTTCCCTTCTCTAAAAACTGGTGCGTCTTATGGTCCGGAGTGTCTTATGGTCCGAAAAATACGGTAATAATTACAAGCAATAGTCTGACACCTTTTATTTTTTTAAGTGTGTGTATTTCTAATTTATTACTGGAATCATTATTTTACAAATAAGATAACCGAAAAAGGGAAACTTACCAAGTCCCAGTAAGTTAGATAAGGAACTATTGCTAAAGTTCCTCAGTTTGTAAATGTTACTCCTAATGCCACCCAGATAAAAAGAGAAGTGGAAATTTAATATATCATATTTTAGATGATAAAGGGCAATAAAGCTGTGCCATGAGCACTATTATCCCTTTTCAGATTACAACGGTAAAATTTGGCTAGGGGATATATTCGAATTTTGACTGCCAATGTGATTTCTGTGAAATCAGTGCTTGTGGACTATTTCAACTGACAATTACGATAGTGGAGCAATGTGTTTAGGTGTGATGTACTCAAAAGAACTGTTTTGGAAGTTAGAGATTGCCATCCTATTCATATATATATATATATATATATATATATATCTGAATGCGTGTGTGGGTGTGAATACTCACATAAACACAACAGCAGAGTTTATTAAACAGAGCTCAACAAATATTTATTGTTGATACACATTATGTTTCCCAAAAGCTATCTTGGAACTTAACATTGATATCTTTTAATAATTTTCCTAAATTGCAATTATAGGATTAGTGCCTAGCTTTTACTATTTGGATCAATTTGTCTTGTTCCTTTTAAACCAAAAGCCATGTGGTCTTTTGGCCTTTGTTCTCTAGTCTAAAAGGAAAAGAAAAAGAAAGTCAATGTTGAGACGAGTTCATTGTAATGTGCATAGACTGGGAAAATGTAGTATTTCTATGGTTTTATGTTTATAGCAATGTATGTGGATGCTGCCACAGAGAAGTTTGTTTAAAGAGTTGGATGACTGAAAAAGAAATGAGAAGCATCTACTCAGAGTCACTGAAGAATTCATTGAAGAGTTGCCATTGAAGAATTCAGAAAAAAATAGGAAATCTGTCTAACATTATGGAAATGAAGCATACATAATCTGTGTCTATATGACAGTGTGTTTTCAACTCTCTCTTATTTTGTTGTGACATACTTCAAGGAAAAAAATCACTTTACACAAACTAGTGCATATGTTTACAGAAGAATTTTCAACATTTGCATTAATTAAGCAAACTTAGGTGAAATTTTTATCAGTAAATTATAGATGGGCCAATCAAGAAGGTATTATATAATCACCAGTAAAAGTTGAGTGGGAGCAGTTAACTTATAAAGGGTCATCTCAATGAGTCTAATTAAGATTCAGATGAAGAGTTATTTTTAAAATTCTGTAGAGCTACTAATTTTTACCTAAGAACTAACAATTGGGTCATTTACTTATTCAAAAAATATTATTAAACATCACTGTATGCCAGACACCATTGCAGATGCTACAATAGAAAAACCAGTCACCAACTCTTGTTTTGTTTTCTCAAACTGATGTGTCTGATGAAGGTATGAAGGAGTGAACCCAAAGTGATGGCAAGTGTTGTGGATGGAATGCTTGTGTCCTCTCCCACATTAGGGTAAAGCTTCTATCCTTGGCATGATGATGGCTGGAGGGGGTGGAGGTCTCTGGGAGGTAACTAGATTTAAATGACATCATGACAGTGGGGACCTCATGATGGGATTAGTGCCCTAAAAGCAGAGAACAGAGAGTTAGCAGTCTCTTTCTATCCATCCACTCTGTGAGGATACAGCAAGAAGGCAACCAGGAAGAGGGGCCTCACTGAGCATCCGACCATGATGGCACTCTGATTGTGGGACCTGCCAGCCTTCAGAACTGTAAGAAAGAAATATCTATTGTTTAAGCTGCCCAGTCTATGGTATTTTGGTGTAGCAGCCCAATTAGAGTGAGATAGCAAGAGATAATAACTTCATCAGAGAAAAAGAGGATGAAGGATTTCAGCAGTAAGTCTACCAAGAGATGATCATCCAGGCCTGGATAGCTGAACAGTTTATTTTTACCTAGACTCCAGCCAGTAATTGATTTATACTAAACCAGGTCAATAAGGTAGGCAGGTATATACCGGTGTGGTTCATATGCCACTTAATAGTGAAAGGTCTGGTGGAGAAGGTCAGGCTGGGCTCTCCTTGTGGCGTGGCCACTGTGCAGTTTCATCATGCAGCTTAAGTTTCCTAACCTTTCAGGGCCCTGGGAACTCTATCTGTACAAGAGACCAAAATGCTTCCTCCACAAGAAAGTTTCCAGATTCTCATTATTATTCTGAATCTTGGGCAGGAACCACAAACATCTGATCGTGTTCTGGGATAAAGATGTTTGACGTAGCCCTACTAATGTCTCACCAAAAATCTCTCTCCAGTCCTAGAGAAAATAACTCACATGTTCTACTGTGGGTGGATTAGTAGCATCATCTTTAAATATGAAACAGAAAACCCTTAGTTTTTCCTGTAGATGTGAATTAACGAGAAACAAAAACCAAGTATGTGCTAGGTTGTGTTTTATAATGACTTCTAAGTTACTTCCCCTGCCCCCTTTTTTAGATTATGCGACTCAGCTTTAGATATATACAGATATATTTTTAAAAAACTGTTCTGAATATATGCTTATTTTTTCCAAAATTGTCGTTGAATATCAAACTCAAATTAAAAGAAAAAAAATATCTCTTTACTGAAAGTTTAACATGAGCCAAGTCTTCAAATAGTTGCTTTCTTAATTATCTTCATTCTTGTTCAGAGTCAGACAATCATATGAGATTGGACTCATTCTGAGCCAAGCCAAGCTTTTTAACTTATCAAATGGGAGAATTCAATGACACTTTTAAGATAAATAGCAAATATAATATTTAGCATAATAACATAATTATGTAAATATGGTATAAATTTTGAGGTATATGATTGGAGACACTGGAGTCTGAGCAAGAAAACTGAGATGCATTTCCCATGAACTCAAGCATATTTTATACTTTGAAAAATGCCTCAGGTCTCTCCTTCTAAAGCTTTCACCTTTCCTAGCTGCTTGTTTTGCTCTGAGATAATACCCCTGGAGTCTGCAGTCACTGCTCATGTCTTCAAGAGCTTTCTCAGTAAGGGTTTGGATTTTAGTATCTTGGAGAAGAATAAGTATAGAAGCTGAAGAATATGCCTCAAATTCAGACCTTATTTAGGGATGATAAAAAACACCTAACATACGTTACCAGAAATTTGGGTTTCAAAGCTGAACACATTTTAAGTGCTTGCTTTGAAGTTTTACCTCATTGTCATCATAGCGCTTTGTAGGGCTTGGCTTCTTTCCTAAATATAATTGTTTGTATGTCCGGAAATATATAACAGAGTCTTGTAAACACACGGAGAAATTTTCAGATCACTCAGTAAATGAGAGCATCCTTTCCTACCTCTCATGGGCTTTCCATCCTTGGGATTTTAGACTGCAGCTCATTAGTGCCTAAACCTTATATAAACCTATCGGAACTTCCTCTCTCTTCTTAGTAAATAAGAGAGGATTTTTTAAAAGATAAATTTTGGTGTGTGTATTTTCCCTCTCTGCTAGTAGTTTTAAAATGTGGCTCTCTGCTCTGTACTTCTCCTTACAACTTATGTTTCCTGTTACTCTTTCCTATGACCCTGCTTTCCTTTGCCCTTGCATGCCTCAAGTTTCTGGCCAGGGTCATTGCTTTGACTCGCAACTATTTACTTGCTGGTCATTGGGGGGGGACAGGTTTTTCCCAGCTAGCTCTTTCCCTCAGCTTCCCTTCTCTGCTCATCTGCCTGAGCTGCCAGCAGCAGCTCAGCTGTCTCCACATTGGGCCACTCCACATCCCTCCTGCTGCTCCAGAGAGAGACTCTCTGCTCTCTGGTTAAACAAACCTGGAGCTTCTAAGGAACTTTTCAAAGCTCTTAGGCACCATCACCATCTCTCTGTCTCTCTGTCTCTCCGTCTCTCTGTCTCTCTGTCTGTCTCTCTCCCACTCTCCCTCTCCTTCTCCCTCTCCCCATCTTCCTCTCCTTCCTCCTCTTCCTTCCATGGTGTGGCTGGACCAGCTCATATCTCCTGGAGTTGGGGTGGGTGGAAAAGCCTTTGGTTTGCCTGCTGAAAGACTGAAAGATCACCGCTTCCTGTTGTGGTGATATTGTGCTCTTTGAGAGCCCTTACCGAGGCTGTCACTCTCTGCTGGCTTCGGAGCATTTGTTTTATTGTCCCTGTCAGTTCGCAGCCCAAGGTTACTGCCAGCTCCCTGTCAGGGCTTTGATTTTTGTCAGCTCTGGCCAGGTCCTTTTAGTTATCCGCCATCTCTTCAGCTTTGTTCAGGCTGAGCTCTACTTGTCTACTAATTAGCTCTTTGGAGATTTCCCTTTTAAAACTCACTATCACAGAGGACAGGAACCGTTCAAAAGTTTTGTGCCTCATAGAAATTCCATATTCATCCATATCTCGTACAGCCATCTTTTTAAAATTAAAAGTGGCAGGCCAGGCCAATTTGAGGTAGAGAAGTAACATCATCTATAAAGGGAGGCCTTCGGGTTCTTGATCAGGTATGTAGATGAGTGACAGGGAAAGAAGAGGGTTTACATCAAAAAAACACAGAGGGGTATGAATGAAAAAGAAACCATCACTGTGTATAACATATTCACATGTTCTTTATCTTCTGGTGTGCAAATATTGTGCTAGCTGAATATAAAAGCAGCACAACTTTAGGGTACAAAAAACACACACACTGTAATAACATCAAGAGTGGTCTCACATCAAGGAGGGCCCTGAGGATGTCTTTGTTGTCAACTTCAGAAGGAAAGAGAGGAACAGAGGAGGAAACTGGCAGAAGAAATAGATGCCAAAGAGAACTCAAAGGATTAGGTCCGGGTGAGGTGATCGGTATTCGAAAACAGTCTGCCTTCTGGCTCTGATCTGAGGGAATAGGCTGGCAGCCAAGCCAGAGGGCATAGCAGCACAAACACACCTTGGGCGCACTGCTTGAGGGTTGCCTCGGTGCCTTAGAATGCGCGCCGGCAATTAGAAGGAAAGCAATGGAAGAGCAATAGGCAAAAACACTCCGCGTACGGAGAGAACTCTGATTTTCACAGTATTCCCAACCTCGTGGTCCCCTCCACACACACACACACACACACACACACACACACACACACACACACCCCTTTCTTTCTCTTTCTGCCCGGCCCCCTCCTTTTCCTAAGGCGGCTTTTCTTCTTCTGCTAACTTAGTGCTGTGGTGCGTCGCGCTTACATTGCATTTACACACAGTTAATGCCTGCAAGATGAAAGTGAAAACCTTTGAATATATTAATGCTATAACACAGATGTCTTACTTTTTACTCTCTTTCCTCTTTTTTTTTTTTTTTTTTGTAAGTTGATGTGGCTAATAATGATGCAGATTGTGCTGGATGGTTGTGCAGATGAAACAGGGGAATACAGATTAAATAAGAATTTCTTCAAAGCCTACGTTTGCTTCATAATTTAACTTCTGGGCTTGTCTCGGTGGTAGTCGGTGCGACATGGCATCGTAACATCGTTCTGAAACATCTCGGCATCACAGAGGGACAATCACCCAAACAGCATTGCTGTACTTCTTTGAAGCCAGAGGAAAATAATAACTGGGGGAAAATAAAGCCTGCCTGACCCCACTGCTAGTAATGGGGAGCTGTGAGCAACCAGGGACAAAGGTTCTGTGCTTAGGAGGTATTCTGCTCTGACACAGAACTTTGCTTTCTATAACTACTTTTAAACTATCCTCATATGGAATGCAGTGTGTGCCCCAGGTGGTCACAGACACAGAATGACTCTGCCACTGAGCTCTTTCAAACAATGAACAAGAGATACTGATGCCATAGGCCTCGGAGCAGGCACAGTTGATTTATTTCATGTGTCCAGTCATTCAGGCAGCATTTATTAGCCTGTCGCTCAGTGCCAGAGATGCAGCGGGTCCCTAGGATACGAGGATGGGTGAGGCACAACCCCTTCCCCCCAGAAACTCATAGGGAGAGGACATGTGTACACAGTCAACCTATAATATCACCCTTTAAAGGAATGAAAATGTGCTGTGGGACCTCCTGGGAGGGTGTAGTACTGCCTACTGTCTGCCAGGCCAAGTGCGTCAAGACCGCAGGCAGAGTCTGCATCTTTAACTTGTGAAGGGAAGCTTCCGGCTGGGCGAAGAGCATGTACTGAGGACTGCAGTCATGGGTGAGAAGCAGGTTTGGGGAACCGAGAACATCTGTGTGGCCAGAACTTAGTCTCTATCTGCGTGGGGGTGGGAGGAGAGGAGGGGAGAAGAAGGAGAGGGAGGCGAGGTGGGGGACAGAATGACAGGCAATGAGACGAAGGAGGGAGGTTTAAGCAGACTCTACAAGGCCTCATATAATAAGCTAAGGCACATAGAATTCAGCCTACAGACAGGAAGCCAACGTGAAGCCCCCAGCAAAGGTAAGAGGTAACATGACCTGATGTCCTTTGCATGAGGCTCTGACAGCGGTAAGGAAGGGCCAGCCCCTCTGGGAGACAGTGGAGCAGGGAGACCACCAGGACACATGCAGTTCTCCAGACTGAGAGGACACAGTCAGGTGAAGGAAAGAGGCTGGAGTCGACACACTCCTAGGGACTCAGACTGAGCAGGATGGAGCTTCACCTAAAAGTATCATCCAGTGGCCACCTCATTACCTACTGTCTTAACTGATGTGGGAAATTTCAAGGTTACTTGCTGGAAATCCCAGGCTCCCTTCCTCAGTTCTTAGACTTTAATAAGATCCATAAAGGAGATCATGCTTCCCTCTTACATAGTGAGCTCTGGGAATGCAGACAGTAGCCGGGCCCTTATCCACTGTTACCTCTCCACACATCTGAACAGAGCACTGAAGATAACGCATACTTTGTGATGTTTTCCTGAGCGAATCAATCAAACTGAATCGCCAAACTGGAGTCTAAAACACCCCCCTCCCCCCCACACACATTATTAAAAAGCATTGTTATTGCTTAAAATAGTTGCTAGATTGTAAAGATCACTTTTATTTTTATTTTTTAATTTTGAGAGAGGAGAAGTGACCAGTTTATTATAAAGCGTTTTTAAAAGCTACCCTCTTGCACTATTTGGAAATGAGTGCCCATCCCTCTGTACAAATAAGACTAAGTACCTGTTATTTTAGCTCATGGCCTATAATGCTGATACGTTGACTCCCCAAATGACACCCCCAGCTTGTCTATGTGATTACGTGGCAGCTTTGCTTTAGGAAGTGACTGCTAGGTCTGTGCTTTCTGGGGGTAGTGAGCTCCTGATGCTACAAGAGAAGGGGTCCTCTGCCTCCGGCCCATGTTACTAAAGAGGCGATAGGTAAACGTGGCTGACAGGGACAGTGGAGCAGGCTGTGCCCTGCACAAGGACATGCTGCTGAGGGACAAGTGGTAACTGAAATCCACAAGTTTTGTCCAACCTGAGAGGGCTTTTTCTTAATCATAATCTAAGTGCTGGCTGGGAGAATGGGATCCTGCATTTAAGGTAATGGAACTACAATAGAATGAATGGAAATGGGTATTGTTGAGACCAGTTTGAAGGACAATACCCCAAACTTACCCCTCCACCTCAGTATGCATCATGTCTTTTTATATATATATTTAAATTTATTTTAGAGAAGGAGGAAGGGAGAGGGATAGAAGATAAAAACACAGATGAGAGAGAGCATCGATCAGCTATCTCCTGCATGCTCTCTACTAGGGATCGAGCCTGCAACCCAGGCATGTACCCTGATAGGGATTGAACCCATGACCACTTGGTGCATGGATCAATGCTAAACCACTAAGCCACCCCAGCCGGGCTGCATCATGCCCTTTCAAACTATCTTCCCCTTATTTCCTCTTGGTAATTTTTGAGCTTCATATAAGTCATGCTGTTTGGACCTTCTCTCTAACACTCAACTTGGCTGGACAGCTTTCAAGGGGCCTAAAAGGGCTCAGGCACACACAGTGCCTTTAAACATGACTGACATCGCCATCTGTCAGGTGCCAAGGGCATTTGGGAGAGATTGCTCTCTGTGCTCATCTGGCCAACTGGTCGACTGAGGGACCCTAATAATTACATTATCAGAGTGGGAGCACTGTCCACTGGATGAAACTTCAGGCATTACTTATGGATGAAAAGAGGCCAGAGAGGTCAGAAAAGACAGGAGATGCGCTGGTCATGACAGCTGTCCCCGCTGCCCATGAGACGCAGCCTCGCAGCACAGGAGCAGGGCTGCATCCTCTCACAGAAGGGATGCCGCCCACCAGAGTCCCTGCCGCTGCAGCATTTCAACCCTGTGGCGAATCTCCCAGGCAAAGCAACCCTTGTGAAGGAGGAGGCAGGGAAAGCAAGCAACACTGATTTTGAAACAATGAAAGCGTTAACCCCATGTTTATGCTCTTATGAGCGTTGCTGCCAGGCTGGGAGCTCCCCGAGAGCAGCTTTCAGCATTGTGGTCGCTCCTTAGGTATCTCTCTGAACAAAAGCGCATGTGCAGATGTGAGTAAATGGACAGCCGGATAACCGCAAAAATACACACAGCCTGGTGTAGGGAGTTGGGGAAGAAAGCTTTTTAAGAGCAGGTCTTATGGAAGAAAAAGCATTTTAAGTATATTTCCATGGTTGTACAGTCAAATACAAAGGTCTGCTCCTGAGAGTGATAGTTCATCACTGTCTGCCTGATTTTCTGATGCGAAAATATGAAGCTAAAGGTTCATGTGGAGAATTATGACAGGATTTGCTCTATCTGATCAAATATAGAACCTTAAAACAAAATCATTTCAGTCTTTTATGAAATTCCCCTCACCTGGGGCCAGACATATTAATAAAAGGAATAGATTCAGATGCCTAAATTTATCATTCATAAAATTTCCATTTGTTGCAAAGAAAATAGCATATTGAATTGAGAATTGGCCACTTCGTTAAGGGTTACAAAGCTCCCTTTTAATTTCACCTTAAATGTCCCAATTGTAGCCACCACTTAGGATAAAATACAAATATATTACGCATGTTTTTTGTGAAGATAATCATTCATATTAACCTCAAGGAGCTAAATGTTACAAAGAGAGGAGCCCCATTTCAAGTATAATAAATATGTCCAAGCTGGAGTCAAGGTTGTAAAAACATGTCTAGAGCTTTTTACTGTAAACATGAGAGCAAGGATTTTTCCTTCTGGAGAAGCAAAGGTGCATTCCTGAACTGCAAACACTTGCAGCATGTTACTCAATGCCAAATGCAGTGGCACTTTATTTTAATGCTATTCTTTTCACAGATGGAAGTTTCCTTTTTTCTAAAGGAAGCAGGATATGTAGGTAGTTTGGGAGTGATGGCTAGGAGGGGTAGCAATAGTTCATGTGGCCTGGGAATTCTCTTCTATGTCACCATCCTCCCCCTGTGAGGGTAGCACAATAATTGGCCAACATAATTAAATATGAATCCACATAACTTCAGACTTGGAACGTGATACAGGGACTTTATAGGCTAAAAGGGGTGCTTCACCCAGCCCAGCATTCAGAACGCAACTTGGAAAAAGATAGACTTTCTTTGATTTGTGAAAAGATACCTCTGCTGTAAAGAAGAAGCATGTGCATGCTTGATATTTCCTTAGGAAGACATCTGAAACCTTAGGGTGTATTTATCTACAAATGTGGTGGGACATGATGATACATTAGAGTCCCTCAGTCCCAGTTTCACCCACCAGCATTCATGCGTTTTTAAAAGGAACACATTTTCAGCCTATTTGAGGGATGGCAGTTCCACAGAACTAAAACAAAACAAACAAGCTAAAAGCCATAATGTCATAGTGATCGGCTGTTAGAAAACAAATCACTGATAATTGCTGAAGACCCGTGGTGGGCAGACTCTTTACCTGGTACTTTGGAAAGACAGAAGTAAAATGGCAGATTTCCTTCCCTCAAAGGGCTAACAGTCAGATGGGAGAAACATATAAACAAATGCATGTGAATGTATAAACAGCATGTGAACCTTAAAGAAATCTAAGCCTGCAACACCAGTGACAACCTCGCACGGGAGCTGGTGCAGAGAGAAGCACCTCGCAGACAGGCTAACATCACTGAGATGGCCTGGGAACGCGGCTGCCAGGCACCAAACGCAGCTGTGACAGTGTGGTCCCCACCAACTTGCTCATTTTCAGCCCTAGCATTCATTTATTGTGGGATTGTCAGCAGGTACATAGTTTTATCATATGATAAAGGTTTAATAAATTTAATCCAATAATTGATTTTGTCTCCCTTCTGTTAATTATTTTCAACAGACTATAAATTCCATTTTAGCTAAAAAAAAAAAAAAAAAAATGGAGATAGTTTTAGACTTTTAACTTGCAATATTCAAATAATGTTCCTGCATGATACTTTTCAGGTTAATTGGAGGGAAATGTGACACATGTTCACTTAGGGATTTTAAATGTAAAAGGCAAGGAGTGAGAAGGTATTTAACAGATTTCTTTCCCTTCCCCTAGAAATCACTAACAGAGACTATCATCTTAATATTCAGCATTTTAACATGATGAAGGAGAAACTGAACAATTTCTCATAGAAAGTTCTAATGTTTATAAGAAAACCTTCTGAACATTCCCAAGAAACAAGCAGATGGCCTGCTTGGGTGCAGAAATACTGGCTGCTATTTTTTTTTTTTTTAATTAATGTTCTTTACTTTTTAAGAATAATTCCTCTGGCTGCTATTTTGGATAAAGATTTCACCCACAAGCCAGGGGTGATGTGATCACAAACAGGATTGCAGGCAGGAACATGAATACAGTGAGAAGTTCCTGATTACTAAATTTCGTTTAAGAAATTCGGAAGACAAGTTAATTTTTAAGAGGATTCACTTTGTCTAAACAACTATATTTATAGCTATATAAGTGAATGGTCAAGCCAGTAAATCACAATTCTGATGTATACGACTTACCACTTATCTTGAGAAGCAGAGTGGTTTGATTTAAGTGAGAAAAGCTTTATTTCAAATCCAACTCTGTCATAAATGACCTGGTTCTTCAGAGTCTTCTCTAAGACTCTATATGCAAAGTATGGGCATATTATAAAAAATAATATGCACCCATCAGAGTAAAAATACAAAGAATAAAAGGATCTACAGAGCCCTGGTGAAACTGTCATATAGAAATTATCCATTTATTTAAACTGTATTCATCAGAAAAAATCCAATACATTTTTATAGTTTTATAGTAACTTAATAACAATAATGGGTATTTAAAGTTATAAATCATAAGCTCCTGAAATATCTTCTGAATCTTTAGTTTTAGAGATAACCTACATGTATTTTATTTGTTTACATTTATTTTTATTTTATTTTATTTTTAATATATTTTATTGATTTTGTACAGAGAGGAAGGGAGAGAGATAGAGAGCTAGAAACATCGATGAGAGAGTCATTGATCAGCTGCCTCCTGCACACCCCCTACTGGGGATATGCCCGCAACCAAGGTACATGCCCTTGACCGGAATCAAACCCGGGACCTTTCAGTCCCCAAGCTAACGCTCTATCCATTTAGCCAAACCGGTTTCGGCTGTTTACATTTATTAATTCAGACCAAATTGCTACCTAAAAAAAGGTGGGGAGTTTGAGATGGTATATCTTAAAGCAAACACACACACATAAAACAATCATCAAACTAAAGAGAAATTACTTAGTGCAGTAGAGATAATAATTTAATTTTAAAAATTATGTTTTGGAACTGTGGTCATCATAAAGAAACTAGGAAAAAAAGCCATCAGACTGGGGTGGAGCCTAGAGGTCCCAGCTCTGGAGTCAGAAAGCCAGGCCCAGGCTCAGGGAGGGTGGTTTGTGTGTCTCAGTTCCCCTGTCTGTAGAAGGCGAAGCCCTGTCCAGCTCCAAGCACTGACCTCCCAGGACTCTAACTACACCGGGCAGAAAGGAATCTTTCTCTGGCACATCCCTCACGTCCCGCTTATAGAGCAAAGGCTGCAAATCATAAAACCAAGCTGAACATGCATGACAAATTCACGGGGCTCTGTTCGGTGAGGAAATGAAGACATTCTGAGGTTGGAGTTTTAAGAGTCAATTCCCCAAATGATGTTACTGTCATCAGTTCATCTGCACAAAAAGTAACATTCACTGGTTAATAATGCACAAAAGTGCATTTTGTTTTAATTAAGTTTGAACATATTAATATGTTAATTTCTGCAAGTCAAGATTTATTTGTACACACGCACCTACAAATTCTGCCACATGATACATTTTTCACATTTGACTAGAAATATCTGTTATATAATCTGTTTTAAAACATTCACTTTTTTATTTATTAGAAACTACTTTATCTTCCAAAGATGTTATGAGGTGATTGATTTGGGGCAGGGGAAGAAGGGGCCTTAATTGTTTTTATAAAACTAGTGGTTTGTAGATTCCTTCCCGTTTGACAGGTGTTCCTGTCAGGCCCAATAAGAGTCATGCCAAGCAGAGTTAAGCACCAAGGAACTGTGGTACAGCAGCTTGAAATGTTGGGGGAACGTTGGGTTCCAGCTGAGAACGTTGCGCCTTTAATGTCTCATGGTTGAATACGAATGGGGTAAGAACTATATTTATAAATTATACGAGATACAAAAAAAAAAAATGCAACTTCTGTGTCATAAAAGCAACGTGGGTTCTACCTGGTCCCTTTTGGGCTAAATAAGCTATTTGATCAGCTTCTGTCAGTCTCTGTGGATGTCCTTATATGAATCTAATTGAAGGACTCCTGTTCTCTTTTTATTTTTACTATATGAAAAATGTATTGGAGATGTCTTATAATGAACTTTGATATGATGAAATGATAATAATGTCCTAATTATATATAAAAATGTAATTACACTTGCTTCTATTATAGAAAAACTCCTTTTATAATGAAGTGTTATGTTGGAAAAAGATTTTCATTATAGGCGAACTCCTTTACTTGTTAATTTGAACTCTGATTCATCACTTTAATATTGAACAAGTTCTTTGTCAGTTACTTTTGATGTGTCTCATTTATGGTTCATTTCATTTCCTGGGTACCACCAGGAGCCCAAATTCAAACTTCTCTGAAACACACATAGAAATATATCTTTCAAAGGAATTCTTCTTTCTATGTGGTGGAACAGCAGTAGTCAAGAAAAATATTTCAGACCTCATTTACTTAATGTCTAAAAACTTTTGTTTTGTAATTTGAAAAGAAGAAAATATACATGGCTTCTCATATACCTAACAATCTGTCAGTGCATAAGAGGGTAATATGTAGACTATTTAAAAATATATTTTAGTTAATAATCAATTGTATAAGTTACTTTATGGCATCCAAATGCTATGGCTTCTTTTCTACTCCTTTTGGGATTTCTCAGATCATCATTTCACCAAGTCAAATGCAAAATTGAGAAATGCAAAAACTCTGTCTTCTTTGTTCTTTATAACAAATCCAGTAGAAGTCTTGATAGGAAAAATAATTAGGTGGTTAACATTAATTCTGATATATTAAGTTATTCAGCTGAATCTGTCCACCACCATCATCGGGAATGATATTCATCTTTAACAGTGAAAAAAGATTAAGCTATAAAGGGTCAGAATCAACAACAAAAATTTAATTTAAACAAAGAAGACATTTTTAAATGTTTCAAGAAAAATTTAAAAATTAATCTGCAACTACCACTGAGTACTCTATTTCTTTTAGGGCATTTACTTTAGATTTTAAATAAGGTAACAAAAGAAATTTACTTGGGTCTTTAGCAGTGAGACTATGATTTAACTCAGTCTGACTTTTGACCATCAGAATCACTACCTATGTTTATCATCCTATAATTTGTAAGTAGAATAGGAATTTAGAGAATTCCAATTTCTTTCATAACCTCTTGCTGAATTTGGTGACTCTAGCAATTTCACTGTAACTTTAGTTATAGGACATCAGAAGAGTCATGCTGGAATCCTCCCTCTCCATTGCCCCAACCCAACAGAAAATCTTAATTAAGCCTTTGGTTCTACCTCTTCAAAAGTTCCCAAATCCACTGTCCTTTCCCCATCTCACTCAGATTCCTGCAATGGCCTCTTGTCTCTATGCTTCCTCTTCAATCTATTCTCCATTAATCAGTTTATGGTCTTATAAATCATAAACTAAACCAAGCCATTTTTCTCCATAAATCCTTCCTGTGACATCCCATGCACTCAGTATAAAATCCAAAATCCTTACACAATACAAAAGACTGGAGATTCCTATACACCCTCCAACTCTACCTCCTGCCACTCTTTCATATTCTCAACTCCTCTCAGATACACTTTCAATCTCTTAAATATACCAGCTCTGCTCCCTCTCCTAAAGTGCTCTTTCCCAAAGGTTACATAGCTGGATACCTTCACGACTCAGTGTCAAGGGTACCTGAAATACCCAGCGGCCTGCAGGAATAGGGCCCAGCTTTAGTTGTTTTCTCTCATTGTACCTTATTTACCTTTTCATTCCACACTCCCTAAATGTCATGCAGATATTTGTTTGTTTCACTCCTGTTTCCTTCCTAAGAGGTGGCTTTGGATAACAAAGGTGACAGTAAGTCCCATACAACATCCACTCCCTCATCTCCTGCCTCCAAGAATCTAACCTTCCTGTTATCCCAATTTATTGGGCATTTTCAACCTATCAAACTTCTGCTCTCGCTTTCCCCTCTGCTTATCATGACTTCCTCACAATTTGCAGACTTTCAAAACCTTTCCTATCTTTCAAGACCCCTCAGAGATGCCTGCATCTCAGAAGCCTTCTTTGATTCCCATATTCAGAATTAATTATCCTCAAGTCTCAGTTCACTTTATTTGTAGTATTAATCCCATCTTGGTTGGCAACAATCTAGTTGTACACAGGTTTGTCACCCACAACCATACTTCTAGTTGTTTGAGGTATTTTTCTTAGTATGATTAAAAAAAATTTTTTAATATATATTTTATTGATATATTACAGAGAGGAAAGGAGAGAGATAGAGAGCTAGAAACGTCGATGAGAGAGAAACATCGACCAGCTGCCTCCTGCACACCCCCTACTGGGGATGTGCCCACAACCAATGTACATGCCCTTGACCGGAATCAAACCTGGGACCTTTCAGTCCGCAGATCAATGCTCTACCACTGAGCCAAACCGGTTTCGGCTAAAAAAATTTTTTTAACAACATTTAGTTGGTGCCCTCCTTTTACCTCCTTTCAGCAAATAAATTGTACAACTTAAGAGACAAAAGAAGATTCCCAATTATTAAACAAAATAGGTAAATAAGTCAATGTAACACAATTTTCATAAAAACCTCTTAAATCATTGCTGTCTATTAGACGTTAACAATAAGCAAAGTTTTTGTATATTTGAAAATTGCTAAGAGTAATTGCTTTGTTTTCATTACACACAAGAAATTATAACAATATAAGGTGATGGATGTGAACTAGACTTATTATAGTGATCATTTTACAATACATATAAATATTGAATGTAATGTCATATGTCAGCTATATCTCAACTAAAAAAATAAGTGATTTAATATTAAAATAATTCAAATGCCTCCTTGGAAAATAATGTCAACTTAAGAAGAACAATTATATTTCCTTCTTTACATTTTTCTTTTATCCAAGTGAAAATGTAGAATCAACATTTACCAACAGTCACTGCTCATGTAAATGATATAACACGAATGTAAACATGATGATGTCTCAGGTACGACAACATGGATTCATGAGTCCCACAAGGGATATTATGCTTAATATTAACAAGAAGGAAGACATAGCCAAGAAAACACATCAATTTTCCAAAATAAGTTTTGTACAACTAATTTTAGATGTATCTTAGTAAAATAAAAATATGATTAGATGGCCTACTTTAATTTCTGCTCAAAGAGATAAGTATAACAAGTAATGATACAAAAAAAATCAAAAGAATGGGAAATTAGAATTGAAAAAGTTCCTTTTGGCTTCTTGGACATTCTGAGGTTTTCATTTCTCTGTTTAAAAGATCTTTCAAGTTGTCTCATTTTAAATATTAAAAAGCATGAAAAGTATATATATATGTATATATATATACATACATATATATATATATATATATATATATATATATATGAATCATCTTTGAAATTATTTTTCAAAGAACATTTTTTGGTATTGGAAAAATCCTCCTCAAAAATACCTCTGTTTTTAAAAATCTTAGCAATGTCTCCATTCCTAGTAAATTAGATCATATTTATTCTTTTTCAATAACTAATATTTGAATCCAAAGGCTGAATATAAAATAACATCCAGTGTGGTGTTTCTGAAAGAATTATGATCAGGTACACATAACAGAATCCCCAGACTGAACTGTCTAGACCACATGTGTCAAACACAAGGCCCGAGGGCCAAATCCGTCCTGCCAGGCCTTGCAATGTGGCCCGCACCGCGCCGTCATCACTGCACTCCGCTGCGTTTCCATCACAATGACAGTTTATGACTGTTCAGTAAACCATTCGGGACGCGATTTAGGCTGGATTTTAGATTTTGGCCCCTTCTCTGATTGAGTTCGACACCCCTAGTCTAGACTAAGATAGAAGTTTATTTTTCTGCCATATGTAAAAAGTTGGGGGCTAGGCACTCATAGGCTAATATGGAGGCAAGCCAACTCTGCTTCTTCTAGCTTTGTGTTCTACATTCTTAGTCACAACTTTATTTTCAAGATTGACACATGGCTCAATGTGGCTGCCACAGCTCCAGCCTAACAACCACACTCCAGGCTACAAAAAGGAGAAAGGAGAAGAGAGACGAAAGGTCATGTTTCCTAGCTGAGACAATTCCCCTATGAGATTCCCCAGAAATCTTACCCGTGTTTTAATACCTTCTACTTCTGTCTCATTAACCACCCTTATCTGTAAAAGAAGCCAGGAAATAATAATCTTTTGTTGAGGCAACTTACTGTTTGGAATAAAATCATGACTTTGTTATTAAGAAATAGAGAAGAATAGATATGGGGAAAGCCACATACTATAATGCTGAAATGACTTATGTACCTGCAGATCAACACTTTCTACCTTATGTTTGGCTTCTTCTCACTTTTTAAGTCTCAGCTAAAATGCTACCTCCTCAGCAAAGCCATCCTCACAACTCAAGTCTGTAAGAGATTCCTTCTAACCCTGCCCGTTTTCTCTCCATGAAACCCTGTTATATAGAGCCTCTGAAGGACTCAACACAACCAGTAATTGATGCCTTGATGTATTTATTCACTAGTTTATCATTCGTAAATCCCCAAAGAGAATGAAAATCTCAAGAGAGTAGTGGTTAGCCTTGATCACTGCTGTATCACCAAGTCTCACGCCTGACACATTGTGGGGTTTAAGAAATCCTTGTTAAACAAATAGGAAAGAAAAGTGTCATTCCACTAGTAAATAAAAACACTACTTTTCTAACATTTTCATTTTTGGGGCCAAGTAAACCTCAAGTCGCCTCTTGCAGTTATGATCTGTATGAGTCACTAGAATCGGGCTTCATATGTGCCCACCGAAGGGCAGTCCAGTTGGTTGGGATTGTTCTCTTGAACCTACACTCGCGTCTCCATCTGCAGAACACGATGGGGCTGCTGGGCTCATCTGCTAGCTTGGCTGTGGAAGTGCAAGGGGAAAGCCCCACTGAACGCACGCTTTTGCTCAAATATTCCTCCTGGGAACCTAATCACATCACACGTGTCTCTTGTTTTGCTCCTTCAATAGATCAAAAGTTTATGGAGAAAGGTGATTCTAAAGCTTTTTGTTAACTTGGCATTTTACTTGTCATTCTTATGATATAAATGGAAGGATGGAAAAACTGAAAAAAATGGAAGGAAGGCAGAAAGATGGGTCAAGGCGGGGGAGGAAATAAAAGAACAAGAAAAAAAGTGGGAAGAAAAAAAAATCAGAAAATGGACCCTTCAGTAGCAGGGAGTACTCTTCATTGTGGCAGTTTGAGTGTAGTCTTTGGAGAATTGCTGGAAGACATGTTCGCATCAAATTCTTCAAGTAGCTCATTAGGGTAAAGCAAAGCCTGTGATGAAGGGGCAGCGCCATGTTGGGAGAGCCAGGGGTTCCTGTTGCCCTAAATTATTAAGGAGTCAGTATTCAGCAGGCCACTGCCTGCCCGTCTGTCTGCAGCAGGTGGTGCCCCTCTGCCTTTCTCTGGAAAGCAGCTGCTTTCTCCCAGCCTCCCCAGAGCCTGCAACAGCCATTTGTTTAGATTTAAGACAGACACTGTCATTATTTTGTGCAGAACTTCACAGAAATATTTCCTACTAAATGCTTGAACCGTCTGAGCAGCACCAGGCAGGCTGCTGGTTTCATTAATAATGCATCCATGCTTACCAATAGGTTTAGACAACTGGTATTTAGAAGCTTCTGCAGAAGGGGTGGGGTGGGTCTTTTTTCACACCAGTTAGCTTTTCTCTGTCAGTTCCTTGATGTTGACATTATATCCAACTGTGTTCTGAAAACCAGAGGTGCTAAATGTGCCTGAGCGGTCCCTCTCGCTTTGGAGCACTTCATTGATGGTGTTCAGTCATGATGGTAGGTCTCCCCCTTCTCCCCTCCCTGCCTTTTCTTTCAAGTGTACTCTAAGGAAAAAATGCTTCCAACCACTTTGCTGGAAACCTTTTTTGCAGGGTGGCCCCTCGCACTCCATCAATGTGAGCCGGTGCTTGCTGGCACCTGCTTGGCACTCGGTCTGTTTCAGTCGATCACAGTCAGACTGAATTCTGTGATAGGCATCATGTGCATGGCAAGTCACATGCGACTTTTAGGTCACTCACAGTCACAAAAGCAATGCACCTTCTAGATCTTTGGGTTGGAATAAATATCTGTTAGAAGGGCTACCGCAAAATCCAATCTACTGGTCTGTTGGTCACCTGTTTGTACCTTGCCAGAAGTAATGAGGGTACTTTGAAATCCTGTAGGGCATCAGGGACAGAAAGAAAAGCCATGGAAATACTACCAAAACATGTTTTTTTTTAAATACTGGAGTGTGGAATATATCAATGTAGCAATTTCTTTCACAATGATGATTTCTCTAGATTTCCTTTCTAAAGCCCATGTATCATGGCTGCTTATCAAAAGACATAGCTATCCAAGACAAACTGTCTGAGAAATTACACAGAATGATGCTTAAGAATTTTTTCTAGAGTCATACATATAGAAATGCAATATATATATGTGTGTATATATATATATGTATATATATTTGCACATAGGGAATGTAGATAGAGAATTCAAATTGTATGTACCAATGCACTAAAATTCCTATATTATATTTTCCCTTATAAGAAATGAAAAACGTGGAAAGCGGAATAAAGTCCACCAAAGATGCCCATGTCCTATCCCAGAGCCAATGAACATATTCTATTGCATAGCAAGGGGAAATTAAGGCTGCAGATGGAGCTCAGGTTGTTAATAAGCTGACCTGGAAATGGAGAGGTAAATGCCGGGATATCCAGGTGGCCAATGGAATCCCAAGGGCCTATAAACGAGGGATAAGGAGCAGGAGAATCAGAATCAGAAAGACGGTGTTGCAAGAAGGACTTAACCAACACTGCTGGCTTTGAAGGTGCAATGGGCCACTAGCCAAGGCAGCAGGGACGCTCTAGGAGCTGGAAAAGGAAGAAAACTGATTATACCTTAGAACCTTTGCTGAGACCTTGATTATAGCCCTGTGAGACCTATGCCAGCCTTCTGGCCTCAGGAACTATAAGATGATAAATTTGTGGGGGGTTTTGAAGTCACTAAGTCTGTGGTAATTTGTTACAGCAGTAACAGAAAACTAGAATAAAGAATTTTGTAGAAAAAGCTTGAAAATGACAAATACTGAAATAAAAAAATTCAAGGTAAATGACAATCAAAATAACCACCTAAGAAATGGTAGTCCCCCTACACCATAGGCAGCATGTCAGTTCTTGAAGACAAATTAGCACTATTTATCAAAAATAAAAACAATGTTTCCATATTTCCTGATGATGAAATTGTGCTTCTTAGAATTTTCTTTTTGTTATAAAGTGCAATTTCATATGCAAATACAAGCACATGCCTTTTTGAGGCATGATTTAAAATACTAAACAATTAAAAACAACCAAAATATGTAAACAGTATGGGATTGATTAAAATAAATGACTATATTTGCAGCCAATAAAAATAATACTGTAGGAGACTATATAATGATATAGATAGATCTTAAGATTTACTATGTAAAGAAAGGTTTACTAAATAATATGATTCCATTTATACAGAATATACATATTTATATGCACTAAATTTAATATAAATTTAATATAAATTTAATATAAATTTATATTTATATTAAATTTAATATAAATTTAAATATAAATTTTAAAAATTTTTCATTTTTTAAATTTATATTTAAAAATATATAAATATGTATTTTTTTATAAATATAAAAAACATATTTATATTTACTGGAGTCTTGTAAATACATATTTATATGTATTTACAAGACTCCAGTAAAAGATCAAAAAATACTAACAATGATTATTTCTGGGAATGATAATTACTGTTTTCTTTTTCAAAATTTACCAAAATGAAAATGCAGTATTTTCACAGTCAAAAAATGCCTACAAACAAACTCTATTTTAAAAATTACTTCTAAGCCTTTCCTTAGTTCAAAACAGGGAAGGTTGAGACTATTTCCTTTCCTTGGCGTTCATATCCTCTGCCCCAAAATAAACAACTGTTAAATTATAGAAAATAGTGAGACTTCTGAGCTGAAAGTATATGTGCAGAGAACTTAACTGAGATGGGTCACATGCCATCAACAGCTGACAGACTGAGTTTAATCCCAAGTAGGAAACATGCCTGAGGGTTGTTTGTTCGTGAGGCAGAGCAGGATATTTGGAAGCCAATGAGTAGGTGGGAGAAGGTGTGCTCTTTCTGCACAGTACGATGTTCTCCTTCCAGGCTTTGTGTGGTATCAGTGTGAACCTACTACATGAGGCTCATCAGACAGAGCAAAGAGCTTCTCTGGCATAACTAAATGCTTCCCCAGGCTTTTGAAGCTTCTGATGCCTCTGTTAACTGAATTGTGATTTCACAGCAGCCAATATATCTCTGGCTCACAAATGGGCAAAAGAATAAGGCTTTGGCAATCATCTTATATATGTTCCATATATACTATAAGTGTTAATATATATACCCTAATATATATGCATATATATTATATGTACCTGTACATATAATATATATGAATATGTGGATATGTATCCATATATATGCATAAATAAGTATATTCTATATAAATGGATTCATAGTATTTTATAAATCTTTCTTTACAAATAAATTTTGAAATCTATCTATGTCATTGTATATTCTGTACAGTATTATTTTTTATTGGCTGCAAATATAGCAATTTATTTTAATTACTATATATAAAAACTATACATATAGTTTTTCAAAAGTTTTGGTTGATCCATAGAAAAATATTTAGAACTTAAACTTCCAAAGGCATTGAAATAAATTTACATTTTATAGAGCACAACAACTCTTTAAAAAGTGGTATTCCAACATTGCCCTGGTGGACTAGTAAATTAAGTTTGCTCCTTACAGTTTTAAGTATGTTGAAAAAGTTGTTTAAATATCACTCCTTTATTCAATGGGGAACTGAATTAAGAATTTAACACAGTTTAAAAATTGAAATTTTAATTCTATATATACAATTTTTTATAAATTGTCATCAATTTATTTTGCCAGTTTTACTTCCTATTTCCTGATGAAAATATAAGTCCTCCTCTCACAGAGGAATCTCTCTGGAAACATATTTTTGCTACTACATGTATAGCACAATAAATACATATTATTTGATAACACAGGAATGCTCCTTTTGTTTAGGAAAATTCCATAATGGATGATGCCTTTGAGTGAAGAAGTGGGATCTAAACTTAAACTAGGAGGTTGGGGGGAGAAAAGAGTAGAAAACTATAAATGATTAAATTGATCTATTTACAAAATTAGTGAGAACTGGGGATGACAGTAAAATGGATAGAGAGAAGAGCGAAATAAAACAAAAGAAAAACCAGTACATTGGAAAGATTGACCAGACAGAGAAATGACTGGAGAGAGATTGACAGGTTGGGTGTTCAAAAAAGACTATTAGGAGCTGGACTTCCTGATAACCAATTGAAAGAAACTTGCCTGCCTTCATATACATTCTCTCTGTGACTCTAACTCATCAGTAAAAGTCTGCTCTATACTAAGGCTGGTATTGGCATTTTGGTCAGTTAAAGAGTCATGGTATTGCTCATCATGGAACAAAAGGGCACAACTGGGATAAATAGATGACCCAGGAACCTGGGACCATAGGAGACCTGCATAATCCTAACCTTCCTCACCCACCCCAAACCTGTCCCATGAAGACACTCAAAAGTTCTCCTGGATGCTAAGTTTTCCTCTATAGGTGAAATGGAGGTTTGAATCAATTTTTCTTGAACCACAAAAGTCTGGGTGACCTTTGTTAACACTTGGCTTGGATATGGTTTTTTTATATCATGGAGTTCTCTGATAATTTTTGCAAATCTTATGTAAGCTTGGGGATTTCTATTAGGTGCCTGTTACATGCCTAAAATATCAGTCATTTAACTCATTGGGAAATTGCAATCTCATGGGAAATGACATACCAGACATACATGAAATAATAAGTAAAACACAATTCATTATGTATGTGTAAATATATACATCAGAATTTTAAACTAATATAGCAAAATAAAAAATTGTGCCATGCAATTAAAATGGGCAAGTAAAGAAGCCGACAGTAGAAAGTAACTATTCCTGTTGCCACTGCTCATTATCTCTCATTAGACTAAGGTAAAAGCCTCTTGGCTCCCTGTCATCAGTGCACTCATCACTAAAAGTTATTCTTTACTTTGCTATTAAATTAATCATAATGAGGTAGAGTCCTGTCTGGCACAATGCCTGGCACAGCAGAGAGTCTCAAGAAACACTTGTTAAATGAACAAGTCAATCAGTAAATCTTTTCCATCCTACACAAAAAATTTCAGTGTCTCAATTTTTCCTACTTTCTTTCTAACACTATATCTTATTATAGCTCATTGTTGCTACTTCAGTATTCCATTCCTGCTTCCATTCCTATCTCTTCCTTTTCTTCCTGAACTTGTGCCCTTTTTCCCATTCCAGAATCTTGCTTTATCAACCTTCCAAAGTCTTTTCAAGTATCAACAGCTCTTTCTGAACAAGTTTATCTTTACCTTTCTATAGCAGTAATTACTGTTTTCTTGATACTAAAGTAATTTGTGCCCATGATATCTGCCAACTGTGTAGTGGATAAAGGTCAGGATACTTTGACACAGACAACACAATCCACTCTATCTAGCTAACACAGGATGGGATTTATTACAGGTTATTACATAGTTTATAGAACTACTGGGAGGCTGTTTCACATCCAGAACAATGCAGCCAAAGTAACTGTATTCAAAAAATTCCCTTGTGTACATAGAAATTCCATTTCTACTGCCTCCTTTCAGTTCATGGTACCCACAACACCAGGGATAAAAGAGAGAATATAAAATCTCAGTTGCCTTGAGAAACCAAATGTTTCCACCAAAACAGTCAATCGCCCCACATATGACCCCAAGCTCACATTGCTCACTTCCATTTTCAAAGTCTTATGTGGGTGCATTTGTTTGGTGAGACCAAGTGCCCATGTGTAATTTTAGCTATAATTGAATCTGAGAACTTCTACTTCTTACGTGTCCAACCTCTATCATACAGAAAGGAATGATAAATGTAGGTCCAAAAGGATTGGTCCAAACTGGAGCCGTTGCTATATTTAGTAGGCATACTGACAAGCATAATTCACGTCTGTTCACCTTTTTATTTTCCACATACCCATAGGCAATACTCAATGACCATGTATTAAATGAATGAATGAATAAGAAAATGTAGATTACATGTTCAGTATGCAAAATAAGGGCAACAAAAAGTTAAGAAAGGAGAACTGGAGTCAGTAAAAATCTTTTGTTTCTTTTTAAGAATTCTTTCATTTAAATCACTAATTACCACCCTTTCAAATAAGTTACTTAGTTTACCAAAAATTGAAGAAAAAGCAAGTGGCAGAGAAATATGGTTCTCACCACAAACTCTCCTCACTGCATAGAAAGTAGACATTTGTTCGTTTTGCCTCCAAAAATAGTTTATTTTTTTCAGAAACTTTATAGACCAAGAATTAAACGTTGGCATATATACCTCGTAGATTTCATAAATTACTGAAATAACTTTTCTTATTTCTTTTCACCAAAATTTACCCAAGATTATCTTTATTAAGTGCCAATTTAACTTCATCCACAGGTTAGGAACACAGATTTTGATAACATTATTAACAAGTTACCTTCCAAGAAAAATAATCCAAGAAAGTAAAATAAAGGGTACTTTGTATTAATGATCATTTAGACATACAACACTGATCATTAAAAAGTGAATGAAAAATCAGCAATGTTAAATATTTAGATAATTCATTTCACTGTTAAAATCACAAAGGCCATCATTGACCAAGGCAAAGTATTTCATGTATTTATAATATTGGCTATTGGCTATTGCCCTCCCCAACTTCATGGCTACCAATAAGCTTTAATTCCTTTTGCCTTCCCTAATGAGTTAGTGACAGACCATCACTCAAATGCCAGGATTATGAAGGGATTCTAAAGCAGCTTCTGGGGTCACATCTAATGGAAATAATGGTAGATAAAGAAGTCCCAACTTAATGAACACAAATATTTAAAACAACAACATAAAAATACTAGTACATGTTTGTTCAATGAAATATTTCTTTGATAGAGAAGGAAGAGAAAGAGTAGCCATTTATCCAAGCTCAGAAGGCTAGCTTCACTTTTGCACAATCACCCCATTACCCAAACAAACCACTTAAAACTGTATACTACAGCATCTCCATAGTTTTCTTGTTCATTTTCCCATAACTCTGAACAGACTACCAATAGAAACCAATGAAGTCATGAGATGCAGCTATGATTCTAGGAAAAACGGAGCAATAAGATAACATTATGCGACCCACTTCATCTCAGGAGCTGTATGTAATTTCAAATTAAGAATATATGCATTATGCCCTGGCTGGTGTGGCTCAGTTGGTTGGAGTGTTGTTCTGTACACCAAAAGGTGGCAAATCTCTCTCTCTCTCTCTCTCTCTCTCTCTCTCTCTCTCTCTCTCTCTCTCTCTCTCTCTCTCTCTCTCCTCCACCCTTCTTCTTTCATCACTCTAACATCAAATTTTTAAAAAGAATACACCCATTATAAAGGGCCACCTGGCACAGGTTTTTGTATGGTCTGTTTTTGTTGTTTACTTTTGTGAAAAACCTGGTGTCTGGGATATTGTACAGAGGTACACACACACCATAAACATTTAAGCTTATTTTTAAACGTCCATTTGGAGCTATGGTATTGGACAACTATTGACTTCGGTTAACTGGCACAAGCTCAGAGTCAGTAGGGCAAGTTGCTTCTCAAGCTCCTGATGTGTATAGAAGAGCCAATAGGGGCTGCCTTATGGAGGAAGGGAAGGAAGGCAGAAGATGGAGAGTTTTTCTGGAGTGAACTGAAGTGAGAAGTAATAAAATGCAGGAGCTCAGAGCTAATCCGCCTCCTTTGTGCTCAGTCGAGGAAAAGATCTCCCCACTCCATCTAAACTTCACCATTAAATGCTTGTACTTTTGTAGTTCAGAATGTAACTCTCCACTAAATGTAATGTTCAACGATTCCACACTTTCCCTTTCTTTGCATCATTTTCAGTGGTGGTTGTGTATGGTGAAGGAAAAAGAATCCAATAACATAAAACTATTTTAATATTTTTTAAAGGAAGTTTAAATGATACCCACTCCACCAGGGTCGATGAAAATAGCACTAGTGTCGAAGGGCAACAGGTTGCTAATAAATACAATAGTTTAGGAAAGTGCTGTTTCTGTCACGGAAAAACTATATTCTGGGGAAAATAATACTACAGTAATTCATTTCTGAAAGCTATCGAGACTTCTTGGATGAGGAATGTAGTTATTAAAGGCAAAAGTACACAATATGTTGTAATGAAATGTTTGTGCTTCACACTTCATTAAATGTTTTGTGGGCCTCTGGGGAAATTCCATCTCTCACACACAGAAACAATGTTTATACATCGGTGTATCACTAGAGGGAGTGCAATGAGCGGGTTCAAAGGAAGAACTTGCTACAACTTCAGTACGTGCAGTCTAAAACACAGCATGAGACATGGGGAACCAGATGTGTCATACTGATGGAAGAGCACACACAATTTTGTTGTGACTTTGATTATCCTTATAATTAATTCAAGTGTAACTTTTTCTTAATTTAAAAATAAAAAAAATTGTGGGTTTTTACTTGAAGTACAGGATGATATAGAAAATCTCATAGTTTGAATTAGTGAGTTTAACCAAAAACATGTCAGGATCCAAATTCTGCAGCTAAATATAGCCAATAAAACTTTTAGGACTTTGAGAAGGTTGGTCATTTGGGGTCTGTTAACTATAGTAAGTTATAGTATTTTTAAAGTTAAAATTTTAAATAGTGTCAAAATTGTGAAGACATTTATAAAAAATAAAGTTCATAAGCGGTAGAAAAGTTCACACATAGAAAATATGTAAAAATATACAAAAGTAACTGTTATAAAGTCTCGTTAAACAAGAGAAGTAAATCTACAGAAGTTCTTGCCTGTGAACACTTTGTTTTGTGCATTGGCTTCCTTAAGAGGGGCAGACCTGTCTGATCTAACTGAGCTTATTGATGCAACATTTCTAAAGAAACCAGAACAAGGAGTGCAAAAGGAGATCACATTCAGAAACAAAATCAGAAGAGATTTCAGGCTTAGTTCTATAGACACCAGGTAAAACATATTCACACCTGTATTCTTTTAAAAATATTATGTGGGATTTTCAAGGAACCATTCCTTTCCTCTACATTTTCCCCCTCAAGACGTGTGTTAACCTTAATGTCTTTCCCTAAAGCTAGAATTTCAATTAGCTGCTTTACTACCATGACTCTAGTCACAAGAAAGGTATGACTCTCCAAGATTCTGCTTCTAAGCCATATTCTTTGGTTGCATGTACATCTAAGTTAAATTTAAGTTGAAAATTTTTAATTTTCAGACTCTTATATGATAGTAAAGTGCTGTTTATAAGAAATGTACAACTTGAAATTGGAAGAACATTGCCCTTGGGTTTCCCTCTTGTTAACAAAAATAACATGTTATATAAGTTGATTCATTTGCTGAATAATCACAAATGTTATTAACAATGAAAGCTATACAGCAGGGTTGAGAGAAGATGTGCCAAACTCTAACAAAAGTCTAAGTCTGTATAATTATTTTATCTGCTATATTTAATGATTATTGCATTATACTAATTAAGCATTATGATAATATAATAATGATATATTATGCTATATCATATTAGGCATTATGATATTAAGTTTTGAAAAAATATAAAAGCCTTTTGAAGAGTTCATATACTGAGGATCACCAACTGTACAATATCAAGTAATACGTTCCTGACATCTCTAAAGTAATTGTCAAATACAGTAATATTTATATGGGCCTTTTCACAGTTCTCTTGATATACACATAAGCATCATCTCTGTGGATAACCAGACTAAAGCACAAATGACAGATAAATATCTAATTAAGAGCTAAGAAAATGACAAGAGTTAAGTGTATTGTCTTGGCTGCAACTTATATTTCCGTTCTATAGGTCATTTCAACATTTTTATGCTTTAAGGTCTAATTTTAGATTATTTAACTCACCCAAATAAAGGTAAAAACTTATCTTCGGAAGATTTTGTAAAAAAACCCAAAACAATCCTTATAGAAAGAAAAAAAAATTGTAGCTATGGAGGATGGATGGTTACTAAACCTATTGTGATAATCCTTTCATACTATGTATATAGATCATTATGCTGTGAACCTAAAATTAGCACAATGTTATATGTCAATTACACCTCATTAAAACTGGGAAAAATAATAATTCTATTATAAACATGATCCTCAACTTCTGAGCAGTTCAAGCAATGATGGTCTCCCTAGGACATCGCTCTTGTCATCCTTTACCTTTCAAGCAAATTCTTTTGTTTCATTTATATATAAAACCTAGAGAGGCCTCAATGTTATGTGGTTGACATGCATCCATCAGGGACCAGACAGGAAAACAGGAATCACTCTAGATATTTCCAGTGGAGAATTTAATACAAGATATTACAGGTGATGGGAAGAAGCCAAACAGGGGTGATGGTGACTAAGAGATTCACAAGCACCCTGGGATTAAGGGACAAAGAAAGTAGATAGTTAAGGGGCCACTGAGCAAAACTATGACACGGTGGCTTAATGGAGGAAGGAGGGAGAGGCTATCCTGCTGAAGCCAGGAAGAGATACAGCTCTCACTGGAGACTCCGCATGTTAAGAAAGGAGAAGTATCCTGGGAGTTCCCCTTTTCTCACCCTCAACCATGTCTCTCATCATCCACAGCAACCTGGAAGCCAGAACAAAGGCAATCTGACAAATGTAATTCTCAAAGATGAGAACAGAGAATAAGGGCGGTCAGGCAGGAAACAGATCTGAGAGCACAAATGACAAAAATGTTTCCAAACCAGCCCAGAACTAAACTGCCCACAGCAAATGCCCTGGTGCCTCCATCACTTTTTTACCTGATTTCTGTCAGAAATCCCTATAGAGTTATTGTTTTCATAGTTCTGTCTTCTTTCAATTCCTCTACACTGAGGCCAGAACTTGTGTTTATTTGTTTTTTTGGTTTGGGTTTTTTTGTTTTTTTGTTATTGTTTTGTTTTGTTTTGTTTTAGCAGGAAAACCTGATACAGTGCACTCTCTGACTGTACTTTCTTCATGGTCAATAGATTAACCTCCAAACTTTCTTAGAGTGCATGCCTCATCAGCTGAAATGCAGATGGTCTCCAACTTAGGATGGTTTGACATGATTTTTCAATGTTACAATGGTGTGAAATGATATGCATCAGTAGAAAGCATACTTCAAAATTTGAATTTTGATCTTTTCCTGGGCTAGTGATACGCGGTTTGATACCCTCTCATGATACTGGGCAGTGGCAGTGAACACAACTCCTGGTCAGAAGGTGGACATCTCACTCTATGTACTGTGCTGGCAGTGTTTTTGAACATTGTGTTTTGTGTTTTGATATCCCTTCATGTCTACAAAATGCCCACTGGTATCTCCTGCTTCTGATTAGAAGAAGGTAATTACTCTTGAGATGAAACTTATATAATTGCCCCACTATAGATTAATGTAAGTGTTCTGAGCACATTAAGAAAGGTTAGGCTAAGCTATGATGTTCAGTAGGTTAGGTTACTAAATGCATTTTCAACTTCACTGTGTTTGTCAAAGCATCAGCCATCACAAGTTGAGCAACACTTCTATGTATAGTAGAAGGTTGTCTCTTCTGAATGTCTGCGAAAACCTATTCCTTCCCAGATGTCTGCCTCCAGTAGTTTCCCTGCTGCTAGTAGTTCATAGTTTTGCTAGGATTCCTCTCTGTCTGCTTTTAAGCCTGTGTGTGTTCCAGTGAATTCCTCATTCTTTTCATCTGTTTCCTTTTAAAGCTATTTTAAGGTTCATTGCTTCTTGACCCATATGGCCTTGCTGTTCTGTAGACCAGTCTAATTCCCCAGCCAGGGCTTTAAGACTCTATTACTTCTGTGCTGTCAACAACTTTTTTTTTTCTTTCACCAACTTTTTGCTGCTCCCTGATCACAGTCTGGGTGCAAAAATATTAGGAGTGAACAGTCATCCGATTCGCAACCCCCACCAGAAAGCACAGATGCCAAAACCTATTTGGAATCCTATTCCATGATGCACTAGCGAATGTGGCTAAACTAGGAAGCATCAATTCACCCTCCGGAAGAAACCCAAATAGCATCACAAGACGAAGGTCAAGGATTAGCTGATGCTAATAGAAATGTCTATAGTGAAGGTCCAGACAAAACAGTGCATCCGGCTGATGAAGGTCTGCATAGCCTTACACTAGGAACGGTGTAGCTCCCTGGGCAGGAAAACCCCCTTTCATTTGTAATGTAGCTTAATGGTGCACATCTTATCTGCTAGCTGTATTGACTGTGGTGAGAACTACATACCACAAGAAGAGTTTATAATGGCAGCTTGGACCACAAAGATGACGCTTATTCTATGTCTAAGCCGACAAGCTCAATGTAGTCGTTCATGGCTCTTCGTCTTCTTCCATATTATATGAGGCTGCTCCTTTCAACAGGAGTTCTAATGCACTGTAAACCGGTGTGGGGCAAGCTTTAAAAGCATGTAATATGAGGAATGTGGAGGAAACGTCATCAATGAGCAAGGCTTGCCTTAATGATTCCTTAACCTGCTTATTATTATCTCCTGCTTCCTAGAGAGGATGATGGTTCAGCAGTTCTACAAATCACCTGAAAAAAAACTGGAGACTTTTTGGAGCCAAAGATCCTTCACCCCTGAAGGATAATGCAGCCTGCTTGCCTTCTGTAATGGGTAGGTTGTGGTTGATTCTGTTTCCTCCAAGGGAGGAATTTTATGGCTACAGGCTTTGTGTAAGCATTAAGCAATCCGGGACATGTGTGGGAAGAGAAAGCACTTGTCCCAAAAGCTAAGACTTCAATTTTCCTTCCTACTTGCTGTCCAGAACTTGGCAGTTTCCATTAGATCCAATGCTTTTTGGAGAAAGCATTTTTAAAAGTTATCTCTAGGCCAACTCATTCAAGGAACAGGCTCCTCGGGCATTCTTGGGGGGAAAGCCTGGACCTCTTGTTGGCTGTGTCACGGAGGTGGAGAGATCTAACCTGAATGGAAATGTTTAGGAAAATACTTCCCACTCCCTGAATGGGGGCTGACCTCCCTTCGAGGAGGGGAGCTGATGCTGATTACCCCCCTCATTTTCACCAGGTCCAGTCTTTCCCTTTGTAAACGCTTGTTTTTAAGACAGAAACATTCTGCTGACTTCTACCGGAAAGATCTACAAGCAAAGGTGAAGCAGAACTATATGAAGCAAATGAAAATAGAAGCCATGGGAGAAGCTGCCACTTTGTAGAAGTAAATATGACAAACTTAGACCCACAGGAAACCATTTTATGGCAAAGATTTTGTCCTTTCCAAGAAAGGACTAGGCATTTTATTTTTCAAAATGAAACCTTCGATTAGTGAAACTGTTGCCAGATGCCTGGTGGAAATGGTTTTGTCTATAGGGACTTCATGGTGCTCTCTCATGAAAAGAAAAATTAACCTTCAATAAATAAAAAACTTTAAATTCCATGTTGGTAAAATTATTCTTATATATATAACACTTGAAGTTTTTCCATTAAACTGTTTTTGAATTATAGGTGACAAAAAAATAAGTTTGAACAAATTGAAGGAAAAAAAATGGAAAGACATAGCTTTCATGTCCCTTAGCTAGGAAGTATGTTATTTACATCTCTACCAATTCTCTCCACTTCCTCCCCACCCCCATGTAGCCATGGGCAATGCCATTGTTTATGAGTTTTAGGTAGAAAACCTTTTTACTTTAGCATTTTCTTTAATTCAACAAATATGTGTACCTATTAAGGGCAAAATTGTGTACTAAGTGCTCAAACTATGTGATTATAATACAGCATTTGGATTTTTCTTTTAAAAAGAGCAAGCCTCATGCAATGAGGAATAATGACCATTTGAATTCTGGAAGTGTCAAATCTGAAATGTCTGCAAGACAAATGGGGGCGGGGGGTGTTCATCAGGCAGCTGGAAATGTGGTCAGTAGACAGGGGAAACTGAACACATTGGAATGGTTATCTGTGCCCTCCAATGGAATATAAAATAGGTTTTCAACGAAAAATTAAGTGACCACTAAGAAATTATTACTTTAATCTCTTATTTAAAATCTCTTCTAAAGTGGTAAAAACTTTCATTTGAGGCATTTCAAATGACTATGTTCAGTTTTCCTCACAGTCAGCCAAATAAGTGGGGAAGTCAGGAAACCCTGACTCTCTGAGGCCATCTCAGACCGTGAGGAGTGAGACAGGGCCACGGACACAGCAGGGCCTGGAGAAGACAGAAGGGAGAGTGGGTACCTGAGCCTCCCACCTAGAAAAGGAATTTTCTAAAGAGATGATAAGTACCAAATATTTTTCATGTGAAGATATATAAACTTTGGGGGAGGAAAGCAAAAGAAAAGGCAATAGAGTGGGAACTGGTTGCTAACCCATTTTAATTTACCGCTTTTTATTTTTACCCTTAAAAGATTTTCCCTCTGAAATTAAGTCAGAAATCATTCCTTAAAGTTTGGAATTGTGCTGTGGACCAAAGTAAATTAACCAGGACTTTGCTACTAGCCTGCAAATGGTAATCATATTCCTATGTCAAATTTTTGGTGTCTCAATCATTCATTCACCCATTTGTTACTTATTTAGGAGGTTTTTTCATGCACAATCACTGAGATCACTTTTCCTAAGGCAGTACCCCTATAGAAAATGCCCATTGAACTATTAAACATTTTTCCTAAAAGAAAAGACAGAAGCTAAATCCTTCAGTGATCTTTGAATGAATCTTCTTCTAATGTTAAGATAAAGTAACACTAGGCAGGTAAAATATTGTATTTGCTTTAGAGGATTATACAGGTGTTACATTGCTACAAGTTGGGGTTACTTATGAACTTAGATAATACTGGACATCAAGTCCTCCACAAATTATTTCATGTCAAGCCAGATCTTAGAAGAGACAAGATGGGGGCATATTTTTCCAATAAGGAATGACCAGTCATACTGCATCTGGTAAATTCAACTTATCAGCAAAAGGCTAGTCTGTATCAAACCAAATAGCTAGGTGATTGATTAAAAGCATTTTTCACTTTTCATAACTTTGACATACTAATATCTGATGTACATATAGCTCTGCATTAAGATCATGAGCTATAGACCCAGACAGAACTGGGATTCAATTCCTGTCCCACCATCAATAGCTACATAACTCTGGGGAAGTTAGTTCACCACTCTGACCCTCAATATTATTATCCTACCTAATATAGAGGGAATATGCTAATTGACTGCCCCACCCTCAAATATGGTGGCACCCACAGCCACAAGATGGTGGCACCCAGTCCCCTCAGCCCCACTTCACATCTGCCTCTGGAGTCCCCCAGTTCCCTCAGACCCCCAGTTGCCCAGGGCCTGCCTGAGGCTCAGGTAACCAGGGCCAGCCAAGGCTTGCACTGCTGGCAGTGGCAGCTGCAGAGGTGTGATGAAGTTATTGCCTTCCCCTGATCAAAGGGTCGCCTCCTGCTTCTGAGGGCTCCCGGACTGTGAGAGGGGACAGACAGGGCTGAGGGAACCCCCTCCAGTGTATGAATTTTCATGTACTGGGCCTCTGGTCTCATATAAAATGGAATTTACAATAATACCCAGCTCAATAGTTACTGTGAGAAAGCATAAAATGCTTTGGAGTCTGAAGTGTGTGTGAATGTGTGTGTGTGTGTGTGTGTGTGTGTGTGTGCGTGTGCACGCACGCGCTGTCAGTGACCACCAAGGTTGGCTGAAGTGATCTTTTCTGCTTCAGTCAGCACAGCTGCTGCCTCCAGCACTGCTTCCCTTGACTGGCCTCTGATCTGACCAAGGACATGGTGGAGCTGTGAAAATTCAATTGAATGCTCAGAAGCTGAAGCGCTGGTGTGGAAGGTGACCCAACACAAGCAATTGCTCAACATTTTCCAGTGTCTTAAGAGGGAATTCTGTGTGCCTGCACTTACGTACCAGAAAGAAAAAGTAGTGTGATCAGAATGGAATTTTAGGGTAAGGCTAAGTAATAAACTAGTTCTAAAATGCTGAGCTGTTTTAGGGTGATGGGATTATGGGATGATTTTATTTTAAGGATTCTTTATGATTTTTAAATATCATATAATGTAGCACATAGCTTGTGCTGCACAACAAACTCCCCTAAAACTTAGTGGTGCCTACAAGAATAACCTGTTTAATTCATGGTTTTGCAAATGGGAGTGTGGGCCACTTTGATCAATTTCACCTGGGCTCCCTCTCCTATCTGCCATCAGAGGTCAGATCCCCAGCAGCAGGCTGACCTGGAAGTGGGGCTCCTAGGAAGGTTAGGCTTCGATTCCACAGCCTTGCCCTGCTCCTTCCTCCTAACAATTTTCCTCTAGTGCAAGTGTGGGAAGAGGGAGGGAGAAGATCCATGTCCTGACATGCCCATGCATGGCAAATAGTCCTCCTCTTTGCTGGCCCAGCTGCCTTTCTTTATATGAGTGATCACACTGCAGTTGTGCAAAAATTGCTGCTGTTCCTCTGCAGGCAGCTCCACTACTCAAACTGCGATCTCTGGAGGTGAAGTGGGTAGTAGAAGGTCCCACTGGCCTTGCTTGCATTGGACTCAACTCAAAGGAATTTCCTTTTGAAATCTAATGCATCTTCAAAAGCTGACCTTCAACTGGCCCCCACGTCCCATTCCAACCTGCAGTAGGCCCCAGCAAGCCTACTGCCACCCATCCCCAAACTATTTATCTTCTGCATCCTTTCCCAGCCCATTCCTGGGAACCATGAAATTCTCAGTAGGGTTGATTCATGCCTCCTCCCTCCGGCCCTGTAATTCCACCAAACCCTCCTCCCCCCAGCCGGTGCTCCTGTCCCTGGAACGCAGAGCAGTGTGCAAGCCTTGCTACTTAGGAGACGTCAAGTGTGGAGGAGTGTCTGTTTCTTGCTGACACCCACAACCTTTGTGAGGAGGTTTTTTATCTCCCACTCCTTTTGGCTTCAGAGAAAAATCCAATAAAAACTGCTGCTCCTTCCTTTAGGGAAATAAGAGGAAGCCAGAACCATTGGGTTAGAGCCTCTAAAAGTTATCTCCTGCCACCTTTCCAGTCTACTTTATACAAAAAAGCAAATGAATGGATAGTGGGATGAGAGGTTAGAAAAAGGTGCCTGTCTCTTATGTTGCTCAAATGGCACCTTTAAGTAATCCCTTTGGTTAAGTTACTGGCACCCCAGCCTGAAGTTCCCTCTGAATTTAAAATGAAGAATATACAGTGACCTATGTTCTCAGCTCTGAGTTCCAGGAACCAATACTGGGGAGTTAAAATAGATTGCACAAGCATTTTACACTCCCATCCTATAGAGATAGGCCTTTAATATAGGTAAACATTAAAAAGGAGTCTCAGTTGTAACTTCACTATCACTGTGAATGGAAATCTTTTACTTCAACGTCAGTGGCCCATTTTCCTTTATCCTTTTTATAAACCACTCTTCTTCTCTTTTTTTGTGCAAATCAAAACAATTTATTGTAAGAGTTTAAGAGTATCTTTATGGGCATTGATTAGTTTAAATATCTCAGTTCATTCTCTTCCCTTCAGCACCAAGAAAATTGATGTGATGGCCTGTCTTAAGCTGGTTTCCTCTATTGGTCTTTTATCTGACAAGACACCTTGGCAAAGTAATGACAAAGGCTCATCAATATGCTACATTTTATCTGCTTGACAGTGAAATCAATGGGCTGTAGGGGCAGTCCGTCCATCAGCGTTGTCAGAAATGATCACTGTGCTGGACAGAACATGCCACCTGATTTCTCTGAGCACTCATTCAGTCCTGAAAGCTTTCTCCCGGCTGTTACAACAGTGACCCTACTTAGAGGTCAGAGATAAAGATGCAGCACCATCAAAGGATGTTCAGTAAGTCTGGAAAGGGGAGACTCTCAAAGTGTGAGACGATATAATGGTCTTGGGAGAAATCACATTCACCATCTCTGGAACATGTGATCTACAGGATCTGTGTTTGTGGTCCTGAAACTCCTCATTTGTCATAAGTGACAGTTTGGACTAGAGGGTTACACTCAGCACCAAGGAAAGAACTTACCCCAAAAAAGTGGTGGGATAGGCATATGTGTTTTATGAGAACAATTTATCTAAATAAAAAATTTTTAAATAATAAAATGTCGGCAGTTATAAATATTTTGTATAATTAACCAATAATGGTAATTATGTAGAGGAAAATAACTTGCCAAATTCCTTTTAACATATTAGACAATTTTTAATTCATCAGCACTAACAAGAATTATCATATAGAATAGTGGTCACGAGCCGTGGTCTGCTATTCTGTTGACTAATGAGTTTGTTCACCACTGTGTAAGGCCTTACCTAGAAATTTTGACTTCAGGGTAAAGACATTAGTACATTACTAAAATGCTTTTTAAGTATTTTTCCCCAGAAGTGGTCGGCAAACTTATTAGTCAACAGAGTGGCAAATTGCGGCTCGAAAGCACATGTGGCTCGGGAGCCGCAGTTTGCCAACCACTAACATAGAACAGTGAGTTCACTTGCAATCATAAACTTAGTGGAATTCAGTTTCCCTGACTTGGCAGCTGCTGAACTTAACTCATCGTAAAATATAAACAAACAAAAAGCAAAAAGCACAAAACATCCTGGGAACTTACTGCCTTCACTTGTAACTCTAAGCCAAGGCAGGAGAAAGATTGAAGACCATTAATTTCAGAGAGTGACATTCAAATCATATTGACTGATGAGTATCTAAGTCATCAGGACAACTCATTGTTCTCTGCCTGAAGATACAAAAACATCATGCCCTAAAAGTCAAGAGACACTCCCCAAACCCTGCAATTTTGCCTTCTTAAAGTACATTTTCTTTTCCCCCTCATATTGGCCAATAGTTATATATTCTTTCCCCAAAAATACAACTGCTCATTCTAAAGTAGCGATATTGACTCTTGTGAGATCGTGTTCCCCTCCTCTCCTTGTTCTCATTGATGGTGACATCCTACAAACAATGGCAATACAGTTTAAAACCCTGGGAAGCTGGGAGGGTATCTTGGTAAGTAATACATCAGTGACAACTATCAAGAATTCCTCTGAGAAGGCAGGTAGTGTGTACCTCAATGGGATCTTACTAGTGGGTTGACCAAGAAAAACCCAAACCAAAATTGATGGAGAAGGAGATGTGTGTGCTGTGAGGCAAACCCTGCAGAAACACTGGTCACTATGTCAGGGGCAGAGTATATCCTTAGAGGTATATATCCTGTAATACCTGAAAAAAACACAGTCAAATGGACTAAAAAAATCCAAGAGGAGGCGGGAAAGAGAAACTACAGCAATTTTAGGTCCAAGGAGAGAAGCAAGACCTCAAGTAATCGAGTGGCCAGGAGTTAAAAAGATCAGAATTAAGTCAGGAAATGATGTAGAAGATGAATTAACTATTTACCAGATAAATAATTAACTCAATGCAATAAAAATTATAAAAAATTACTTCCTATGAGTTACTAGCAAATAGGCATTAATTTCTCCTTCTAGTTAGTAAGACATTAACCAAATAACTCAATGACCCAGAAACATTGATGATGCCTCTAAGATTCAATAAATTATTCTCAGAAAATAATTTATGTGAGACAAAATCGTTTGCTGTCATTCACAGCCAGCTCTTTGCTGATGGGCTGCATCGGCAGTCTCACAGGGCCCCGTGGAGCCCCTGAAGCCTCACAGGCTCCCTCTTCACCCGTCTGCATCCTGCCCTGGTCAAGCCCTTTCTGCCTGCCCCACTGCCCAGCGTTTCACTCAGCAGTCCTCTTCCACACCCAGTGCGAGGCTAGACCCCCTCGTAGGGCTTACAGCTGCTCAGAACCAAGCCCTGAGCAAACGTGAGCGGCTCCAGTGGCTCACAGCCAAGTCCATTGTCTGTTTCCTGGGCCAGAGCATTTGGCTTCTGTATACTGGGCTTTTATCTGCATTTATCTTTTCAACCAAATGAATTTAAATTGTGTCTTTGACTTTTACTATCGAGGCGGCTTACATGCCCTTTCCATCTTAATATGACTTCCTAGTACAGCCCATTTTCTTCCCTAAGAGGAGGCCATAAATATTGGGAGATGGGAAATGGACCACTTCTAGGAAAGCCAAGCGAGCCCAGCCCGCTGCATGTGGGAAGGGTCCCAACTTCCCAGCACCACAGGGTACGACTCAGAGGTTACTTCATATTTAGAAAGAATTATATGGCTTTTCTCACACCTGCCAAATGGCAGGCCTTGCATTCTTCTGTTTGCATAGTAAATTATGTAAAAGCAAAGAGACACTGGAGGTCCCAGCATGGTAAAACCAAATGGAGATTGTTTTTCCTCCCTTAAAACAACTGTACGAATGAGAAGAGAAGAGAAATGATTTGCTGGCAGCTGATGGACCACCGTGGTGGCAGAGCAATGCCTTTTGCTTTGTCCGCCTGGGCTTTGTGAAGATGTGCAACTATTCATGTGGGACTCTTATGTTTAAAACTATCATGGCAGACACTGTAGGCTGGATATCCCCATTTCCATTCCTAACACCTGTCTCCCTTGTCTGGCCTCTAACTTAGGAGCTACCAAAAAATAAAAACTAAAACCAAACTACATGCCTTCCCAGCTCCCCTGGAGGCCTGCACAGGCATGCCATTTGTTCTTGCCCAGCAGGACAGCTGAAGAATTTTGATGGGGAATTCTGGGAAATGTTTGCTTTCCTGCTTCTGGTGCTGCTCCCTCCATCTTCTTCCTGTTCTGAACATGGCACATTCCCTGGGGCTGCAGTGACCATCCCAGAAGCATCTCTTTCATCCATGGAGGCTCTACGTTCAGCCACGTGAGAAAAGCAAACTTGCTTCTCTAAATTTGTTTTGTTGTTTGCTGCCAAAAGTATTCACAATGAAAATAGCTGTGTCTATGCTCTTGTCAGAAGTGAGTGGCTCACTGCCAACTCATTGTGAAAATGAATGTATTTGTTATGAACGTTTCCCCTTCCTTACGTGCTCTCATCAGAAATCCATCAGGATGCTGTGTGATTAGTCCAAGACGTGCCTGGCATTGGGTATTGATCTAAGCCAGCAATGGCATTACATGGCTCAAGATGGTTCTAGAAGACAGGTTGAAAATCTAGGTCAAGTTCCTTGAATGCCTGGCTTTCTTGCAGCTAACATGTATTGCATGTTTATTGTGTAGTAAGCACTCTAAGTGCTGCTGTAAGAGAATTAAGTTAATGCTCTAAGAACCATATGAGGTAGGAACCAAAATCAGACTTATTTAAAGAAAAGCATTGAAGATAATCTTGCCTAAGGTTACCCCACTAAGAAGTAGCAGGTGACTATTCTCTTTATGGCTCTGACTTTCTGAACCTATAGAGCACAATCCCTGAAGAGTATGTGCCTTAAAGGAAAAAAGCATCATCATTCTAGATACACTAAGAAACAGGTGAATTCCTACTCCATCATTGAGAGAATTGAGTTTCTGAGTCACTGCAACCCTGTGAGATAAAACAGGCTACGCAGGGAAAGGTGATTCTGCCCAGATCTTTCAGAGAGAGAAAAAAAACACACAACACAATTTAAATAAAATAACATTAACTACTGATATAAGTAAAAATTATAATAACAACTAAATTTTATTATTGGCTTATTATGTGCCAGAAATTTTGCTAAGTATTTTTGTAATCCTCACCCTAGAATATGCTCATTGATTTTAGAGAGAGAGGAAGGGAGAAAGAAACTTAGATGTGAGAGAGAAGTATCAATTTGTTGCCTCCGTAGACCCCTCACTGGGGATTGAACCTATGACCTTTAGGTTTGTGACCATTAGGTATGTGTCCAACCAACTAAGCCACACCAGCCAGGGCACTTTGCTAAGTATGTTTACAGATCTTTTTACTTGACCCTCAGAATAATACTGAGAAAGGGGGGTATTTCTGGGGCAGCCCAAAGCCCCAGCTTACCCTTCCTTCTGGCTGTCTCAGCCCTAATATTTATCCTGTGTTTACCTCTCACTTGCCAAGAGCTCAGAGAATCTGATCCCGCCCCAACCCCAGGGGAGCAATCATGACTGGTCTCTGTCAATAATGCCCTTTGCCAGGTGTTGATTCAGGGTAGGCATATTCTACCATGAAAAGCTGTAAACCAGGAGAAATGAGAGGCAATCTTCTGGGGATTTCTGGGAAAGAGTTCCCTCACTTCTCAAAATGAGCATCAGAAGGAAATGGCATGTCCTGCCTGTGACTGCAATGGTCATCTTGGGACCATTAGTTGAGAAGCCCAAGCACAAAGCCAATCTGCTGCGCTTGGCAGAGGGAAAAGAAAGCAACTGGATCCCCGGGGACAATATGAACTGCTGAGTTAACCCTAAAGCTGCCTTCCCTCTGGATTTCTTATTCTGTGAAATAACATACCACTGTTTGTTTGTTTTTTAAGTGTGCTAGATAGGTTCTATTATTATTCCCATTTTAGAGCTGAGCAAAGTGAGGCACAGGGTGTGGAAACCAGTATTCAAACCTAGGCAAACTGTTTGCAAAGCATAAGGTATTTGCTTTAAAAAACCAAACCCATTACCAGCAACACTGCTTGAACCTCCCAGCTACCTCTTGTGAGCCAGCCACAAAGCCCACCTTTTTAAAAAATACCTCAGTAAGGAATGCTCAGAAGCAAATTTTTGAGCAATCATCTTGTTATATACCAAGTTATATTCAGATGGCAAAATACCTTCAGAAGAAACTTTGTTTCTCCAAATTAGAATGAGACCTAAAGTACTGATGACAAACTTTTTAGGTAAAAAAATGATTTTCACAAGAAGTAACGTGGATAAAGGTGTAAAGGAGAATTGGGCAGATTTTCCATGCCCATCTTCCACCACATTCTTCTCTCATGCTCCTTAGATACTTCTAAGCAAAGCTCTTTGTATTGCCCCAAACACAGAAAATGGTTAATCTCAGTCCTTTGCTCAATTACTTCTTCTGGCACCAGGCTCTCTTCACAGCTTGCCAGTGTAAACCTTATTTCTCCCTTGTTACTCAGCCCAATATTATTTTTATTTTTATATATAAGTATATGCCTGCTTTCCTTGCTCAGTCTCTAAATGGAATGAAGACAAAATATGTGTCTCATTCATCACTAGAGGCCCAGTGCATGAATTTGTACACTAGTGGGGTCCCTCAGCCTGGCCTGTGGGGATCAGTGGACCTCTGCACCAAGTCAACAAACAAATATGGTTGGGATGGATACCATTGGTCTTAGGATTTTTAGCAAACTCAAAGATGCAAATGGACAGACTGTAAGCAATATTTACCTTTGTCAATAATGACACATAAAGGATATTGTTGAATTACAAGAGTGATAACCTAGGACAGAAGGGATTCAGAGGGAGCATTCAAGATCTATTAGTACCTCCAAACTGGACAAGCATGGGGAGCCTAAAATAGATCCATCACTTAAGAATAATCTAAGGGAAAGATTACTATTTTGGTAGTGGGCTAGGGAAGGGAAATTATAATTTTTTCACTTGATACTTTTGAGGTGGGAAATAGGAAATAGGAATAAAAGTAAACAGTGCAGCAATATTGAGCAAATAAATCACAATGGAATTGGGGGAAGACTGTTGAGGCTTAGAGAACATAGAGTTGGGTGTGTTTAAATTCCCAATCAATAGATGAGGAAATCAGGGACACAGAATTTTGAAGTATGAAGAGATCCTGAAAGTTACCTAATTCAACCCCTAACCTTATAAACTTACAAACCACAGTTCAGAGATGGCTTTGGAACTCCAGATTCTTGACACTGAATCAGTGTTCTTCAACTTCTTTAGAATGCTTTATAATACATTAATGATAATAAGTTATAAAACATATTTAATATAACATACACTCTAAAAGGGGGTTCAATTAGAATAAATTGTCTCAGGCTTCCTCAAGCCAGTTTAGAGCAGTCTTCAACATGCAACTATGTATTATAAATACCAAAACGAGCTTATTCTAACGCAACTCTAGAACAAGTTTTAGCATCATCAAGGGTACAGAAAATATGCCAGAAGACAGAACCCTAATGTTCAAATAAAATATTGATTCCTCTGCAATGGAAATGTAGTATGCAGTTTTATTTACTCTTGCTTAAGAAAAATAAAATCAACCTAGAGAATTTTGCAGATCATGTGTAAAGTAAACACAAGTACAGTTATTCTCATAATTCTCAATTCCTCACTAGAAGAGAAAGACTCCTACAAACAGTGGGAGGTGAGTTAAGGACAAATGAAAGGGAGCATTACTTTGCTCAGAAAATAATAAACTTATGGAGCTCATTACCACAAAGGAGGTACAGGCAAGGAATATAAATGGATTCATAAAGGTTTTGGCCAAATTTATGAATGTCAGAGCCATTAATGGCTTGTGAGAGTACACCTAACCTTTAAGGTTAATGTCAGAGAGGAAAACTACATCCTTTCCCTCGAGGCCTCTGTTGTCAACATGATTGGGTTGGATGGAACACCAGGCTTGCCGGACAGTGCAGTTCCTAAATTCCTTTTAGCTAATGGATATCTGGGTACGATGAGCATACATCTCTTCAGTAGAAATATAAATAAAAAATGCTTCATTTTAAACAGGAAGCTTAATGAAATGCTGCTGTTGGACTTTATTATTTATGTAATCAGTGTTAAACAAGAGGAAATATTTCAGTTTAGGGAATCAGAGGAAGCCAAGGTTCAAATCCAGGCTATATCTCTGAGCAGGCCAAGGTACACGTTACCTATCATTCTGTGCTTGGCTCTGTCACATGTGGAATGGAAAGAATCACACTTGTGCTAAAAGGCATTTTCCTGAGACTTCACTTTGTACACTGTAAGAAAACACTTTGTACACTGAAAAACAAATATACATTATTACTGAAGCAATCTCCAGGTATAATAAAAGCAAATCTCAGTTATTTGGAGAGAGGGTTTGTGAGCTACATGAAGACAGAGTAACCCTTGCTTTGTTTCTCTGAAGAAAGTTGCTAAGAATATTCGGAAAGTACTCAAGACCCATGTAAAATGCCAATTCCGTGAAGCAGAGTTTCTTTTTCCTCTAACTTTTCAGAAAAGTCTAGCTATGACTCAGTTAGAGCATTGATATTATTATTATTATTATTACTCCTGTCTCCATTTACCTGTGAGCTCCTCTAAGGCAGTGGCCTCATTTATTTCTGCATATTTATCACAGTTCGTGGCATATAGCTGGAAATAGATGTTGAATAAATTAATGTGCAACTGATTCTGGGTCTCCATTTTACAACAGTGGGAAAAAGTAATGATCCAATTATAGAATGCAATAAACTAATAGTGGTTATCAAAATGAATCCTTAACTCTCCTAATTTCTATACTCCAGTCTCTAACTCCTTGAACTTGAAAATAATAGCATTTTGTTTTTATTTGTATAAGAAGTACAAAGACATGGTATATAGTATAGTGAACTCTTTACTAAGTGCATATATTCAAAATCCTAAAATTATATTCCTAAAATTGTGTGTATAAAGTAAGATGAATATAGTACAGTGTTTGGCTATAATCAAATGCGAGGTAAGAGCAAGATGGCAGAGACTCTGATCGCCACCATCATCTTCTCCAAAGAGAACCCCAGCCTTGTTATCAGCAGAAGTCAATAAAGTGATCAAGATGAATGTGAAAATCCATGCCTCATGTTGAGTCCATGACATAAATCAACAGTCCTAGATATTTAAGTCTTTTAAATGTCTAAAAAATTTCTCCTCTCACAACATTAGAAGGGTAAATAGGAAATTAAGTAAGTATGCATGCCAATAATATATAAAAAGAATTACGTACTACAACCAAGTGGGATTTACCCCAAGTATGTAAGGCTGGGCTAGCATTCAAAAATCAATTAGCAGGCTAAAGAAAATGCAAGCATATTCATTCATATCAATAAATGCAGAAAAAGCATTTGGTAAAATCCCAATATCCATTCATGATAAAAAGAAATTTCTCAGTAAACTGGGAATAGAGGAAACTTCCTCAACTTTGTAAAGAATATCTATGATATACCTACAACTAGCATTATACTTAATACTGAGAAATTAGTAGCTTCCTTACTAAGATCAGGAATGAGACATTCATTTTCAACATTGTACTAGAAGTCCAAGCTAATACTATAAAATAAAAGAAGGGGAAATGTATACATGTTGGTAAGAAAGAAATACAACTGAGTTTGTTCACAGATGATGTGATCATCTGTGTAGAAAATCAGAAAGAATCAACAACAAAATTTTTTAACTAGGAAGTGATTACAGCAAGGTTATAGGATACTAGATTAATATACAAAGTCAATGCCTTTCCTGTAAACAAGAAATATTAAGTGGAATTTAAAATGAAAAACAAAGTACAATTTATAATAAAAACCCCAAAAATGAGATGCTTAAGTATAATGCTAACAAAATATGAAAAGAACTATATGAGGATAATTCAAAACTCTGATGACTGAAATCAAAGAACTATGTAAGTAGAGAGAGATTTTATACTTATTGGTATGAAGACTCAGTATTGTCAAGATGTCAATTCCTTCCAACTTAATCTATAGATTTAATGCAATCACAATAAAAATCCCAGCAAGTTAGTATGTAGATATCAACAAACTGATTCTAAAGTTTATACATAGAGGTAAAGAACCCATAATCGCCAACACAGTATTGAAGAACAACAAAGATGGAGGACTGATACCACCCAACTTCAAGACTTACTATAAAGCTATTAAAGTCAAGACAATATGGTATTGGATAAATAATAGATCAATGGAACAGAAATTGACCCCCATATATATAGTAAACTGATCTTTGACAAAAAAGCAAAGATAAAACAATGAATAGTCTTTTAAACCAACTGTGCTGCTACAACTGAACATCTATATGCCAAAAGATGAATATAGACACAGACCTTACACACTTCATAAATATTAACTCAAAATGGATAACAGACCTCAATGTAAAATGCAAAACTATAAAACTCCAGAGGAAAACACAGGAGAAAACCTAGATAACCTTGAATATGGCAATTACTTTTTAGCTCTAACACCAAAGGTACAACTCCTGAAAAAATAATTGAAAATCTAGACTTCATTAAAATTAAAAACTACTTTGTTAAAGAAAATGTCAAGGTAGTGAAAAGCTAAACTACAGACCTGGAGAAAATGGTTGCAAAAGATGCATCTGATAAAGGACTATTATTCAAAATATACAAAGAAGTCTTAAAACGATAAGACAACAATCTGATTTAAAAATGGATTTGACTGCCAAAGGTTTAGCAGTCACCTCACCAAAGAAGACATGGAAAATCTTCTTCAATGAAAAATAAGCATGTGAAAAGATGTTCTGCATCATACGTCATCAGAGCAATGCAAATTAAAGCAACAAGGCACCATTGCACACCAGTTAGAATGGCCAAAACCCTGAACACTGACAGCACCTATACTGGTGAGGATGTGGAGCAATAGGAACTCTCACTCATTGCTGGTGGTACTAGCGTGTTAGAAGCTACTGAAGATAGTTTGGCTGTTTCTTATAAAACGAAGCATACTCTTCCTATATCTTCCAGGAATCGCATTTCTTAGCAGCCACCCAAAGGAGTTGAAAACATGTACACATTTAAATCTACACTCATATGTTTATAGCAGCTCTATAAACATGTCCTTCAGTAAGTGAATGAATGAGTAAACTGTGGTTCATCCAGACAATTCAGTGCTGAAAAGAAATTAACTATCAAGCTGTGAAAAAACATGGAGGAGCCTTACATGCACATTTCTATGTGAAAAGAAAAAACAACACACACCATATCTAAAAAGGCTGTATGCTGTAGGATTCCAACATTCTGGAACTGGCAAAACTACTGGAGAGAATAAAAGTATCAGTCACTAGGGGTGGGGAGTGGAGAAGGATGAGTAGGCAGAACACAGGGGACTTAGGGCAGCGAAACTATCCTGCAAGATACTATAATGATGCATACATGTCATTATATGTTTGTCCAAGCCTGTACAATGTATAACACTGAGAGGGACTATAATATAAACTCTCGGCTTTGGGTGCTTATAATGTGTTATGTAGGTTCACCAATATTAACAGACATAACACACTGGTGGGGAGTGTTGATAATGGGGAGGCTATGAATGAGTGGGGCAGGAAATAAAAGGGAAAACTCTGTACTTTCTTCTCAAAGTTGCTGTGAATTTAAAAGTGCTCTAAAAATTAAAGTCATAAAAACAAACATGGTTATAGATACATGTGGTGTTCATGCCTATGTGTATGTAGTGTGTGTGTTGGAACAGCATTTGAAAGAGTGAGAGTGAAATTGGTCAAAAGGCCAGTGGACACCAACATTTTCTTTAGTGTCCCCAGAGCTGGCACAGTTTTACCCCTGCCTTTGCAGGGTCAGTCCCAGGCCAGTTTCACCCAGCACATTCCATTGGCAGTTGTAGCTTTGATTGCATAGTTGACTCTCTGCTTCCCTGAATTCTGAAATGCTGGCCACTGATAGACCAGTTCTTCTTGTCAAAGGGCCTACAATAAACGTTTACTTAACCTCTACCCTTCCTTCGCTTATATGTAGCCAGACTGACTTTGCACACTCAAATTTCAGCCCTTTTATTCCCAAGCCCTGATTACACTGGTAGTTAATAATACTGTGGCTCATTCTGACCAAGCACACCCATATATCTCTTCCACTACTCTGCAACATAAATGCACCCTACACTAACCTTATTGTCATTATTCCCTGCTGTCTATCTCATTGGAACAGGCGACATGGCTCTACTTTGTCATGGTGAAAAGTTTATCCTGCAAATTCTCAGTTTCTTAGGTCTTCCATGAATGGCTGTGCTTATCTCATGTGTGCTCCCAGGCATCTCCAGGGCCCTGCATTTAACTCCGCACTTCTAAAAGCATCTGCACGGAGATAACACTAATGTTATTGCAACAGACAGGCAGAGCCTCATTTCTTTCTGCTTTGACTGAAAATGCATGTTCGCGGTGAAAATGTGCAGGCATAGGCATTTTTGTGTGAGGTCTGAATGTGTGTGGGTCCAGCCACTGGCAGCAGGAGGAGATGAGACACAACTGCCAGATGGTTTGGTTAAAAAAAAAAAAATAATAATAATACTAGTCAAAATTGACTGGTGATCCAAAACCTTTAACATTATTTTCCCAAAGGATCCTCTATTATGAAGATGGGGAAAATTCCTAAATTCTGAGATAGAGTTGCCTAGAAGAGTGGGTGATTGAAAGATCACTTATCTCCCAAAATAGCTACTTACTGAGACACATTGAGTGTTTTAAATGCTGGCTACAACTGCTGATCTCATTTAAATTTTTTGAAGATCTGATTGAGAATTCATAGTAGGAAGGTAGAAATATGATGGGATTTGGAGTTTAAGTACCGGTCTCTACTAGGAACTTCTTATTTTTAATGCATTTCTAAGCCTCACTTTACTCCTCTGTATACTGGAGATAATAAAATCTGCTCAGACAGAGGGTTCTTTAATGATCTATTCTAGAGATAAAAATGCATGGGGATGAACCCTATAAACAATTCAGTGCTTTAGAATTTAAGTGGTCAGTATAATATTAAAACAGAAGTCCCTGGGGGGAAAAAAATAACAATTTATCATAGAAGAATCCATAGGCAGCAAAATATCAGACATATATAGTAGCAATATCTTTACTGACACATCTAGAGCAATGGAAACTTAGGAGAAAATAAACAAATGGGACTACATCAAAATACAAAGCTTCTGCACAGCAAAAGAAACCATCAACAAAACAACAATAAAGTCCACTGCATGGGAGAACATATTTGCCAATGTTATACCCAATAATGGCCTGATCTCCAAAATTTATCGGAAACTCATACATCTTAATAAAAGGAAAATAAACTATCCAAAAAAATTGACAAAAGACTTAAATAGACACTTTATGAAAGTGGATATACAGAAGGCCAAGAGACATATGAAAACATGCTCAAAGTCACTAATTATCCAAGAAATGCAAATCAAAATGACAATGAGGTACCATCTCACACCTGTTAGAATGGCTATTATCAACAAATTAACAAATGACAAGTGCTGGCAAGAATGCAGAGAACAGACCAACAAATTTCAGAGCAGGCGGGGGTGGAGGGGGGGGGAAGAAGGGGGCAGTGTAAATGATCAACCAATGGACTTGTATACATGCATATAAGCATAACCAATGGACACAGACATTAGGGAAATGAGAGCACATGCAGGGAGGTTGGGGTGGCCAGGGAGAGATCAATGGGGGACAAAGGAGACATATGTAATACTTTAAAATATAAAGAAATTAGAAAAATAATAATAACAACTAGAGGGACCCTATTAATGGCCCTAGTGAAATTCGCAGCCTGGCTTCTGAGATTATCCAAGTTGACACATTTATTGTGTTGGTTTGTTTATTAGCTTAATTCTCCTTGTGGTTTCCCATTTTTATCCCCAAACAACTCAACCCTAAGCAGAGTGGTCTTACAGTAACATGTAATAATGGTTAGAAAAAAATTTCGGTGCAAAACATCAGTAACTATTACAACTTTTCACCATATACCCTGACAACAAGAATGTCAGTAGAGCTGAAACCGGTTTGGCTCAGTGGATAGAGCGTTGGCCTGTGGACTGAAGGGTCCCGAATTCGATCCCGGACAAGGGCACGTACCTTGGTTGTGGGCACATCTCCAGTGGGGGGGGGGGGGGTGTGCAGGAGGCAGTGGTCGATGTTTCTCTCTCATCGATGTTTCTAACTCTCTATCCCTCTCAATTCCTCTCTGTGTAAAAATCAATAAAATATATATTTTTAAAAAAGAATGTCAGTAGAAAAGCATTAGCTATCACCATCACCTTAGTTTGAGTAACAGTGATGGCAATGCTGAGACAATACTGACTCTTCACTTTACATTTCCACTCGTTGTTTCCAAGAGGGTCCAATGATCCTGCGCCTTCCTAATGAGTATGACACTGTCCCACCAGCGTCCTACTTTCTGCTGGATCTGCTGACTCTAAGCTCTAGTGCCGTCTTCTCTTTAGCTGACTCTGTGCTAGTCACCAGTTCAGTTTCCCAAGTAGGAAGGGTGGGAGCTTGCTGTGCCAGTGAGCGAGCTACAGGACTCTTCTCCTTGAAGACCCCCTGACTTCAGCATTACTGGTGGAGGCAACAGAGGGAGTTCAGTCCCACATCTGATCATGACTAAGCTCAGTATACCCAAAATTCTTGTGTATGACTTTTTCCTAAGACATAATCAATGAGCAAAAGCCCTGAATGATGCTGTCTCAAAGTGAGGTTTCCCTAACAGCCTCTACAATAGACTACGGAAAGGCAGCATTGAGAAATGTTTTTAAAAGCAGAGAGAGAGAGCAAGACCTCGCAGAGGTCTAAGTATCAATATACATAGCACTAAAACATCTTTAAACCTTTATTTCTAGACTATTATTCCATCTCAAACAGAAGTTTACACTTAACCACTAAGTGAAACTACAAATCTATAATCATTAACTATCTTCATTATTAGAGAATAAAGACTATGGATATATAAATACTGATTTCAACTTTTAAAATAACCATGATTTTGAGTAGCCATCAACATGAAACAGTGATGTTATAATGTAAAAGGAATTAGGCTCTGGTCATATAAGAATTTCAGTTAAAAATATACAGTAAGAGATACTATTCCAAACAGTACTGGTTTAGTTGCTTGTTTACCACTCATATTATGCAGCCTACTTTTGTGCTACAAAACCTAGGAATAATTTTTTTAAATGTGTAGTATTGAAATCATAAGAATCAAAGTCAGGATATATAGGCTCCATTCCAATTTTCACAATTTGCTTGTCACATATGGCACGGGAAAAGTTGCATCATTCTTTTAATTCGAGTCTTTTGATCTCTAGACGGTGAACCTCCTGAATTGTCATGGGGTTGAAAAATGTTAATCGACAGTGGGTGTCAATTATTTTTTTAATTCTGAGTTCCCATTCTGTTTTTAAAACATTGCTTGCTGGGAATGAACTAAATCAGAAAATTAGTTTGTGTTATTTTGATTATTTTATTCTTTTTGAAGGCCAAGCTCTTCATCAATACATTTATTTTTATGTTTATCATTGGAACAGGAATTTATGACCCCAAACCACGAGACCTTTGTCATAAAATTCCCCACCACAGTAATAAGGCATTTTTTCCAGGTATGTTCTTTTATCACTAAACTTTCTTAGGCACTTTACTGAAGTAACTTCAGGTGTGTTTTAGTTGTGATGACAGGCTGTGACACTAGCGATAAGAAAGCAAACTTTTAAAATGTTGACACGGAGGAACGGGCTGCCTCCTGCTCGTGTATTCAAAGGCTGCAAGGCCAGAGAACTTGGGCACCGGTGAGCAGCTCTCCGAGGCATTGCTAAGCCATACGTGGTGTCTGGAGCAACCAGCAATCTCATGTGAAATTCTTTTCATCTTCCCTCCACACTCCTGTGAAAACCGGGAGGATTCCTGTGAGGCACAGAGATTCTCAATCATTGCAGGGAGGCAGCTCTCTTGTAATTTGAGCTCCTGAGGAGAAGGGCAATCTCATGTGAAGCAGGGTGACAGGGAAGGAGGCGAGCTGGTGGCCCAAAATCCATATGCACACCCTCCCTTGGAAGTCTGCTTTTCAAGATCTTGTACAAAGTTAATGAAAACCAAGGAACTACCATTCTAGAATCACCCTCCCCCCGCACCCCCTTCCGCCTTTAATCCTTAATAATCAAATAAAAATGGGCAGCCCGTATTCCGGAGCAGTTCTAGCAAGCAGTCTCCAGGAAACAAGACTCCCTACAGACTTTCCCTTGATCTTAAAGCTGAACCTGAAACATTTATATGCACGGAGCACCTGGCCAGGGGATGCGAGAGGGCCTTTTTTCACCTTGGCTCCATTTCTTTCTTTAATAATGAATTCTCGGTGTTCTTTTTCCCCCCTTCCTGGAAACTGATTCCATTTTAAGTAATGTTTTTGTTCTTTCTTAATAGTTTAAGAAAAGCAAGACAAACTTGAAAACCCCCCATTAACACCCATCAGGTTCCCCGCCTGCAGCTCTGCATCACCTTCGCTTGAGGGAAGATGAAGCTGGAGTCATGGGAGGTTAATTCCAATCAGGCTGAGGACTTCCTTTGTTTGAATTCAAAGGGCTCCGGTTAACCTGCTATGAAATTTACTGGCTACGCAAGTCTTCCTCTTTCACACACCTTGCTGGGTGAAGAAGTGATGAGCCGGATAACCCGTTCTGACGGCACCAGCTTAAATACGCAGGTGTCTTAATTATGGCCGGATGTTTAAGAGAGAAGAAAGGCTGCCTTTGTCCTGAAATGGGGAGGCCATCTGCCCACATGCGTTAGTGCTGAAACCGTGCATAGAGTCTATGACACAGCCTTTCTCCTAAATCTGATAAACCCTGGACAGAAACCTCCCAGCTCTGTGCTCTGAAATAAATGTATTTAGAGAAAGGCACATTCGTTTGGGAGGATGTTCTTTCCTCTCTTCCTTTCCTACTTCATTCCACCAAAAGTATTTGAGGAGACTTACTAAAAGACACACAACACAATAAATAGTTAAAATTTGGAGAAAGGGGAAAGTAGCTGAAATAATAAGTGCCAATGAAAATACTCCAGAATATGTAAATGCCAACCATTGTAGCTGCTGGAAGGTGGAAGGTGAAACCCTGGCTCTGAGACGCTGAGACCCAGGCTGGTGTCCATTGCTGCTCCCCATCCATCCCCAGCCTCTGGCCACGCCTTCCCAAATCTCATCTTCCAGACCTGGGTGACGCCTCCAGAAACCACATCAGATCAGGTCTCTTTCCTGCTCACAGCACATTGATGGCTTCCTGCTACATCTGGGACAAAGTCTGAATTCCTCCCCAGAGCATGGAAGGCCTTCAAGACCTGGCCTCTCATTGCTCTCTGCCAACCCCCAACCTCACCCCTACCACTCTGCCCTCGGCCACACCAAGCCTCAGTCTACAATTCAAACATGCCTTTCCCCGCATGCATGGCTCTGCCAGAGAGGGATTCTGCTTCTCCTAGGATTAAATTAAACTCCCTGCAGTCCTGGGTTCATCTCTAGTTCAGATGTTCTTCATCATGGCATCTGTCACACCCTTCATTTACTTCATAGCTTGCTTGCTTGCGCTGTCTGAAAACATACTCTTGGAGAAAAGGAACTGGGCCTAGGTTGCTCTTTTTACTTTATTTCCAGCATCTAGCAGAATTCTGACATTATTGCTTAACCGTATGTTATTGTTTGTTGCATGAATAAATAATAAAAACAGTTATCCTCGGCCACAAAATTTTACCTTCATTATTTGTGTGGGTGGGTGGGTGGGTGGGGGAATCTATTTTTAATACTAAAGCCATGAAGTAAATTATTGTCATCTTTGTTTTACACAGGAGGAAACTAAGGCTTTCAGTGTGGGTGCTAAGCTACCAACCCAGGCCTTTATGAGTCTCAAGTTTGAGCTCTAATCACTACTCTATAACTTTCTGGTGACAAATAATGCTTCCTAACTGAGCTAAAAATTAATAATAATGTTCAATTATTAGTGTAATAATATCTGAAAACACACACACACACACGAAATCAACAATTGGGGAGAAGCATAGCTTTTCCTGGATTTTGAAACTAAAATTTTCTTCCTCTTTGTCAAATCAAAGCATTCTTGGGGCCTGGTTTTGGGGGGTAGCAGCCTGGGAATCCCTGCATTGAGCAGAACAGCAGATTCTATAAAAAGCTCTTTCTAGAATGTTCCTAGTACAATAGAAACACAGCCCACCAAAGTCTATTCTGCACCAGGGAAAACACAGCTCTCTGTGGCCTGTCTGAAACCAAAAGGTTACTTAATCAGCCAAATTCAAACTCAGCAAATATTCATGTTGTCATTCAGGATCATTTTCCCCTTTGAAGAGTGAAAGAGGAAAGTTGGTGGAAAAGCAATGCACGGAGTGGTAGCGATCCACCCACCTGATCTAGACAGGCAGGGGCAGGTGTGCAGGGACCTGCCTTTGTCCACAGGGTCTTGCTGAGGGACCTCTAACAGGGCACCGTGATCTGGCCCAACTTCCTCCTCTGGAACTGGAGAGGGTTGTCTCCAGGATCCTATATGCTCTAATGTTCCCTAGGCTATCAATTCCGTTTTCTGTGCTTTTGTTCAGAAGTTAAGCCCCTGCTCCCATTTAAAAGTTTGGATTTGCTGGGTCTTGATCATCAAAACTTGAGAAAGAATCTGCCAAGCAAATCTAGCTACCCCCTCCTACTGTCTTCTGCCACAGAGATGAGAAGCCCTTGACCACTGAAAATCACACACACACACACACACACACACACACACACACACACAGTCTTCTTTTGTGTTGGAGACTGCTTACTTTGGGACCCAGTGCTGCTTGCAGGTTTTCGCAAGTTTGCTCTCTGAGCCTGCCGGGGAGTTTTCTCTGCAACCGCTACACCTTCAACCAGTTGCTGCTGGTCTCAGCCCGTGCTTCCCTGTCTTACAGACATTTCCCCTGAAAACCTGACTACGGTAAATTTACTCCACCTCATGGATAGCACTGGATGGGAATCTTAGCCTTTGTGAATGCAGAATTTTGTCTAAAAGAAAGCAAATATTTTCTTCAATAACGATGTTATGACATCTCAACAATCCTGGTAGCCTTTTTTGATTAAAGATGTGCCTAGGCATCTGCTTTTGAAAATATACACTTCTTGACTTACAGACATTTGCACCACCTAAAAATTACCCACACAAAATGACTCCGAGGTAGGCAAACAATGTAAAAAGCCTTTGAACAAAATAGACTCCTTTTCCCTCTAAGATATGAACAACAGTGCTACATGCAAAAATATGGAAATTATGGGATAAAAGAAGAGAGGCTAGAATCTTAGACTCATTACAACCTGCTGTGTACTTTAAGGGACTTCGTAAGTAAATGAGTCTGATTCCACCAGTTGGGAGAGAATAAAGCTGCTTACTGATAGAATATGCAATTGTATTCTTTCTACTAGTAAGCTCTGAAATTTAGAATTTTTTATTTTGTTGATTGATTATGGTATCACATACTTGTCTTCATCCCCCTGAAATTTAGAATTTGACAGTAGTTATTTTATACTACTTCCTATGGTTCTTGGTTTTTTTCTCCCAACCCTGAGTTTCTTTTAATTCAATATTTACTGGTCATTTAATATCATCTTACTTTCAGCTAATTGCTCCATAAATAAAGAAAATGATGAAAAATTCAAAATGATTCAGAAGAGAAAACGGAACTAGTTGAGAAATAAGTTCAAATTTCAGAAGCAAGAGGACAGACATAAACTAAAGGAATTTGCTATATTTGTCTTGGCATATTTTTCTAGTAAGAAGAAAAGGTAATCACTTTACATGTCTGAAGGGAAATTGAGGTTAGACGTCTAAAGAAAAGGATTGTTCGTTTTGTGAGAGGCAGAATGTTTCCAGTGTATGGAGAAATGACAGCCGAGGGTTGATAATCACCCGAGAGGAGAAGGAGGAGCACATCTGAAATGAAGGTGCCCCTCCGACAAGAAGCAGGGGATGCAGTTAATGACTTCTGGGAACCAGTTCCTCCCAACCCCAAGGACGGGCAGTTTGCCTACCATTTACCTAACAGCCTTTACTTAGTGGAGGGTGGCGTGGCGCAGAAAAAGAGAATATCTCCCATGATTCCCGCCCATCCGAGTACACAGGCTGCAGGCACCTCAGGTGAGTGTTAATGCCAAGTGCTCTCACTTAAGTGGCGCAGCCTGGGCTCCATTAGAGGCAGGAATGGAGAAGCACGGTTTCTTTTTCAGCAACCAACCTGGTTACAAAATAAAAAAATAAACATTGCCCGTGCTCACCCCAAACTTTCCTCGATAGCTTGTCAAAATAAGGGACCGTGGAAGCACACAACATAACTAAATGCAAACAGCAAACATGGTCCTTTCGAGAAAACTCAGCCTCAGCATTCTCAATCACGCTGCTCATTAAACAAGTCATTTTAATACTCACTGTCAGCACAGTCTTCCAGGTGCCAGGATTTCCTTTTGAAGGTTGAAGGTAGTCAGTGGGCCAGCTTCGCAGAAGGGTAAACATTGGGAGACCAGGACAGGTTTCCTGGTGTTGAAGATCTGACATCTTCCAAACTTAGAGCGCCCTCCCTTCCACCTCTATTTTTTGGTTTAAAATATTTTTAAGTTTTTTATTTTAATTTTTTAGTTTGCACAGGCACAAGGTGCTCTGAAACACACCTCAAGTGTCTTTTAAAAATTAAAACACGGTTGATTTGTAGTGTCAGTGATTCCTGCTAATCAAAATCACTGACAATTTTGGGGGAGGGAAGAGGTAACAGGTTAGCTCTCTCTCACTAGAGAGCACTGCTTCATTGTTGTTTTTATCTAGATCTGGATGTTTTCCTGCAGATAATTCTTGTGCATTTTTAAAGCAGAGAAATAGGGAATAAAATTCTCAGAAAATAAATGTTTATTTGGACACACATTCAGACGCCTAGGCCTAGACAGATGAGCGGCGCTCCAGGTCCCTCTGCTGGCCCAGCTCCATGCTCCCTCTCCCACCACTGCAGATTCAGAAACTTCTGCCTGGAAATGAAAACTTCCAAAATAGAACATTCTGTTTATTCCATTCATACCGCCACGGCTAATCACTGGGATGCAGGGAGTGGTATGTATGGACACCAACTGTGACAAGAAAAACAGCAGCTGCCCTAAATGAGGATTCCTCTAAGTTGTGTATCTGACTTTGTGGCAAATGAACATTTCAATTCATGCTCCATTTTCTGTCATCGTCTTTAGAAATCTAAAAGGGGCTTTTAGGAACTGGAAAACATATAGGAGTCTTCATGTCTTTAAATTCAAGGGTTTCTTAAAGAACCTGAGCAACACATGAAGACACTGGAAATTAACAAAGCAGTAAGCTTCCCAGAATCTTGCCTTTTAGCAACAAAAAACATCATATAAGTATAGTTTTATGAACAGCTGATTTGATACTTTTAAACTGGAGGATTGTGTTATGACATTCCAGTCTTTTTTTCCCCTATGAAACCCCAATTGTTTTATCATGTTTAAAAAGTATCTGTAGCTTAATGTTAAACACAAGCAAGCGCCATTCTCTTTACATTGTCTTCTGAGAGCCTTTATATAAACCTACAAACTAACACCAGAAAAAGATGGTGTTATTTTCTGATGCCAATTGCCATGACATTTTTCAACTACAAAAAAATAAAAGATAATATTAGATAAAGGAAAAACACATAATGTCAGTTGATTCAAATGTATCAAGGCAAATTATATTTGAACAGTGATTAGCTGGTATAAAGCTACCACATTAAACCAAAAAGTAAATAAGGAGTCAGAGAAAATAATGACAAAAATAGAAACAGAGACACACAAAAAAAAAAAGAGAGAGGAGAGGGGAGGAAAGAAGAGGAGAGGAAAGAAGAGGAGAGGAGAGGTGAAATGATACTGACAACTAGTATTTCATATGGCTGATAGGACCCCCAAATTTTTCAAAAATTATAATGACCTTTAAACATACACATTCAATATAGAGCAGAATAACAATAGAGGAACATCATTCTGGAATATCTGAAATAATTTCTGTAGAAATCCACCACTCCCCAGTTAGAGAATCTTCCATCGTGAGAAACACACAGGAAGGGACACTACTCACATGCCTTCTCATCAGTCAATTTAACTCCACATACAGATCTAATCACCTTTGTTTTCGACACACAGGGTGAATAAATATTTTAATTATTAGCGCTTTATTATTTTTACAATGATTTTGACTACATTGTAATTGAAATGTGTAAGTATTTTTAGTTAATATTTTTTCTCTAAAAAATGTATGTGGCAATTTTATATTAAATGAAGATTCCTTTTACTTTGAGGATTCTGATATTGGAGTTAAAATTAAATCCACGAGATCTGCTTCCTAACTTATTGGTCATCAGAAGCATGTGGAGGTGCTTTTGAAAATCCAAAGACCCCATACTGCAGTTCAGATCTAGGCAAGGTCCCAGGAATCTTTCATTTATTTGTTTACTTTTATGCTAGCGTGTTTGGAAAGCACAACTCTGGCATGTTGTAAAACCAAGAAAGATGTTAAGTGATTTGAATAAAATAGCATCGTTTCCCTGCAGCACAAAGACCAGAGGACCTGAGGCCACACTATGGTCTCTGAGCATCAGAGTAAATATCTGTCTCTCAGGGTATAGAGAAGCAGGACATTGTTTAGCACACTTTCCACATATGTAAACTACAAACTCGTGATTTAATATGCTTCTACTTTATTCCTGTTATATGGTGATACATTTAAATTACTAGCCTTTTCCTTTTTTTTAATTTTTAATTTGGTTGTTGGCAGAAGGAATTCATGGTGTTTAGTGTAGTCAAAGCTGTCACATGAAAGGACAATGTCGCCATCTAGTGATCAATTGAAGCTATTAAAGAATCAGAATGTCTCGGTGAAATGCCAAGTTGAAGGAAATGAACCTTAAAGAAAGAGGGTAAACTAAATTCAATAGAGAAGACATATTATTGAGAGAATTTCTCTAAACTACGGATTACTAAAACCAGGCCCTCTGCATCCTCCTGCCAGCTTCTACTCCTAGAACCACAAATAGCGATCAGCTGACAGCAGAGATGTGTTTCACCTGACTTATAATAAATAACGTCGTAAATTCACTCCTGCTTTGTATTTGTGCAGGCTCGAAGGCGAATTTACTACCAGAGTCCCTTCAGTCACCAATGATACCATCCTTCACGGCTGTGACAGGTCCACTGTTTTCCTCCAATTAATTGTTCAGGCTTCCTGAACCCAAAAACCCTTTACAGGGAAGATTCTATAGCTCTTCTGCACCTCTGACATTTTGGGGGAGTAAGGGATGTATTTCTGGAGGTATTTCCTCTAGAGGCCATCTCAAACTGAGCCCTTTCATGTTCAAAGAATTCAGTAGTGTGAAAGAGCTGGCCTGGCAAGCCATTTGGATTAAGGGAGATATTCATGTCCACACATGTGTGTACACTTGTCCATAGAAGTTAGCTCACATATCAAGAAGGAAGGGAAAGGCATCAATAAGAGAAAAGGCATATTACTAGACAATCATATTTTAATTTTAAACATTTGATTTGGCCTAAGTGATCTCAATCAGCTCATGGTATTTTCTTAAGTTTACAGTTACTGTAACAGTTATATTTCTGAGAATTACAAAATTAGCCTTGGGGGCAGCCAAATATATGTGTTTAAAAGGTGAAGGGTGGCCCTAACCAGTTTGGCTCAGTGAATAGAGCGTCAGCCTGTGGACTCAAGGGTCTGGTTCTGGTCAAGGCATGTACCTTGGTTGTGGGCACATCCCCAGTAGAGGGTATGCAGGAGACAGCTGATCGATATTTCTCTCTCATGAATGTTTCTAACTTTCTATCCCTCTCTCTTACTCTCTGTAAAATATCAATAAAATATATTTAAAAAAACAAAAAATAAATGAAAGGTGAAGGGTGTAACACTGTCTTTAAAGGATCTTAGAGAGCTGGGAGAGGGTCATATTCTCAGCTCCTGGGCAAGTAGATGAAACTGGTGGAGTAGAGCTCATAATGAGCTTCTTAGAGGGGGATCTGGGCCAAACTGAGCCACCTGTCCTTTTCGCTTAATGGGACCTGTTTCCGTCTTTACCTGAATAAAAAGCATTCTTACTCAAGATTTTCTTCTTTGTGATGGGTGTAGGCATCTACAGTCCCTTGAAAATGAAATGATGCCTGAACAGTAGGGGTGGGCAGTGTTCCCCTGTTCCAATAAGTGCACACGCAGGGGACCTGCCCAGAGAGAACATAGAAGGATGGCTCCAAAAAAAGGGGTAGAGAACACCAGGTTAATAGCAGCCTCTGGATTGTACTGTAAACTCTTGGCTGATGAGGCCTGACAGACTGAGTTTATTAATTACATGAATAAAAGAGATTTACCATCTGTCAGATACTAGCCTTTGCTCTTCAGATAAATTAACTCATTTAAATATCAAAACAACTTAGGAGGTAAATACTTTATTATCCCCATTTTCCAGATGAGGAAATTAAGGCACAGCGGAGTTAAGTGACTTGCCCAAGGCTACAGGGCTAAGACTCCTAGGAATGTAATTTGATTTCAGGCAATCTATCTTCAGAATCCGTGCATCTAACTGCTGTTCAGAACGGCCTTACTATGGAACTTCAACCCTTTCCATAGAATTAGAATTCAGTAAAACACAAGTAAAATTCTGTAAAACACAGTAAGTTTTCCTGCATTAAGAGTCCCTCATGACACAGTACAATAGGGATAGATCAGATAAGAAATTAATGTGTCTACTCCAGGATTCATAGCCAGAAAATAATGTAGATGATCAAAAATCATTCTATTCCAAATATTAGAAGCTACATTTTAAAATTCCCTTCTTGGGGATAATAAAGTATTTATCAATTTATTGTACTTCATTTTTGTCACTCTCAAAATTATGACATTGAAACAGATGGAAAAACAGGTGTCTTTGGGCTTTTGGTAGTTTGGGCATCAAATATAAAGATACATACACATAGCCCTGTCTGGTTTTGCTCAGTTGTTAGAGTGTCTGTCCACAGACTGAAGGGGTCTGGTTTGATTTCTGGTCAAGGGCCTGTCCTGTACCTAGGTTGCAAGCCGCTGATGTTTCTCTCTCTTGTTGATGATTCTCTATCTCTCTCTCCCCCTATACCCCCATCCCTTTCTAAAAATCAATGTGGGGGGGAGGGGGGGAGAATCCTCGGGTGAGGACAAAAAAAAAAAAAAAAAAAAGATAAACATGTATGTTTATTCTATAAATGCTAATTGAGCACCTACTATATGAAAGGCATTCACTTGATGCTGTTGTAGATGGAAAGATAACTAAGTCACTGCAATCTAGATGCTCACAGCCAGTAGGGGAGAATTAAAAAAAAAATATATGTGAAATAACTGTGATCATACCATGACATAAGTGATTCTTTCAAAATGCAAGTCACAGAGCCATGAGGTTGGTGAAACCTATCTCTCTCTGTAGACCAAAATGAGTCTACCGCTTGACCACAACAAATGAACAACATTTTTGGAACACATAATTCAGACTCACAAAGCACACTAGATCTCAGTTTAAAAGTCACTAGGCAACCACAGAATGGTAGAGAGGCAGAAAGGGTGCAAACAGAGAAGGAATTATATGGAGAAGGCAAGACCAAGATGAAGTGCCCAAGAAGAGCAACTAAAAACAAACAAACAAAAATGTGCTTGTTAGCTCTACATCTTGACAGAAAAAGGAGAGACCCATATCATATTCAGGAGATAGTTGACATTTCTCCTAACTTCATTCTGACCTACAGTATCTTATGAAAATTGTCTAGTGCCCCTTAGTGTCTCACCCACTCATGGAAACATTAGTGCACACATCTCCTCTCTGGACTGCTAAGAAAGACTGCTAGTTACCCAGCCCCTCTCTCCATCCTAGTGCTGCCTCCCCCTCATCCCAGTCCCAAGCCCTTCCCACCATTTAGGGTCTTCGGTCACTTTTTAATTACTATTTGCTTCTATGACAGAGTCCTAGATTGGGTTAGGAACAACAACAGCCTGTAATTATTGGAATAGAGAGGCTAAAGGACACAGGAGAGTTTGCAGAGCACATTCTCTCAAGGCTTAAAATAAAGGCTTAAAATAAAGGCAAAGGAATGGTGCCCTAAGAGTACATGCAAGCACTGGGAGCCTGAGGGACTTCCAGAAAAAGGCTGCAGGATCCTTCTTATTCGCTCAAGGAGTTGTTTGGTCTGCAGATTAAACCACTATAATTTGTGCTATGAATCTTGATTTCCCATGACCTCCAAGCAGAAGTTCCCAGTAGTCTTTAATGCCTCCGTCATGTCAGGCAAGCCAGGCTAACTGGTTACATCTGGTAAGAGCTATCAACAAAGAATCTGGCCCTAAGTCTCACTAGGGGAATCTGAGACTCTAAATGTACATCATAAGTCATTAATTAGCTGGTTAGTTAGCCCATGACCTGAACCAGCCAAGGCCCAAAGCCTGAGATCCCTCAGTCTGGGGAAATAAGCACAGAGCTGCTGCGGTTGGGCTGTAAACAATGCCACAACACAGGTTCTACCTGCGAACAAGACACGGATTCTGATTAACTTAAGCCAAAGGGGAGGTCCTGGAGGGGTCTCTCAAGGAAGGTGAGAGAATTGCCCTGGAGAACAGGCATTTAGCAAGGCTGCTCTGGACAAGGAGATAATGGAGTTCCAACCAACTTTCCAGTCCTTGTGTTCCTCTATTCAAAATTCAAGTGTAAAAGGAAGTGGCTAAACTTGAGTCGTGTACTTCTCCCCAACCCCCCAGTCTAGGGAAGTGTGGGACCCTGAGAAGAGTTGAACTAGACGAAGAGGTATTTTCTGAAAAGAAAACTGACTTATTAGATTGGCAAAATGCACGCTGCTGTTTGTTACAGCTTATAACCCATCTTTGTAAATGAGAAGCTGAAGGCGATTCAAGAAAAATACTTTATGTCTAAGACAACTGCACAGATTTGTTCCTTATGAAGATATTTTCTCTCTGGCTTCCCTCTTCCTAGATGACATCCTCCATCAGCCAGCAGCAGCACACAGCTATTGCCATTGAGAAAATGTTATCTGCTAGCTCCTATGAAAAAGGAAACAAAAAGAGCTTGTGGTTTTAAAATAGTTTGTTCTTGAGGAGAATGGATAAAGAAGTACAGATTGGTTGTTACAGATTAGTCATGGGAGTGTCATGGGAATATACTCAATACTATTCTAATAACTAGGCATGATGTTGGATGGGTGCAGGATTTGTTAAGTTAACTGATTAACTTAAGCCAAGGGGAATTTAATCCCCTTATTATTATGTAATGTCTGGTCACTGTGGTGTATACCTAAAACTAATATAATAATGTACGTCAACTATAACTGAAAAAAATGATTAAAAATAAATATAAATTAAAAATTAAAGTTTTTTCTTATTATAAAACTTATATGCATGCCCATTATGGAAAATTTTAAAGAAAATTATTAAAATCTGTCCTGACCACTGTTATTCAGTGATTAGAGCATACTCAAGGACCTCATATCTGGGTCAAGGGCACATATCTGAGTCTCAGGTTCTATTATTTGCCCAATCTGGGAGTTTCTATGTCTTGGCAGTCATATGAGGGATTGTTTGAGACCCCAAGCCAGTTTGACTTGGTGCTCACAGAATAATAGAGGTTTTTTGTTTTTTTGTTTGTTTTGTTTTGTTTTGTTTTTGCTCCATTGGTGATTTCCTAGGAGTTGCAGGATATCTTCCCTTTAATTTTTCCTCGACACTCTGACTTTATATATGTGTCTCACCTTTGCTTTTCCTCCATTTCCCACCCGCAACAGTAACTTGCTCCAGGCTCACTTTGCTCTTGTGTCTAGGAGATCTCATAACGCATCTGCCACCAGAACCACTATTCCCAGGATTCCTGGTGCTTCCCACACTCTTGATTTCCACTTCTACTCCAGGGACTGCAGAAACCAAAAGGACTGTGAACTTCAGCCACCCCCAGGCCAGGCTAACAGGACTGGACACTCCAGTGCATTCCCAGGACCCTTGTTGCTTGGTGCCAGCATGGTGCTTGCCACAGGCTCAGTGTGGGTGGTATCCCAAAGACGCCCACTGCATCATCCTGGCTACATGGAGGTTGGGTGCCACCCTGCCCCCTGCAGCTCAGCGCCTGCGTGCATGCATGCTGTCCACAGGCCTGCCATCTTTGTTGGGTTAATTTGCATACTCACTCCTGATTGGCTGTTGGCATCACAGAGGTATGGTCAATTTTACATATTTGTCTATTATTAGTATAGACTTTCTAGCATTATGTTTTATTCAAATTTAGTTTTTTTCCCCATAAAGATATGTATATATTTTTAAAAAGAAATGTGTGCTTATAATGGCTTTTGAAGAACCATGCAGAGTAACTGTTAAATGGCTAAAAAACTATGAAGAGAAAAATTAAGTCCATGACCTCACATAACTCTGGAAGAGGGTGCCCAGGAGGGGAAGGGATTGGAAGTCAGCCCTGGAGCTCACTAAGCAGAGGTGAAGAGGGCTTGTGTCAGCAGAAAGCAGATGGTTTAGCAAGAAGTGGAATAATCCCCTGGAGTCAGAGAACCGCCTGGCCAGTTCTGAGAAAGAAAACATTATTAATAGAATGGGAGGTTCTGGCATCATTTAGCTTGTATCCTAGTCCACCCTCAATCTGCCCCACCCCCCATACCTGAGAACTGCTACATTTTCTGGTATCTCTGTACCCTTCCCAGACCCATTAAGAACCTATTTATAACTATGGGAACTCAGCTGAGGCCACTGTGATGTGCAGATTCTCAAGGTGTCTCCTGAGGGGGCTCTGGTGAGGGAGCTTGGAGCTGGGACCATGTGAGAAGTAGCACCACCTCTCCTCACACCTCCCTGCTCAGGGCTGTGACTCCTTCAGAATGAAGAACATGCTTCAAAACTACAGGACACGTGTGAAAACTGCACAGTGCACAGGCATTTGACTGTTTTTTTTTTTCTTCTTACTATAGTGAAATAATAATAATGGGAATATTTTTTCTCTAATATTTTATCTCCCTGAATTTTTACTGTTGCCTGACCCCTATCCCATTGGCATTAGAGGTTGATAAATTACAGGATACTTTCTTGAAAAGCTTACTGAGATGAAATTGGCCTGAGAGTGACTTTTTAAAAATTGACTCTTATAACTAATATTGAATAACCTAGATATTATTTGATCATACAAAAATGGGGAAAAGTTTTTTACAATATTCAAGCTCAAGTTGTCTAAAAGTTATATTTAAGAATTGAACATTTTGTTTTTCTACAAAAATTCCATGGTCTCTTAATTTTCTAAAGGAAATTATGGAGCTATTTTTATTTGTTAAGGTAAATAAATTCTGGGCCCAAACATGAATTGGACTAGATATTATAAACCCAGCAACTATATGAGTCAAAGCTATAAATGTATAATGTGTAGATCCTGGATATAAACTCCTGGTTAATAGCACAGAAGGACCACAAGTTTATTCTCACTGCAATCATATGTGAAGAAAATACAGATTTCCACTTCCCCGGTAATTGCATCTATCTTTCTCACATCCACCCCCCCATCTGCTGGATAATGAAAAAAATACCTTCATTACCCAAGTCTGGCACAATCATCTAAATTTTAAAACACTCCTTAACTAGTAATAAAAATAAAGATTCTAAAACACTCCTTAACTAGTAATCTCACTCCTAGGAATATAGCCCAAGAAACTAGAAACACCAATCAGAAAGGATATATGCACCCCTATGTTCATAGCAGCACAATCTACAATAGCTAGAATCTGGAAACAGCCTCAGTGCCCGTCAGCAGATGATTGGATCAAAAAACTATGGTACATCTACACAATGGAATACTATGCTGCCATAAAAAAGAAGGAATTCTCATCATTTGCAGCAACCTGGATAAAACTACAGAACATCATGCTGAGTGAAATAAGCCAGTCAATGAAAGAGAAATACCACATGACCTCACTCATTTATGGATATTAAAGAACATTATAAACTGATGAACCAAAAGTCAGATATAAAGATAGAAAAGCAACAAGCAGACTGTCAAATTATAGCCGGGAAGGTAGGGAGATCTGGGAGAGATAAGAGATCAACCAAAGGACTTGTATACATGCATATAAGTACAACCAATGGACACAAAACTCTGGGGAGGGAGGATATATTTGGGAAGGGGGGCAATGTTAAAATATGTACACAGATAATAATTTAATAATAATAAAAAGAATAAATCAAATGTAAAAATAATAAATAAATGAATGAATAAATGAATGAATGAATGAATGAATAAATAAATAAATAAATAAATAAATAAATAAAACACTCCTTAACTAAATGCCCCATCTCTTTAGGTCAAGTTCGGTCTCTTGTATGTCACCCTAGATCAACTCTGGCTTTATTAGCAAGGAGTGTGGTTTGTATAGTCACATGATGGTGGAGGGAACAGGTGGTCCACAGAACCAGTCATCTCCTCCCCCTGATCCCACTGCAGTGTCCCGGCCCATCCACTGGCTCCCCTTGGATGCCTGTAGGGCTTTCACACCACAATAAAGCCAAGGGATTGGTAGGTTGAATGTCTACACCCCCAACCTCCTTGTGTTGAGATTCCATGGTGATGGTATTAGGAGGTGGGGCCCTCATGAATGGGTTAGTGCCCTTGCACACTGAAGTGGGCCCAGCCTGGCAATCAGTGAGGAAGTGGGTTCTCACCAAACACCAAATCTGCCAGTGCCATGGTCTCTGACTTCCCAGCCTCCAGAACTGGGAGAAACAAGTATTTATTGTTTGCAAGCCACCCAGGTCCTGGTATTTTTGTTACAACAGCCTGACAGCCAAGGCAAGGACCTGGGAAAGATAAGCTGGCCCTCCTGCTCAGCCTGTTGCGCCACTAATCTATTCTGTCCATTTGGACACTCACTGCAGAGTCCAAAGTGGGCAAAAGGTTCTTGCCCCTAAGCTGACGGCCTTTCCCCTCAGCACCTCATCTCAAAGAGGAAAGGTAGGGACTTAAGGGTCTCACCCAGCCTCTCCCATTTCCCCTCCTTCTTACAAACTCCTGATTTGCAGGAGGCTTGAGCCAGGGTTTCCTTTTGAAAACTTCACCAATGGACCAGCCAGCCCAGCCTCTTGAAACTTTAAAGAAGCTTGGATATTAGAAGTTTTTCAGTCTTGCTCCCAATGGCCTGGCTTTCAAAAACTTTGTCTTACCAAACCAGCTAAGCAAATCAGCTTTAAGATTCAGGCTCTCCAGGCAAACAGTTCTTAATGAAGGTGGTCCCATCCCCTAGGAGACATTTGGGAAAGTTGTGGGCTTATTTTGTTAAACCCACTGTGGGTTCCTTTATGCACAGCGTTACCTAATGGCCTTACTTAGCATAGCTCTTCTGCTGTTATAACTTCCTCAAGGTAAACTCCCAGCTGATAATTTGACACGCGGTATTTCTCAAGAGTCTTTCATCCGAGAAACCCAGAACACTTGGGGAACATTAGTTCTATATGGAAACCAGTCCCCCCCCCCCCACCAGCTATTAAAAAGCACAATGAGTGCATTTCCATCCACACTGTCACCAGAAAGTACTCATCCAGGTTCAGAGAAGGACTGCTCTCAGAAGTCGTCTTACACCTCGCTCAGCAGAGAGCCTCAACTGATATGGCACCAGAGTGACTGCCATAAGCAGAGTGCCTCCGATGGGCTGCAAGCCATCTCTTCAGGTACGTGGTTTCACTAAAAACCTCCCGACAGCCTGTGGGTTCAGATCACTGCCCTCCTTGTACAGATGAAAACGTGAAGTGCTCCAAGGGGCTACAAGAGGCCAGGAGCATCCAGCAGCAGAGTGCACACACTGGAGTGTGAGGGAATTTTGACCCCAGCCATGTCCTCTCATACTGGCTTCTACTCACCCTCATACTCATGTTAGCCCACCCTTATTAGCATGTCATAAAGAAGCTTTGTGGGGGAGGGGAGGGCTTTGGATTAAACCTCTAATTAAGTTTGGCTGAATCCAGGAAGTTTAATTTCTAGGGAGCGTTCCCAACTGCCTCTGGGAGATTAGACCGTCCCTGAAACTCTGGCAGTTGACGTGCCGCCGCAGAGATGGGAATGGTTCTTAGGAAATCCAGCAAAGACGGGAAAGCTTGTGTCCCCTTCCCCGGTAAAATGCAAATAGTTTGGCAGGAAATTCCCAGAGCTATTTCCCCGCCTGCCTATTTCTGCTCTTAGATTGTCCCCATGTCCCAGAACATCATCACTGCTGAGAAACCTTCAAAAGCATCCATGACTCCCACATGCTCATCATCTTAATTCGTTCTGGGTTAGAATCTTACACAATTAAATCAGAAATAGAAACAGCAAATATAAAAGCAGCAGCCACTGGGTGTCACTGATTTACCACTTGCATATACCTCTTCCCACATTGCTACAGCAGAAGAAAAGCTGGCCTTTCCAGTGGAGAATTTCAAAACCCCTGAAGTTCTCAAGTGCTAAAGATAAATATAGAAGATTTCAAAATGTGAATCTTGGGACCTCAAGAGGTGCAATAGTTATTCTTCTGCGCTCTGTTATAAGTTATTCGTAACTCTAATCATACTCCCATTTTAGAGATGGAGACACTGAAGCCGAGCAAGTTAACATCTGGATGGCAAAGAATACACTGTTGAACTTCATACTTTAAATCAGGACTTTAATGCCTTAGTTTTATTTTAAGATAAATTATCTAAAGTCAGGGTAATACCATTGCCTTTTCCTTGTCCTCATCTCCTAATTCTATATATAAGGGGGTGTGTGTGTGGTGTGGGGGGGGGGAGTCATTTCAGAACATTTGAGAATTTCAGGGTTCAGCTTATGTTCCAAGCTTCTAAAACATGATGTTAGAAGGTATCACTTAACATATGTATATTGTGAGCTCAGGAAATTCATAGCAGAATCTCACTTCATTCTCATCACAAAATAGTAGGTAGGTTATCATTATACCCAGATGAAACACACTGAGGATCAGAGAGAGTAAATAATTTGTGTAAGATCACTAAGGAAATAAGATTAAGAAGAAAATTTAAACACAAAGAAAATTTTTGATACCAGGATGCATCGCTAAAGAAATGCTATCTTCATTTTGGATACATCTCTTTCAAAAACATTTAATGATGGGTGAGACCTTTGGTCAACCAAGTAGTAGGTGACAAAAATATTGAAACCAAGAAAACTGGTCTTTTGTGTTTTAGAATCATTTCCCAGATAATTCCATTTGCTGAGGGAACTAAATACAGTCTCTCATCCTACAAAGATAAGGAAATTCCCTCCAAACTCCTGAGGGTAGCATTCTGGCTGGGATTGAGTTTCTCCAGGTCCTCTGCTGTCTGAGCAGGCCGACTCTTAATCTCTTTCTGTGATGGGTGCATTCCTGCTCTCATTTTTGGCTTTTAAACACCTATCCATGTGGAGAAATGTAAACCTTGTTTAGGCTGAAGAGTGGTGGAGAGCTTTGGGGTTATGTGTTTTTCTTCAAACAGGTACAGCAACCACTCAGCAAAGCTATAAAACTTAAGCTTCCTGGATCTTCCTTGCCAACTGGACAAATCTCAGAGCTGGAGGTTTTTCTCAGAAGATAAGACAGTGTGTCTACATTGCTTCTTCCAAGTTCCTGCTCCCAAAAATAGCCAGCTTTCTAATGGTGGCCTTCTGACTCCTTTCCTCCCTGAATCACACCTGGATTGTGGATTTTCTTCCTTTAACCCAAAGTCGACCACTGTGACTTCTTTGCTTTTTAAGTTCTCACTTCAGACTATCGGGTTTATTTTCAGACCTGGCTATGGTGGAAACTTTTCTACTGACCCCTTATAGTCTGGAAAATAATGTCATTGTTTTATATTTTAAAAAAGAATTAGGTTCTAAAGGGACACTCTTGTTTCCCTTCCCATTCTTCATCAGGAAATATGAATGTTTCTTGCCAGGCTCAGCAAATCTAAGCTATCTGGGAGAGGGAAGGAGTCTTTTCTTATCTTCTCCCCCTAGTTACTGCTTCTTCTTTTGCTCCTTTCAACATAATTTCCTAGATAATTACATCAAAATACATTTAGAAAACTCACAGGAAACCCAAGTTTCCTCTCTCAATGACCATTTCCAAAACAGACATGAAATAAATATACAATAGATGCTATCTAGTTGAAACTCAATCCTCTTTTCTTCATTAAAAATGATATTCCAAAATTCAATTTAAAAGCTAGATTATCCTATATAATAAAAGGCTAATATGCAAACTGTCTCCTTGACTGTAAGTTCAAGCGGGAGTTTAACTTGGAGTTCCACCTGGGTGTGGGGCTGGCTCACACCTCCCCACTGGCCGGATCAGCCCGGATCTGGGTGGACCAGCCAGACCCCACACGTTCATGCACTTGGTCACTAGTTTATAATAAAAACCCCACAAACAATATGGTTGTCTCTGCTACACAAACCCTGTTGTTGGTTAGAGTACAGGTATGGGTGATTAGAAAGTGTGGGAAAGGATTTTTACATATTTGTGACATTGCACACTACAGCATCTGTATAAATGCAGAGAAACATTCAGCTTTTGTAGTCCCAAAATTTTAATAGGAGCATTTCCCATCTTGTTCTGCTTTCAAGTCACCTGGCCTTGCCTCAGTACTGGCCAGCGTCAGTCACCACCACCATCACGGTATCTTTGCTTAGTTAACTTTGCGGACCACTGTCCTGACTCCAGGCTTAGGTGCTCTATAGCATTTGTTACTTTGTCCATCCAACACATACCCACTAAGTGGACACTATTGCAAGCACTGATTTCACATTTTCCTTTCTGTGGAATGTCTCAGTCACTGCCTTTAATAGTACAACCAGTGAAGAAACTGATCCAAAGTCACATAACCAAGAACAGGCAGAAAAGGGCCTCAAAGCAAAACTGAAGTTTATGGCATTTATGGTGCCATATTTATGGTAGGAAGGTTTTTCCTCTCCCATTGCTATTTTTTCATTTCTTCATCTAATATGTTTCCTGAAAGGCAAGTCAATAGAAAATAAAATAGAAGGAAGTATTGTAAGCTAGTAGATACTCTAAAAGATAAGTCTTTCATGCAGATGTAATAGTTGTTTTGTGTTCCTAACTACATAAAATCTGACATGCAGTTAGTTATCTTTGTATTTATATCTACATCTTTTTCCTCCTTTGCCAATGTATTTTAGCCATTGGTCATTACAAAGATCAGAGCAATTGTCTTACTCAGGAAAGCCCATTTTAGGAAAATGTGTTGATTTGGAGAATATGCCCCCTAAAAGCAGGCAATAGGCCTCTTCACCTCCCAGACTCAGGTCAGAATTAGGACAACGGGGGAAATACTGAACATTTATGTTGGCAAGGGCTACCCTCAAAATTCTCGCGCTTTCACAGTCCACATTAATGATTTAAAAGGTGAGTTTCCCAAAGCTACAGACGCGGTAAGGCACTGCCTGCAGAGGAAGAATTCTGAACTCAACCTACAAGAAGAAAATTAGTAAATATCACAATATGTACTTTAAAGAACATATTAGAAAAACTTGGCAGAGCTGGAAAGTATACTTTGTCCCTGTTTAAATTTATTATTGCCATCATTTTGCTTTCTGATAATTTGTAGGGAAATATTTCCTGCTAACTAGTACACTCTGCTCTTGGAAAGGAACCTGTGTCCTCTTGACACTGTAAATGTGATGAAATCAAGACATTCAGAGCCTGGGAGGTCGGATCCAAACATAACCCTGCTCAGCTTCCCCAGCTCAGATGCCTCACTGTCTGTCCAGGTGCCGGGCATGCAGCCAGACAAGTCCGACAGGCGAAGACTGTCACCAGGGAAGTCCCACCACTCAGTCTCCTCTCCTTGCATCCTTCCCTTTGCTCAAGAGCTAAAGCAGTTCAGCTAATCTATGCCCACACCCTCAGACCTCCCCTTCCACCATCACTTCTGCTCAGGGAGCAGAGAAATTGCAGTGATTGTGATCTTTCTGAAGGTTAAAGGTCCTTAAAATACCATAGCCTAGTAAGACCAAAGCCACATATAGCATCTCCAGCTGACTTGTCTCCATTCTTCCGGACTCAAACTTGCCAGAAAAGCCTTGACCCTGTTGATTGAACAAGTTCATTTCCTGTCTGTATAGCATGAGGCTTAAACAAATTGTTCTAACTTTGCTAACTAGGAGAATAATTCCGAGGTGTTGTCAACTAGTAAATCTCATTCGCCAGTACACAGTAAATGGCAAGATTCACTTTATGCCGCCAGTTCAATTGGGTGATAAACTCTACTTGGGTAACAATGCTTAGAACACCAAAGAAAGGTGTAAAATAGATGATTTTATTGAAACTGTCTTAAAACAAGCAAGCAAAACCCCTTTGTCAAATATCTTCAAACATTAGATTGTCTATTTTTTTAGTCTTTTTTATTTTTATTAAATTATTATTTGTGTATATATCTTACCATTGCCCTCCCTCCCGCCACATATTCTCCTTCCCCAGAGTTTTGTGTCATTGGTTGTACTTATATGCATGTATACAAGTCTTTCAGTTGATCCATTATCTCCCCCAGATCTCCCTACCCTCCCCGCTGTAATTTGACAGTCTGCTTGTTGCTTTACTGTCTCTATATCTATCTTTTGGTTCATCAGTTTATAATGTTCTTTATTATCCATAAATGAGTGAGGTCATGTGGTGTTTCTCTTTCATTGACTGGCTTATTTCATGGAATTGGAGAACATCAGATTGTCTGTTTAAACACAGGATTCAAAACATGGACAGAGACAGGAAGCAGGAATGGAGATCTGCCTTCTGGAGCAATTTGCTGCAAGGAGTGGAGCCGGCAGGCAGCCTTTGTTCAGGGACAGAAAGTGTCTCCGGATTTTGCTTTAGGCCCTGACTCTCCCCTTCTCTAGTGCCCGAGGGTAGGCGCTTTCTGTTCCGGACCTAAATTAGAAGGGGAGAGGGACCACTTTCTTCCTCATAGCAGTTTTTCTTTAGTCTAGTTGTGAGAAGAATAATCTGGAAAGATGCATTATGATAGAGAAACTGCTCACTGAGCAAGCCGAGTCATCAGAGACTCTCTCTGCTGTAACCCCCGGGCTGGGAGAGCCTGCACGACTGGGTGATGAGCTTGGCCTGAAGCAGTAAAGGAGAGGCCTGGGGAAGTCTGGCATTCTCAAAATCCACGAGGTATTTAAGGAAGCCTCTTATCAAGTTCTAGAAACAAAGCCACATTTAATTAAGCTTAATTCATGGTGAGAAGTCATTCTTTAGACCTGTGGTGGTTTTTAAACATACTTTCTAGAGCTCATCCTTAATATTATCCTTAATATTACTCAGGATCAATAAACTCTCCCAAGGTACAGACCTTACTTAGGATCTCACAATTGTATTGTGAATGGCAATACAATCTTCCTTTTTATATTCAGATCTTATTTACTAATTCATACATTTTAAGGATTAAAACTTTTATATGTTAAGTCTATAATCATAAACATTTAAAATGTTGTTAAATATCAAATCTAGTCACCTACTACCCTAATTCATTATTCCAATTGCTTTACTTTGATCAATATGGTGATACCTACTCAGCGTCCCAGCTTTGTTTATTTCCCTCATGATAACATTTGGTTCAAGTAAACTTCTAAAAATTCTTGTTGCCAACATCAAGTAAGGTATTTTAGTTCTCTCACAAGAAAACTGATATAAAAATAAATAGAATGTCTTGGAATTAAAATAATATAAGGTATCAGACCAAGTAAAAATAACTTACTGCAGATAATTTTGATTGAAATAAAAGGATGGGTAAGAGCAGAAGGAAAATAATGAGGTTCTGATGCAAATTTTGCAAATCTTTTTCTAATTAGATTAAAAATAATAATCTTTTGTGTACAAATAGCATTGTGTTTCTTCTTTTAAAAAGATGGATTATCTCCCTCCCCCCCCATTTTTAAAAGCTTTTTAATTTGGAATATTTATAGATTCCCAGGAAATTACAAAGATAAAAAAACGTGGTCTCATGCACATCTGCATGTTAACTATAGTTCACTATCAAATCCAGAAAATTCACAAGGGTACCAAGAATGTGTATCACTCTATTCCCTATGAGATGTATAGATTTGTGAAAATGCCATTGTAAGTGAGATACAGAACCATTCCCTTAACACAAATATTTTCCTGGTTTTACATTCTTCCTCCTCCCTTCGCCATCCCCAACCCCTGATCTGTTCCCCATCTCTATAATTTGGTCATTTCTAGAATGTTATATAAATGGAATCACACAGCTTAAGACATTTGAGATTGGCTTTATCTTTTAAAAAATGTCTCACATACATACAGTCACTCCCAGATATATGTAATAGAGTTCAGTATTTGACTGTGTTTTAGAAATTACGATCTCATAAAGAGGGTGACTGGCCACTAGTGAAACTGATTTCTTGAATGGCTAGCTAAACCACTGTTACCCAGATGCATTTTGTCTTCCTCTATCTCTATTGTGAATTATTTAAAACACCATACTCCATTTTTAATGTGGCCCATATTTTAAATCAAGTTTACCAAAATAACATGCTCAAGTACCAATTTCTTTTTAATAGAAATATCTTTATAAATTCACAATATCACTGAAGTGTGAAGTTAAGCACAAGACTATTTCTAAAAGCTCATTTTACCCCAGGAGAAATTAATCTTTGCATAAAAATATCATGCAAATATTTATTTGCAAAGAATTCTAAGCATGTCTCTAGAAACCCACATTTATAAACAAACTGGTTGGGCTATTTAAAAAAGCTTTCCACTAAATTGGTGGTTCTTTCATGTTGTTTTAATTACTTTGTAGAAATGTATTGTGTATGAAAGACCTACATGATTTTTGACTGGATAGGAAAATTTCAGTTTTAAAAAGTAAAGATTGAGATCAGTCCTTCTAAGACCTAATCTACCTCCCCCAGGGACAAATTTTTTTAGATAAACAAATAGAGAAATAGGGAGAGAAGAAGGTTCAGATCCTAGGATCTAAAACCTAGATTTCCACCTCTCTGAATTACTAGGGACATTTTCAAGGTCTTTGATTTCATAATACTGGCTTCTCGTCTCCCAATCTTCTTCAAGGTAATTCCAAGCAAAATTTAGATGCCCCTTATATGTGTTCAAGATCACTGTGTCACTTTTATGGCTCCACCCTAATCTCCATTTATTCAATGACCTAGTAAAAATTATAACAGCTACTCATTCAACCAATACATCCACCCATATCCAACCAATTTATATATAAACTAGAGGCCTGGTGCACAAAATTTGTGCACAGGGTAGGGGGTGTCCCTCAGCCCAGCCTGCACCCTCTCCAATCTGGGACCACTGGAGGGATGCCCAACTGCCCTCACAATCCAGGACTGCTGGCTTCCAATTCTTGCTTGCCTGCCTTCCTGATTGCCCCTAACCACTTCTGCCTGCCAGACTAATCACTCCCTAACCACTATCCTGCCAGCCTGATTGATGCCTAACTGTTCCCCTGCCAGCCTGGTTCCCCACAAGTGCCCTCCCCTGAAAGCCTGGTACCCCCAATTACCCTTCCCTGCAGGCCAGGTCACCTCAACTTCCCTCTTCTGCTGGTCTGGTCACCTAACTGCCCTCCTCTGCAGGCTTGATCACCCACAACTGCCCTCCCTTGCTGGCCTGATCACCCACAACTACCCTCCCTTGCTGGCCTGATCACCCACAACTGCCCTCCTTTGCAGGCCTGATCCCTCCCAACTGCCTTCCCCTGCTCGCCATCTTGTGGAGGCCATTTGTATCCACATGGCAGCAGCCATCTTTGACCACATGGGGGCAGCCATCTTGTGTGTTGGAGTGACAATCAATTTGCATATTACTCTTTTATTAGATAGGATGTACTTTTGAACATGTTAGACTGTTATATTTTGACAGTGTTGTCTTGTGTCCTACAGATTGATGTTTCCAATAAGTAGAACACATATTTATGTAATAATTATCTGGGGAAAAGGTAAGTTTTTAGACAGGAAACTGGACCTTGGAAAACAAACCTTAAGTTAATTCATTCTTTAATGAATATTTATTGAGTGCTTACTACACACCTGGCGATGAACCATTGCCCAAACAAGAGACTGTAGAGGAGGCAAACTTTTCCCTTTACCCTTGTAGGATTCTTTTGGCTGGGCCTGAGAAGTAAATTGACATAAGATAGATCAACAGGAGAAGAGCACACAATATTATTTAATACATCTTTGATGTGACACAGGGGCCCTCATAAGTAATGGTGACCTCAAAAAAATGGCAAAACTTATTTTCTTTTTGAACAAAAAGAGGCAATTATGGAAAAGTTACTAAACTATGTGGAGAAACTGAAAGAAGATAAGGATTGTTTTTACAAGGTTTGTTTGTATAGAATTCTCTCAAGTCTCAACTTCTTGTCCTTGATGACAAGAATATTACTTTCCTTCTAGTATAGGGAAGATATCTTTCATATAGGAATTTCATGTCATATTTTTAAGAAAAAGAAGGAAGGTCAGGGTGTTTTCTGGGAATTTGCTATTTTTTAATTGTCTTTAACTTAAAATAGTCAATATACCTATTTTGGAGTAGCATGTTCTGAACTACTTCAAGATCATATACCCCCTTAGTGTTTCCATTTGGATGTCTTACAGACATCTCCAATTACCTTCTAATGCCCTAACATCTTCCCTCACTGCTCACCCATGTCAGCTATGGCAACTCTACGCTTCCAGTTGCTCCAAGCAAAAGGCCTGAGTCATCACTTTTCCTCACACTCCAAATTCAATCCATCAGGAAATCCTGTGGGCTCTACCTTTAAAATATATCCAGAGTCTGGCCCCTTCCCATCACCTCCACTGCTAATCACCTTGGTAGAATCCAAGACTTCACTATTGCAACACCCTCCACACTAGTTCCTCAGATTCCTATTTTGCTTCCTATAATCTGTTCTTAGAACAACAACCCAAATGGTCCCGATAAATTTTAAATTCAAATTATGCTCTGCTCAAAACCCTCCAGTGACTTTGCATTTCACTAAAGAAAAGCCAAAGTTCTTCCTATGACCTCTAAGGCTCCCATGGCCACTTGCTCCCTGTTACTTCTCTGACATCATCCCACATCCTCTTCTCCAGCCACACTGGCCTGTACCACTTCCTCTAATTAGTTGGGCATGCCACCAACTAAAGCTCTAGGTTCTGGTTCTTCCATCTACCTGAAAAACACCCCCTTTCTATAGTCTCATGGTTATGTCTCATACTTCTTCCAAATCTTTTCTCAGATTTCACCTGAAAAGCCCATCCCAAACACACAAACTACCTGATGGCATTTCCAATCTCCCTTAACCTGTTTTGTTTTTTCCTCATGGCACTTATTTCAATCTAACCAAACTTATTTATTATGTCCTGTTATTGTATTTGTTGCTTGATGACAATGTTTTGGTTTGGTTTTGCCTCTTTCCTGATGTGCTTTAAGCATCTGGCACAGGGTGGGTGCTCAAATAAACAACTTTTCAGTGAAGGAATGTGAGCAAAACAGATGTGATCTCTGCTGACAAGGTTATAGTCAACAGGATTGATAACTTGTCTCCCTAGGTCTCCTTCTATGGTCAGGACCTCAGTGAGTCTGGGTGGGTCTAAAAGTGCCGAAAATGTTTCACTTATAGGACATGTCCTAATTTTGAAGTTTGTTGAAAGATAGAACATAACTCATATATAGGCATTTCTGCATTATGATATAGTTAACTCAACATATACGTATTAAGTACCTACTCTGTATAATCTCTTATTAATCTGTAAAGTTTGTCTTATTACACCTGGGAACCCTAGACATTCCCCAAATTTAAAATGTTGATTTCATTCCAATTTATGAAATTATGTGTCAAAATTATGTGTTCTACCCCAACTAAGCTTCTGACACCTTCTTGCTCTAATTCTATTTCAAATGCAAAATTTCTAGCAAAAGTGATTATTTTCAATTGGCTTTCAATATGGTGAGTGATACTTTCACAGCTCAATCACCAAAATCTTACCCTTGAAAATCATAATTAATGAATAATTTTGCCTTTGGGCTGACATATTTTATACCTGTTTTGATATGAAAAAAATGTCAGCCGAAAGGCAAAATTATTCATTAATTTAAAAGTGCAAGAAGAAATTTGCTAGGGAAAGTAATATTTTTACCTTAAGCTCCTGTTTTCTTCTGAAAGAAGGAGTACATATTGTTAATTTTTCTGAAAGGCCATTTCTACTTTGGTTTACAAATAAAAAATGGGCTAATGAAACCTGGAAGTCAAGAATTTTACCAAAAGGAATAGGATGAGGCCAATCCCAATTAGCAATTTATTTTGGTTGATATCAAAGCTTAAAAATGTGAGAAGCAGACAATTCTCAAGTAAATGTATACCTTCCAAGGCCATTTCATGGTGTCATTGAAAACAGAGAGAAAGCTAAACAGCCTTCTCTCCCAAATTATGGGTGAGCAAGCGGGACCTTTGCAGAGTAAAGATGAGTCATTTCTAATTAACCAAAGGCCACATTTGCACTTTCTGGAAAGAACTGAACCAAGCAACTTTTTATGAGTTGGAATTACTCTAAATTATTTTATAAAGCATCAAAAAATAAATACGGTTTCTTTCTGCATGTATTTTCCCAGTTCCTTTCAAAAACAAAATGTTCATTTGAGGCCATGACAGCTAAAATAAAAATGTCTTTGGCATAAACTCAGCTTTCTAGCCTGCAGGCAAAATATAAAATTGTTATTAAATCAAAATGGACTAGAAAACGGATGATAAAACTTGTCCATGGAACTTCTACTAATAATAAACATTTGTCCCATGACATGAACCATAAGGAATAACACATGACAGGGAATGGATGTCACTGTCCTGAATGGCAGGTTTCGGTGCCTGAAAAGCAGGAGGCCAATTCCACTCGGCCCTTCAGCCGTGGCCTCCTATGGAATTGATGGAGTTGAAAATGCCCTTTTTAAAATAGGAAATGCTGCCAAGACCGGTTTGGCTCAATGGATAGAGTGTTGGCTTGGGGACTGAAGGATCCCGGGTTTGATTCCGGTCAAGGGCATGTACCTTGGTTGCGGGCATATCCCCAGTAGGGGGTGTGCAAGAGGCAGCTGATTGATGACTCTCTCTCATTGATGTTTCTAACTCTCTATCTCTCTCCCTTCCTCTCTGTACAAAATCAATAAAATATATTTTAAAAAAATTAAAAAAAAATAGGAAATGCTTGGGGAGACAACTCTTGTGTTTGGGTCTCAGTCAGTCTTGCTGTAAATTTTAGGTTGTTGTGTTATTTAACGTGACCACGCGTGAATTTCGGCTATTTGCTGTTCTGGCAGCATTTACTATTTCTTAAGAGTTATGCCATTTATGTATTTTGCCTCTATTTCTTTTTCACTCAATAGTCAGAAAGAGAGAGAAGCAATTTTGAAGAGCGGCAGAGAGCTTGTAGCTGAAAGACTCTTGTCCTCAGCCAGCACAGGTAATAAGTCCTTCCTTTATGCTGGCTTTGTTTACCATAATCCACTAAATCTAAAACACCATGGATAGTGTGAGATTCTCCATTTTATGTACTAATAGGAGAAAGAATACACATTTCCAATCAATCTATGACACTACATCTTACTGACAGTCCTTGTTGGAAGCCTGGGTAGGTCATGCAGCCTTCATGGCCTGAAAATTTATTTAATCTATCCCAAATTATTTGTTATTTTCTCTTGCCGTCTACTACACTGCTTGGCCTGCATCAGGAATTCTTCTGCGCTTATCTTAGTGAAAAATGTAACAAAGCCTCACAGACCTGCAGAATTTTCACTTCTCAGGAAGAACATTTTCCCCTTGAAGGGAGAACACTGGCTTCAATAGTATCGAGACCATGGCCAGCTGCTATCTCTTTGCATTTACAGTCATGCTTCAGGTCAAGGCTGCAAATAGGTTTCTTTCCAAGGACTTTGAAATAGCGATTACACTCACCCTTCCAGCACAGCCCCTAAACTCAATCAACACATCCGCAACATGAACAGTTCTGATCAAGTCTGCAAGCACGACCACTTCACCACACCCTCTGCCTGGCTTCTGCATGTCTATGACGTCTCTCAATGTATGGCTAAAATATGATGGGAAAATGGGCACCTTCATATTGGCGGAATGCCATATTATCTAATCACAAACCATTTAGGAAAGGCAAACTCAAATGTCTATGGGGCCAAGTAAACTATGTACATAAGCCCAATTGGTGTGGCTCAGTGGTTGAGCATTGATCTATGAACCAGTTTGATTCCTGTTCAGGACACATGCGTGGTTGTGGGCTGGATCCCCAGTTTGGGGCATGCAGGAGGCAGCTGATCGATGATTCTCTCTCATCATTGTAGTTTCTATCTCTCTCTCCTTCTCCCTTCCTCTCTGAAATCAATACAAACATTTTTTAAATGGTGTTCACTAAGTCTAGCTCTTCATAAGAAGGATGTGTCCTCTATGCTAAACAGCCTAGTTGATTACATAGTGTGGGACTAGGTTGTATTGAGAAAACAATACCTACATTACAGCAATGAGCAAATAAAGGACATATTGTCTAATGTGACAAGTTCAATGATATATTCAGAGAAAAATATAAAAATATAAGAAAAGATTTTGCAATATTTTTTATGTTTATTAAATTCAGAATAGCATTTTTCTCTACTTTTCAAAGTGTTGATAATGAGGCTTATATTACTTTTTAAAAAATATATTTTATTGATTTTTTACAGAGAGGAAGAGAGGAGGATAGAGAATTAGAAACATCAATGAGAGAGATTATATTACTTTTATAATTCTATATAATAAAGATGTAATACACAAATGGTCATTACGCCGTGAAGCATAATGACTGACCACGTCATGACCATGTAATGACCACTTAATGACCATGTAAGGACCGGAGCATGGATCAGCAGGACTGTGGGACAAGCAGGAAGGTGGGGCAGGGAGCTATAAGCCGGCAGTGGAGAGCTACAGGAGGGGGCAGGGCAGCAAGCTATGAGGGGGTTGAGGGTAGGGGGAGTAGGAAGAGCTACAGAAGGGTGGGGCAGCAGGCAGAGAGCTACTGGAGGGCAGCAGTGAGCTACTGGCCCACAGATTTGAGCACAGGGTTACTACTAAAAAATAAAGAGAAATGTGCTTTGAATTTCTGCACTCAAAGGAATGAGGAATATCTGTGGGATTTTGTTAAAACATGAATTTGAGGTTCACATAATTGCCATTTTTTAGAAGAAACCATTTTATACCAAATGTTCCTTTTTGGTAGGGACAGACTAAAAGTTGATCGCCCTCCCTGTGGGTTTCATCATGGGCCTTTCTTTTAATAAATCCCCTTCCACAGAGAGCAGTGTTGTGGCAACATGCCTGTGTCTTGCTACCAAACAAAGTTTATAAGCAAATTGAACCAATTTGTTTCCTAGTGTATATTTATTTATATTAAGAGCACAGAAAATGGGGGGGGGGGGTGGACATGGTAATTATCATAGTGGCCTCTAGATATTTTCATGTTTTAAGCCATGGGCCAAATTGGGTCCTGAAAGATCCAATCTAATAAAAGCAATGAAGTATACTGGTGATCTGAGGAAAATTCCACAACAGTTACAGTTTGTCCTCTAGCAAGTGGCTGGCCTAGATTTGGATGACAAGACACTAAGTAGAGTTTCCAGGGCTGAGGTCAATACCTGCTCCCAACCAGCTTTAATGCTGTGTGTGTGTGTGTGTGTGTGTGTGTGTGTGTGTGTGTGTGTGTGTGAGAGAGAGAGAGAGAGAGAGGGGGGGGGGAGAGAATACTCTTCCCAAGACAACAAAATAAGGTAGGACATTTTATCTTTCTTTTTACCCAGAAGGACCTGGATACTTCAAAAGATCTGCCTATAGAAATGTGTCTAAAATAACACATTTCAATTCTATTCTACAGCTCAAAAAAACAAGTCATTCCAAACTCCTTTTTTAACCTCAATTCTTTTACAACCTAAGTCACCAAGTAAACCCCAATTGGCCATTATAGAATTACAATTGAATGTCTCCCACAGCTCTTTGTTATGTGACATGGACCACACAATTAGATATATTCACAACTGGGCTGTGGTATTCCTGTAAATGATTTTATCTTCTTAATTAAAAGAACAGCCTTTTTCAAAAGAAACAGCCTTTTCTTCCCCTTTCTCTTACTTTTTCCTGCCTGAGGTGCAGATGTGAGTCAGAACCATAGCAGCCATCTTGCAAGTATGAGGGAAGAGCCAAGCAAATGCAGAAATCTTGGAACTAATACTGTTAAGGTGATGAAATAAAACAGAAACCACCTACATTCAGATTAACTTTATTTAAGTCACTGTGGTTAGATTTTTCTATAGATAGCAGCATTTTTATCTCATAACCTGCTTATAGCCAACCTCAGTATAGTTCATTACTTTTCTTTTTATTTCTTAGTATGATTTTTTTCCTCCATTATTCTTAGACCCATGGGTGAAAATACATTCATTTTGCAGACATAAACACAGTGTATATTCTATTAAACCAGTGCTTTCTAGTATATGTACCTCAGAGTACGTGTTCGATGACATATTCCACACACACACACACACACACACACACACACACACACACAAAGAGTACAAAGGTAAAGAATAGGGAGATTTTGTCATCAAATGTATACTCCTGTCCTCTTTCTGCAGTGTCACAATACACAACAAACTATTGTAGACTTAAAAAACACACAAATATAATAGAAACATTGAAATAACATATAGATGCTTCCCAATCTTATTGACTACTGCATTGATTTTTCAAGCAATCCCTTTAATTCCTATACGCCTCTCAGAATTAGAGTTCTGAGAGCCATATGTGGGGAATAATAAACCATATTCGCCCATTAATATTTTCATAGTTATTGTTTTATATTTTCTTATATGCAAATGGTCCATATGTTCTGGAACAAGAGATATTTTGACATATGCCAAAGGCAGGTAGTAAGAAAGCCCATGAGGACTTCTGGCTAGTTGCCACTTCCCCATTCGCCATGGACAGGAGATGCAGCCCCTGATGGGGGCAGCAATGGTAAGCCACACCTGCATGTCTGGAGGGAGACATCTCCTTCCAGACTAAACGCCTGAGACATGATACCTTAATTTACTTGTCTTTGCTGCTACTGTCTATAAGGACAATTGCTGGGATTCTACGAGACAAACAATTCTTGCTAATCTATGATATATCTGGTTTGTCACATGTTCTTAATATCCTTTTTTTTAGCTTTAATGCCAAACTTGCTGTCCCTTTGGGGCTAGTTTGTTCTCCCAGCGGAGGCAGCGGATGTACTGCCAAGGCACCGTAGGTTGTAATCACCACCCCCACTACCTTTTTCCAAATCACTTACTCTGTGCCATGAACCCTGTGCTATCAGGGTGTGTGTGTCTTTTTCCCCCTTTTCTCTCTTCATATTGCCTCAGCTTTTGAGCCAGAATAATTTAAGCACTAGGGTCTTGTCTGGTTTTGCAACCACAAACAGCCTTGCAAAGTCTAGGCATTTTGCCAGAAATCTAAACTTTGTTGAACTATGTTAAAAGGTTAAGCGTTTCACAGAGTTTGGGTTTCCCTGCCCCCACTCCTCTTCCATATTCTGCCTTGTTCTTAAATGTCGGTTTTATCAAGACATGGAATAACTAATAGTGTGCCGGATAGGACATTTTCAACCATCACCCTGTAACCATAGTGAGCTGAAAAACCCCAAACAAATGTGAATCACACTTCTCTCCTTAATCAAAGACTGAGGCCACAGAGTCAATTTAGACTGTTTTCAGAATACGAATACTTCCCATAAAAGAAAACTTTAAAGTAAAGCTCTTGTTTCTTATAATAATTTCTATTTTACAGAAACGCTTTCCTGCAATGAACATCAGTGAATAAAAAATAATCACAGCCTCCCCAGCCTAGAGGGAAACACAAAACCCTGGCTTTAGGTACTTTGATTTGAAAAACTCCTTGCGAGGCTATTTTCTGGCACACAGGATGCCTTGTTTACTCTTGGCCAGGATACCTCTGAAGCTCTCAAGCCCACAGTCAACAGACATATCAAAGGGAAAGGATGTGAAAAACTTAGGAGTCACTCTTAATTCATCCATTCTCCATCTGAAGGTAAGTGCTATTGGCATCCCTGGAAAATGTCTCCAAAGTTTGCTATTCTCTCTCATCCCCACTACCATCTGGGTCCCAGCGGCCATCCTCACCTGGATTCCCACGGTGGTCTCCTGATTGGCCTCCCTTATTCCTCTCCACTCCATTCTCCCCAGAGCAGCCAGGCCATCGGGTCTCCAGAGCCTTAGAATAACCACCCAGTCTAAAAGCCCTGCTCCAAACTCTCAGTTATTCTCCATCAGAATAACTACACTACATGGCCCTCTCCCTATCTGACCTTTTCTCCATGAATCATCTGCCTGTCTTCTGATTTCCTCTGCTAATCTAGAGCAGGAATTTACCACTGCACTGTTGTATCGCCAGCACCCATAACAGTGCTTGAGACATAGGAAGAACAGGCTCCACATGTACTGGATGAATACACGAGCAAGACGAGAACTGAGTACCGGTGCCTCCTTCAGCTCCTGAGGCACAGCTATGGGAAGATGTAACCAGACCAATTAGCTGGTACTTTGAGGTAAGAGTGCAGCAGGGATGTCCTTGATAGATGTCTTAGGGTGTGCCTGAGCTTTTAGGAACTAAAGCAGATAAAATACATATACTGACGTGAATTTCTCCAGGTGGCTGTATGTGTCTTTGATGTGTTCAGTATGGTTTAAGCTACTTGTTGTCTAGGAAATCTCCTGATGGGAAATTTCCCTAAACAGAGAAAAAATATTTTTTACTTGCTGTATTGAGATAAATCACGGAAGGTTTTCTGCTAGATAGTCACAACTTTATCAGGATTTTACAAACACTGTTAGGTAACAGTGTTCTTGCTGCTCAGCAAACAGCCAACTTGAATGACTCACATCCCTAGGTTGAAAGTTGTATCTATATCAAAGATCAGAGCCAAAGTTCGTCCCTGGAAACATGCTTAACAAATCTTTGGCTTCAAAGCAGGGTTTCATGTGCAGCCAGGACTAACAAGGAAAAGCATGGACAGAATGGAATGTGAGCCTCGAGCCTGTGGCCATGTCCCTGGGGCTGTGACCTGCTGTTGGTCAGCAACCCTGGGATCTGGGCTCAGCGAGGCAGTTTTGCTCTCGTGACCAGTCAATGGGATAGGAAGAAAATGGAGAGGAGGCCACTGCTCTTCTTCATTTGTTTATTTTCAAGTATTTATTGGGCAATTATTTGTTCCAGGCACTGCATCAGGCACTGAGGACATAGAAATAAGTTATACATCTTGAAAATAGATTTCAGGAAAATGTGGATAGTAGAAACCCATATTTACAAGCTGACATAGAGCAGAGCAGTGGCATCAGGTCAAGGGAACGACTCTTTGGTCAGACAGAAGAAATACTCACCCTAAATCCTTTCTGAAAAGATCAATTAAATGTTTCTTTTTCTTTCCAGTTATATCCCCATCACAGTTCAGTGAATGTTGGTAAAATAGATCTTATCCCTTTCTGAACAGGTGCTTTGATCTCTAAAGGCAAGGAAAGGAATTTCTAAATCAGATTTTAAAATAGTATATACACAGTGTCTTCTCCCAATTCTCCATCCTCATTGTCTTTATAACATCCTCCCCCCAAATGAAATGGTTTTCCTCCATTACAATTTCTACTGTATTAAGTAGGAAGCTCCTGCCCAACAACTTTGAAGCACTTTAGCTTCATTTGAATCATTCAATTTCCTGAACATGTGCTAAATTATTTTAACTTCAAAATATCTTTGCCAGCATTATGTATTTTTTTTTAACAGGGATTTGTGCATCCATCCACCCATTCATTCATTCATTTAACAAATGTTTACTAAGTTCTTCCACTTCATGAAAGCTACTAAACTGGGCAATAGGAAAAGAAAGACAAGCAAGTCACAAGTAAGCCTGCCAGAGGAGCTATGTCCTAGTGAGACAGTAAACAGAGAATCCCAAGGGTATATGAAGGGCTGTGATAGAGGACACATGCTAGCAACTGTGGGGGCACATTATCAGACAAAGTCCTGGAATGTCAGGGAATTTTTTTTTAAAAGAAAACAACATCAAAACTGAAACATAAAGGATTATAAGAATTTATACAATTAAAGAACAGAGGGAAGAATGTTGTAATCAGGATGAGACACATTTTTAACATCTCCAAGATCAGAGATACATTCCAGAAAATACAAGTACCATATTTTCCGGCATATAAGACGACCCCCTAATTTTACAGTTAAAACATACGTTTAGGCCTATATTCGCTGTATAAGACTACCCCCCACATTGGAGGCAACAGCAGTTCTTTTTTTAATAGACCGTCTCTCTAACTTTGGCCAATCTGAGCAGGCTTTTTACTAGAACACAGTGTAGCTTCGGGTACAGAACATGTACACTACATGTTTTAACTGTAAAACCTATGTTTTAACTATAAAATTAGGGGGTCATTTTATACGCCGGAAAATATGGTATGTGACTATGTATATTGGTGGAGGAGGAGGAGGGTGTAGAGGAGAGTGGGAATAGAGGTGTGAGAAAGGGTTAGATGATGTGGATGGTGCCCAGGTTTCCAAGAAGTGAAGCAAGAGAGAAATTGTAAAGAATCTCATAAGATATGTTAAATATTTTTAATTTTATCCTGAGGGTAGCAGGAGCCTTTAGAAGTTTTTAAGCAGGGGAGCCATACAAAAATTCACATTTTAGAACATTCACACTGCTACAGACTAAAACATATATTTCAGGGAAACATGGATTATAGTAGCCCATGTGTTAAGTTGAAGGTGTTCAGAGCAGTGGCATCATAAACCAACTAAGCTAATGTTTGGCAGAAAAAGAGAAAATTGAGCATGTTAAATATGGATGCTAACAAATCTATATAGAAGATTAAAGATATAAAGACAGGAGGCAATCAGGAAAGTAGTCCTTGGGAATGTAAGACAGGATGAGATCCAAGGAAAGAGAAAGTGGCGGGTGTGGATGAAGGACAGGTTTTAAATTCGGTGGCAGGAATCAAGGAAATTCTCTTCTTGCTTCTGTTTTCTCTAAGACCTGCTGGCAAGATTTGTTGCTAAGAGTGATGAGGAGGAGCTAGAGTAAGGAGTTTGAAAAGAGTGGGGAATCTGAAATAACCATATTGAAAATGGCACAGAGAGATAACTGAGTAACACAGAAGTGTCTCTGGGTAATGTTGAGTCTGGTTGAAATCAAAGCCATGCAATTCCAGTGGCATGAATCTGGCCAATTGTGTGATGCTTCAGCAGAGCACATCCCACTTCTAGGTGTTCAATGAGTAGACATTTGGAATGACTAAGCATTAGGTTTTGCCAGGCCGGTAAGGAGGAAGAACAAAAGACAAGAAAGACTTAAGATTCCCTGGTGTTTATTTTCTACATTCAAGAACAATATATAACCACAATACACCCATCAAATCAAGAAGTTAACAGTAATACTAAACAGTAATGCTACCAGCTAATTCTTAGACTCTATTAAAGTTGTGCATATTTTCCCTACAGTATCATTTATAACAAGATTCAGTTTAGGGTCACATGCTGGGCTGTCATGTCCCTTAGTCTCCTTCAATCTGGAATGGATTCCCAGTCTTTCCTTGACTGTTCTGACATTTTAGAAAATTACAGACCAATTCCTTCGTGGTAAGTTCCTCAGTTTGACTTTGTTTGATGTTTCCTCTTAAAGAGATTCAGAATGTGCATTTCTAGCAAGAATATTTCAGAAGTGACAACACGGTTTCCTCAGTTAATTCTTTCAAATGGCAAGTGATGTCCATTTGTCCCATTACTAGTAAAGTTTTCTTTGATCTCCTGAGTGATATCTGCAAGGCTTCACACCATAAAGTTCCTCCTTTCCCCTTAGAAATGATTGTGTAGGGAGATACTTCAAAATTATATAAATATCTTGATCCTCTTCAAATTTTCAATTTACTCATGAATTCTTATATCCAAGGGATTTCCAATTTTATTCAATGGTTTTTAATCCAATACTGTCATAACTTTTATTCTCTAATTGTCCTAAATTGGCCAGAAGGAGCACATTTCAAGCTTGCTTCTGTTTCCTTTTGATGTGTCCCTAACATCTTTCTAGCATTTTCTTGTTTTCTGGCATAAGGTGCTCTGGATGTCTTGTATTTTCCTTGCCCTATCCTAAGAGTTAGCTATCTCTTCATGAGGCTGGTGCCTTTGCATGGAAGATAATGTTTAAAATCCCATATCTGAGTGCCAGATTTTATTGGGGGTCACTGCTTCAAGCCCCACTTAGTGCAAAGAGCTAAGAAATATGTGTATTTAGATAAAGGTCCAAATCACTTCCATATCCATACATTTACATGTTTAATTACTGCTATATCAATATTTCATTTATCTATCTATCCACCTCTCTATCATCCATCTATCAACCTACCTACCTACCTATCACCTATCTCAGACCATGAGTTCACATAGAGTCTTAAAAGTCTAATCCAACACAACAGGGTTTATTCTAGTTTGCTCCCTTCTCCCAAATGAACGCTGTCTCCGATATATTTAATTTGATCCATCCCTCTGGATGTAACCTGCCACCCATATTCCTCTATGTGGCTGCCTCTATGTGGACAGCTTCCCAACCCACTTGGGCTCTGACACCTCACATCCTCCTCCTCATCCTATTGGGGCTTTGATACTCTTCCCCAAGACCCTCTTCTACACCCTACTTTGTTTCAGAAGCCCCACACCAGGGCACCCCAGCATGGGCACTCTCCTCTCCATGCTTGGGCTCTTCTACCCTGTACCAGCAAGCACTCCTTGAAGAAGGTCTTCCTATATTCCCTCAGGCTCCGAATCCCCTACTGGGCCATTCCTCCTTGTGGACTCACTTCTTATCCATAGAGTCTGAAACTCTATGCAGGCTTCTCATTCCCTCTCCTTTCCCTGACTTCCCACCCAAACCACTCTTTGCCTTTACAGGGATGCCCTCCTCACCTGCTAGGGCTCTGACACCTGACACCACAGTGGGTACCATTTTCCCCTGCTTGGCTTCTGAGCCACTGACACCCTCCCTGACACACACATATATTTCAGATGCCTGCTTTGCTCCACCCACAAAATGGAGTTAGGACAGAATTTTTCAGCAAAGGAAGAGACTGCCTCTGAAATACTTTTCACACATAGACAACAAGGGCCTTCAAGGTTTCTACAGACTTGTAATTACTCATTTTTTAAAATATTTATTCTAGAGAGAGGAAGGGTGAGAGAGATAGAAAAAGAAACATCAATTTGTTGTTCCACCTATCCATGCACCCACTGATTGACTCTTGCATGTGCCTTGACCAGGAATTGAACCCACAACCTTGGCATATTGGGACAATGCTCTAACCAACTGAACTACCCGGCTATGGCTGATTAATCATTTTTTAATGTTTATTATTGTTTAGTTTTTTTTATCACGGTTATGAGTAATTTATCTGAAATGAATAAAATTGAGTTCATTGGAATCTCATAAATATAAAACTAGCCTTTTCCATTTCAAAAATTGCCTTTTTAATTAATTATGTATTCTTAATGTCTTTTTTCCACTTTCTTAATTTTTCATGTACAGTGTTGGATGTTGCTGTAGACTAAAAATATGGATGGCATTTTTATTTTTATTTTTAATGAGATCACAAAATTGATTTACAAAGTGTTAACTTTAAATAAGAATTAACTTTTTTCATTGTGTTCATTGTCAGATTTTGATTACAGATCTGATGTATGTGTATCATCATTTTGTAATCAATAGTTCCTAGGAAATATTTATTTTATCTTCTATTTATCTCTCATGAGCAAATGAAGTGTCTTTGCCATCTTGAAGAAGACTATGGTCTAAAAAAGTTTTGAATTTTTTAGAGTTGAATTTCAGGTCTATAGCAGTTGCTTCATAATTAATAACAAACCATGCAAAATTCCAGCTTCCCACTGTGATCATCATGATTTTAAGGAAAGTCTGGCTTCAATCATGATCGAATCAGCTCTTTGGACTACAGTTTCTGCCTGGCAAATGCCTTTCTTTTTTTTCAATTCTCTTAATTATTTATGTACATTGTTATGTGTTGATGTAGACTAAAGATAGTGATGGCATTTTTAATATTTTTAATGATATTAGAATATTGATTTATAAAGTGTCAACTTTAAGAATGCACCTTTTTCATTGTGTTCACTACCAGATTTTGTTTACAAATCTGATGTGGGTATCATCACTTTGCAATCAAGTTTTCTTTACATAGTTTTATTTTAGTACATTTTATATCAAACCCTTTATTAGTGTTTCATATTTGTAGAAATTTGTCATAAAAAAATAGTCACTGTTTATAAACAGATGCCCTACCAATTTTTTTACCTTTTGTTTTCAATGTCATGAACAAGTTTAAATAACGATCAGTTAAAAAGTGAAATGTGTTTTTTTTTATTATTTACTTTTGTGTAGAAAAAAAAAAGTCAAGTCAGGCATTACTGAATTTAACTTTTCCACTGAAGGTTTTTTTTTCTTTTGTAAAATATAATGTAGACATTTCTTAAAACTAGCACATCCTAGCCCTATTTCTGCATGAAGTTTAATTTTTAAATACGCTGTTTTGAAATTCAACAGTGGTCAAACTAGAATGTCATTTTCCTTCTGCAATAGAGACAAGGGAATTTCTCTTCCCAAATGTGAATGGAAAATTCATTATTCCTCTCTTTTATTAACCAATGTAAATTTTATAAGCTTTTCCATTTTTTAAGAATGCTGAAACTGCAGTAATTTTGGCAGCATGTTTTACTAGGATTTATTTTTCAGGAGTCTGTTATTTTAAAAAGTATATGACAATACACCAAACTTAAAGATTTTGCATTATATGTACAATTCAGATTTTAATAAAGGCTACAATACTGTAGGTATTATATAATTTATTATCTTCACTAATGAGTTCACCTTTAAACAACATAGTTGATTGTATGAAAGATGCCATGTGTGTCGATCAATTTCTAATCTTGTTAGAAATTCTTTTAAACTTTTTTCCTCTTGCCTTTTTTTCTTTGTATCTGATCTTGAAACCTTACAGTTTATTAATATATATGGGAATTGGGAGTCATTTTTCCTTTTCTGCTTGCATTACAAAATGAAAATGAATGTGTGCTCTTCCCTAATTGTGGTTTATGATTTAATAATGCGACAGTTCCTGGTCTTGTCAGTATTCTTACCTCTGCAAGCATATCTTGAGGCCACCAATCTCAGGCACACTCATATTATGTGGCTATCAGGAATAAACAGCAAATCTCCTAAGCAATCTGCCTTTAAGTACATCAGGTGCAAAGAGGAATGCAAAATTTTTGCCACATTGATTTTTATTCTACTAAAGTTTTTCCTTTGGCTAATTTAAATTTATATTTTCACTTAGAATGTTTTACCACTTTTACCAATCTAATCAGTGGGTTTATATTTGCTTTTAATGAGTTGCCCTAAAATTCTGCCTCTCATTTACAATGCAAGATGTCTAAACATTTTCACATTTTAGAATATACTAGAATTAAATTATGCATTTAGTTTTTTACAATACAAGGTTTATGTAGTTTGTGATAGTCTATGAAGACAAATAACTTAAGATAAATGTTACCCCATTTTTAAGTCTAGAAAATGTTTTGTAATATTTGATATAAAGCAGATGAAATGTACTATTTTCACCAAAATAATATCTATTGTATATCCTCCTACTTCTTCTGAAACTTTATTCCCTGAACTCAAATAAATATATTTCTCATGGGAGACAATGTCTCTTATCTATAATCAAATTCTTGACTGATCAACATTAGAAGTATGTTGTGACTGATTAAATATTTCCCCCAATGTTACTAGCAGTTCCTTAAGGTTTTCAGAAGACATGTGCTATCTAGGAGCTGGAACTAATTTTTCAAATTTGCATAACACACGTGTCCAGTCGGTTGAAATGCTGACTTAACTCCATCTTTTAAAGATAGAGCTGGGCTCTGCTCACATGGGAAAAGGCCAACTTATGCTAATGAGAACCATTTAGTCATCTGCTGACACTTATTAGACATGATGATCAAATTGCTCTATAGGCAGTAAACTCCACTGGATGGCATGGCTTTTAAACCCATAAAGTATTCAAGAAATTTTCTCAGACGCTGCCTGTGGCTCAGAGATATGTTAAACCAGAGATGTGTGATTGAGGCAGCCTAGGGAGGGCCAACGGGAAGGGACAGCTGTGCTCCTCGGCAGCATCCCTGCTGCTTATGGGACAAAGAAATAGTGCATACAAAAAAGTAGCCAACCTATAAAGAGTTAGTCATAGGGTTGAGATGAAGGGAAGAAAAAGGGGAGAAAAAAAAACAGTGATAAAGAGGCAGGAAGGGATTACATTTCTATAGTGAACATAGATAATATATCAGAGGAGATAAAGGTAGTTACCAGTTGTCAAAAAGCTACATACATTTATGGGGATTAGGTGGGGGTGGTGGGTGATGGGGTCAAGGATGATCTTTGTAGTCACACTAAGAATAGTCTAGTAAGTACCATAAATCTAGAACTTCAAGGGTCTTTGGTATTATTTTATAGTCTAAATTAAACTAAAAAAACAAGTATGTAAATAACTCTGGCCAAACCTTTATATTAATTTTATAATTTCTAGGAGTCCTATAGATAAGGGTCCACAGCTGGAGGATCTCAAAACCCACAGCCTTATTGGCTATTCTCAGGACCATCCTAATAAACCATTTATTAGCCTGTTCAGAATGAATCAACCTCTGGAGGCCCAGCTTGTGATATATATACTATACTGTATATATTAAGAATATCTCTCATGCAATTGCATTCCAGTGCTATTTACATATTAGCTAATAATAATAAGATCTAAATAGTAAATGATGCCATACAGTCTTCCCCAGTGTGACCAAACAGCAGTATAGAGGGGAAGTTGTGTATTCTGTAATAGCAGAAATTGTGAGATATAGAGAAAGTGTCATCTTTAAACTGAGAGAAACCTATTTAGAAGTTATCAGGGGCCAGTCAGGAAGGAGATAAACTTATTGATGTGCTATGAGCCCAGAAGAGTTTCTTATTTAGAAAATATTCTCACTTTCTAGATTATTTTTGCCAGCCTTTTGCAAAGGATGTTTTAAGGAACAAAGGTACCAACAATGTTAAAATATGTTTCATGTTTAAAGGAGTATGAAAATGTGGCATATTATAAGTCCTCCCCTTATACATTCACAATATATGTGAGCAAAATAAAGAATATGTTATATAGGACCTAGCCAGTGGCCATGGACAACAGGGGGGTGGGGGCATATATAGGGAGGTGTTTGGGATGGGAATGGGGGGATGAGAACAATTATGTGATACCATAATAAAAAAAAATTTTTAAGAAAAAAAAAAGAATATGTTATATAACTTTTAAAGCCTACCTATTTAAAATAGTTTCATTTATTTGACCCTAATAACTTCCTGAACAACATTGCACTCTGTAATATACAATTTTTTAAAACTGATCTATTTTTTCTTCTTCTGCTTATCCATTCTGGTAAAATATAATCTTCTCAGCCATTAGTTTTGTTCCTTAAAATGTTTTAGCTTTTGCTCACTTGTTTGACTTTCTAAATTAATATTAGTTTTTAAAGTAGAAAAAGTACTTTGAATTTCTAATTAGAATTTATTAATACTGAGAATTAACAGGGAAAATGATCTATTTATTTGGATTAGTCAAGAAAAGAATTTATTTTATTTTCATTGTTGTTCTTGTTAGTGAGATCTTTTGTCTCAGCTACAGAGTAATAAGGCACTTAGGAAAATGATATTTATTTTTTCCCCCACATTTATTTTATAACAGCCAATTACCTGAACTATTGGAATTTTGTGGGGATTATTTCCTTTGATTTTCTACATTGACTTATATTACCTGATAATAACTTTGTGTTTTTATAATCTTTTATTATCGATAGATTTCCTGTTTCTATTTTGTATCTTGTATTGATTTAAAATGTAAATGTTAGTTCTAATAGACATCTTTATACCATTTTCATATAAAAAAATAACTATTGTTTTTCAGCGATAAATAAAATGTTGGTAATTAATTTATTGTAGAGATTAATTAACTTGTTAAATAATTATTCTTAAAGTCCTAAATAACAGATAGTTTTCTACAGAAATTATCAATGGACTTTCAAAATCTTTCTCAATAGTCATATGGTTTTAGTCTTTTGAAATAATTATGTTACTAGATATCCTAATAAATTATCTTTACTTTCCTGCTTAAGACTTGTTAATTGTGTTGGATTGTTCTTAAATATACCACGGACTGTGATTACTATTATTTAATTAAGATTTCTTTAAAACACATTTCTAAAAACAATTGTATTGGAATTTTCTTCAGCTGGAGAGAGGGAAGGGCAGGGAGAAAATCTTTTACAGGTATCTGTAGCAAGAATATTGTCCATCATGTTATACACTTCAAAATGATTTATTGTTTATATATACAGTATTAGAAATACAAGCTCTTTAATGATTCCTAAAATTGACCACTAAAACATGTAACCTAGGAAATTATAAGAAATTTTTTGATAATTAATTTTACTCCATAATTACTGATCTGTTAAGGCTTTTAAAAAAATTTTGTTTAAAATTTCCTTTTGTGTATCAATTTTGGTAAAATTAGCACCCTATTAAAACAAAATTGTCTACTTCTTGCATTTATTAAGAAAGAATAATGCAAAGCAGAGATTATTGAAAAAAGATGAGGTGGAATCAATGAATTTGGAAAACATTGTCCTGAATAAGTTTTGACAATTTTGTGCATGGCAGATTTTTTCAGAATTCTCTGTCTAAGGCAGTCCTTTGAGTGTCCCAATGAGAGAGATACATGGCAATCAGGCAGTGATGGCCAAACTTCGTGACTAGGGAACTGTTTTGCCCTGAGCATCGTTCAGGTGGGGGTACACTTAGAGGAATGCCAATTTACATCATAGCCATCATAGAGAAACTATCGATAATAAGTAGGTAGGCACAGACATAGAGATAATTAGAGAGGAATTTTTAAAATTTACCTTTCAGTTTTAGCAATGTTTTTAAATTAACCATAATTTGTCTAGATTTTAACCTCTCTTACACTATAGCTTAAGAAAACACTGTTCTTCTTTGACTAAATTTCCTGTTCTCCACAGTAGCAAGTTATACAATGGTAACCTCTGGTCAGTGCTTTAGAGCTCAATGTAAACAGAGTTATTTCCCCTTTGACCTTCTATTTTCCCTTAGGCACGTCTTGAATATTTTCTTTTTAGAAAGGGTCAGAAATGCTGTTGACCACCATTTAGGAAAGAAATTCTCAATGAAGACTAACTAAAATAACCAGGACATATCTGAGTGAAGGCTTCTTAAAAAGACATGACCTAATTGAGGTAAAACCTTGACACATTTCATACACAAAACTACGCTGCCGGTGGCACAGAGCACCATTCTTAGCTAAGGACTTTAAAATGTATAACCAATGCTACTAAGGATAAAAGTTGAATTATTATCACATTTGAAGATTGGGACTGCCCGCATGGCAGACACATACAAGAAAATCACATGTATATTCAACTGATATACACCCCCCTCCACCCCTAAACTTTACTTGGGAAATGCAAATGAAAGACACACAAAAAGGGAAAAGATAAACTTTACCTTTTCCTAATTTTCCCCAGACCCAGCCTCTATTAGTCTTATTTAAAAATAAAATAAAATATATATACATACATACATATATATATATATATATATATATATATATATATATATCAATATATCAATATCACATTTTCCTACCCCTTGTAGTTTTAGTAAGAGCCACCTTAGGCTGAACTGTGAATGCAACTTGTTTAATCTGCTCACATCCCAGAGCATGTCAGCAGCGAGGAAAGGTCGCTTGTTCAACATGTGTGAGCGGCTTTGAGCAGCAGCGGCTCTTTAGGCCTCATTAGGCCTGATCAGCTGGGTCGCCCGGCAATGAGGAGCCTCCTACTATTCAGAAAAAAGACAAACAGCCAGAGCTCCAATAGCCTCACATCGTTTTGTTACTTGTCAAGAAAAAATGGGCCTGAACTTTGTGTCATTTTTAGTGTGCTCTCAGAATCAACACATCTGAAGTAACAGTCACAGATTAAAGCACAGAAAAACCAGAAGCCCTGGGAGTTTCCTGTGATCCACAAATTCACAGCAGGACCTGCTCTGGGCATCTGATAAAAACCCCATCTGTGCCTCAGGCCCAGGTCTTGGACGTGATCTTTGTGGCCCCTGATTCCCGAGCCATTCTAGAACTTGGCCATTCAGGCACAAAGAACAGCGACTGTTGTGCATACCAGGTGCTTGGAGGGAAAAGGCCTAGGACTAGGACCTGCTCTTCTGCTCTAGCAGACATGGTCCTCAACATCTCCCACCCCATTTTCAAACTACCAGGAGCAGCCTCTTGGGGTAGAGGAGTCCAGTGCTTACATTTCCCTTGATGAAAGCACAACAAAGCAACAATCACAACAAGACCATCCACAATTTCCATTTTAGTGGTTTCAGCCAAGACAATTTCCTATGCCTTCTTCTTACCGAAAAATGTGATTGATCAATTGTCTCAGTGACTCTAAGGTGCACAGTTGCACTGGCAGGAGAAGCGATTCCAGTCTGCCCAAATGGTTTGCTCTTGAGAGAGCAAGATGCATGGCCTGTGAGTGTGATGCATTTTAAAGGACACAGTGGTCTACGTTTGAATAGGTAAGCAGTAAAGTGAAGCAACTTGCCTGGAAATCAGAACTGCCCAGCTCAAGTCATTCACACACCTTTGTGGATAGATTCTGGAGTCCTGTTCCTGTCCACATTCCCTGGGAGGGAACCCAGATAGCCACATGACCACCGCAAGGAGGCCTTTCCTCATCCATCATGTCTTGCACCGCTTTCTGCAACTGTTGGACTCACCTCTATTCACCAACTCTTTCCGCTCCAGGAATTCTAAATACAAGTCCTTCTCACTGCACCAGAGACCTCTCTGGCTTTGTAGAGCATGTTACCAGAAAAGAGAGCACCCATCAAGTTCTGAAGACAGGTCCAAGCAGCTGGAAGGAGAGGCTTCCCTAGGACGCCCGAGTGAAGAGGAGCCACAGGAATGCTGAAGGAGGAAGGTCCATTTCAGCACTGCTGTCAACCTGGACAGAGTGAGGTGATGGGACTCACCAGATTGGTTTCTTGGCCTCTGCTCAACACTCCCTTATCTTTTGTGACTCCTTTCTGCTTTGGCACTTTTCATGCTTTGAGTTCTTTCTACCTGCATGACCAAATGTACCTACTGTATGAACCGGGCCTCAGGATGACTGTGTGGAAGATGGAGAAAAACGGGAAACAGATCAGTTCTGTAAACTCTCAGCTCTATGGGAGCTTCAGATCCCTGGTATCTAGAAGAGTACCTGAGAACTACTATATTGCAGCACCTGAACAGTGTGTGGTCCACACCAAGCATCAAATAAGTATTTGCTGAGACAATGAAATGACTGCAGTCACTGCCTTACTTAGCGCTCATGGGGAGTGGCTTTATGTCGTGCTTGGGAGGAGGAGTTGCAGGGTTTAGTAGGCAAACAAACAGCTCTGTTTTGCTCTGTTGACATCAGGGGAGAGATCTGTGTCATCAAAGAGGAGAAGCTGCATTCCTGGCATTATATCTGCCTCTGTCTTCACCCTGAAATTCTACCAACTGAACCTCATACACCGTGTCCCCTCCCTCACCACCCTGTGTCCCTTTTTTCTCTGGGGCTGTAGGAGCTGTGGTCTCTGGACCCCAAAGCTCTCTCACAGTGGCTGGCTACACACACACACTCTTTCCTGGCAGGTGTGCAGCAGGGTCAGCAGGGAATTGGGATCCCTGGGCCTCTCAGTCATGAAGAGTGATCTAGGCTCAATGACAGCCCCTGACCCAGAGGATAAATATGTCTGTGTCACTGATAAACACCAAATAAGAGAGAGCACAGCATACTTCTCCCATCGCTAATCCTCCCCTTCCCTGGGATGTCCAGCAATCCTGCTGTGGCTATTATTTCCTCTTGCTTATCCACATAGGACTGGTTAATTGGGGGTGGGAGTTTGTGGATTCAACTAAGAATAAGGTAAGCAGGAAGTAAGACAATGAAACACTTTCCAGAAGGGCAATTAATTTCTAGCAAAAAAATTACTGATGCTAATTTTTTTAAACCTCAGTGAATTAAAAAGATTACAACTAGAAAAAGTTCAAATAAACAAGACATTTTTTCTTCAATCAATTCCTGTTTGCTCAAAATATCCAGGATAGATTACAGTATGAAAGAAATAATGTCAAACCATATGCTGTCAAAAATCCTATCTAATAAAGAGGGAATATGCTAATTGACTCTCGCACCATCACTAAGATGGCAGCGCCCACAGCCAATAAGGAGGGAATATGCTAATTGACTGTCACGCCCTGAAAGATGGTGGTACCCACAGCCACAAGACGGCAATGCCCAGTCCCCTCTGCCCTGTCAGGGTGGCAAACATGTGGCAAGGCTGAGCCCACCCTCAGGCAGGCCCGGTCACTCCACACACCTGCCTCTGGAGTTCCCCAGTCCCCTCAGTCCCCCAGCTGCTCAGGGCCAGCCCAAGGCTCAGGTAACCAGGGCCAGCTGAGGCTTGCGCTGCAGGCAATGACAGCAGCTGAGATGTGATGGAGTATCACCTTCCCCTGATTGGCTGGTCATCTCCTGTCCCTGAAGGCTCCCAGAGGGGGGCAGGCCAGGCTGAATGACCCCCCTCCAGTGCATGAAATTTCATGCCCCGGGTCTCTAGTGTTTTAAATAAATGATATGATAGCAAAATTCATTAATAGTAGACAATATCTTCCAATGATCACAACTGATTTAAACTAAGCCTTTCTACATGTCTGGGTGGGAGTGTTTTAAGGACTGGCCCCTGGGCAGATTACTAGTCCATATGCAGCTCTTATAACCTTACATTTGTGCTGTATGTAGGAACAGGCTCTGCATTCAGGAAGCCTAGATCCAGTTGCGCTCAGCCATATAACTGTCTCATCTTCAGCAACCTGTCCATAGTTATTTTCATCTGTATAATTTTGAGATAATAAAAGTACCCAATTCATGGGATGTGGTGAGCATTACACACAAAGACGGAAAACAGTGCCTGGCATAGAGTCAAATGCAATAAATATTAGCTATTTCATTTTGCTAATTAATTCTGATTTTTTAAAAAAGAGGGCCATTTCTAATCAACAATAATGTCAAAATACCTTTACAAGGGGATAATATCATTTTCGTATATTTTGGTATTTTCTAAACTTTTTTGCAAGTAAGCTTTAAAATTTTGGTATTGAAGAGACTAAGACATTCAGATTTAGCCATTTTAGCAGTAAGGCATTTGTTATACTCATTTGAAGTCAAGGTCAATTGTACAAACACTGGGGAGATAGATGAACCAATTTGCTAAACATATGCCTTACTAATAATCCCTTTCCTGACTGCAGACAATAACATAGACACTGTCACCTACTTAACATTGGGATCAAAGGAGACTATGTCTAGAAATGATAGAAGTACCCATCATTTTCAATGTTGACTGCCTCAATTTCTACATTTTTGTGTGAACCAAACACATAGCTAGAATTAAGTCAGTCCTTCATTTTTAGATGTGCTTTTGTGTTCAGATGCATACAAACACACAATAAAATTATTAACTATTAGTTGTACACTGTCCATTCATTCAATCACCTTAAAACTGAGATTTTTATAAAAACAAAGTAATTAAAATGTGACTTAAACATTTATTCTCAAACATAAACAAAAGGGCACCATCAAGTATTGTCTTAAACAATTGGAAACATAGGTAGATCCCATGTATATTCTCACAAACTTTTTGTAACTTCCTAGATATAATTTTATTTTCTTCACTCATATTATTCTCTTTTAATTACATGATAAATAAATAATAATAGCTGAAAATCATCTTCGATACTTTTATTTTACTTTAAAAAACTAAATTATGGAAGGTAAAAAAATTTAAAAACATTTGATTAGGAAATAATATATATCTCCATTTAAAAATGTTCTCAAGACAAAAAACAAAACAAAACACAATTTTTTAAATAAAATTTTAATCCTGCCAATGCTCCCTTTTGCTAAGATTTGGCAATTCACTCCTCCCTGAAATTTCTACATATATATGGTAGTGGTGATGTTGCTGATAATTTAAGAAAATATTTTTGTAGACTATAATCCTTAGAACACTTAAAGTGCTGTATTCTGAAGAACTAAATTAAAATTCCTCTGTGAGGAAGAGGGCAAGGTGTCTTAAATGACATCAGCAATGGCCTTCATCTTGATTACAAAAGAGCTTGAAAGGCAAATTATCCTTGCACTAGGTTGTCCTTTGCTAGAGGATAATTTTCCTGAGATCCCATTTCAGACTGGGCACATCTGGCCTACAGGTGCAGAATACAGCCACCAGAGGTCAGACTTTTACATCTGTCCCCAATAGATGCTCAAGTTGAGCCTCAGACAATGGTGTCTCTTTTTCAGCACCCTATTTTCTTCTTCAGTTTAGCTTTATCACAACCAAATATAAGAAGATTGTATATAAATATAAGAAACACATATTTTACTTTCCCAGGTGAAAACAGCTCTATGAGAAAAAGAGAAGGGAAAGAGTGTAGAAAATAAGACAGTTAAGGAGAGAATTCTGGTACTGAGGAGGAAGGGCCAAAACCCAAACAGCTTATAAATCATTTTGAAAAGACAAGGAGAAAGCAAAAACCCGAGCAGAGAAATCTGATAATCAAAATTGTATTAAGATACCTGGTTTCATTCAGGAGTATAAAGCCAACTTTTTACCAGTAATAGTGGAGTAATAATAGTAGTGGCAATAATGGTGATGGTGGTGGTGGAGGAGGCAGCAGTGGGAGCCAACATCTACTGAGTGCACTGCTATAAACACTGCCTATATTACTACAACCTCATTTCAGTATGAGGAAGCCAGCCCCAGAGGATTTTCTAAGAGTTATCAGGAGCCTGGAAAATGTTTCTATCTTTTGCAACAGCAATCTCACACTTGAAAGTTTGAACAAAGAAGAGAATTCAAATAGGGGAGAAGTCAGCCGCTTCTCACTTTTGACATAAAGTCATCTTAATTCCATGGTTATTTATAACAGCAAAATTTGGAAACAACCTAACTACCTAATAATAGCAGAATAATCAAATAAAATAGTAAATGTAGTCAATACAATCAGAATTGTGAAGATTAGAACTCTTGGGGGTAGGGGGGGGAGAACTTGTGTGGTGAAAAGAACTTAAGGAAATTGAGTCTTCGCCATAAAGAAAATTATGTAAAATGTTCATGTATGGACAAGGATGAAGAAATATGATAGAAAAACAATGTCTTTGGTAAGGCATAGTTTTATAGGGAGTATACACACATTTTAAAGTACAAATCCTTAAAAAAATATTTTTAAAACATTGCCAAAGGATACAATGTGAAAAATTTTCCTCATGGGACTTCAGAGCAAGAGCAAACTCAGTTTATTGGACATAGTTGGCACTCACCCAAGGTCCGTCCAACAGCCACATTCAGGCCCTTCTCTACCATGTCCAGGTTGGCCAACTACATTTCTCAGGTCACCCACAAGATTCATCAATAATAGTTACTGTTTTTGTTAGTTTTGTTTGTTTGTTTTGTTAATCGTTACCCAAGGATATATTGCCATTGATTTTTAGGGAGAGTGGAAAAGAGAGGGAAAGACAGAGAGAAACATGAATGAGAGAAACACATTGATTGGTTGCTTCCTTTATGTGCTCCGACAAGGACCTAGGCCAGGCCGAGGAGGAGCCTGTAACCAAGGTACATGTCCTTGAAAGGAATGAACCTGGGACCCTTTGGTCTGCAGGCCAACGCTCTATCCATTAAGCCAAACCAGTCAGGGCCACAGCTGCTTTTCTTCATCCCTCCCCACACATTATCCACGTTTAACACATGCAAGTTAAAGAGAGTTTAAAATGCCTATTTTTTTTTACGTTATAGCAGAGAATAATAAAACCAGAAATGCAGCCACAACGCTATGGTCAGAGACAGGCAGAAAACACAGCCAGAGACCGTCCCATGTGGTCACTAAAGCAGGCAGCTGCGTTTGTTCAGAGCAGATTTGTGGTACAGATAACTCACAAAAACAGTGATAAAGACTCTGAGCTTAGAAAGAAGTGCAGACCGATATCCCTGATGAACATAGATGATGTAAAAATTCTCAACAATACTAGCAAACTGAATTCAAGAGCACATTAAAAGGATTCTATGGCATGACCAAGTAAGTCTTATCCCTGGGATGTTATGGATGGTTTAACACATATAAATCAATAAATGTGATATACCACATTAACAGATAAAAGATAAAAATAATATGAGTATCTCAATTGATGCAGAAAAAGCATTTGATAAAATTCAATATACTTTTATAATAAAAACTCTCAACAAAGGGTATAGAAGAAACACACCACAACATAATAAAGGCCATATATGACAAGGTCTCAGTTAATATCATACTCAGTGGTAAAAGGTTGAAAGATTTTCCTTCACATCAGAAACAAAACAAAGGTGCCCACTTTTGCCACTTTTATTCAACACAGTACTGGACATCCTAGCCAGAGTAATTTAGGCAAGAAAAACAAAAGGAATCCAAATCAGAAAGAAGTTAAAGTGCCTCTATTGGTAGATAATATGATCTTACATATAGAAAATCCTAGAGGCTGTTAAAATTGAAAAACACATTCAGTGACGTTTCAGCTATTCAGGGTCTTTTGTGATTCCATATAAATATTATAATTGTTTTTCAATTTCTGTGAAAAATGCCACTGGGATTTTGGTAGGAATTTCACTGAATCTATAGATCGCTTGGGGTAGTGTGGACATTTTAACAATACTTATTCTTGGAATTTATGAACACAAGCTATCTTTCTACTTGTATCTTCTTCCATTTCTTTCATCAAAGTCTTACAGTTTTCAGTGTACAGATCTTCACCTCCTTGAATAAATTTATCCCTAAGCATTTTATCCTTTTGGATGTTATTATAAATGGGGTTGTTTTATTTATTTCCTTTTCGGACAGTTCATTGATAGTATATAGAAACACAATTGATTTTTGTATCTTGTTGCCTCCTCTCCTTTGGTATTAATGAGTATTTTACTATGTTGTTAGATATTCTTAGAATATGTGATGTTCAATGGCTGCCTTCTAATCTAATTAGTTACAAATCACTTTATTTCATCAATTTCTAATGTTGGATGTTTAAGGAACTTTATTTTTCAGAAAGCCATAACAACCAATAGTAGGAATAAAGCTACAAACACACCTGTGCTAATCAGGGAAGTCACAACCCTGCAGCCTCCCTCACCCAGCAGGCTTAGGAGCACCATGAGGTCTGATCACCCCAAGTCAAACTTTCATGGAGGCCAACCCTCTAGTTTAGTGGTCTGATATTTTATAGAGAACCTTTGTGCAGCCTCCGGCCAGACAGAACCCTCTTCAATCTGGGACCCCTTAAGGGATGTCTGAAATGGGCAGTCAGACATCTCTCTCACAATCCAGGACTGCTGGCTTTCAACTGCTCACCTGCCTACCTGATTGCCCCTAATTGCTTCTGCCTGCCAACCTGATCACCCCCTAACCACTCCCCTGCCAGCCTGATCAATGCCTAACTGCTCCCCTGCCAACCTGGTTGCCCCCAACGGTCCTCTCCTGTTGGCCTTAACTGCCCTCCTTTGCCAGGCTGGTCACCCCTAACTGCCCTCCCCTGCTGGCCTGGTCACCCTCAACTGCTCTTCTCTGCTGGCCTGGTCACTACCCTTAACTGTCCTCCCCCACTGGCCTGATCATCCACAACTGCCCTCCCCTGCAGGTCATCTTGTAGTGGCCAACTTTGACTACATGAGGGCAACTATCTTGTGTGTTGGAATGATGGTCAATTTGCATATTGTGTCTTTATTATATAGGATGCCATAGTTTAGATTTTGGGTGTTTGTGGGGTTTTTTTGGGGGGGGGAGGGGGTGCTCATATTAATGCTGACACTTGCAGAGTCTATTTTCAAATTACTTACTGCTGGGCTGCCATTTCTTTTAACAGATGGTTCCTTTGAAACCCCAGACCTAAGGATATATAAAGGTCTTGCCCATGCATTACTATCTTAGAAACTACTCATCAATCTCTCTTGAGCAGTATACCTCGATGAAAGCAGTTAGTACATGACCAATCCAACAACCACTCGATTTAACGACTGCCCTACTTTGGTGCAGCAGGTACCTTTGAATTTGTTCCCAAGACCATATATGTACCGATTAAAAGCAGGAATGCCTGTTCAGGGCTTATGAAGGGAGGTGATGAATGGTATGTCTGAACAGCTTGGTCCCTGGCTTGGTGTCACTGAAATGCCACACTCCTCACTGAAGCCCGTTGATAAGCCTGACAGTGCTGAGCAACTTTTATCAGCAGACTTCATATGGTGGGGGGAGGGAGAAAGCTGAAAGTTAGCACATGGGCTGTTCTGTCAGCACAGAAGGCTTATACCATTAGCAGATCTAAATAGCCTTTAGATTGTAGAGTCAAACAAAAAAATTTAGGTCATTAAGTACATAAAAGAAAAGGTTATAAGGACTTCAATCTAAATAAAATCCTGCTTTGAGGGAACCAAAGAAATTAATCTTGCAGTCTATCTGTAATAAAGAAATAGTGTTTTTTTTACATACATTAATTAGTGCCATTTTGGACAACTTGTTCTCCAGGCTATTTGAACTGAAGAATATTGGGAAGGATCTGGGGTATCATTATGAGCCAAGGAGGAATTTTTTTTTTTAACACAAAAACAAAAAAACTCTCTGAGCTCTTTGGAGAGCTCATCCCTGGAGAATAACTAAACATTGCAATGCCCTATAATCATGCAACTGCAAAACTGTAAAAGAAAATAAGATGCCCCTGGGAATCCTAATTCATGAGACAGAAATTCAAAGTTGTTCATAGACATTTAAACCCTTGACATTTATAAAGCACAACATAAAGTAGAATAAAACAGTTTTCACACAATACAATGGATTCAAAGTGAACTAGAAAAAAATTAATAGCTTTCTTTAGGGACCATCAAAAGCCATGGTATCTTCCTAATATTCACCAGAGCTCTAGGCTAATGGAAAACATCTGTGAAAAGCATTTGGTAAACTGGTTTTGGTGCTCAGTAAAGGAGGAATATAACAAATTTGCCTTGAGTATACTCGATTATGAGAAGAGAAGCTTTAGACTTATTCCCCAGTCCACTTGTTTTAAATGTGAGAACCAAAGCCAACTAAACTTAGTCCCTTTACTTATTCTCCATCATGTGCTGGAAATGCCAGTGAGAAAGGGAGTTCCTAGAAAATGAAACTTCAGGGAGAAATCCATGTAATAGCAAGAGAAAGCCATGAAAGCAGGGAGTGAGAGATAATCTCACTTGAAAAACTACAAATGTAATCATCAAGGTGTAAATGTAACAAGGACACATTCAAGAAAAGTGTTTTCCAATTGAACAGCACGGTGCAAGTTACAGAGTAGAATGTAAACACACCATTTCCTGATTGCTCTCTCTACAGCTAATACTTCTAACCCCCTCTAACTTGATAACTGCTTTGCAGAGTTAAGACCAAAGGATGGAGAGAAGCTGATTCCACCTGGGAATTCAAGCAAAGTGTCACAGCAAAAGTAATAGTGGAACTGGATACGGGTAATAGCTGATAGAGCCACTTAAGTATAAATGTTGATTTATGTATTTTTATACATAATTTTATCCTTCCAGAAAAGAGCCTGAGATCATTTTGATCTGTAAGGGATCCTTTGATTTCCTAGGATATAAATGTTTGTATGTGTGGGTGTCACTGTGTACTTAAGAGATGGTGCTGTTTGTGTCTGACTTTATCATTAAAGGGAGCCATGTTACTCACTACGTCTTTCCCAGGGTCACAGTCCCAAACAGCCTATTTGAAAAGCAGTGCTTATCTTCTTTGAAAATTACCTACTGAGTGAAGAAGAGAATAACAGAGAAGTGGAAAAAGTGTTCCCATGTCAGAGGAATAAAGTATCAAAGGTTTATAATACTTTATTCCTCTTACTTGCTTGCCAAATTCACAGATGTAGGTTTTAGAAATTATTAATAGTAAAATAGGTTTTCAAAGAATTGCTTCTTATTTTCAACCTACGTGAAAACCATATAACAATTTTGGAATCAACGGGTTGTTTTCAAAGCTGCACATCTCAAATGATATTTACTCTAACTTGAAATACTTAGCTTAAGGAATCATTATTGTATTGCTCCAACATTCTTTGCATTCTAGAAAGGCTGAGAGGTCTCAGAAACTGTCCTTCTGTTTCCATCACAAGATACAAGCTTATTGCCCACTCAATATAATCATGTTGCTTTTTATTATGAAACATTAAATTATTAAGGATGTGTATCTGATATCTTCATCAGTATCCCTGCATTTCTCCATAGCTCTCAAACCTCTTCCTCATTGCTCATTTCTATAGCCAAATTAAGAACAAGTGTGTGAGACTTAGTTATCAGAAACTGGAACTGGCTTAATGTTAATCTACCCAACAGGCTAGATTTCATAATACCATTCATTAAAACTTCGCCTGGCTTCTTTCTTTATCCCTTGATCCCCATGTTTCACATAGAGGGCCTGTGCATTCAGAATCCACATTTAGGATTATTAAAAGAGAAAAAAAAAATAAGCACTGCATATATTTGCCAAGTTGTCCTGACTTTGGTTCAGTTGGATCAGCAACCCTCCGTCAGCAAACCAAGCTTATGGAGAGTCCAGCGCGTACTTCCAGGGGAGATCTGGCTTGAGTTTAGGCTGTCAGAATGATTGGGAGATTTCCAGCCAGTTATAAAGAAACAGTTGTTGAAAATAATGTTCATTTAATTTATGGTGTCCCAGAGTTAGAGTTATGAGAAACTTCCTTATTAGGAGTAAAATAAAAATCCCAAGATTCACAGAGACAACGTGCCCCCAAAGAGAGGAATATTGGCTTAGCAGACATTTAACATAACACATAGAAAACAAAAGATATTGTGCAAGCCTGACACACAAAGAACAACTGAATCAAAACCAAAAGATGGGGTCTGGTCCTGGCTCTGGGCCTCAGGTTCTGATGGACAAATGTGAGGAGCTGTCTGCATCCGACACCCCTGGATCCTTAAGTGCATTGACTTCAAATGGGGCCAACCTGTTTAACAGGCTGGGGCATGTAAACATTGCATATGCCTGGGACTGGCCACAAGTCTACATAGAGATTTTCACAGAATCTCTAGGAATGGAGCCACAGGATCTTGATTTTTGTAACTATTCAAGGTGATTTCCATTCACCATATACAATAACTACCATTTTGTCACCAATCCTAATGTTAGGCAGGAATTAAGATTATGGGACAAAGCCTAAGATTCTGGGACACAGCGCCGCCGCCCTTATAGATATCCTCATCCTAACTTAGTGCCCCAAGTCTGAGGAGAGTCTGAGGAGAAGCTGTTGCCTTTTCCTTGACATAGAGTCTCCATTTGTGTCCCAGTTCAAATAATTGGGATTTTGTCTTATTCCTTCAGGACTCCCTAACTGCAACCTGACTAAACTCAGGTCCCCTTCCAAAGGTCGATTCTATTGCTCTATGCCTGTAAGTCTGTCCCTGCAAATCTCTGAGGCTGACATCTGGCCCCCAATGACTATCCTGCCTGCCCTGCCTAAAAATGAGAATCACTGCTCTGCACTTCTTTCTCTCTCTCTCACTCACCTTTTAGAATTGTTGGTGTCAGGTGTCTGTGCCCCTGCCTGCCATCAAGACTACCATCTAGTGCCTATCATAGATGCTTCAGACACCATAATCTGAAACAACTTTTCTTCCAACCCTGGTTTTGTGGCCCCAGGAACTCCATAATTCTAATGCAAGGGTGAATTTTCTCTCTCTCTCCATCCAATTATAGCTATCTGGGCCTTGTTTAGCTATGTCTAAAAATATTGTAAGGTGTTTTCTAAGGGAAGTTTCAGGTACAAAGTTCTATAATTCTCTGACTCAATATGCTTAAAAATACTAGGGGGGTGCATAGCAGGAAAGAGATGTGTGAATGAATGAGTTTTCCACATTCCTCCAGCATGGGAGACACAAGACTACTGGCAATGTAAAGATGAACAAAGAAACAGACAAGCCACACAAGCTGGGATTTCAAGGAATGAGGCAAAGAGTTAAAAGCTGAGTGAACGACTGTCCCTGTGTTCCCAGGACTGAGAGGTTCCTGGGTCATGGGACTTCCAGAGCTCCAAATGGAAATGTTTTTGACAAACTGGGATGAGCTGGTCACCCCAAACTTGAAATTGTTTGGATTTTTGCTGAATGTAAGATTCAGGATGTAAAATAATTATACTGAAAAAGAAAGAAAATTAGATTTTATTTAATTTATTTTGAGAAAACATGTAAATGTTAGACTTCCTTTTAATTACTCTGGTCCATCTTACTCTACTTCTTTGAATGCAACTTTGTTCAGAGACCAGTTCACATGGGCCCCAGCTTTTGTGCTAGTTACCTATTAATGAAAGAAAACAAGTGATTATTATTAATATTGGCAGGCATTTTTGAGGACTTAATATGCTAGCCACAAATTGAACTATAGATTATCTCAAATTACTGTCACAATGAGCCCAGTAGATGACTATGATTATTAGGTGTATTTTACCAATTAGGAAACAAAGACACATGTTTTAAGCAATTTTTCTGAGAAGAATTCCTGACCCTAAATTGCCATATGACAGAAGGAGCTTCAACTATATCCAACAATGTATGACTTGTTAGGGTCCAGGGGGTTAGATGATAATATAATCTCTCTATATATATATGCATACATGTATATCTACATCCCTGCATGCACATATTCTGACATAACTTGGAGTCAAAGTTATGAAGGCCACTGCAGAAGAAATGTTTATTTAAAAAATTGAGGAATATGAATATTTTTTCCAGCTAAATATTCCTTGTCAGTGGAAGTACTAAGGCATTTGTGGTGGTAAGCAACTACCCAGACACTGCAGGAACTCATATGCAGGTTAACCCTCAGGGCTGTTAAGGAGAAGAGGGTCCCCTTGTCAGATTGGGGATGATGCTCTAGAACTCTGCTCTCAAGTTGACCTCCCTTTATACCATTAGCGTTTATAGAGCACTTCCTCTGTGCTTGACACGGTACGTATGTGATCTCTTTCAGCCACCTTCTGAAGCAGTTATTACAGGCTTCATTTAGCCTAACCTTCTCATTTAACTAATACCCAACCAAAGACCAAAGACTATAAGATATTTGGAAAGATAGTATATATATCAGAAAGAACACAGAATTTAGAGAAAAAACCTGGGTTTGATGCCTACCTCTGCCATTTATTAATTGTCATTTGTGCAGATTATTAAATCTCCCTAATCCTCAATTCCCTTATCTATAAAATGAGAATAACAATATATACTTATTAGGGAGATTTCAGGATTAAATAAGACAATGAATGTAAAGTATTTAGACTTCTTTGCTTATAGTAAGGAATCTAAAGATGGAATACTAGGTAGCTATCAGATTATTATTGTTGTTATCATTATTATTATTACAACTGCCTAGTACTTACTATTATTATCAACTACTACTACAAGACTACTGCTATCATCATCATCATCATCATCATCATCATTATCATCATGCCAGATCATATAGCAGTCAATTGCAGGAGAAGCAGCCTTAAAACCTGATTATCTAACTTACACTGATAACATATTTTCTTCCTTATCATAGAAACAACATTAAAACCACACCCAATAAAGTACTTAATAAAGACCTTTGGAATTCAATAAGTTATCTAATGTGGCCACAAAGTTGCAGATAAGAATGTACAAAAATTTAAATGGGAAGCGAATTCAATGCCATGGAATCTTGGGCACTAACAATGTTTCTTTAGAATTTCTTTTAAGTTAAATATAAATCTATTACATATACTGGGTTTGGGTTTATTTTATTTATTTATTTTTTGGCTTCTATATGCGCACTGTGAGCACATAGAAGATAGTAGATCCTTCTGGATTTGTGGCACAGATTTGAGATTTGAGAATCTGATAAGAGACAGTGCATAGCTAACTCGACAGAGACCTAATTTTATGGAGCTTTATTTCTGTAAAAGCTGACAAAATAAGACCAAGTGCAGTTTCAGCTTTCTGAACTAACATGACATTGTAAAAGTCACCTTGCCTCTCTTCCTTTTGACATAATGAAATATTAACATATATTCATATGAATAAACATTTCTAAATCAGGCTACATGAGAGAGTTTAAATCACTCACAAAGCATTTCACATGGTCATTTTCATTACACTATTAGTCAGAAAAATAAGGAAAAGTAGGTACGTTAAATTTAGTTAAAATCATTCATAATTGCATAATGTGAGATGTCTATTATTAATACTTTGTTATTTATATTTTCTGACTTTTTCTAAAATAAAAATTAATACATAGGTAAATATGAACAAACTTTTTTTAACATATTAAACTATATTCCAATTTTCATAGCAAGATATAATTACTACTTTCCCATATGATATTACATAAATTAATTATATTCCATATCATTGATTTAAATAGTTGCCTTACATTCCAATATGTCAATGCACCATAAGTTACTAGTCATTCACTGTTCATGGGTAGTTGGGATGTTTACAATTACTTACAGTTATGAACAACTTGTTTTTATAAACATCCTTGTTTGTGCACCTTGGCACACTTGTCAAAGTAACTCCTTAAATATATAAGGTGACTAGAAGTGGAATTTCCTAATCAAAGACTGCAAATTTTAAAGCTTCTTAACATATTCTTTGTAATATGGCTATTAGGCCATGCATATGTACAGAACCAGTGCATTTATTTGCACTCCCGGCAGCGGATATAAGCAAGCCTGCCCCACTGCCTTTGACAGCTGTGTGAGCCAGTGGCTTGCCTGGGAGGTCATGGCGTTCAACAGGAGTCTATGAAGACCCACTCCTGGGTGCTACCTTTGTGACACAAGAGAAGGACAAGAGACAACACCCAGCTGCTGTGAGGACTTCCTGCTCCACCAGCTGGCTAGCAGCTGCTGACAACGCCCAGCATATTGTAGTGTAATAGCTATCAAAGAAAACATCATTCAAAAAATAACAAGGCGATTGAGAATGCTAGACACTACCAGAGAGAAAAGTTTTGATTTTTAAATGCATATCTGTTTTTGTCCTGGCCAGTGTGGCTCAGTTGGTTGAGCATCGTGCCATGTCCATGTACAAAAGGTCTGCAGTTCAGGGCATATGCCTGGGTTGCTGGCTCAGTTCAAGAAGGGGATGAAGTAGGCAGCAGATCCATTTCTCTCTCTGTCTCTCTTTCTCTCCCTCCCTGCTTTCCTCCCTCCTTTATTTCCTCCCTCCTTTCCTCTCTGCCTGTCTCCCTCTTTCTCTCAAATCTATTTTAAAATATTTTAAAATAATAATAAATATAATAAATAAGTATCTGTTTTGCCTTAACAAATTAAAAAGCAAGTAAGAATACTTTTCCTCTGAAAAAAAAAATTGCTGGGGTGTGTGGGGGAAGAGGGAGGAAAGAGAATCATTACAGATTTGCAAAATCTGCTACAAATTTCTTGGCCAGTTAGAGTTGAATATTAGAAATATTAGAATCCCCAAGGTTTTGGGTGGTGTGGGGTGCAGCAGAGGAGGCATGGAAGAAATCTTTTCCTGTGCCTGAGTAGTATTTTCAATCACTTCCTAATGGAAGAGTTAAAAACTAAAATAAGCAAGGGCAAGGCAACAAAATGAGCTAGAACACCTCTTCCTCCGTTTGCTTCCATTGTAGTGAATGGAGCTACTTCCTGGCCTAACTGAGCCACCCTACCCTCTCTTGGAGGCCACAAGTCAGAAAGGGAAGCTTCAAACAAATCAGACACTGGACATGTGTACAAGTGGGTGACCATGCAGCTGGGAGGAGCAATGAAATCTAATTTACACTTGGGGAAGCTAATAAAGTACTGTCACCTACCTTACAGACACCAGAAAGGCATTTCTTAATTATTTTACAAATAATTGCCTGATGTTTTCTACTGGCTTTCCCAATAGCAATTCAGCTCATCCTATGACAAATTATCCCCATTTGCCAATGGGGAAATTGAGGCATGCAGAGATTTTAAGTATTTGCCCGAGATAATAAAACATAATAAGTGGAAGAGCTCAGATTTAGAGAGCCTTGCTCTAAAAATCTATGCCCCTGGCCACATTGGTATGCCATCCCTTGGGGCTCAGTTAGAGAGTCAAGGCAGGACTGAGGCCCCACGGCCACCTCCTATTAGCAGCTCTACAGCATCAGAGGTGTTTAATTTCTGTAAGCCTCAGGTTACTAAAATAGGTGAAATCCAGATCTCAGCTCTGTTCTCAACCTCCCCCTCCAACTTGCCACCAACACCCACCTGGATGCAGAGCTCAGCACACCTTGAGCTCCCCTTCCCACCTGCCTCTACTGAATTTGAATCTGAATTTTTACTCACTACCCACGCAGTTCTCTCTAAAATATAGTCATTATTCCCCTACAATCCTTTGCTATAAAAACATTGGAACAATAAGTCTTGTTTTTCTGAATATTTTGCAGGGGACACAAAAGAGAGAAGGAAAATATATTGCATCCTGCAAAGAAAACTGCTTTAAAATTCCCCATGTATAACCACATCAGTCCCTTAGCTCCACACCGCCAAGCTTTCAATGCCATTTCCTTCTTTCACTTTCCAGAATTGACAACTGTCTTTTCTGTATTTTCACCTGGGCATCTTTAAGATCTTTAAGATCGATCTCACCTCTTCCTTATAAATTGTAAATGACTTATTTGCTTATAAATAATTTCATAATTGTGATGTTCCAATGAGACAATGGATGTGAAAGTACCTCATAAAAATGAAGTGATCCATTAACAGACTGTTTCGTTAATATTCCCCTGGAAAGATGGTACAAGTTGAATAACTTAAAACACTGACTTATTTAAGCATGATTGCAGGTGCACAGTGGGTAATTAGAGGGAGCCTTTTTACACATTGGTGACTGATGTCAGGTTTATACTTTCCCACAAACCATGCCTTGGCAATTACATAAGAGACAATACAGAGTTGGTTAGACAGATTTACAAATCTGACTTCAAGCAACTCTCTCTTAAAAATGCAAACAGCTCCTGTCCTCCCAGTTTGTTATTTAACTCTACTGATATTCCTCTTACCATCTTACTTTCTGTACTTTACAAAAGTCTCAAATGCAAGTACAGAGGTGCCTCACACAACGAACTTAATTCGTTCCAGGAACAAGTTTGTTATGCGAAAAGTTCGTTATGTGAAACGCGTTTTCCTATAATAATACATGTTAAAAAAAATAATTCGTTCTGTAGCATAAAATATGCTAAGATGACATTAAAAAAGATAAATTTTTTGTTATTATTTTTATTTAGATACATCTAAAAACATAATTTTTTTTAAAAAAAAACACATTTTTTTAATTTTAAGACAGACTAAGTAGAGTCTACAGAATCTTGCACATCTTCATCCATTTTCTGCTTTTTGGCCGATGGTTTCATGAAAAACCTGTCCAAAGTCGTTTGTTTTTCTCTTTTCTCCAACATCTGCCGGAAATAACGGACAAGAGTATCGGAGTAAAGATCGTTGATCCTGTTTGCTTCAGCTGAATCCGGATAGTGGGCATTGGTAAACTCCTGAACTGCTTTCCATTTGACCAGGATGTTCTTGATGTCAGCAGTTGGGATTGGTTGATTGTTTGATTGTTGCTCCTCGTTATCAGATGACGCTTCCCTTTGAGCATTGTCCTGTTTCATTTCAACAGAAATCACCTTCCTGCTTTTTTTAGAAGCCATGATATAAAAAAAAAATATTGAGTTTAACTTAAAAGGACGACTGCCGTGATACGTGCGTGATTTAATTCGTAATGAAGAACGATTGCCGAGATACGTGCTTAAGTTAAGCGCAGTGACTAACGACTGCCTGCAGTGCCTGCGCGGAAGGATGCAATACATCGGCAGCGATCGTGGAAGCTCGGGCGAAGCAGTGGTGGAAGCTCGGGCAAAGCGGTCGTGGAAGCTCGGGCGACTTCGTTGTGTGAAACGAAGTTCGTTGTATGAATCATGAAATGAAGTTCGTTGTGTGCAGCGTTCGCTGTGCGAGGCGTTCCTTATGTGAGGCACCACTGTAAGATACTCACTGTCTCTATTTTTATATCAATGCCTAGTTCCTCCTCCTCACCTTGGAGGAACTCTCTCCAATGCTTTGTAAGTTCACAGAGACCTCCTTGTTGGGAAATACAGTGGACATGTCACCTTCCTCATTCTCTTGCCCTGCCTGACTGCATTCGACATTTTTAAGTAACCTAATAAGAAGACTCTTACTGAAAGGCAGGTGATATGAATCAATTTGTCCAATGATTTGGGTATTTTTAAGTTATAAAAGAAATATATTTTAAGTACCTGTTTTACCAACTCATGCAGGTACAGAAAGAGTTTCAAAAATTCTTCCAAGTCATACAGCCCATATATGAAAAAAAATGGATAGAGGTCTTCCCAAATTTTACAGGAATCCTAAAAATTTACATGATATTACTAGAGTCAAGTTATAAAGTGAAAGCAAAATTTTATACATTATTAATAATAAAAAATAAATTTCAATCAACTATGGAAAAGACTGGATTACCTTTGCATTCTCTCTGTGAAAAATATGACAAAGCTACTGTCTGATGCAGAGTTGATTTAAAAAGCATGTAACCGCCCTAACCCGTTTGGCTCAGTGGATAGAGCGTTGGGCCTGAAGACTGAAAGGTCCCAGGTTCGATTTTGATCAAGGGCATTTATTTTGGTTGTGGGCACATCCCCAGTGGGGAGTGTACAGAAGGCAGTTGATTGATGTTTCTCTCTCATCGGTATTTCTAACTTTCTATCCCTCTCCCTTCCTCTCTGTTAAAAAATCAATAAAGTATTAAAAATATATAAAAAATAAAAAGCATGTAACCAAAAATATAGGGGAAAACAGTAATATGAAAGTGTGCATGGCAGCAGGGTATTAATTTTTTAAAGTTTGCTATATTTCTGAATTTATATGTGTGGTATTTCTCAGATTTTACTAATTTATAACTTCATATTTCTTATTTGTAATAAATATTTACTTTTTATATAATGTTGTATTTATAGTTTGGTATTCTTTTTTAAGGAGGTTGTCCCAAAATTGTATAAGCTCCAGTTCCACCCAAATCTATATCCTATTAATTACACACTAGCTCTTCTGTCACTGGAATGCAGACTATTAACACAAGTGCTTCTCTGAGTAATAAAAATGAGGTATCGTTATTAATCTCTCATTAAATGACAGAATTCCTCTTATTTCTCCCATCTTCCTGGGCCCCCTACCATTTCTCTGGCTCTCAGTACACTCACAACTGTGCTACATGCTGAGAATATAAGATAAATAGGTAATACCTCTGCCTGAAGCAGATTCAAACATAATGAGGGGAGAAAGACATGAATGCTAATAACTATGCTGTAACTTGATAACTACTCTACCGAGTTAAGAGCACAGGATGGGGAGAGACTGACTCCACCCTGGGAATTCACGCAAAGTGTCACAGTAAAGGCAAGAGCTGAACTGGGCATGAAAGAATGAGGAAGGAAGCCTGACAGAGAAGGGAGATGGTGTCCCTATGGGGGAAATTGCAGGTTAGTTTATGTGAGCAGAGTATCAAACCATCTAGAGAAAATACTCAGGTATGCTGTGTTGTGGATCAGAGAGACAAACAAAAACAAGCCACTACCAAAAAGAGAAGCATCACCAGCTTTGCAGAAAAATCAATAAATGGTAAGCATACACATGGCGTCCTGTACCAAACCAAACGTTTATAAACCTGGAAAATTCCCAGCCCTGGGCATTGAAACATCCAACACTTATTAGCTCTGCCACCCGGAACACCTGAGTGATCTCTCAAAGCCTCACTTTCCTCATCTGCAAAGTGATCATATTAGCACCTACATCAAAAATCTGTCATTAGGATGAGGCCAATTATGAGTGGCATAAAGTAGGGCTGAGCAAGTATTATCTGTTATCATTAAGTGGGGCTCCCTATCCAGATTTTTCTAACCCTAATGATAAATGTGAATTGTACATCTCTTTGTTACTCTGACAATTAACTTGAGGAAAGTCAGTACCTGTCGTCAAAACCATCCAGCTGGAAGCAGGGAAGTGGCAAACAGTCAAAGTATTCCAAAGAATTCCAGAAATGCTCTCACATTTTCCATCAGATTCCTTTAAGCACAGACCAATTTAAACAAACAGCCCAAGCAGCCCATGTCAGAAATGTACACAAAGGGGACCAAGGCCAAAAATCAAATCCCAGTTAAATGGAACCCGCTTGTTAGGAACAAGCCTGTAGTTCTATGTAACATGTGATTCAAAATGTATTCCTGTAAAAGTCAAGATTTTGAAACTTTTAGGCTTGGGAGGAGTGTCTCCAGGCTGAGCTACTTTGCACACCTCGGAGACTTTGTTTTTAGACAAACTGAACCTGAAGCAATAACTTGTTCCTTTCTAGCCTTCATAAAACTGGCTGCTTCTTCAATGGTAAATGTATGCGTTTTTAAGGAGGGACATCAACCTCAGATTCTAGTCATGGTAAAAGACTAGAAGTGAATATGGTTTATGAAGAGGTAATAATGGCCTTCTATTTTTAATTATGTTTTATCCATTATTTAAATAATTTTGGCTACTATGAAAATAAATAGACCATTTACTTATAAACAGACCATTTACTTATAACCTTCTTTCCATTTCTTAATTCTCCAAGGTCTTGGCATGAATATAGTGGAAAGCACATAGGCTTGAGAGTAAAATAAACCTCCTAGCAAATACTGGTTATGCACCCTTGTGGCCTTGAAACAGATCACACATGCTCTCTGAGCATCATTTCTCCCACATTTAATGGGAACAATAATACCTACTTCAAAAGAGTTATGGGTTTTTAAAAGTTTGAAAAGGTGGTGACACTGGGTAATAAATGCTCATTAAATATTAGCTCACTTCTCCATAAGAGAGAATTATCACAAGTTAACCCCCCACCCGTTATCTTTCTTTATTCCCTTATCCTGCTTTCTGCTGTCCTCAGTCTTCTTCCCTCTATCATTATCTCCTTAGTTTCTTCTCTCTTAAAACTGGGGCAATGAGGGGGAAAAGAGAGTTTAGCTAGGAATCAACAGGTAATAATTATTTCAAATTCAATTCTTGTAGGGTACTGCCCAAATCATTCAAGTAATAATAAAAAAGAAAAACAATTCCTATCAGATAATTACTATGTTCAGGCCTGTGCTGTTAAATCTCTCAGTCCCATAAATAGCCACTCTCTGGGTCAGTGGCTCTCAACCTTTACAAAGAAAATATCTTTACAATGAAAACTATTGACTAATTAATTTAAAGTTATTAGATATTTATATTTCATTTCTTTTATATTTTTGTTTCATTTTGCTTCATTGTCATCTGTGATACAAGAAAACACAGAATGCATTTAAAGGGTGCAAATGTTCTCTGAGTTCTTCTAGCCTAACTACCAAGAATTAAAAAAGTAAAAAGTAAAAGCTGACTATGACAGTGTGGTGGAGACAGCAAGGATTGTCATACCAATACATTTTTCACAATTGGATAATTTCTACCAAGAATTTGCAGGCTGGATCCCATCTCCCACCACTTTCTGAAATGCTTCCTCTATTAGTTCAGACAGATGACCTTAGTTGAAAAGAGTAGGCAGCATACCATTTTAGCAAGCTTGTAAGCAAAAATGTCAAAATGCTTTGGAAACAATAACAATGACCATCTGAAACTGCCACTGATATTAAGCAAGCATAGACTTTGGGAGCATATGAGTCACTTTCATAGTCATCTCAATAATAACTTTGTCCAAAGGCACTACTGTAGCTCTTAAAATAACAAATATTGCTATAATTCTCTGAGATGCCATCGCTGGTGAGCCATGTAGGGATAGGGGATTCTGAAGAGGATCCCCAACCATATTAATGAGCTTTCAGTAAATCTGCTTATGAGATGTGAGCCATTCTGTAAAGATACAGTAGTAACCAGACCCGTAAGTCAAGAAGCGTAAACTATCAAAAACTCCAATTTTATTTACATGCTGAAAATAATAATATCAGGTAGATTTATTGTCATTTTAGAAGCAAAAAATAATCATAAGAGTAATCAAAACAATAATCAAATATCTGTCCAATATGCCTATTAGCAATTTTTGGCTTATTTATGTTTTTATGGCAGTAAGCTTAAATATGATGCTGCAAAGTATTGTTTTAGTAAAACTTGGTTTGGGTGGAGGCAGGATGGCTTGCTTAGTTGCATAATGACAAGGACTACCATTTACATAAAAGTCCATGAGGAAACTGACCCCTGTAGCTGGGAAGCAAGTTGGCCCTGCATGAAAAGGAGCAGAAAAAAGAAAGGAAGGGAAAGAATAGTGTTAATTATTGAATAATTACTCTCTAGGCAAATTTTAACGTATAAGATGTTTGATCATTGGGTGGTGGGTTTAGTAAACAAAGAAAATATCTTTACAATGAAAACTATTGATTAATCAATTTAAAAGGTGAAGGTCCACAATGAGAGACAGAAAGAACTAGAAGTAAGAAACAGATATTAGAGCTGTCTAGTTATCACTCTAGGATTCTCATCATTAGAATAATAAAGGTACCTATTATCTCTATTGCTCTAGATCAGAGTCAACAGGAGATAAAACTCTAACTAGTAAATAACACCAAAATTATCCATGAAATGTACAGGAATTTGAAGGAAGAAGAGATAAGAGATCCATAGCCTACCGCAGTAAAAATGATGAATCTCTTACTCTTTAAGACAGCAAGAAGGTAGTATTATGATAAGTGAAATAAAGCAGTTAGAGAAGAATAAGTATCACATGATCTCACTCATGTGGAATCTAAAGAAAAAAAATAAACTGATAAACAAAATATATCCACAAACATAGAAGCATGGAATGGACTGTGGAATCTCAGGGGGATTGTAGGGTTAGGTAGGTGGGTGGGAAGTGATTAACCAAAGAGTTTGTATGCATACATGCATAACCCATGGACACAGACAATAGGGTGGTGAAGGCCTGGGCTGGGCTGAGGGGAGGAGCTAGAAGAGATCGGTGGAGATAAAAAGAGGACATCTATAATACTTTCAAGACTAAAGATAAAATATAAACCAACAAGTAAGAAGAAATAGGAGAGAAGTATTGGCTAGAGGAGGAAGAAGGGGTTGGGGAGTTTTATGTTGTAAAAAGTAGAAACAGTAAGAGATTCAGAAGAAGGATGGAGGAAAACAAAAAGAAGACAAGTCTTCTGAGGGAAGCAGAGTTAGGGAGTCCATTCTACACACAGCACATCATCCTGCTTCTCTAGCAAAGGAAAGCATTTGCTTGTCTGCCTGGCTTGTTGCTACTATCAATACTCATCATTACCCTGAGCACAGCAGCAGGACACTGACTGTGTGCTATATAGAAAGCACTGTGTGTAGATGAATTAACTTTGTCCTTAAGTGCCCTTAAGAGCAACATCCTATCATTTCACCCATTTTTACAGATGAAAAAAAAAAAATCAAGACTCAGAAAGTTGGGGTAATATTTATAACTTTTTATTCACTGATTAGATTCTGCACCCCATACTCAAATGCTTAAACATTAAAATTAATCTCCAAATTGCCTGATTCAAGTCATTGGAATTCTGCACCCCCACCTGAATAGTGATATCATCATACCAGCTTTTACAAGATGATGCATTTTCATATATGTTTCTTTGACAATCATTTTGCAGTTTTATATTGCAACATCTCTCCTTGTCAGTGACCCAGATCATGATCCTATCAACCATAATTTTTTATTTGTAATAAAACATTCCCAGTAATAATAAAACCTCTACATGAGTAATAGGACAATACTTCAGTTGACTTTATTAGGCTATCATTTGAATATATCCAGAGTGATTAAAAAAAAAAAAGTCTTCATTTTATGTAGAAATCTAAAAGTAACTGTTTGATGGGACAAAGAAAAATAATAACGTTAGTAATTACACTCTGACACATTTATACACATTGATTCTCTGTTTCTGGAACAAACACCATGATTTCAAACAACTTCTTATACACATTAAATTACATTTGTTGTCCTGTGTTGATGATGCCTAGCACAGAGGATGTTTGAGACTCTGATTCCTTTGAACATTGATGATCTATCGGGTCTAGTAATACTTAATGTCGTTTTTAAACATTCATTTAAAATCTTGCTTGGCGTTGACTTGTATTGACATAACCTTCAAACACGTGGTATCTACAGAACGTGTGAAGTGCAATTAACAAGTTTTGCTTGAAAAAGTTTGTGTTTGGTTTGGTTTTTGTTGCAAAACTAGGGCTAAGAAGATGGCGGATGAAGAGCATATTCAGCACTGCATGCTTTACGAGTTCCAATTAGGAAGAAAAGCAAGTGAGGCTGCAAAAAACATCTGTAGTGCTCTTGGTCAAGATGCAGTTAGCGCCAGAAAATGCCAGCGTTGGTTTGAGAAATTTCGCGAGGGAAATTTTTTGTTAGATGACAAGAGTGGTCGAGGCCGTGTGTCCAATTTTGATCAAGAAGCTCTTCAAGCTCTTTTGGTGCAAAATCCTCAAATTACCCAACAAGAGCTTGTGACAACTTTAAATTGTTCACAAAAAACAATTTCCAATCAATTGCATGCACTTGGCAAAGTCCAAAAGTTTGGAAAATGGGTTCCTCATGAGTTGACCGACAACAACCGTAATCAAAGAGTCACAATTTGCAGTTCGCTCCTCTCTCGTCAAAACCGTTTGCCGTTTTTAGAGCAAATTGTTACCGGAGATGAAGAATGGGTGCTGTATGTTAATTTGTAAAGGCGGCCTCAATGGTTGGACAAAAATGAGGTTCCGCAGCCCACGCCAAAACCTGACTTGCATGCGAAAAAAGTGATGTTGTGTGTTTGGTGGAATTTTAAAGGAATTCTTCATTATGAACTTTTACCATCTAACCAAACCATTACAAGTGCAGTGTATAGTGCCCAATTGGAAAGGTTAGACCAAGCTTTAAGAGAAAAAGAACCCGCGCTGATTAATTGGAAGGGCGTAATTCTTCACCACGATAACACACGACCGCATACTGCAAGAATCACTGCTGAAAAACTGCGCCAGTTGGAATGGGAAGTTCTCCCTCAACCTGCATATTCTCCTGATATTGCCCCTTCCGATTACCATTTGTTTCGTTCTTTGCAAAACTTTCTTCTTGGAAAAAAATTTAATAATGAAGAATGCCTCAAAAATGCATTGACCGAATTTTTTGCATCAAAATCACAAGAATTTTACAACAGAGGGATTAAAATGCTTCCTGAGCATTGGGCACAAGTAGTAGAAAACAACGGCAACTATATTGTTGATTAAATTTTGTTGTATTGTTTAAATAAATTCGATTTAAAAAAAAGTATTAGAAAACGACATTAATTATTACTAGACCTAATAATATGCTTGGTCAATTATAAAGCTGAATTATAGAGCTTCAAAGTCTATGTCAGAAGGTCAGAGGTACTTTAAAAAAAATGAGAGCTATCCACAGTTCAAAATGACAGTATACTCAGATTCATATAATGGCACAATTGGATAAATATTCACTTTTTTTTTTTTCATAAAAAAAAGAAAAGCTCCTAGTGTTTCTTATAGTTGGTTTAGGTATAGGTGACCACGTTTTGACCACCTACATGTAAAGGGAAGCAATATGTCACTTTCATACTTATTTCATAAGATCCAATGCATGACCATCCATGAAGGCAACCATGGAGACCATGTGTTGAAGATGGCAGCATCAAGAGATGAAGGACAGCAACCTCAACTGCCTTGGACAGTGATGTGAGAAACAAATCTTATTAACAGCCACTGAGATCCATAGCTTGTTTATGACTGAGCCCAACCTGACCAACTGAGAAAGTGGCAATGGGGTCTACTGTCATCAACTTCTCAGGTGTGGCAGTGCCTTGGGCCACAATAAAGCTGATCTCACAGGCTGGAAGAATTGTGATCTACAATGAGCAGTGGTAAACAATTTGTAAAATTGTTAGCAATGATAACTTGATAGACTACAGCCTACTTTAGAGGAACAGAAACTCTAGAGGAAGGTAGAAAACAATCACACCATTTGTGTACACAGAACTGGCTAAACTAAAGGTTGCATTTGGCAAGACATTGCATGAAAGATAAGCTCAGGGAAGAGCTGGATGATTGGGAAACTCTAAAATACTATTTATTTCAGAAGTCCTACTGCATTGAAATAACAATAGAATACAAATCTCCACAGGACTATTATATATTCCACATTAACATTAACACTGTCTGCCTGAAATCCAATAGCCAACATCATCAACTTCTCTGCTTTTAATGGAGGACTATTCATATTGGGTGGTGGAGGAGCAAAGGCAGGGGTGGAGAGAAAGGAATTAATATAACAATTACCCCAGGCCTTCAGAAAATCCTTTCTGAGTGAGTGGGTTAAAGACTGTTTATGCTCTAGCTAATAATACAGTCTCTTTTCCTAATAGCATTTTAATGACTCCTAAATTTCAAAAGAATATTTTTGAAAGATTAGTGAATATTCATATCTAGAAAGAAAATTAAAAAGACCATTACTTTACCACTTCCTTCTTAAGGCACAAAAATATAAATCCAAACACTATATTCAAATTCCCTTGAAAGACTAACTATAGCTCTGAGCAGGAGGACTGGTATTCATTTTAGCAAGCCAAACTTAATTTTCTACTTTGGGAGGCAACACATGATAGTCATTGTTTAACATCATTCCACTTAGGCCTCAAAAATCTCCATGAAAGAAACCTTATGGGGAATTTGTGTGTCTCACATTATGCCAAAGTTCTGAAAAGTGTCAACTTGGTCTAGGTGACCAGTAAGGTTTCCTTCTTGTCCAAGGAAGAATAGCTTGGTCACCATCTGGACGACATGAAAAACAATAAGAACCTAGGCAGGCACAGAGACAGGCAAACCATGTAGGTATCCCTTGACAATGTTAGAAGCTGGGAGTGGTACAGAAATTTCTAGAGCCAGTCCTCAGAAGACTATAAAGTCAGAGAAAAATGGAGTTAACAAGGTATGAGGCCTATGAGATAAGAATCAGGAGACATGGGCTCAAAAAATAAGTTCTTCCACTGACCAGATATGTGGCTTTGAGACAAGTCATGCCTCCACTTTGGACTTCAGTCTCCTCTTCCATGAAATGAAGAAGTTGGGCTTAATTATGGATTGTCAATTCAGAATCCCTCTGAGGATCCAGGAAGTAGTCTGATGGAGAGATGCACTCAGAGCTCCTCGCTAAGAGCATGTGCCTTTCCAAAGGGCAGCTGCCATTCAACTCCAGCTCATCAATGACATTCAGGAATATCGGCGCAGTGTTGCCAAATTTCCAATTTTTTTCAAGAGATGCTAGAAACCAGACATTTTTATGGAAAAATCTTCCCATTCATAAATGTTCAATCCTAATTCCATTTTTAAAGCACACTATTGACAAAACAAAAACTATCTGTTGGCCTGGTGCAGAATGGGACCTTTCTTGTCCCCCAGGCAGTCTTTCTGTAACTATCTCTGCACTAAAAAGTGTCAAAGTCCATTTTCATCTTCAAAAATACATTTAAACTATAGTCTGATACGTGTTTTGTTTCCTCTATCTATAATGTGATTTCTTTCTTTTTTTCTCATTTTCCAAAATGTTTGGTAATGAACTCCCATACAAACTGCTTGGATTCTGAAATTTTGGTTTCTGCCCCCAGCCCACTGAAACTGTATTCCCATTATTATCCATGATCTCCTGACCACAAATTCAAAGGGAAATTGCCTTGCCTTCATTCTTTACCAATTTATAGCAATGCAAACTGTTAACACCTCTTCTTGAAAGCCAGCCTCTTCTGGGTTTTCACATGTTTCTAATAATCTTGTCCCAGATTCTTCTGCTGTCTCCTCTTTTCCTTGGCTTCCTCGATGTGGGTGTTCCCAGAGACTCAGGCCTCAGCCGTTTGTTATTCTCTTTAAGTTCTGATGGTAAGATCTCCTCTGTAACTTCAGCTTCAACATCGCTGGATTCGTTTATGTACATAATATTCCCTTCCTGAGGAGCTCCAAATCTCCATTTCTGATGGCCGTTTGAACATTTCTGCTTGGACCATACTGCCCATTCCTTAAGTTGAATGTGTTCCAAATTATTTTCTCCAAAACTTCTCCCTTAAGTTTCTCTTGCTACTAAAGATCTCTCACCATTCCTCTGGTTACCGTAAGTTAAAATCTTAATTATCTTAGATTCGTCTCACTCATCTCCACATTCAATCATCTATTCACAACATTGGGAGCACTGGTCTCTACCTTTCTGAGGAAAGCTTCCGATTGACCAATTCATGGTTAGATACACCACTTGTGTCCTTCCTACTCCAATCCATGTCAGGCACAGCTATTGTGTTACTCCCTTGCATTAAATTCTATTCTCATCTCCATTGCCCCATGTAAACACCAACTTCCTGCTTCTGGCATTTGAAGTCCACTGTTTGACCTTTAGCTATCTTTCCCATCCTCTCAATACAGAAACCTTCTGTTCTAGCCAAACCAGTCTGATCATGGTTCCCCAAAGACTGTGTTTGTGTTTGTGTTTGTGTTCAGAATGTCCTCACCTGTAATTTCTACCTGCTCAAAATCCTACTTACTCTTCAAGGCCCAGATCAACTTGCATCTTCAAAAAACTTTTTAAATTACCAAGGTCAAAGTGTCATCTTCCTGAAGAGTATCTTGCCTATTTTAGGCCCTTTCATATACATTTCACATAGACTTGAGTGTAAATTTTCAAGAACCCACTTCTTCCTTCCCTCCCAAAAACTATTCAGTTGGGACTTCTACTATTATTTCTTTAAAGTTTAGATCAATCTAGCATACTCACACTTCTGTATTTTTCACTTATTTTTTTATCTGACTAGGCTTCATTCTGTATGCCTTAGTTTAATTTGCTATTTTTTTTCTAGTTTCCAAAGATGAAGATTTTAAATATCAATGCAAAACTTTTTGTTTGTTTTTTTATATATAAGAATGTAATGCTATAAACTTTTATTCATTTTTAAATCATTTTATGCACTTACGTATATCCCCAGTTTTTAATGTTACCAAATTTTCTTATTCATTCTATTCCAGATGTGTTCTAATTTCCCTTGTGACTTCCTTTTTGACTCGTGAGGTATTTAAAAGTACCCACATACATCATTTGTTGGGCTTCATATTATTGTACTTCACAGATATTGCATGTTTGTGGCAATTCCGAGTTCAGCAAGCTTATCATAATCACTTTTTCAAAGGCATTTGCTTGCTTCATGCCTCTGTGTCACATTTTGGTAATTCTCACAGTATTTCAAACATTTTCATGATTATTATATTTGTTTTGGTGATCTGAGATCAGTGATCGTTGATGTAACTATGGTAATTGTTGTCTTATTTTAAGAAACTGCCACAGCCACCCAATTTTTTAGCAACCACCACCTGACCTGTCAGAAGCCATTAATATCAACGGGAGACCCCCGATAGCAAGAAGATTAGAACTCACAGGAGGCTGAGATGATCCATAACATTTTTTAGAATTAAAGTATTTTTAAGTAAGGTTCATGTTTTCTTTAAACATAATGTTATTTCACACTGAATAAACTAGAGCATAGTGTGAAAACTTTAAATGAAAACCAAAAAATTCATGTGACTCTTGTGATATTCACTTTATTGTCTCAGTCTGGAACCAAACCCACAATATCTCCAAGATATGTCTGTGTGCCGTATTTTATAATTTTCCACATTTCTTTCTGTTTTTGGGTGGCCAGAGAATGTACTCTCTGTCAGATTTCAATTCTTTAAAACTTGTTGAGATTTGTTTAATGGCCCAGAATATGGTAAACTTTGATAAATGTTAAATGTCAAATAGGGCATATTGGTTAATAGTGTGCTTACATCTTCTACATTTTTAGTTATTTTCTCTTTACTTGTATCATTGTTTACCAAGATAAGGGTGTTGACATCTCTAACTATAATAATGGAGTTTTCTTTCTAACCATTTTGCTTCATTCATTTTGAAGTCTTGTTATGCTTCAAATTCAAAGAAATTAAAATTTTTGTCTTCTTTATGAATTAACACCTTTATCAATATGTAATGACCCTTCTAATCCTGGATAATATTTCTTGCTAAAGTCTATTTTGTCTGATTTTGATGTGTTCCTTTCACCTTATATTGATTTGTACTTGTATGCTATATATTTTTCCATCCTTTTATTTTTAACAGACCTACATCTTTATATGAAGGTAGTTTCTTATACACAGTAAATAGTTGGGTCTTGTTTTCTAATCTAACAACCTCTGACTTTTAATAAGCACATTTAAATAATTAATTTCAAGATAATTATCAATAAAATAGGTTTAAATCAACTACCTTTTTTGTTGCTTTCTATTTCCCAGATGTTCTTTTTTTCTCTTTCCTAAAGATATTTTAATTGTATATATTTTATTTTATTTTTCTTCAAAGTTGGCTGATTAGTTATACCTACTTCTTAAAAATTTTAATGGTTGTCCTAAAATTGACACTATACATTTTTAATTTCACATACTGTATAAGAACTTTATAACAATATATTTCTAGTTGCTATCTCCTAAAATCTGTATCTTTGTTTTCTTACATTTTATTTATACATATATAATATTATAAACTCTACAACACTGAGCATCAAAATCTGAGTTATATACTTTTTCTTTAAATACTTTAAAGATAACACTGTGTCTTTTGGCTTTCAGAGTTACTAACAAGAAGTCCACTATAATGTGTTTTTTGTTTATTTGATTAAAATACCCTTTTCTCTAGCTGTTGTCCTGATTTTTTTCTTTATCTTTGATTACAATGATGTTTCAAAATTATAACTTATTGTATGGCTGTACTTTGCTTTAGGCATGTATCCTGCTTGCAGTTATGAGGTTCTTGGATTTGTGATTTGATGTCTTCTGTTGTTTGGGAAGAGTTCTCAACCTTTATCTCTTCAAATGTTTTTTTACTCATTCTCTTTATTCTCTTCTAGGACACTATTAACACATATATTAGCCCATTTAATACTGTCCTATAATTCTTAGATGTTATCTTATTATTTATTTTAAACACTATTTTTTCTGTTTCAGTTTGGATTTCTATTACTTTGTTTGGATAATCTCTATAATTTTTTTTATCTTCAAGTTCACTCATTCTTCTCTCAACTCTATCAAGTCTACTGATAAATTTCTCAAAGGAATTCTTTAATTCTAATGTCCATTTTAAAATTTCTTTTAAAAGTGGCCTGTTCTTATAGTTTCATTTTTTTCCTTTTTTTTCATCTATACATGCTTATTGTCCACCTTTCCAAGTAGATACTTTAATATAATTTTTATAATTATTTAAAGTCCTTACCTGATTGTCCTATAACATTTGAGTCATCTTTATACCTAGATCTTTTGATTTCTTTATCACTTGAAAATGGGATGTGTTTCCTTGCTTTTTAAATTGTCTTGTAAACATCAATCATTATACGTAGAAAAACAGAAGCTGAAATAACTAATATGTATACGCCTTTCAGTCTGGCCATTTGAGTGAGAGAGTGCATTAATCTAGTCAAACAATGAGCTGTGTCTGGTTTTAGCTCAGTGTCCCTCTCGTAATGGGTTGTAATTACCTTGTCTTTGTTTGGGACTGGAGTGCCAGGCAGCGATTCTCAGTATTCATGCTCCACCCTCAGCTTTCAGCCATTGCCATATGTCTACCCCACAGAGAAGATCTCCCTCCAGGCTCTTTCATACCACCCAGCCATAGATAGCTATTGCTTTATAGATACTCAGTGCTAGACTTCATGAAGAGGGTTCCCTCTTTTCCTAGTTCAATCTCAGGCGTAGGTGAACTCTATGTTCCTTGAACTTGAGGTAGAGATTTTTAAGACTTTCTGCCTTCCTTCCACGGCAGCCAAACTCCACATTGCATCTGTGGTTTGTCTCAGGCAGGAGTCTTGGTCTCCTCTGGTGGTGGTGAACCAGGGTTTGGTATCACTATAGGCCCCAGAACCAAGGTCTAGTATCACTTGTTTTTCCACAGGGATAGAGGTTTTTCCTTCTACTCCTTTCCTTGCCACAATGGTTCCTCATGCCTGTGAGTGACAGCATTGGATGAATGTCCTCAGTGGCTTAAGGCTTTTTATTCATACGATATAAGAGACCAGGAAATGGGGGGCTTTGAGTTTTCCCCTGGTTGCTCCAAATGGCCTCCTACATGCCTATGACCCAATGAAGGGTGGTCTATGCAGTACCCTATCCTGCCCTCATGAGCACCCAGGGAAGGCAAATAGAAAAGATCCTATTAGTGAGTGAGAACACATTTATTTTAGGCTGGCATGCTAGCCCACACTTGGCTTGAACAGTTGGCTAAAATTTTAGCTGATTTATTCTAACCTGCTTGTGATTGTATTTGTCTCTTTCTAGAAGTTGAGATAGTTCATATTCTCAGGACTTGTTACCATTTAGAATTTAGGTTACCTTGTGACCTCAGCTCTCCAAAGGCTCACATAACGTTATGGTTTTGGAGTGTATCTGACTTTTTCTCCTTATTAGGGTGGGCAGGTATCTACATCCTGGTGTGAAGTGGCAACTGCCAACTTACTTTTCTGTCTAATACCTGACACTTGCTAAGTTCCTTGGCCCTGAAAAACTATAGATAAATGTGTAAATGCATTTAAGAAGTATTTTGGGTCTCCTGTATCACAGAAAAAGTAATTCTTGTCACAATATTTAAGTTTAGATGCTCATAATCCAAAAACTAACTTTCCTAATAAGCATTAAAGAGTAATAATATAATCATTTCCCAATAATTAGGATGCTTAATAAAAAAGAATATGTAATGTATTTCCACTGAATGAAACTATGCAAGTTACACCTTACTAACTAGTGTATCTATAAAAGAGATACACTAGTTAGTAAGGTGTAACTTAGCTTTGCATCTAAACAAATAAAGTATATTTAATTTTACAAAAACTGGTTTAGGTTTAAGGTCATTATATGGAACCTGAGGGTTCACAATAGCATGGTTTCAAATCAGATTAAGTTTGTCCTTCTTCAAAGTAGAATAAGACCAGTTTGCTTTCAAGGGTCCATCAGAGGTATACATTTTATACTTGCATACTTCTTATACTTAAAAATATAATACTATTCATATCCTCATACCTCTCTGTATATTCTATGGCTTAAATAATAAATATCACCATGCCACATTTTATTTTATTCATTCATCAAAAATATATTGAGGGTCTACTGCAAACCATGTGCAGAGATATAAAGTTGAAAAGCATGCTTCATATCTTTTAAAAAAATGCAATCTCTTTGTGAGACATATATTAAGACAATACAGTGTGATCATTGCTAATATGGAGGCATAATCAATATGAACAATAGAGCAATAGGAACATGAAGTCATAAAAGACAGGAAAGAAAAAAGATAAAATAACAAACCTACCAATTGTAATGACTCTGGTCAGAGCACATTAAAATTAGTAATTAACATGAATAAACTCATTAAGGAGTGGAAATAGATGCCAAGGCACAAAACACAATATAAATATATCAAGTTAATAATGTTACTCTGCTGATTCACAAATGAAAACTTCACTTTAAAACAGGGATAGAAATTGGTAAATGTGTAACAGTAGACATAACCATACGGAATTATAAGAAGTCAAATGAAATAAACCTGGGATTTATTTAGAATACTAAATAAATATAAAAATTCTTAAACTTTAAAGGCAGCATAAATCTCAAGAGTGATTGGAATTTAGAAACCTTTGAAAAAGCTGGAATCATCTACTGAAGCATGTTCTGCTATGATGTACCACAAAGGGAAAGGGAGATTTGTATTTTTATGGTCAAGTCAAATTAGTGGTACTGTCCTCACAATATTCAACAAGCTAATTCACAAGGGCGACACAAAAGCATACACTGCATCAACCAGAAAAAGGTTTTTAACCTTAAATTGCAAAACAAATCTGTCCTGAAATGACTTTTTATTTCTCTTCCTTTGACATAATTAGAAAGATAAAAGAGCCCAGCTGTGTTTTGGAATAGATCCCAGATATATTAATTCCTTTAATATTTTGTCATTAGCTCTAAGTTTTAACCATTTGTTATAAAAATCATAAATTTTAAAAACTGAATTAAAAGATTAGTTCCCCTTTGTTTATAACTTCCCCTCTAAGATAATACCTATAAGGCAAAGTTCTCAGACGCAAACAGCTTTATTAAAATATAGCGAACAGAAGCCAAAGTGGAAGGCTTTACTAAATTTCCTATCAGGTGTAGAGCTTTCATGCCCTTGCTGCACAAAAGACAGAGATCTAGGACCTTTCCTGACCATGACTGTCAGTCCAAAAATAGGCACCTTCTGTAATCATGGCTCCCCTCTAGATTTAGAAGAGAGTCAACATTTTCCTGGAGTATATTTGATCACACCATTATATTAGCAAACGTATTAGGGTCGAGTTTACACTCTACAAGTTCAATAAACTAATTTTGATTATTGGGACCTGTGCCAAAACTCAAATAAACTAAAGACTTCTTTTCCTTGGAATAGGTCTGAACCACAGGAAAGTTTTAAATTCTGCAAAGTTTGGAAATAGGATACTAACCTTTCATCCAATAGAATAGATACTCCTAAATCTATGACTTTATAATCTGTGTTTACCACAGAATTTAGGACATTAGTCAGCCCGCTGAAACTCTGCCCTCAAATAACAGCCATTTCATTTCCTCAACCCCACTTAAATTTCAGCTCAGAATCAACTAATTGGTTTTCTCTTTCTTTCAGCCAAACTACACATACTTTGAAGACAGTTCAAAGAATAGTAGTTTGTTTCTATTTAAATAAAACCAGTCATTCTTTCTTACTAGCTTATTTTGTAAGTGGTTTTCAAAAATTATTAGATATACATAAATGTTAATTAATCTAAATGATTAATAAAACAATATGAACTCGGCTCACATTAGCATTGCCATTGCCATTGCCTTGCTTATTACTTCTCACATAATAGAGAAAATGCAAGTTTTAGCTAGCAGTAGACATAATCCAAACAGTCACACCTAGAAAATGGATTCCAAAAGAGAAAAATAAATGTTGATAGTAAAATGTGAGAAAGGGTGTATTACATTTTTCATAAGACCCATTGAATGATTTGTTTTTGGATACTGCTTAATTTCATGGTTGAAACTAATATTGAAATTCACCAACATATTATTATTTTAAAATAAAAATTGACCTGAGAATTCTGTTAGATGGTTGCTTTGAAGAAGTTGAATTATTGGAAATTGCCTTAAGATAGTCTCCCATAAAGTACGCATGGTTTTACAAGCTTGAATACATTTATTTATTTATATGTTAACATTTTTAAAAGTTTGTGTGCACAGAATGCATCTACCTCTAAATATTCATGAGTGTTTTTCCCTATTAACTCAGGAAACAGTCAGAAATGAAAAACTGTGTGAAACATTCTCAATACAATGGACATATTCAAATATCAAATTTTTAAAAATGAATGAACCCAATATTATAATTCTTCTGTCCTTTTTTAACCACTTTATTAAGATATGATTGACTTGTGAAAAGCTGTATATATTTAATTTATACAACTTTATGAGCTTGGAGGTAAGTATACACCCATGTACCATCACCACAATCTATGCCATAAACATATCTATAACCCCCAGAAGTGTTATCCCACCTTCATTATTTGTTGATATTATTTTTTGTGATAAGAGCACAACATAAGATCTACTCTCTTAGCAAATTTTTAAGTGTATAATATAGAATTGCTAACTATAGGCTCTATGCAATATAGTAATTGCATAATTGTATGCATAATTAATAATTAATACATAATTCTTAATTTTATGTCAAGGGTCTTTTGGTTTCAGATCATCACTTTTAATTAAAGAAAACTTACAATATTAAATACCTTCTTAAATATATCAGAGTTTACAGCCTATTATAAAATTTTCCAATAAACAGAGGAAAGTAGAGTGAAAGAAGTGTAGAGATCTTATGTTTATTTGTAAGGCTTGATTTAGGCAACTTCTCAGGTCTTGGGTCTCGTTATTTAGGCTTCTTGGAAATATACCTTCAATAGGATTAGAGGAAAAGGTTCCTGATCCACTCTCTTTACAAAAAGAAAAAATTGTTCTTATAGTTATTTGATTGGAAAGATATCAGAGAAGGATCAATATGAAAAGTGTGTATATTCTAAGTGAAAAGTAATTCAATAAATCTGGCCAGCAACTGTGTTAATGTTTTTTGTTTAATTTTTTCATTATGATAAAATATTTGATACATTCTAGGAAATAAATAATATAGAGCTATAAGATATAAAATAACTGTAAAATACTGATAAACCTTCCACAAAAATTAACAGAATATTAGAAATGTTTTAGTCCTTGCCCCATATGTTGTACCCTCTTTCCACTCCATATCAGCTCCTCTCCGAGGAGGTATTTAGTGTTCTAAAATTTGTATGCATCCATTTTCTTATTTACTGTCAAAGTGTATGAGTCCAAATGATATGGATTTACTGCAACTTGCTTTGTTCATTTAACCCTATCACAGACCTATCTACTGTGTTAATGGTTAATGTTCCCTTCAACATCCATGGTGGCTGGTGGCATCAGGTATCAACTTCCAGATTTACTGTTTTAGAAAATATACTTCCCTTAAGAGCTGTTCTTTAAGAAATAGAATCTTTTTACATTTCTTCTATCATTTTCTGTTTTAGTAGTAAATAAGACCAATATAGTGAAACAGTGTCAAGGTTACAGTATATTTTTGGAAACAGAAGAGGGCAAAGATGCAAATTTCCCAAAGAAACCTTATATTAGGCATACTGAGCACTTCCAATAGCTACAATTTGTGTTCATACTCTGACATAAATAAATACATCTGGTTGATGTGATGGTGAGATCTTTTATTTGTCTTGATTTTTTCTCCATACTTTTAATCTTAAATTTATGGGAATATATCTAGTTTCCTGTTTCATTATTATTTATTTGCAAATAAACCCCATACCTGGGAACTTGAGCTGAGAGTTTATCATGTTCATAGTAAAATAGTGAATTCGCCTCCTCTCCAATTCTCAAAAGATGCAGGCATATTAATGTATCTTAAAAAAAATCTTCTACATAAATAAGTTTTTGCTTTGTTTTTAAGTTAACATAATTATAAGACCTTAAGAACACCATCCAATATACATATTATCATTTTTGTATATTCCCTTGTTTTTATAACTATGTTTTTCATATTGTTGTAGTTATCATATATTAGTACATAAAATAGTGTAACTCCTTTTTTCCACATAACATGACATGATATTGGTATTTTTCACAAAAGCCCTTTCTACTTACTCAGTTCTCCTAACCCACTCTCTTTTTTTTTTTATTTAATGAAAAGATTTTTAATAATAAATTAGTTTTTAAAAAGTACATGCGTTGTATGACAGTCAAATGTTAATATATTTTTTATCAAATCCTACAGTCTCTCTTTATTTTATTTTATTTTTTTAATATATTTTATTGACTTTTTTTTGCCCCCCTCTCTCCTCCCATACATACCCTCCCTCCCCAGAGTTTTATGTCAATTGGTTGTACTTATATGCATGTACACAAGTCCTTCGGTTGATCTATTATCTCCCCCAGATCTTCCTCCCCTCCCCACTGTAATTTGACAGTCTGCCTGTTGCTTTACTGTCTCTATATCTGTCTCTTGGTTCATCAGTTTATACTGATCTTTATCATCCATCAATGAGTGAGGTCATGTGGTGTTTCTCCTTCATTGATTGTCTTATTTCACTCAGCATGATGTTCTCCAATTCCATCCAGGTTGCTGCAAATGATGAGAATTCCTTCTTTTTTATGGCAGCATAGTATTCCATTGTGTAGATGTACCATAGTTTTTGGATCCAATCATCTGCTGATGGGCACCTAGGCTGTTTCCAAATTCTGGCTATTGTAGATTGTGCTTCTATGAACATAGGGGTGCATATATCCTTTCTGATTGGTGTTTCTAGTTTCTTGGGATATATTCCTAGAAGTGGGATTACTGGGTCAAATAGGAGTTCCATTTTCAGTTTTTTGAGGAAACCCCACACTGTTCTCCACAGTGGTTGCACCAGTCTGCATTCCCACCAGCAGTGCACGAGGGTTCCTTTTTCTCCGCAACCTCACCAACACTTGTCGTTTGTTGATTTGTTGATGTTGGCCATTCTGACAGGAGTGAGATGGTACCGCATTGTTGTTTTGATTTGCACCTCTCGGACAATTAGTGACTTTGAGCATGTTTTCATGTGCCTTTTGGCCTTCCTTCTGTCTTCTTTTGAAAATATTCTATTTAGGTCCATTGCCCATTTTTTAATTGGATCATTCATCTTCCTTTTATTTAGTTGTATAAGCTGTCTGTAAATGTTGGAGATTAAACCTTTATCAGTGGTATTATTTGCAAATATGTTCTCCCACACTGTGGGCTTTCTTGTTGTTTTGTTGATCTAACCCACTCTCTTAAGTAGTGCATTCTTGCACCACTGTGGTGTTACAATAGAGACCAAATTGTTAAAACATTTTCCAAAAGAAATGTTCTCTTCATTGTTTGCACTGTTACCAAAAGTAAGATTTTGTTTCACAACACTTTTGACAACATTGACTTCTCTGAGTTTTTCCTTATTTAGGTTTAGCATCAACAAATATTCTTAAGGATCCAAGATGGCCTTAAAATTCTTCTGAAAAGGATACATAGCAGCAATAATAAAACCTATGAATAATAGTGTGAATTATAAGCCTGGCACTTCACATGCACTATTTCACTTGTCCTTAAACAACTCCAAATAATAGTTACTATTCTTTCCATTCAACATTTGAGAAAAATGATGATCCAAGGAGAAAATTGTTCAAATCTGTAGCTTCAATGGACAGGTGGGCATGACTGAAACTTACTTTCTTCTGAATTTAGTCATCTATGCCACCCCATCCCAACGCCACAGGGTTATAAACCAGTACATTTTTCAGTCATTATTCACTTTTAGAGTTGCCATTACCTGCTCATTATCACACTTTTCAATGAAAATTCCAATGATATAAGTAATGAATTAAACTCTAGTTAATTAAACTAACTACACCATTTTTTTCTTTCAAACCACAAATCTGAACTGTACTTGTTCTTATGAAAGCAGCCAGCAAATTAACTTATCCTTGGTCCTATTCCAGGACTATGAAATTTGTTGTTGTTGGTTTTCTGTTGTTTTTTATTTGTTTGGGTTTATTGTTTGTTTGTTTCTGTGTGTGTGTGTGTGTGTGTGTGTGTGTGTGTGTTTGCCTCAATTAATAAGTGATTAATCTAGTTGCTTAGTTAATTTAAAATTGTTGTAAAATTCATAAGTTAAAACTTTTAAACAAAATTTCAACCATTTCAACACACAAAACTTCTTAAAGACAAAGTGGAGAGAGAATTGCATACTAAAGTCTTTAGGATACATGTTCCATTTTTTTGGCGAATATTAAATCATTTATAAATAGTATTTCAATGATATCCACTTAAATAAATTAGTCACATATGCACCACATGGTAAAAATATCTCCATGTTTACACCTTTCTGGGCACACCTAGTCACATAACATTGTCTTGATTAACTTCAAAGTGTAGGAGACCTTGATGGCTGCAGTTTTAATTAGTAAAGTATGGGAATAGGCAAAGATTAAAATTCCTCATGAAGATAAAAACTGGAACAGACTGATAGTCAAACCCACATACTAGCTTCCAAAGCCCAAATCCACCCACACAAATGCATCTGCATAAAATGTTTAACCCCACTCAATAAAAACATATGTGGCCTCTATGAAATAATTTTAATTCATTTAAATGGGCTCATCTATTATAATATTATAAAAGGGTAATATGCTAATTAGACCAGAGATCCTTCCTTCTGGACAAAGCTACAGCAGGCAGGGCTGGGGCAGAGGAGCAGAGGCCCCTTAGCTGTGGAGGCAGTGGCAGGCAGGAGCCAGAGCCAAGGCCCTTGTATGAATTTCATGCATCGGGTCTCCAGTAATGGTTATATTAAGATGACTGGTCCCTCCTCACATTCAAAATCTATAAAATATTACATTGCTTTTGAAATTTTACTGTATTTTTTAAAATCTTAGTTAACTGTCAAGGTTTTGCTCACAGATTTTCATCTTCTTGAATGTGCTTGCTTTTGCCTTTCTAATCCATCACTGTCCCCTGCTTCATATTCCAGTGGAAATAAGCTCTCCTTCCTCTGAACTCCCAAAGCTTGTCAATATCACTTTTAAAATAATAGTTTATCACATTCTACCTAACATTAGACTTATTTATGCATACAACTCACCTGCTATACCATATTGCAACTATCTTGAAGCTAGTACTCATGCCTAGTGGGTATCTACATCATTAAAATATATGGTTAAAATAAGGTATGTTGCTCATTTGAAAACTCAAGATTTTTTCAAAATTATACATTTTACTCAATTGCAAAAGCCGGGGACAAATATATCCTGGTGGTTTCCACACTTGCATTTCCACTTGACTTTTTCTCCCTATACATACATTTTAAACTGTTACGATTAAATCAACCCTTTTCCCCTTGCTGGTTAAAAACTTTGCATTGAAAGCAATAATGAGGAGCAGAGAAATGAACACCAATTCTGCTCCTTTTCTAACATTTGATTTGCTCTAGAAACACTCAAATTAGATTTTACAGAGGAGAGATTGAGGGAGAAAGGAAGGGAGAGATTGATTCACGCTGTCCAAAGTTATTTCCCTGAGGAACGGAGGCTTCTTTCCATTATGTGATCAAATGCAAGAAGAAGGGGATAAGGGACTCTGTACACCAGAGATTTAATTGAAACAGCAAGGCATGACCTAGAGCAAAATAGCAATTAAAACCCAATGTACAGTTCCTGCCCACTGCCCAGCAGCCAGCGATTGTTGAGCTTCCATCCCCTAATGGAAGCTGCCTTTTGATGCCATTGTCTAGGAAGCTATTGTTATTGTCCCACAGGAAACAACTCCTTTGAATTTGTCTTTTGTTCTGCTTAAAATTCAATAACTTTTTGTAATCTAAAAAAATACAGTGACACAATTTAAAATCTCATTCTTTAAAATGACTTTTATGAAAAAAAAATTACTGCTTTCATTTGTTTTCATATAAAAAAAAAGTTTTAGGACAAATTATTACCTTCCTTAATAACAAAGATGTTATCAACAAAAAGAACTTTTTAAGAAACTCAAAACCATGTATTATAAACTAAATATACCCTGTGTGTTTGCTCTGAACCAGGTTGATTCTGTTAATAAAATACTCAATGTAATGATTTTTTCCATCTCTATGCCAAAGTATACATATTCATTCTGTGCTCTCATTTCTTGTAGCTTTTTCAAGTGTCAAATTGTATAGAAAGAGTTCAAATAAAGGTGAAATGTATTTATTTAAGAATTCCAGCATTTTACTAGACTCTTTTTACCATTCCTTCCAGATAAATTAACCTGTAAACACATAATAAATCATTAGTTTGTGAATGATTAGCAATAAAATAATTTTGTTTATTTATTTTTCTGTCCAGGAAAAAGAGGCAAAAGTCACTTAATAGCATATGCTTTAAACCACATTATTCTTAACTCATCTAAAAGAAAATCTACATATTTATTATTATCTTTTCTCCTTAATAAACAGATAATCAATTGTTACTTCAATTAAGTACACTTATCCTTTAATTAAAGTAAGTGGCAAAGAATGTATCCATGACTAGCTAGACTTGAGAGAAAGAAAGGGAGGAAAACAGGGGAAGAAGGGAAGAATGGAAGAAAATAAAAGTAATGGAAGAAAAAACAAAATAATGTTTATTACATTTTTAGCATTATGTTAGGAATTAGCAGTTAAACTCCTCTGAAATTATAAAAGTATTCCTATTACAGTATTCACAGGTCGGTATTGAGATGAATCCTGTGAAAGAGGATTATGACTCTCCCCATTTCACAAATAAGAATGAGAAATAGAGAGATTAAGTCGCCTGCCCAGAGACACCAGACCAGTCACTGAAAGAGCTGGCTTGGAAGCAGGTCTCTGCATTGCCAAAGGGCACATTCTTTCTCTTAACTGTGCTGGCTTGAACTTTGTCTTCTGAGACAACATCAGTGAGGTGTGTGTTTTTTAATAATTAGACTTATTATAGAACATTTTGCTAATTAAAGGATCTCTAGTTCTAATCATGAATAACTAATTATTTTCCATGTGTGTTGACAAATTTTCCATTTACGCAAAATTTTTCAACTGACAAAAACGTATTCAATTTGAGGCCTTGTGTTAGATTTGTTATTTTTGTGTGTCTTGTCAGAGTGTCAGGAGCACATCTACTAACAGAATATTACTGTCCTTTGGAGAGCCCATTTCTTGCGACTCAGGTGGGGTAAATCTGCTGTGATCACATGGTGATCCTTGTGACTCACAGCTTGCCAATCAGAATACTCCAGCCACAATGGTTGGAAGACTACATGACCTAATGAAAGGAAGAGTATTTGATCAAATTTGATATCATGTTATGAGTTTTCCTTTTAGTAAAATTTCAAAAGACTATATTCTTGTGGTTTCCTTTCCCAACAAATTGAGAACCTGCCTGTCTGATAAATAAACCAATAGGAAAATAGGGCAAATGGGTAGAGAAATAAATCCTAAGGATGTCACTTGAAACACTGAATCTACCTATACCTGAAGCTGATTCATCCTTGGATGACTTTTGATTTCAAAAAAATTCTCTTTATTTTGCTTAAGGAAATGTGAGTTGGAGTTCTGTCACTTACAGCCAATAGATTCCTGACTAATAAAAGTATGATGTCATTTTCTAAGGCACTGAAAACTATTGTGCAGTGTCTCTTCTTAATTTTAGAAAACTATTAGATAATAATGAAGCAAGACCAAATGAAATGGTTAGAATCATTAAAGATATCTCAGTTTTCTTTTCAGTAATAATTCTCAGAGCTTGAAAAGGAAACCATTGTTCAATTGAATTCAATCACACTGTCAAGGTAATTATGGTTTTCTACATAGACACTCAATTAAGTTCATGCACTTCTTTCTATAACATAAAATTTTAGAATAAAAAGGGACTTCGGAACGCCTTTTCCCTGTCCTCGTTTTAGAAGTAAGGAACCTGAAGTCTGACAATATTAAGTGAATTGTCCAAAATCATACAGCTAGTTAGTGACGATGTTGGAATGAAACCAAAGTCTGCATTCATAATTTACCAGAAATTATAAAAGTATTCCTATTACAGTATTCACATTATTCTGAGATAAAGTGACTGGCGACCTCACTAGAATATTATCACTTTAACAATTGGTAATTCATTTAGTAAAGCACACAAATGATGTTGCTTATTTATCCATTGGGACATACATTAATTTCTCTGAAGTAAGGATGTACTAAAGGAGTCAAAATTCCATTAAACACACACAAAGATAAATGACCTGAAATGCTCTCTCTGTAATACTTGTGTGTTTTCTTTATAAATAACTACTAGATAAAAAAAAAAGGATAGAAATAATGATATTATAATGTGAACCAGTAAATTTCATTAGACATGAAAGCTGCATTATAAACTAAGTGAAAAAATGCAGATTTTTAAAAAATGGTTTTTTTTTGGATAAGGATGAGTTGATAAGCCAGATCCAATAATAACTAAATTCCAGAAAATACACTTAAAGAATCCTAACAATCAAAAGCCCTTTTTGACTAAGTTATTAGGTGTCCATTGGTGGGAACCGCATATTTTTAATCCATACCCTTATTCTATATTTTGTACTCCTCCAACAAGTATAATTACTTTAAAATGTTTAGTATGCATTTGTGAATTTTTAAAACAACTCTCTCATCTTCAGCCAAGAAATCATATTAATCCCAAGTAAACTAGGTATTTTCTTTTGAAATTGTTACATAATTACATATAGCAAATTTATAGCCCTAGACAATTAAACAACAACAAAATTAGTACACCCAAAATGGCCACAAAATAATGAAAGTCTGTGGAATAAGGAGAATTTTAAAAGCTAACCTAATATTCATTTAAAAGCCTCTCTTCCGGCAATTTTTAAACTGCTTTATTAAAATATTATTAATAATCTATTTCTATTAGGGTAAACTAGCTCAAAATTAGTTATTTTTTTGCCTTATACTTATAAAAAGTAAATGCAGTTTCACAACAAACTGTTACAATAAATCTTAACATGTCTCCAATAGCCAAACATTGAAAGAATAACATAATGAACATACTGGTATTGACCATAAAATTAAAATGACCAAAAGTCTAAATAATGATTTTTTACAATCACAATATTTTTGTGTATCAGTAGAATATTTACAGCTATAATGATTAATTGGCATTTGTAAATGGCTGGAGTAGGCTCTTTCCAATAACTATTAGCTTAAAATCTGCCTGTGTGTTAAATCTCCTTAACACACAGGCAGATATGAATTCGTAGAAATCTCTGCTGTTTTCCAATTTCCCTGCGTTCCTCCCTCCCTTTCTACTGTCACACCAATGAATCATTTCATTTCAGTTCTGTCTGGCCCTCTTTGCTTCTAATGCTCAGGAAGGTTACAAATACTACTCATCCCTTCTAAACAAATACATACACACACACACCACACACCACACACACACACTCACACACACACACACACACACACACACACACACACACACACACACAAGCCTTTCACACTTTTAAACCACCAACTCTCTTCTTGCAGGATGATAAAATCATTTAATCCACTGACTGTTCTACTCACCAGATTGTTTGAGGAAAGTTAGTAAATGGTTATTTCAATGTGTTCCTGGACACAGGTTCTTCTTATTGGTAATTACTATTTATGGCTGTGGACAAAACAACCTATAGTATGGAACCCTGCTGCTTTTCACAGGCTGCCTCCCAGGTCCCTGCATCAAGGAAAACTGTCCTGCCTCATTCCCACTCAGAATTTATTGCTGTACCTCCCATGGTTCTGAAGACACTGAGGTACTTAGAGTCGGCCAGACTCTAGGACAACTGCCTATTATTTCACAAGACCCTAAACTGGGAGAAACAAAGGTAGTCCAAAGCGGGGTGGGGGGGGGGGTGATTTTTACAAAAAGTTTTAAAGAAACCACATGCTGCTCTGTCATTGGTAAAATGCTACTATAAATTAGAGGACTACAATTTGAAGGCATGCTGGGTCCAATGATTCCAATTTAATGTCAACATGCTCATGATATTGTTTTGCTGTTGCCCCTCTCTCTTTTACTTTTTAAGAGTGAGTTTCCCCACACACTGTAGTTGTAAAGTGCAAATAAATACAAGACCCAGTCACTGTTTGGATTCAGTGTTTTCAGTTGGAACCAGTGCCTTACAGATTATGACACACAGCACACAGAAAATGGGATTAGAAAAGGTGCTGTGGCCAAAGGGTTGTCCTCGGGCTGTAGAAGGCAGGGAAAACCCTTCATTATTCTTCCCTTCAGACTGAGGGAGCTCATGATAGCTACGTGTCACCTCTAATGTCATCGTCTCCCTCTCAGGCTTTGTCTCCCTGTCTCCCTCTTCCCTTCACTGTCTTTCCCCCACCCACACCCCTCCTCCTCTCTCTCCTTGGCTCCCAGGACTGAAGAAAGGCAGAAGAGCCTAAGAGTGGATCCACCATTCCCTAATGAATTAATAACCAGGCCAGCCCCAACACAAGCCAGAAAGGACTTTTTCAATTCCAAAGAGAGCATTCAGTCAGAATCTTTAAAACGTGTATATTAAAAGTTAAAACAATTTGGCTTCTATTACTGTTATTGTTGTGAAAACTGTTAAAATATTTAAGTTTTAAAGAGGGGGGTCCAATAATTGTTACATAAATCAGTGTTAATGTCAGCTAAAATTTTTCAATATACTAAAAAAGTTACAGTAGAAGTAGAAAAAGAAATCACTGTTTCTATTCACTATGTAGAGGGCTATTATTATAAAATAGGTATAGCAAAATTCCTTAAGAGTTATTTTTTTCTTTTTCTACTTTATTATATAGGACAAATGATTTTGTTTTAAATTATAATCAGATCTCCTTAATTAAGAAATAGTCATTTAGGTTTTATATAAATAACTATAAAATAGCTTTCTTATGACCAATTTAAGTAACATATTTTCCTTTATAATCATATTTATTGCAATTCTTAATATATGAAACACAAATATACTAGAAAAATACGAAAGTAAAACAACACTTGTAGTAGTTTCATAAATTTATACAATTCCCCATAAGAAACTGATCAGAGGTTCTCATTTTAGTGTTTACCCTACATAAGCAGGCCCCTCCACCTGGAAGGAAAGGTTACCTGTACCAGGTGTACATTTTCAGTAAACAAAAGATGCTCTGCAATGCAGCCTAGGACTCACCGAAATGGAGGCTCTTTGGACAACAAGGCTTGACAAAAATATTCAGCAAATAATAGTACTCATCACATATCACTTTGACATCCTTTCTGAAGGTCTTATTTTGGATAGTTCATTTAATTTGGGTGGCAGAATATACATGTAAAGTAAGAAAGAAATTCTGATAAAGACAAGCTAACCAGACAAAGTAGAGTTCAAACAGGTAAACACACACACACACACACACACACACACACACATAAACACATGGCACAGTGGTGCACTCTGGACATTCTTGCTCATTGTTACTGTATGAGTGGGCAATATAATTTAAAAATGTATTAAATGGTCAATAGTTATTTTATTAGTAATCTAATTAAATGTAGAATCTTCACACACAAACATTCTACTTGTAAACTTAATGATTACAATGCTATACAACTTAATATAAAGCCCTAACAATTTTATTCCTAAGTTTTAAAAAGGTGGCAATACATTAAAGCATATTTATATTGCTAACAAATTAATTAGCTGATGTAAAAGGGGAAGCAAGGGGCACACTTTTTTCTCCAAAATATTTATTAACCTGATTTTGAAGCTCAAAAAAGAGGGGGGAAATATTTTAAGTGATCCCAAAATATAAACCCACATTCATTCATTCATTCATCCATCAGTCAAAATCTAGTTGGGAAAGGCTTTACTAAAAGGAAATGGACACAAGCCCCTCAACCCAGCAATCCTTCTTCTGAATGTATACCCAAATAGGTCCACAAAAAATATGTACAAGGATGTTCACAGAAGCATTGCTATGGGTACAAATAGAGGAGGGACCACAATATCCATCTCTAGGGAATGGCAAAATATCAAATGTGCACATAACAGAATCCAGTTAGAGGCAGACCTCATGAGCCAGACTTCCATTTACTAGTAGCAATAAAAACAATATTAAAATGTTAAAAGTAATAAATGTAATTAGATTTATAGCATAATATCATTTTTATAAATTTTAAAATATACTGAATACTATATATTTTCAAGAGTATACTTAAATTTGTCTGCATATGTTTATATATTATATAATTTATATATGTATCTATAAACACATATATAACAAGAATTGCAAGAACATACATTAAGAACATTAGAGCAGATGTCTATAGAGCAAGAGAATGAATGGAAGTGAAAATGGGGACCATATGGAAAAACTACATGAAACAAGAGAAAGGCTGTGAGAGTCAATCTCTGACATTGTGGGCTATGAATGAAAACCCTGATTAACTCTGCATATTTAACTGAAACAAAATAATACAAAAACGTCTAAAAGACTTTGGAGCCATAGTTATTGACATTAGGCTAAACCAACATACCTAAACAACCAGCCATATGTCAAAATGAAGTTCATCTAAAGGGAAAGAAAATGATATTGTAGAAGACACGGTAGAAAGTACAGATTGGTGATATCCTTAAGCTATAATATAATATTTACAGTCAACTATAATTTAGAAATCTTGAAAATCTTATACAGAAACTTTTCATTTGTAAAATGTATTTATGGGTCTGATTAAATTTAAGCATAATAAAAAAGAAAATCACAGTAAGGAAAGACCATCTGAACAGTTCACTGCAGCAACAGGGCTCATGGGGGTACATTTGTATCTAACTTAAGGAATCAGAATTACTACTGAGGTGGCCACCAATACCTGTGACAGTTACATCAGGAAGCAGTTTCACTGCTTTGCTACATGTTGTGTGACTTGAACAGCTGAGTAGAAAAGAAATATACATATACAAAATTGTCTCAGCAATCTAGCTGTTTGAGGTGAGATAGTAAGATATGGTTTTCATGAAGACTATGTCATATCCCCAATTCACTTTGTAGATCAGGCATAGTTACACTGCACATTGTCTGATAAGAGTTTCAAAATTTTGCAAATGTTGTCTCTTGTTAAAGACAACTAATCAAAACTATCATGACTGATCCATAATAGTTATCCAACGAGACACTATTAAAGAGAGAAAATACTTTAATTTTTAAATTTTTAATGAAAATATAGACATATTTTACATAATTATGGTTACAAAACTGATACACTATACTTCTTAGATAACAGAAGTAACATTTAAAATGTATTGACTGATTCTTCATTGCTATGGAAATTGAATTAAATAGTAGGTAAAATAGCTAGTACTAGGTAGTATATCTTGGGAATATCATTCCTTTTTAAATCCATTATTTCTACTCATCTTACTATTATTTATAACACTGGTTTCATGAGAATGTATTGGGAAGTTACTGAAACTACAAAATGTCAATAATTATAAATGAAACTAATTCTTGTAACAGAAAGAGAATCCAATTCAATTAACTATATTATCTCAAAATTAAAATAAAGTTACTGAACTGAGAATTTTATCCCAAAAAACGTTATTCACAGAAGTTATAGAAATCAACCGCTATGAGAGTTAATCAACAAATTATTACTGCCAAAATTCTCACACTAGGCTAGTAACGGAAGCTACACACACACACATACACACACACACACACACACACACACAAAGAATATTCAGCAAAATGCACCAACTAAAAAGCCTCAAGTACACATAAATTTCAAGTACACATAAATTTCAAAATGTGTATTTTTTAGGAAATAAAAATTAAGTTTAAGTAGCCATTAACTGACCGTACACTCACACACAAAAAGTAGCAACACTCCAAGGATTCATCCCATCAACTCAAATACTTTGACAAGAATTATAAATCAAATCACCATATTCATGAGTAGCTATAAAACCATATTTTAAGCCTTGACACTATGTAGATGAAACCACAGCTACGCGAATTGAGAAATTTGCTTCCTATTGTCTAATATTTCCCTGTTCACAAAATGGTGAAGAAAAATCTAGACAATGTATTATATATTTTCTATTTTTTAAAACTATAAATTGGGCATAAATTAGGCATGTCTTCAGATAGTTAAATGGTCACACCAGAGAGCCTATCTAAAATTTCTATAATATAGGACCACCTTAAAAGTTTTTTAAAACACTGAGAAGTACTGAAAATTTTTGTTGGTTTTCCCCCCCGCCCTCTCCCCTTTGCAACAGAATGAGGGAATGAAGCATTTTCTTGGACACTGAGTATAATTATAACTAATCATCTCCTTCTCCTTGGAGCAACATTCGTTGACGTTCCTTCATTTTAGGGTAGCTGGCTGACACAATTCAAATATAATTACTCTTCTTGCATGATAAACTCCAGCACTGTGAGCAAATACAGTATGTCTCATTGTCAAGTATGGCTAGACAGCAGCAGTGTAATATAGACCTTTCAAGCCCCCGTGTAGCCCCCTGCCTTTGAAATCTGTGTGAGATGACAAAACTGACTTTCATTTCCCTTGGACTTTCTCAAGGTATCCTTATTAAGAAGAAAAAAAAAGCCTAAAACCCATAAATTTAATCTACTGCCTGCCAATCACAATGGTTTCTGCTGTCAGACACTCATGATACATAACCACAAAATTTAAATGTTATTGTTTCATACAAGAAGAAAATGTTGCTCCTGACTACCCCAAATAGTCATGTGACAATTCAGTGTGTAGCCTTTGTTTGCTTCTTCCACCGCTGAACAATAGCAAGAGCAGGAAACCTGTAACCGATGGACCAAATGTGGAAAGAGCTACACAAAATAAACGCTAAAGTAGATAATTTCTTTCCAGCTGTCTTGTAAGAGACAATTGCTAGAAAAATTGATTATAGAAAGTTTGTTTCCTAACCAGTATTTCATTTCAGATTAATAGTGAAGTTTGCTTATTTCATTCTTAAATGATTTAAAATTTTTAAAAAAACCAACCTTGTCATTTGAATGATCACTGGAATACAACTTGCACCAACCTTGGAAAAAGAAATAGTGAAGAAGAAATAATAACATCACGCAGTCATGAATGCTAAGTTTTGGGAAGAAACAACAGCTTGAAACTGAAAATGGAATTTTCCACACGGCCTACCAGTCCCGAAGACCTAGGTTTTCACTAAGATGGCTTTTTCTCACGTGTTCTGATTAGTAAGCTTAAGAAAACTCTATTTCATGGATGACCACTAATACAAACTTGACATTTTATCCCTTATTGAATTATGCTGAAAAAAACAAATGTAATTTTAATCTACTATTTTCCAGAACAGTATTTCACAACTGGCCTCCCAATTCTGGATGTGTTGTGTGTGTTTTTCTGAGCGTATGAAAACTCTTTCTCCAAGTGTGTGGCACTGTTAAGTGGAATTATGTCACATCACAATCTGTGTGTTTATCTTAGGCTGGTAGGAAGACAATTACAGGCAGCTGGCTCTTCTTTCTGGGCCTTCTAAAAACTATATAAAGTAATCATCAACTGTTTTCATTAGCAGTTGGATAGGCTTAGCAGATGAAGAATCGGATTCTGACGAAGGGGCTGTTTTGTTTCTTGGGTGGAGAAACAAATTGGTTCAGCACATCATTCCTCCATGATGGGGGGGAAAATGAAATCTAAATAAAGCTATATTAAATTGAAAACAAAATTTTTGTTTGCTCTACACATATGAGCAAATAAGTCCTCAGCAATTTTTGTGTCCAAAATAGGCAGAATCCTACGACCCAATTCAGTTGGAGAAAACGGTCCACTCAGGAATGATCAAATATATGTGACCAGGCAGCAATTGAAGGAAATCTGTACATGAAATAAAATAAAATCTTTGGTTTCTTTATTTTCAACATCTGGCTTTATATATGAGAATGTCAGCGGCAATAAATGAATATATAGTCAAAACAAATGGAAAAGATACACTGTAGAGACTTAATGTGTTTACTAGTAACCTGGAAAACCCAGACTCTATTGCTGATCAGGTCCTCCAGGGTACACAAAGAGAGACCACCCATCTCCTTACAAAACAAGGACATCTTACTAGGAACAGTCTGATGGTCTGCAAGGAGCTTCTTTTGTTTTCCATGGGGCACAATCCTAGCACTCAACAATGCCTCACACTAAACTACTTTGGTGGCTTTCTCCTTTTGCTATGAACAAAGCTTGCACTGAAGCCTTTCCAACAGCAGTCCCTTTTCAACGTAATGTTTTCCTTCCCCTAGGAAACAAACCTCTGCCACTCTGGAGCCACTGGATCCACTGTTCTGATTCAGGACCTTCATCTGACCCATGATATTTGCCTTTTGGATGCATTTACACCTAGACTCCTTGAGTATACTGCTCAAATGCAAAAGTCATTTAGAAATCAAAACTAAATAAATATACAAATCCACTGTGGGGATAAGAAAACACACTTGTTTCATTATTCTACTTTGAAGTTTAGTGAAAGAAATAGGAAAGAGACATGAATTTGGGATGTAACTCTTTTATCTGTTCCTCATTACCGCAAGGCACTCAGTCATCCCTCTCCTGCACACGCAACTTACTTCTAACCCATAATTAGCATGGCTACACTCAATTGACCGACTACCCATAAAAGGCCTAAAATTCAGCAGTTTAAACTAAAGCAAACTGATTCTATAAGTGCATCCAAGCCCCAAAATAAAATAAACACAAGAACGGGTGACGGAGAGATTTGCATTTGGTTTGCCATGTTGCTTCTCCTCAAAGGCTGAAAATTCTTCGCCGTGTGTATTTAAATATGCATCAGCTCAGAAGAAGTTACACAATGTTTCCATCAGCAGAAGATGTGGCACTTGGAGAAAGCACCTGGAAAATAAAAACTACAGACAAAATAGGGTGTATTTGCATATTTCACTTGAAATTAGGCTGTGTTGCAGCATATTGGGAACTCATATGCATTGGATGTCAGCCGAGTTCCTTTTCTTTCCCCCCAAGGTGACATTGGTGCTTGTCTTACCAAATATGATGCAACTGACAAGTGTTTTCATGTGAGGAAGATATATGCCTCCCATCACCTTGTCAAGCTGAGTGAAGGCAAACTCCAGCACAGCCTTTCACAAGTGATTAGGTGGTCGGAGTCATTAAAAGCCATAAAGTTAGACTGCAGCGGTGTGCCATGCATATATATGAACTCATCCAAAGCTGTCCTCCTTGAAGCAGGTGATAGCTCTCAACTTTGCCTCTGACCGAGTCATAAATTCTTGGCTGAGCTTTCTTTCTTTTAGCATACCTTTGAAATTATCCTGAACAGTAAACGCTGCCTTGGCCGTCTCATTGTCGCCTGCTTTCCCAGCCAAACCTCTAACAACTGGAGGTCCAAACATCTGATTTTGGTTCACTAACACAAAGTAAACAACCAGACTGCCATTATTTGTTCTTTCACGGCACTTTTTAAATCTTCGAGTACTTGAAAAGCTTGTCGCCCAGCCTGCACTAAAGGCAACAACAACAAAGAAAGGATGGTATTTAATTTTTTTCACGAAATGAGGAAATTAAGGCACAAAGAGTTGAAGTGACATGGCCAAGAGTCTTGACCAATTGTGGCTAATAAGGAGTTCAGAACAAAATCTAAATTCTTATAAGTCTCTACAAGAGCAATTTTCAATCAGTGTGTCACAGGAATTTTTAAAACATGCAATGCCTTACTATTTAGTTGGGGCAGCGACCTCTTTTCCTTAGATTGTCAAATTTAAAAAACGACAATAGCCAACACAACAATAGCCATCTGGTGTGAATGAATCAAACTTACACCTTTTTTTTTCCAGATCATCAAAAAATATACTTTGTGTGTGCCACAGATTTTTAGTAATTTCTTTACTAGTATGTGTGCTATGAGATTTAAAAAAAAAAAAAAAAGGTTGAAAATCACTGGTCTATAATCTTTCCATTTTTAGCCTTATCATTTCCCAGTAAATAAATCTGATTTTCTATAAATCTGATTTCCAAGTACCTTATTAGGCAATATGAATTTTTAAATGTACCATTTGATTCAGACTATGTCCTAAAGAATTAATTAAGTAGGGCAAAAATGTACAACAAGATGTTCGATACATTATTATTTATATAATTAACCATTGCAAATAACTTAAGTGTCCAAAAATAGAGATTCTTTAGATTATTTGATTAAATATTATAAATGCAAAATATAGTTCTGAATCATTTTTAATTCCAAGAGAAATAATCATTATGTAAAATTTATGAAAATAGCAAAATACAATACGTAAAGATCTCAACTCTGCTTAGTGTATAAATATGAAAAAGAAAAAGAAGTAGCAACAGAATGCTACTTTTTGCTACCTTTTAAGAGAATTTTTAAGGAATACAACATAATGGTAACAATATTTACCTCTATATTTTTAAAAAATCTGTATGGATTTTCCAATTTTACTATAATGAGCACCACTGACTTTTATAGTTAAAAAAGGAAAAGAAAACATTGACATTTCTGGGTGAATACATAAGAAAGAACCAACATTCCATAAGTATCTTGCAAGTCATCTGAACAGAGACTACTCAATATTAAGCAACATGAATAGTTTCTAATAGGCATCACAGCAATGTAGTCACTTGGTACCTGCCCTCCATGTATGAGCTGTCTCTCATTTTGGGTCTGACAGAGTGCCCGACACATTTTGAAGACATAGTACCTAAATGTATCAGAATGCCTTTCCTAAATTAATGCTATTTCCCTGTTAATGGCTAGAATTTTGTTCATCAGCATAGATTGGACACAATCATAACTGAAAAGAGTGGATACAACAGTTTTGGACTTTGAGCACTGCAGCAATAATTATAAGAACAACTTCCTTGGGCTAGTCAACTAGACACAAATCAATTCATTTCAGCCTTCATAAAGATCATTAAACAAAAAAGTTTTTAACCATCACACATTTAAAAAGATAAAAAGCCAAGATTGGGATGCATGTGCCTTTGCATAATTCCTTAATATTGCATTTTCCATTGTTCTGGACCAACAACAAAACACAAAGACCCATGCTTTTGACTATGTTCACATAATAAAAACAGAAATACCTATATATCTACCAAGTTAAACACATATGTATGAGAACATGATTCCTTTTTACCAAACATATGAATTTAATTTCTAAGCCCATTGTCACGATCATTATATGGAGTAATGTCAGTTGAAATAATTTCCTGCTCAGCACTCTGTAGTTGAAATGCTTTAAATACTCAAGCATATCAGATATGTGGCTGAGAAACCCTCAGAAGAGACTAGGTTGGAGGAGAAAGAGGATAAGGACAAAAGAACTCTGTGCCCTTTGTGTCGGGTCAACAGCTCTTCTCAGGGCTGTCTGAGGGAAGAACCTTTCAAAGCTACACTTACCCAAGACGAAGCAATTCTGATGATAGTCTGACCACACATATTCTGATCATATAATTTCTTTTATAAGTGACAAGGAACTAGAATCATTTAGAAATTTTAAAGCTGGTTATCATGTAATCTCAGCATTTAAGCAATCTCTTAAAAATTATTAAAATAAAATGTATTAACTTAAATACTTTCTCTTCTTAATAAAAGCTATATTCAAATCCAGTCCATCAAAAGGTCCTCTGAGTTTGCTTCCTCTTCTCCCTGTTCCTTCACTTTGAATCACAAGGCTAATCAATAGTTAATTAATAGAAGCTAAGCTTCATGTTAAAAAAAAAGGGGGGGGAAAGAAATGAAACTCAGATAATCATAAAGATAAGCAATCAATCCCTGAAAAATTCCATTTAATAATATAGTTGATAGTTCTGGTTAAGGATAATTAGAACAATGGTGTTTTTTTGTTTTTTGTTTTGTTTTTGTTTTTTTACTTATTTTAATTCTTATACATTTTTCTCATTTAAAAATAAATAAATACTGCCTTGACCAATATTGCTAAATGGTTAGAGTGAGAGCATTGGCCTATGCACCGTAGGATTGCAGGTTTGATTCCCAGTCAAGGGCATGTACTTGGGTTGCAGGTTGGATCCCCCACTGCTGAGGGCTGTGTGTCGAAGGCAACCAATCAATGTGCCTATCTCATATCAATGTTTCTCTCTTTCTCTTCTCCCCCCCCTCCTTCTACTTTCTCTAAAAATAAATTTTTTTTTTAATCAACAAATACTCAAGGCACAAAAAGTTGTAAAATAAATAAAAATATAATGAAGGAAATAAAATTTTCTCACATACTACCAAGGAAAAACTATCATTATGAGTCAGTTGTAATGATTTATGTATTTAAAGTGATATATATATATATATATATATATATATATATATCACTTTAAATACATAAATGCATTTCATCCTATGTATGTGCCATAATTTATTTTAATATTCTCAATTGTTGGGTATATAGAGGGTATCTAATGTTTCACTATTATTAGCTTGACATAAAAAATCTGGAAAGATAAATCTTTCTGCATATTTGTGATTATTTTTCTCTTTAGAGCAAATTCAAAACATGAAATTATTGATCAAATAGTATGAGCTTTTTAAGAGTTTTAAAATATATTGCTAAATAGACCTCTATAAATTTCATACTATTTTACATTCCCAAAAGCAATGTTTATGAAAATGTCTTTCAAAATAGCCCTGTCTTTGTCTTAAAACATTAGTTAAGATTAGTTGTGGAAAGGGATATAATAAAAGCTAAAAAGCATTTTATATGTCTAGAAATTATTATCCTTTCTCACACACTCAAAAATGTCACGTGTGTTTATTGAGGACCATATCCACCTCAAATGAGTGCATCATGCATGACAGAAAAATATCACTGGTCACATACACTCATGCATTGCCATCTGAATGAAGCAAAAGGAAATGCACTTTGGATTTACTGCATCACTGGCCATCAGAGTTTTAAAATCCTATGGTCAGAACTATTTTGAATGACTTAAGAGATCTAACAAGGTAGAGGCATTAACAACAAGTTGTGTGTTTATTGTATCATACACATTGAATATACTTAGCTAACATAGAAAAGGTAAAGTTTAAAAAGGAGAAAGGACAGGCTCATCAGTCAGAGTAATACCAGACACTAATGTCCCTCAGAGAAAGGCTTTCCTGTGTAAACATCATCAGAGAATTATCAGGTGTCAAGATGGTAGTATTTTATTTCATAGAAGAGGAAGTCTGGAGAGAATACAAAAGAAAAAGTTTTGAAAAGAATGGAAGGGCAGAAGGTAAGGACACATCAGTGCACCTTCCCACCTTTGCCACACCAAGAGTTAGGTGAGTTTTCCAAGGCTGACGTTGTTAATCCCAAATATCCCCCAATTTAGGACCCCCCAAGGAAGACAGTGTGGTATAACTGATCTGTGCAGTTACTCAAAGAAGCAACTGCTGTTTCCAAATTCTGGCTATTATAGATTGTGCTGCTATGAACATAGGGGTGCATATATCCTTTCTGATTGGTGTTTCTAGTTTCTTGGGATATATTCCTAGGAGTGGGATTACTGGATCAAATGGGAGTTCCATTTTCAGTTTTTTGAGGAAATTCCACACTGTTCTCCACAGTGGTTGCACCAGTCTGCATTCCCACCAGCAGTGCACGAGGGTTCCTTTTTCTCCGCAACCTCGCCAACACTTGTCGTTTGTTGATTTGTTGATGTTGGCCATTCTGACAGGTGTGAGATGGTACCGCATTGTTGTTTTGATTTGCATCTCTTGGATAATTAGTGACTTGCATATAAGTACAACCAATGGACATAAAACTCTGGGGAGGGAGGGGATGTGTGGGAGGGAGGGAGGGGGGAAAATCAATAAAATATGTAAAAATAAATAAATAAATGTTAAAAAAAATTAAAAAAAAGAAGCAACTGCTGTTGTCTTTATTCAGTCTCTCCAGAAGGTTAAACATGGGCCTTATAGATAGACAGCATTTACATTATTTCTCTCACTAGCTAGGTGGCAATGCTGCCTCTCGGTGACATCTCAGCCATTCTCTGTTACAAAGCTAAATGGATGCATCACAAATGTGCGACTGCAATGAACAGGACCTGGCAGCACCTCTGAAAATCAAATACCTTTCACAGAACTTCTGATACATCTTTGATTATCAAGAGCATAGATCTGGGTTGTCCTTGCTGAATCAAAGGCATTCAAATTATAAACAAAGCATTGATTCTAGGACCCCTCACCATCAACAAAAATGCTCCGAATTGAGTTACCCTGTTTACTGATCCACATGATGTGAAAATTACACAAGAACTTTTCTAAACCAGTTAGCTGAATATTTCTGAGAGACTACAAAGAATTACTACATATGTCTTAAATTTATAAAGACCATCGCAGTCTAAAACAGAAAACAATACAAGAGGCTGATTCTCGATTCAGGCGATGGGTAATGAGAAGCAAGTGCCCCCCTGCACCAGCATCTGTCTGTCTGTCTGAATCTCTCTGTGCCTCCCTCCTCCCAATCGGCCTGCTCCTCTAATTCAAGGCTAAAGTTCTCTTTCCAGATAGAAATTCATTCATGTTCTGGAGACATTAAACTGCCAGCAAAATCATACATGTGAGGAAGCCATTACTCAAACTTAACAACCCAAATCATACACAAGACTCAAGCAGGACTTAAAATGAAAGCAAATTTTGGAAGCAATCTATGGATATAAAGTTGGTCATTAATTGCAGCCTCTTAAAGAGAGGGCAATTTCCTAACATAAAATTCAGCTACACTCCCAAGTATATTATTTGTTTATTTGTTTATTTGTTTATTATTTTTTATTAGTGATTAAGGTATTACCAAATATATTTTTGAAGAGGGCTATCATTCAAATATGTTTTATAGAGAACAGCCAGTCTTTAGTCTAGCAATGATTTTTTTCAGTTTACAAATCCTATCACCCACCAAATGTATTGTCTATATTATGGGATGCTTATTGTGTCACTTTTAAAGTGGCCTCTGCATCATAATATTTCACAAAAGCAAATCTCCTTCCAGCTTTTCTTAGATTAAATGTTAAGGGAGTGATCTTAGAAAACTCTAGTTTGTTCTAAACAATAGTGACTCTGAATTAAAATCAAATATTTTAACCTATAAGAACAAACAACTTACACCATGTTGATTGTAAATCCTTGGCTCCATCATTCAAATGGTTTTGCTGCCCTGGGAATTTCAATCCATTTTAAGAGTGTGTTATATTGATTCTGATATATTTATATTTTACTTAATCATTGTCATTTTGGAAAATTTTCTCCATCTGCTGGCCCAGACTCATTTAGAGGAATCCTGCTACTTCCATTCTAAAAGTTATCTTTCACCAAATTAAGGGCAAATATATGCGGTTTTCTGAAGCTTGTATTCTAAATATTCCACATTTTCTAGTGAAAGATGTCTTTAAATAAATGAAGTACTTAGTACTTTTAAAAATGACTTATGCCCATTTCCACATATAAAAATTGTATCAATATACTATGTTATTAAACGAAACTAGAAAAAGAGGAAATCATGAAAACAGCAAGAGAGAAGTATCTCATTACATATAAGTAATCACAGTAAGAGTAATAGCCAATTTCTCATAAGAAACCATGGATCAGACAAAATCCGGCACATTCAGGGTGGTATGGATACAGACACTGGGGCAGTGGGGGCTTTCCCAGGGTGGGAATGTCTGGGGGGTGGGGGTAATCAATCAGGGGGGAAAGGAGACATATATAAAACTTCAGACAATAAATAAGTTTTTTAAAAAATTAGTGGAAAAAATATCCTCAGTTGAGGTTTAATAAAAAATAAATTAAAAATAGAGTTTTCCAAAAAAAGAAAAGAAAGAAGGAAGAAAGGGAGGGGGAGCGATAGAGGGAGAAAGGGAGGGAGGAATAAAGCATGTAAATCAGAAGGCAGTTGGTATGACCTAATAAAAGTGCTAAAAGAATTACTCAACCAAAATTCTTTACCCAGCAAAACTATCCTTCAAAAAAATGAGGGAGAAATAAAGACATTTCTAGATTAACAAAACCTAAAAGAATTCATCATTTGCAAGCATGTTCTATAGGAAATACTTAAGAGAGTCCTTCAGGCTGAAATGAAAAGCCAATAGAGAGTAACTCAAATCCACATTAAGAAAAAACAAACAAACAAAAAAAAACACTGGCAAAGGTAGTCACATAGTTAAAAATAAAAGGCAGTATAAATGTGTGGTTTGTTTGTAACTATGTTTTTTCTATATGATTTAAAAGAAAACTGCATAAAATAATAATTATAAATTTGTGTTATAGGATACACAGTGTATAAAGATATAATTTGTGTGACAATAACAGCCCAAGTGAGGGGGAGGGTTCAGAACTGAAATAAAGTTTTTATATATTTTTATAATTTGGTTGGTATTAAACCAAATTCTATTGTTATAAGCTAGGATGTTAAATGCAATTCCCAGAACAATAGCTAAGGAATTAACTCAAAAAATAGTAAAATAAATGACAACAAAATTTTAATGATACACCAGAATATATCTCTTTAACACAAAAGATAGTAATGGAGAAATAGAGGAACAAAGAAGTCATAATATATGTATAAAACATATAACAAAGTAGCAAATGTAGACCCTACCTCATTGATCTATACAAGGGAATATTATTTTGCTACAAAAATGTCTAAAGTACTGATACTGACTACATAAATGAATCTTGTAAACATTATGCTAAGTTTAAGAAACCAGACTCAAAAGGTTATTTTTTTTAAAATTTCATTTATATGAAATGGTAAAAATAATCAAATCCATAAGGACAAAAAGTTGAAGGGGTGTTATGGTCTGAATGTTTGTTCCACCCTCCACCCTCCAAATTCATATGTTGAAAGCCTAACCTCCAAGGTGATGGTATTAAAGTGGGACCTTGCCTTAGCCAGCTTGGCCTAGTGCAGTGGTCTGCAAACTCATTAGTCAACAGAACCAAATATCAACAGTACAACCATTGAAATTTATTTTGAGAGCCAAATTTTTTAAACTTAAACTTATTCTAATGCCACTTCTTCAAAATAGACTTGCCCAGGCTGTGGTGTTTTGTGGAAGATCCACACTCAAGGGGCCAAAGAGCTGCATGTGGCCCGAGAGCTGCGGTTTGCCGACTATGGGCCTAGTGGATAGAGCATCAGCCTGAGGACTGAAGGGTCTGAGGTTTGATTCCAGTAAGGGCACATGCCTGCATTGTGGACTTTATCCCCAGTAGAGGGCATGCAGAAGGCAGCCAATTAATGATTCTTTCTCATCATAGATGTTTCCTTCTCTCTCCCTCTTCCTTCCTCTCTGAAATCAATAAAAATACATTTTAAAAAATAAAGTGGTGACCTTTATAAAAACAAACAAGCAAATAGATAAATAAAGTGGAGTCTTTAATGAGGTGATTAAGTCATATGGTCAGGTCAGAGCCCTTCTGAATGGGATTAGGGCTCTAAATAAAAGACACTCCACCGAGCTCCGTAACTCCACTTCCCAGGGAAGATACAAGAAGTTTGAGAAGTCTGTGAACAAGAGGCCCTCATACAACCATGCTGGCAACCTTATCTAGGGCTTCCAGCATCCAAAACTATGAGAAATAAATGTTTGCTGTTTACAAGCCACCCAAGTCCATGATATTCTGCTATTTAATACTTAATACTCCTATCCAAGGGGGAAGACTGATGCCATGAAAGAGATCTGGGATCAGAAAATATAAAGGGAGTCCCAAAAACATATATATTACACACTTTGAATAATTATTATATAAAGGCAATTTTTATTAAGTTATATTTCATTTTCAAAATTGAGTTATCGGCTTGTTACACATTTTTTGGAATACCCTGTATATTTCAAAGGGACAGAACTTCAAGGTAAGGACAAACTTTATAACCAAGAGTAGCAGATAGCACCAAGTGACCCAGCAACAGGCTCATGAGGTAAGGGCCAATGCCAAAGACAAGTGGGATACTATCTCTCAACAATGGGAAAAAGTAACTTAGAGGACCACCCAAGGATCCCTGCAATATATTCAAGCCTTTTCTCTCTAGATAAACCTAGAGGCCATATCCAGGAAAAGGCAGATAGGTTGAAGATTTGCCCAAGACTTTTAAAACAAAAGAGCCTCTTTCTCACTAGAAGAGAATAAATTATATTTAATTGGCCAATATAAATAAGATAAGAATAGACCCTACATTGAGCCCAGCTAACTGGGCTCAGGAGCAATATGAGAGTAGTTAGAGCCACGAAGAAGCTCCATTTTCTTTGTAAATTTGAAAAATGACACTAAATTATCAACTCTTCCACATAATATTATTAAATTTAGAATCATAGTTACATATAATGTGTTAGACACATGTCAGAAATAATTTATGAATTGTCATGCTTAATATTTCTTCTAAAGAATGCTGTTTATCTCTGCCTTTTTATTTCTTGATAGCAAACAAAGATTTTATGGGAATGAGGAACCCCTCAAACACAGATAATTTAATTTCTTTCTTATTGAAGCTTATGAATATTTTTGAAAGATTAGATAAATTATACTTCCTGGAATCTATTTATTCTTATGCTTATTTAGCTTCCTCAAAGAATTTTAATAGAAATTTCTCTGCAGAAAAGTCTTAGTTTTTGTTTTAATTGCAGTTATAATGTGAAATGTTTTCATATGTATATGCTAATTAAATTTCTTGAAAGATTTTAATATGGGGATGGTCCTTTTAAATGTTCTTGAATTCATTATATAGAATAAAACCATCTGTAACCTTTTCAAAGAAAAAACAGTAACATAGTCATCTGATAATAAAAGCAATGAAACTGGACATGGAAATATTGATGGTCAGCATTCCCTAAGAGAATCCTAATCCAGGAAGATTCATTCATAAACCCAGTTTGTTTCTCTCTACTCTCACAAATCAAATTTGTCAAGTAAATACAATCAGATTGAAGTAGCATCAATAAAAAAAAATTGGAAACTGGACCAGATTCCCAAAAGCTTTCAACATTATTCATCAAATAGAAATGAAAAACACTAGATATGATCAATCTAGGATAAGAAAGAAAGAACTAAGAAGTTATAATCAGTTACTTGAGCCATCTGACCAAGTTCTCCCTCCTGATCAGAGTTTGGCATCTTATTACCATTAAACTTTGAATTATCTTTTTTTTTTAATTAATTTCAGAGAGGAAGGGAAAAGGAAAGATAGACACATCAATAATAAGTGAGAATCATAGATTGGCTGCCTCCTTCATGCCCCCTACTGGGGATTGAGCCCACAGCCAGGTATGTGCCCTGACAAGGGAATCCAACTGTTACCTCCTGGTTCATAAGTCGACACTCAAACACTGAGCCATACTGTTCAGGCTTGAGTTATCATTTTAAATGATGTGAAATATAGTATTTCTATCATAAACAAGATAAAATAAATAATAGCTAGAAATACAGACACCACTCTTATTACATGCTGTTACATAATGGGATTAAGACATGATCAGGCATACATAAACTTTGTAACCAATCCCATTTTTAGATCTGCCAGGTGAAGAAGAGTTTCCTTCCTCACCCCAAAAAGTGCTACTTTCTGAAAATTTCTGCAATAATATTATAATCCAGCAGCAATAACAATAAATTTTCACACAGGTCACAGGTTTTCTGGTTTTCATAACTCTTTTGTCTACCAAACTTTAGCAGTTTGCAGCAATGATATAAGTTTTTTCCTTCAATATCTCTAGAGTCTTGATACTCAAAAGTTTGGTTCCTGCACCAGCAGTAATATGATCACCTGGAAGCTTGTTAGAAATGTAGATTCTCAGACTTACCTCACTACTACCAAATAAGAATATGCATTTTAACATCCCTTAGTGATTCCCATGCATATTAAATTTTTTTATATAACAGAATCATCGAGAGTATTTATTAAATCACAATTCTTGGATCTGACCACTAGGTCTAAAGTGGTAGTTGTGGTTGGGGAGGGGAGGTGGGAATCCTGTATTTCTAACAAGTTCTCCATTATATTCATGCTAATGGTCTGGAAACCACACTTTAAGAACCACTGAATAGACTACAGGATACTATGTGTTGCCCCTAGTTTGTTAACAGATTTTTCATATTTCAGGCAAGGTAGTGAGTGGGTAAAATCTAAGTTTAGGCACGTTCTGTGGAATAGCTACTTAACATAATAAAAAAATATATTTGACCTTATGTCCACTGAAAAAATCTACACATGGGATGTGTATAGCAGCTTTTTTTTATAATTACCAAAACTTAGAAGTTACCAAAGTAGTTAGCTAATAGATAGCTAGATATCTAGGTTTTCAAACTACAAAATATATATTTGACCAATATATGTGCATATACCAGGGTGGGAGTAGGGCTGCGCAGCTCTTACAGGAATTCTCCCAATCATAGCAGCTGTGCTCCCTGTCCTATCTCCTGGCGATATAGATGACTAGGACCAAGATAGAGATAGCAAACTGTCTGGCCCAGTCAAATTAAAAATAATAATTCTCTCACCCAAGGTTAGAAAAACTCAATAAATATAAGGCCTCTATTTTCTTTCTTTCCCCAGGCTCAGTTATTTAGTTTTTCTATCAATCCTATGAACTGCCAGTATTCTTCTAACAATTTATTCTTTTACCAAGTTTGCAGAACTATCAGAAATGGTTTTATTCATGAGCTTTTAAAAAGAACCATTTCCTTTGTGAATCCTTTTTTTTGTTTTGTTCTATCAATGTCTGAATAAAGGATCCTCAAGTGAGTGCCAAAAGTATAAGTTATGAAAATAGGCACCTCTTGTGCAATGCCAATGGCCATCCTTCTTGTTCCCTATTGTGTATTGTCTGTTGAATGAAGATTGCACGCCCTCTGGGAAGAGCCCAGATAAAGACTCTGTTGGTGTTGGTACAATGCCTAGAACTGACAGTCACTGTGGAACCTAGCTTTCAAACACCTTTCCTTTTGTGGTAGAAAATGGTCATAAACATACTGATTTCCAGCTGTGAGGAAATCAACAGTAAAGGGGAGGGGTAGGATCTGCCAGGAGCAGGAAAATAATGCCTTACTCTAGCTGCACAAATGAGGTCCTCTCCACTTTGTGGAATATGCCAATACCCCATGTTTGACATAAGTTTTGGTGCTTAAAAATTACTTTTCACCCTGAGCAGGAACTCAGTGAATGAAATGACATCAATAATTGAACTAAAAAAGTGGCAACTATATGAGGTGATAGATTTATTAGCTAGGTTGCAGCAATCATTTTACAATATATATGTTCATCAAAACATCGAGTTGTATACCTTAAATAAGTACAATTTTTCTCAAATGTACCTGAATAAAGTAAAAAAAGAAAAATAATAATTGAACTATTTCATGGGTGATCACTAACTAGATTGTACATATGCAGATTCTTGAAGGCAAGAATGGGCTTATTCACCATTACTATCACCATCACCACCATGATAGTTTTCAGTGTTTAATCTCTTCCATTGTCACAACTTAGTGTTACCTGGATGAACAAGATGTTGAGAAACACTTACTATATTTTAATTAGTACCACACTGAGGTCTACCATTAACCTCAAATGGAATCCTGTAACTGGCTATTTCTTCTTCTGAGGCTTAAGAACAGTCTATACCAGGGCTGAAACCAACAAATAAATTTTTAGAACAATGCATGTGCATGAAAACCTCATGGGAAACCAAGGAAGAGGAGGCAGGAAGCAGAGCTATTTGCCTCAAATCCCAAGGTAGTTGTTTCTTCCATTCCTTCCCTCATTCACTCAGAGTTTTATAAATGAGTAAGATATGAAGATGAATTATAGCATGGAGTGTGTTAAGCCCTACATCTCTGAATTTCTTCAGAACAGAAATACTGAAAGAAGTCGTAGGCATGATAGTCATAGGGCCCCACAACATCTCTCTTGTTCCTCTCACCTGGGAGGAACTGGAAAAGTCCTGTCCTCTTGATGTTCCCTCCAACACAGCTCCCTTCCCTGAATATCCAAACTTCATCTGGAGATGAGCTGTTATCTCCCTATGATACCCAATGAATTCAGAAGGAGAATATAAACAGAAGCCTCTTGGGGCTATGATTTGAAAAAGTTATTGCACTCTGCTTACCTGACCGGAAAGATTTCAGAATAAACACAAAGTAGATGAGAACTGTGAGAGAAAAGTAACCTAGATGTTGATGAGGCCCACTGGCCCCTGGAGAACTAGGTATGACTGAATAAACATCTCCATTTTCATGTCCCATGCAAGCCCAAACCCTTCTGCTCTAAGATGACTATAAATTCCAGCAAGGGGAAGGGTATGGTGTAGGGGACTAATGTGTCATGCATCAACTCTGAGTTTAGTTTGATGATCAGTTCAGTAGAGACATAGCACGTATGAGATGGCAAAGTGACCAGGTAGAGAGGTCCTTGGAAATATTTAAAAATTCACCTACCAGGTATATTCTATAGCTGCCTTGAACTTTCTCTGACCCCTCAGCCTCAGGCTATTCTGCTCAGGCCACCTCTCTTCCTTCTCTTCATTTCCTCTTACTCAAGAGCAAAAACATTATTTTTATTGTCTCATCAAAGCAGTTTGGCAATCTCCTTCGGTGCTTTAGTTCCTATCTTCACATGTCCTCATGATCTCCACCACTATCCAAGCATAGAACTTTAAGACACTGCTTCTTAACTGTGGTCCCCAGAACCACAATTAGCATCATCTGAGAACTTGTTGGGAATGAAAACTCTCAGGTCCCACTCCAGACTGACTGCATCAGAAATTCTGGATATGGGCCCAAAAACCTGTTTAACATATATCTGTGAGGTAATTCTGATGCATACTAAAGTTTGAGAACCATCACTTAGGGGATAACACAGGATTGGTCGAGAAAGAGCTGCCAACAAAAGAGATGGGAAAAGGTTACAAAAAAAAGTCATAGGGATGTAAAGTATAACAGGGAATTATAGTCAAGTAACTATATATGGTGCCAGGTACGTACTAGACTGACTGGGGGATCACCTTATAAATTGTATAAATGTGTAACCACCATGCTATACACCTGACACTAATACAATATTGAATGCCAACTAAAATTGAAAAAAATTAAAACTGACTAAAAAAAAAAAAAAAAGTGGAAAAAGAAAGTTTGCATAGTAAAATGTTGCTTTTATTTTTTAATTTTTTATTTTTTTTATTTTTTTTTACTTTTTCTTTTTTTTTTTTTTCTTAATCTTTTTTTGTTTTGTTTTGTTTTTGTTTTTGTTTTTTTACAAATGTTCCCCCCCACCATTGCTCTCCTCCCCCAGGTTCCCACCCCGCCCTCTGCCCTTTCCCCTCTCCCAATTGTCCTCATCCATAGGTGCACAGTTTATGTTCAGTCTCTTCCCACGCCCCCCTTCCCTTTTCCCCAAGAATCGTCAGTTCACTCCCCTTCCATACCTCTGATTCTATTATGTTCAACAGTTAATATTGTTCATCAGATTTTTTTAATTTCCTTGGTTTTTAGATTCACTTGTTGATAGTTACGTATTTGTTGTTCATAATTTTTATCTTTGTTTACTTTCTCTTCTGAAAGAACCCCCTTCAGCAATTCATATAATTCTGATTTAGTGGTGATGAACTCCTTTAGCTTTTTTTTATTAGTGAAGCTCTTTATCTGGCCTTCGATTCTGAGTGATAGCTTTGCTGGGTAGATTATTTTTGGCTGTAGGTTCTTGCTATTCATCACCTTGAATATTTCTTGCCATTCCCTTCTGGCTTGCATGGTTTCTGTTGAGAAGTCAGCTGACAATCGTATAGGTGCTCCTTTATAGGTTACTACCTTCTTTGCTCTTGCTTCTTTTAATATTCTCTCTTTGTCTTTTGCTCTTGGAATTTTAATAATGATGTGTCTCGGTGTGGTCCTCTTTGGATTCCTTTTGTTTGGAGTTCTGTGTGCTTCCTGGGCTTGTAAGTCTAACTCTTTCACCAGATGGGGAAGTTTTCTGTCACTATTTCTTTCAGTATGTTTTCGATATCTTGCTCTCTCTCATCTTCTGGGACCCCCATAATTCTGATGTTGGTTCGCTTGAAGTTGTCCCAGAGGTTTCTTACATTATCTTCAATTTTCTGGATTCTCTTGCCTTCTAGCTTCTGTGGAGGAGTGTCTTCTGGCTCTTTATGTTCCAAATCTTTGACTTGATTCTTGCGATCTTCCCTTCTGTTTTTAGGACTCTGTAAAATATTTTTTATTTCAGACAATGTATTCTTTATTTCTTGTTGATCCCTTATCATTTCTTGTTGACTCCTTATTAATTCTAGTTGATCTCTTTTCATATCCTCATAGGCCTTATCCATCTTTTCTTGGAAATTCTTGAAAAACCTTATAAGTGTATATTTGAACTCTATATCCAGACGCTTTTTGTCCTCCATTTCTTTTGTTTGTGATCTATTTTGTTGTCGCATTTCGCAGTTACAGATGGGGCGGGGTTTCAGGGTGGAGCCTGCAGCTTTGGCTTCTGTCAGCCCTGCCCTATGCGGGTCCTTCAGTGCTCGCTGCTGCCGGCGCCTCTGAGAGAAAGGTGCCCTCGATTTTCGCCTGCTGCCAAACAGTCTATGCTCTCCCCCAATGAGCCCGGTATTGGGGTTCAGTTCAGTTGGAAGTGGAGTTGGAGGTGGCGTTCAGAGCAGTCTGGAGCCCAGGTCTCCTTCCCGTCAGGGCAATCCCGCGGCACAGCCGACCGTCCCTTCTCTGCGCACAGAGTGCGCGCCTCCGGGACCTCCTTTTGCTGCTTCCCCGGGGTTCCGCCTTACAGCCCGGCTCCCTATGGCTGAGCCTGAGTCCCTGGGGTCTGGCCCAGAACCGGGGTTCAGAGCAGTCGGGGGCCCAGCACAGTCGGAGTTTTATCTCCTTTCTGCTAGGGAACGCCCGCCAGGCACTCGGCCTCCCTCCTCTCCGGCTCCGTCCTCTCCGCACACCGCGTCTCCGTACCTTGGGCTTTTCCAGCTCCTCCGCGCCTCCTTCTGGTTTTCTCCTTGCTTCTCGCTGTAGAATTTCCAGTCAGTCAACCTTCCTGTAGTTCTGGGCAATGTCCGTTTTATATTTTAGTTGTTTTTTATTGAAATTGTTGTGTGCGGCTGCGGCTAGGTGTTCACCTGGGCGCAGCCATCTTGGATCCTCTCAAAATGTTGCTTTTAATGATAGTGCCAACAAGTGGCTTGAAGGGAGGAAAGTTTAGCCAATAATACCATTCCCATAATCTCGTGTCACTTTACCAAGGTAGTTTCGAGACAAATGCCCCATCTCCATTCCCCCTAGATTGCCACCCTCCCCTGGCAAACACCTTTATTAAAAAAGTCTGAAGCTTCCTATGATTGTTCTAGTGTTACTTTATTACAAAGGTTGATGATATTAGATGCAAAGACATCATATTTATAATCAGAAAATAATTGTTATAAGTACAAAATAAGGATAGGGCAGTTGAGCACAAATAATGTAGAAACCAAACAGGATAGTTGAAAATGAGTGATTAGACTCTCTTCTCTGCTGTTGTTTTTTTCTAAAACTAAATTGGAGCACTGAGCAAATAATATATTCAAAAGATGCCGATTTTTGGCTTCAAATTCTAACAATAAATCATTAGAGGCACTGATATTGAATGCTTATGGAATGCCTCCATACATGATCAAGGTCAATCATTGCAAACAAACCTCTCAAATGGTATCATATAGCCAACAGCCTCAATAAGTAAAAAAAGGCAAGGAAGTGTGTGCAAGGGGGACATGGAGAAACTTAAAAGATCCTATGACCTAGGTTTCTCCTCTACCCCAACTAGAAACAGTAAAAACAAACCTCCTTCATAGTTTAGGCAATTTAGTGATCTGTCTCTTGGCCTGATGATAATTATTTTTGCCCCTACCACTGTCATAATTATAAAGGCAAAGGTTATCTGTAGGATTTTTCAGTGATGTCAAAAATATTCTCCCGATTTTCTAATGCATTTTATATTCCTTCCTTCATATTGATATTTGGATTAGTTACATATCGATGCATAAAATTTTACTGCAAAACTTAGTGGGTTCAGGAGCCTGGGAGTAACTAAGTTGTGCAATTGTAGTTGAACTTGTCTCAGAGGTTACAGTCTAGATGTGAGCCAAAGCCATGCAAGAAAGCTTTTCTGAGCCTGGAGGATTCAGTTCCGAGATGGCTTACTCACTTGGCTATTTACAGGAAGCCTCAGTTCCTCATCATGTGGGCACCTCCATATGGCTGCTCACCAGACTGGGCTTATTTTGCATAATGAGCATTCATTAGCTCTGCAATTAGGAGATAATATAAAATACTTATACCACCCCCCCCCCCAAATATTTATTCTTCTCAAATATTAGACTAGCCGTGGCTGCACTTGATGAAATCTTGGCTCTAGCTGTGAACAGAAAAGCTGCCAGTAGTCAGAGATGTATACCAATATTAGTCATTTAGCAGAGAAAGAAGCAAGTAACTAAACTCAAATAAACTTTAGCAACCACAAAAGGAATCAAGTCAAACATACTCTGGTTTACAAATGACAACATATGATTTTTCCACCAAAATTATTCATAATATAAATATTTTTATGTAGCCTACACACCATTTATACACTATTTAGAGAGTAAAGATTTGGAGAGTAAAGCTTGATAGGAATTTCATATCTAATCACAGGGGCCTGATGCAGCGGGGATCTCCCTTTTCTATATCCCGCACAGAAGTAGATGTACGAACTGGTTCTAAGTGGAGGTGGCCAGGGATTGAGAAATAATAGAAATAAAGAGAGAAGACATAGAGATAGATTTTAAGCTGGGAGCTGGGTGGGCCACCATTCTGTCTGCTGGGAAGCAAAGAGCCACACGTGGCTTGAGAATTGCAGTTTGCCAACCAAGGGCATAGAGGAACTTTCTACATGACACTGTCTTTTGTTAACAATTGCCCCGATTCCTAGATATCTTTATAAATGAGATGGTAAGACAGTGGCAGGTGTAGACTACAGCAAATTGGGAGGCAGAGTATATATGTGCTATAGCTAGGACTTCCAGTACTATCCTAATATATATATATATAAAAAGCCAGGGGCCATCACGTCCAAAACAACCAGACAGACAACTGAACAGCAGACTGTCTGGGGTGACCAGGCTGGCAGAGGGGGTTAGTGAGGGATGACCAAATGACTGAACAGCAGGCTGTGTGGGGTGACCAGGCTAGCAGAGGAGGGCAGGTGGGGACAACCAGGCCAGCAGAGGGGACAGTTGGTTCTGACCAGGTTGGTGGGAAAGGGGTGGGGGCAGTTAGGGTGACCAGACCAGCAGAAGGGGGCAGTTGGGGGTGACCATGCTGGCAGGGGGCCCAATTAGGGGTGATCCAGCTGACAGGCAGATAGTCAGGGATGATTAGATTGGCGGGGGGAGGGGGGTAGTTTGGGGTTTGGGGCAATCAGGCAGGCAGGCAGGTGAGCAGTTAGGAACAAGCAGTCCCAGATTGTGAGAGGGATGTCCAACTGCCAGTTTACATCCCCCAATGGGGTCCTGAATTGGAGAGGGTGAAGGCTGGGCTGAGGGGAACCTCCCCCCATCCCCATGCACGAATTCCATGCACCATGTCTCTAGTATTGAATAAGAGGTAAAAGCAGACAACCCTGTCTTGTTCCTGAACTTAAGTGAAATGCTTTTAGTTTTGTCCATTGAGTATAATGTTAGCTGTATGTTTGTCATATATGACATTTATTATCTTGAGGTATGAACTCTCTATTATGTCTTTGCTGGGAGTTTTTAATCATAAATGGGTGCTGGATATTATTTTTAAAATCACTGAATCTATTGTGGTCATGTTATTTTCATCTTTCATTTCATTTATGTGATATATCACATTTATTGATTTCTGAATATTGTATCAACCTTGCATAACTGAAATAAATCCTAGTTGGTTATTGTGTATGATCTTATTAATGTATTCCTGGGTCCCATTTGCTAATATTTTGTTGAGAATTATAGTATCTGTATTCATCAGGGATATTTACCCCTAATTCTTTTCTTTGTAATTTCTTTATCTGGCTTTAGAATGAAGACAATGCTGGCCTCATAAAAGAGGCTGGAAGTCTTCCCTCCACTTAATTTTTTTTAATACTCTGAGGAGGAGAGATGTAAGCTCTTTTTCAAATGTTTGGTAAAATTCACCTGTGAAGCCATCTGGTCCAGGAATTTTGTTTGCTGGGAGTTTATTATTATTATTATTATTATTATTATTATTAGTGCTTCAATTTCATTAGTTGTTATCAGTCTATTCAGGTATTCTGATTCCTCCTGATTCAGTTTTGGCAGATTGTATATTTCTATGAATTTGTCCATTTCACCCAGGTTGTCTATTTTGTTGAACATATAGTTCAGATTCTTACAGTCCTTTGTATTTCTTTGATGTCAGCTGTTATTTTGCCTCTTCCATTTTGATTTTATTTATTTGTATCCTCTTTCTTTATTTCCTGATGAGTCTGGCTAAATTTTCATCAATTTTGTTTATCTTTTCAAAGTACCAGCTCTTTCTTGTTTCATTGATCCTTTGTCTTGTTTGTTTGTTGGGTTGGTTGGTTGGTTGGTTGGTTAGTTGGTTTGGTTTGGGTTGTTTGTTTGTTTGATTAGTCTTTATGTCATTCATTTCTCTTCTGATCTTTATTATTTCCTTCCTTCAATTTTTGGCTTTTCTTGTTCTTTTTCTAGTTCTTTTGAGTGGAGGGTTAAGTTGTTTGTATGAGGTTTTCTTTCTTCTTGAGGTAGGCCTGTAATGCTATGAACTTCCCTCTCAGGACTGCTTTTGCTGTGTCCCAAGATTTTGGGGTTGTTGTGCATTCATTTTCATTTGTTTCCAGGTAATTTTTTACTTTTACCTTGATCTCATTGGTAACACATTCATTGTTTAATAACACACTATTTAACCTCCATGGGGAAAAAAAACACAACTATTTTTTAGTCACATACACATATTTTCTCATCTGTAAATAGAGATAATGATGCTTTTCTCATGAGATTGATATGTGTATTCAATGTAGGAAATATATTTAAGTATCCAGAACATATTAAGAAGCAATAAAATAATATAAACGTTTCTTGAACATCAGTGCATAGATTTCAGAAGAAAAAGCTTGGGTCATTTCCCAAATTTCCTTTCATTTTTCCACTTATACATAGAATGCATGAACTTCTCAAGCAAGGAAAGGGAAGTCAGCATGTTCTGGCCATATTTTCAGTGACATACAGTTCTCAAGTACATTAAGCCATAATTCATTTTCTGGATTTCATTCCCACATGTATGTGATTATGAAGTAATTTCATCTATTATAAGCAACAGCTTTTCATTTCACATGAATGATGATCAACTACACTTTAAAACAGTTTCAATGTTTTTAAAAAGACACCAGAGGATAAACAGTTACATTTTTATTTTGAGAGACTAGAATCAAAGAATGTCCCAAGTTGTTTTTGATACAAGCATGTTCTTTCATCTAGGCAAAAGTCTGTGTGTGTGTTTAGTACATGTTTTTCTCTCCTAGACAAAAAAACTGTTGAGATGAATATTTTCTATGTTCCTATTTCATTTCTAACTGTGATGATTTTACCCTCATGTAATACTACTCAATTCTTAAATGTATTATTATTATTCCACATTTTAAATTAACCCAATAATACTTTAAATATAGGTATATGCTGCTCCTGAAATTATCATGACAGACAATAGCCATTGGTTCAAGATCTCTATGTGCCAGACATTATGCATGTGCCTTATGTTCATTCTTTCATTTATTTAAAAAAAGATTTGAGAATATCTTTCCACAGTCATTAAGATTCAAAGCAATCAAACTAAAAGTCACCTCCTCACCAAAGTTGACTTGCACTAATTTTTTTCTCACAGACAGATTATGTTCACAGGCCATAAATCACATTACTTAAACCTACAACTGTTGTTATCAGCACCTGAGTCCACACCAAGAAGGTAATTATTGATAAATATGGGCCTGCAGGCTCCCAGTCACCCTTGTCACTCCACTCTACATCTATTCATGACCCCCTCAGAGCAGGAGGCACAAGGCAGCTTTATAAGGAAGTGATGACAACAGTGTCCTATCTGCAGCCTTCCCTGCAGCAATGCATGAAAGTGAAAGGGCAGGGGCCTTTCACCTTTTGAGATTCGCTGGCTTCTCGCCTTTAGGCTATGAATATGCTCCTCTCTCTGTTTTCCTAAAAGAAACCCCTTTATTCCATTTCCTTGTCTTTCTTCACTGAACTTCATTCACTGTTTCTGCCTAAACATTTATAAGGGCACTCAGACAATGTATTGGCCTCCAAATATAAATGAGGTGTTTGCCATATGTTTAACACCGTCAATGAGAAAACTGAGGTTTGGAAAGTGTCATTACTAGAGTTCAAACTTCATATCTATCTGAGGCCAAGGCTTATGTATTGCTCCCCATACCATCACCATGGCACTTCTCAATGAAGTCCACACCAGCTTAATCTCTTTTAGCTCCCGACCAGAACACAAGCCAACCTTCCATTGCGAATTGACATTTGTAATTTTCACTGTAAAATTGGGTTATCAAATGCAATTATCTTTTGTATATGGTTCTTATGTGGCTAGAAGTGTCTTCATAAAAAGTTATAAGGCATCAGGCACCTTTTGGAATATTTCCTTGGGAGACAAGGCCATGGCTATTTAATTCTTAATCTTTATTCTCCTTGATGGTCGAGCTCTAAGAAGAAAACTTTAAACACGAATAGTTCCACAAACAAGTCAGGGAGACAGGAAGAAGAAGAGTAGAGGGGGAGCAGAGGAAGATAAGGAGAATTTTGAAGTTAGGAAGGGCCTCCATTTCCAAGCCTAGTAAATAAGCATTTTAAGGTGAATTAGTTTCACTTGGTTAATTCCAACCAGTGATAGATTCCACCTCACCCTAAAGATCCTGGTCCCTTATCTATGACTGGCTAGGCACTCTCTACCTTTGAGTCTAGCCTCTCAAAATAAAAATGTAACTGTTTATCCTCTGGTGTCTTTTTAAAAACATTGAAACTGTTTTCAATTGTAGTTGATCACCATGGTACATACTCCTCTCTGCCTGGACTGCTCTTTCCAAATACCCACATAACTCTTGTCTCTTCTCTCACGACCTTACTCAATTGTCATTCTCTTAGTGAGGCCTTCTTGGATTTCTATTAATAAAATTTCAATAACAGTCTACCCCCAACATCTTCCCTTTCTCTTTTGCTGTTTATTTTTCTCTAATACACTTACCAACATCTTACATACTATTTAATTTACTTTTTTTTTTTTTTTTTTTGTCACCTTCCTCCACTACAATGTAATCTCCCTGAGGACAGGAATTTTTGCTCACTGCTCTATCCCCAATGCTCAAACAGGACCTGGCATACAGTAAGTGATCTAAAATGTCTGTTGAATTAATGAATTAATGGATGCTTTGGCAGATAAGAGTCCCTGCACGTAAGTCCTCTCAGTGTAGAGCTATTTGGTAATTCAGTACATTCTGGACAAAGTTGGGTGTTTAGTTTTTTTATAGTGACTAATGTCCATCTCAGTTCAGTGAAGCAACCTTCCCTTGATCCTTGGCCCATGGATAATCAGAAAGATTTTTATGAAGGTGGTTCTTATAAGGTTCTCCCTCCTCCCAACTGGTGGGCGGAGTTATGACATTACTGGCATCTGTCACAGAGACATCTCCAAGACATTGAGCCATCAATCAGCACCTGCCAAAGTGTCCTGGAGCCCACCCCTTCCTGTTCTGCCCTGGGTCCAACCCTCTTCTGTTCCTCCCCTTAAAAAGACCTCCAGACCAGCCACAGGCTGCTGATCCTCCATGTCCAGGTCGCAGCCCAGCTGGGTCCATCCTTCTCCCAACTCCTTCAATTCTGATTTCTCTACCTCCATAATGAGTCTCGTTCATTACTGGGGAATAAACTTTACTTTAAAACTCCTTGGTGGTCAGTTTCCTGTGCCTCAAACCTTACAGTTCTTACCAGGACATCTCTGTAGTGGCACTGAAAGTAATGTCTAAGACAAGAGTAACATTCACAACTCTCATACGATGAACAGTAAAGATGAGCATAGCTGCTTAAGTTACCAGTTCTCATAATTAAGGATAAGGAGCTGGAATGACTATTCTCAATCTGCCATCTCATTAACAGATTATAAAATCTTAGTTCCACAGGCCATAAATTATAAGGTTGGCTTCTGAAAAAGGGCCCATGATATCATCATATTGTCATGATAATTAGCATACATCCTAATTCTTTAAAAAGCCAAATTACCATATACTTGGTGCTGTTTAGTGAACATTATACTCATTTTTTCCCTAAAATCTAAGGCCTCTAATAATGTTTGTTTTCTTTTTCTTTTCTTTTTTTATTTTGCTTTTTTGGATACTTAATAAACTTGGCTTGAAAGGCAATAGAAAATATTTTTAAAAGTCATACCCTGTTGGCCTTTCCCAAGAACAATTTATACTGGAGTCGACTGCAGGGGTTAAACAGAGCATGCTTACAGCTCAGATTTCACAAGAAGGGAAATGCATGGTGTGTCTCCAAGGAATGTCAAACCCAAGAAGCTGAAAGGGGACTTGAGAAAAATAAAGCATGTGCAAATTTTAGTTGTATTTTATTACAAAGCAAACAGGAAGTCCAACATTAAATGTAAGAGTGTTGCATGAGGCTCGTCAAAAAAGAAAAGCTTTCATTTAATGAAACCATAATAAAGTTATAGAATTCTCAGTAGATGATTGATTGATAATTATTGTGAAAGCCTATTTTTAAAATGTAATAGAATTATCTAAAAACAATAGGCTGAACCCTGGGGGCAAATCTGTGATGTGAGCAGACCAGGTCTCTGGAAAACTTCCCAGGTGCATCTCCACAAATCAACCTCTCACCTGGTGAATTAAAGCAGTTTTGCAGTTGTTCTCAAAAGCCAACCCCAAAACTGTGAGGTGCTAATTTAACTTTCTGCCACACATCTAAAAGCAAACAGAAGTTCCTTATATGGTGACTTGGAAGAGACAGAATAATGTGTATTGTTGACGAGGTCTTTAATCTAGTTTAGAACCTTATAAATTCAAAATGGGACCACTAAATAGATTACTAGTCAACACATATTTCCGTATGTGTGGTTCTAAGACTACTCAGCCAGAATCACCAAGGTGAGGGGAATTTATGGGGTTCTTGTTAAAAATGAAAATCCCAGGCTTTCACCTAGATGTACTGAATGTAGAATCTCTGAGGGTGGGACCCTGAAATCACCCTGGTGCTTGCTAAAGTGCAGGGCTAATGCTAGAACTACATATGGAAACCCTCTGGAGTTCTGACAGTAAACCCTGATCTCACACTCAGAAATTCTGTTGAATTGTTTGCGGTGCAGCCTGGACATTGGGATTTTAAAGATCATCCCTGATGATTTTAATGTGCTGGCAAAATTACGAATTACTGTAGCTGAGTCCCTTCCCAATAATAGCCTCCTCCTAATCATGTAGAAGTAAGATATGAAAATAAAATAGCTATGATCAAATGGGCAAATTTCTATAACTTAGTTCCAAATATTACTAAGAAATCTTCTTGTTTTCTTCAATGTTGACAAAGGAATTTGTTAAAACAGTGAATTTTATGGCCACCAACAAGCATTATACAATACGTTTTAAAACCTTTATTATTTTTATGTCAAGATTACCAGTGGTTAATAATAATTTCCAATATTAATTGACTTCTTACTATGTTACAGGCACTGCATGAAGCACTTTACATGCATTCTCTCATCTATTGCTATGTAGTAAGTACAATTATTTGTCTATTTTACAGAAGAGAAAATTGAGACTTAGGTTAAATGTCCAAGGTTACACAAGGTTTTAAGAACTTCAAAACCCATGTTCTTAATCCTTTTTTATAATATCATAGGTGATTCTGGCTGAGTAGTCTTAGGACCACACATACGGAAATATGTGTTGACTAGTAATCTATTTAGCGATCCCATTTTGAATTTATAAGGTTCTAAACTAGAGTAAAGACCTCATCAACAATACACATTATTCTGTCTCTTCCAAGTCACCATATAAGGAACTTCCGTTTGCTTAAATGAAAACCTAGTAGTCACCCTATTGAGGTAACACACATAGAAAGATATATTTCTGTCCCAAAAATGATTATTATACTATATCAGATTAAACAAGCTCTGATAAATGAATCCCTATTCCCTAAAGCCACGATGCTGTTGTAAGTACAGGAAACCTAAAATTGTCAGTGAATCTCACTTCCCTTGGGAGTCTGCCAAAGACCAATTTGTCATGGAAGCACAGTGTTCTATTTTTAAACTACAAATCATCTCTCAGACAAATCTCATAATTTGAACGGATGAAAACTTTGTTTAGACATGAAAGAGGAAAAATAGAAAATCTATAGGAAAAATAAGGCCAAAAGGCCATGAATTAGAGGTCATTTGACTACTCAATGGAAGTTCCAGGTTCTTGAGTGCTCACATGTCTATGTGTTCAATGATCTTCATATCTCAGTTGCTCACATTGCTGAAATTAACCCTTATCCTCTTAAATGCTTAAGGGATAGATTGCTTTTTAAAAATATATTTTTTTATTGATTTCAGAGAGAAAGAGAGAGGGAGAGAAATAAGAAATATCAATGATGAGAGAGAATTATTGATCTGCTGCCTCCTGCATGCCCCACACAGGATAGTGAGCCTGCAACCCAGGCATATGCCCTGTCAGGAAATCAAACCGTGATCTCCTGGTTTATAGATCAATACTCAACCACTGAGCCACCAAGACCAGGCAATAGATTCATTTTTAATGTTAAATTTCACAAATTAATTTTCCTGTAGAATGTATTATCAGATCATTTTTTAAAATTTTTAAATGTCATGAAAAAACTAGGCTTGCTATATATATATTTAAATTTCTTTAAATGCTGGTAGCCAGTGAACCAATAACCCTCTTCAATCATCTTGGGGGAAGGAGAAATGCCTCATGGCTCTTTTACCAAATGAAAGTACTGCAGGTAAGAAGGAGATGAGTAGGAGAAATTATTTGCTGATTTCTAGATTCATTTCCTGACATCTTTTCATTAGCCCAAGAAGGAAAGCCAGTAATCCTAATTTTTTGTTCTCTTTCCACTTCTAACTCACCAGGGCTTAAGCAAGTTTACTGCTTCTCTGGGCTAGTTCCTTTCTCTCAAAAATAGAGATAATGATACAGTGATTTAGCTACTTAATCCCAAAGATGGTACTAGAATTAATGAGAGTGTTTTGGAAAGAAAAAAAAAGTATTTGATCAAAGGTGTGGGGTAAGTACAATATTATACTATAAACAGTAATAATGGGCCTATGTTCCTGATGCCTGGGGAGCGAACCATCCCCTGCTTGGCCTGCATTAATACTTGGACCCCAGGGTGTTAATTAGTGAAAAAATGTATGAACTGAATGGCACCCTAAGGGCCTAAAGGAGTTATTCCTTTGCCAAAAGGTGACTAATTTACCCTCCACCCCCCACCCTTCCCACACTAGGCTTCTGTCTATTGTTAATAATGTAGAATAACTGCACCCTTTTTGCAGGTCAATTGATAGATATGCTTCCTCAAATATACTTAATAGAATATAAAGGGTCTGAAAATACTATTGAAATAATTACCTTCTATTTGAATACTTGGTCTTAACTCATTGGTGGAAGCAGCTTCAAACTAATAATGATTAACTGTGACAGTTTATAATTGGTGCTATTTTCTATCTCATAGTCAAGATTATTTTCTTCATAATGTATAAAATGTCTGTTCCCTAGACTTTTCAATATCTTCCTCTTCCTCCCCAAACCCTTTCCAATACCTTTTGCATTTTGGTTGATATAGCATGCTTCCTGCTCCCTTCACTGAGCCAAACATTCTCACAGATTAGCACAGAAGCCATCAATATCCTGTCTAAGTCAAATAGATTCTGGCCTCAACTTACCCATCATTTTAACCAGAACAAGTTCAGAATCAAATCGGCATTTACTGCATGATGATGATCATCATAAAAATCATTATAATTTTAATGCAACATCACTCAAATTGGAACAATCATCCACTTACAGCTCTTCTGCTCCCTCTCTTTCATCATAAATGCCAATATCAATGTTACACATATGGTAGAGAATACCAAGGAACTTGAGCACAGTTAGTAAATCATTTGACCTTTACCCAACACTTATGTCTCAGAAATAATTATCATTTATTTTAACATGTCACAACTGATATATGGGATAAAGGGCAAAATCAACATATACATCATGATGAAAAACCTAATAATGAATGGAAGTGTAGTGCTTACAGTGCACCTTATGATAACTTATGAAGCCCAGACAGCTGGCATACCCTTAGTAATCATCTCATCCAAATTTGTACCTTACAGATAGAGTAACCATAACTCAGAAAGGTGAAGGGGCTTCTGCAAAGATCTATCTACCAGTGCTCTCTCCCCTAGTAAAGGTGAAGTAAGGGTGAAAAAAATATGATTTTAAGACAACTCCAGTCAATTAGGAATATTTCTAGAGATTTAATAGAAAAATCACCTTAGGGTAACACCAATTTTATTCAAATCAAGTTGAAACAGTACTCCAAACTATAATATCAGCCCTACTCCAACATTCAGTTATGTTATTTTTCTTTAACACAAACCTATCTCATACAGAGATAATTAACCATTTGGATAATTAATATAAAAAAGAGAAAGGCTAGAGAGAATGAATTTAAGATGTGTATCCATGTATATGTTTATGTTAGCTTGACTTCCTCTATGACAACCGTACAATCTTAGAAAAAGAAAAATTCTCATAGATCAATTTGATAACAAAAAATTCCCAGAGTCTCCCTAAAGTATTAATCTTGAGTTCCTGAGAAGCAGAGCTTGTCACAGAGGCTTGTAAGGGATCTTAATGACCTGGCAAGAAAGGAGCTGTTATAGGATGATAACTAGACAGAGAAATGCCTCCAGGTCATTGATAGCCGAAGTGCAATGGAGACTGGTTTCCTCTACCTTATACATAGCAAGGTTAAGCTGAGATTCATCCAACACTTGATCTCTATTTTCTCCTTGTGCACCTCTCCTTACCTTAAGTAAATGCAAAAGGAAATAAATGTGAACAATTCTTTAAAGAAACACTCTTTAGGAAAGTTTCCAAAAATAATTTTACCTTTGCAAAAAGCAATGAATCAGATGCTTTTTTGACTGAAGCATAAGGCTCCAGAGAATACGTATGAGGGTTGACAAATAATCCTTTTAATTTGCATGACTGAACAATTAAATAAACTTTTTATTTCTTTTTTTTCTTCATTTCTTCTATTTTAACTATCCTTAACCTCCAAAGACTGTCTTTTTGTGTTAATAGCCTTTTAGTGAATATTTTTGGAGGGAATAATTTTTCAGGAAATCTGAAATAAGCATTGAGGTATTGCCATCAACTGTGACTAACTGCAACTTTAATGAAGAATTTAAACCTAGAAGTGAACACATAAGCCTAGTGACTTATATTTAAGGGAATTTAAAATAAACTTTTTTAGAGTGTTTTCCATTCATTTTATGTGCAAAATTTTGAGGGTGTTTCTATGCCATCTGACATTATGTCTGCATTACTTTTCTATGAAATCAAATGTGTTACCAGTTTTATCCGTAATGTATTACAGGCAAATTAAGATGGTAAAGCATAACTTTAGGGAAAAAAATATATATATATGAATTCAAGATGAAGCACTAAACTGGGCTACACTCTTTAACGCAATAGCTTAAAATATGGTCCCTAGCCCAGATACTAAAACAGTGTTTAAATTTTACCCCATGGAATTATTGATGATGTAATGATAATAATTGTTATTATTATATTATTGATATTGGTAGTAGTTGATTATTTGATGCAGCCTTCACAAATATTATTAACTAGAGGTTCAGGGAACAAAATTCACGCACTGGTAGGGTCCTTAGTGGCTGGCAACGGGTACGCCCTCCCTTCCCCCATCCAGCCCCACCTCCTGGTCAAATTCCCAGAAGAACTCTTGGTTGAGGGGACAAGTTGCATATATACTTTTATTATATAGGATTGATTTATAAAACATTTCTAATTGAAGATCCAAGAGCTTTTACTGATGCTTTTCCATAGAAATTCTCTCCGAGAAGAATAATTATTTTGTCAACTCTGTACTTTTAAGAATGAGGTTTATTTTATGATCAAAAGCAAAACTGGTTGCATTTCTATACACTAATAATTATCTGAAAAAGACTTAAGGAAAACAATTCCATTTATAATAGTATAAAAAATACTTAGTAGTAAATTTAACCAAGAAGTGCACTGAAAACTATATTGATTAAAGAAATTGAAGAAGACACAACTAAGTGGAAAGATATCCTGTTTTTGTAGATCATAAGAGTTAATATTGCTATAATGTCCCATCTATACTTCAAATAAGTAATAGAAAGGAGGAAGTAAAACTCTCAATATTTGCAGATGACATAATATTATACAGAGAAAACATTAGATACTCCATCAAAAAACTACTAAATTTAATTAATGAATTTGGAAACATAGCAGGATACATAGCAGGAAATTCTAAAATTCACATGGAACCATAGAGCATCCTTAATATCTAAAGTAATCTTGACAAATAACAGAGCTAGAGGAATCATGTGTCCTGATTTCAAACTGTATCATAAAGCTATAGTAATTGAAAGAGCATGGTACTGGAATAGAAACAAACACATAGAACAGAAATAAACTTACAAGACTAATTGATATTTGACAAGAAATCTAAGAATACTCAGTTAAGAAAGAAAATTATCTTCAGTAAATGGTGCTGGGAAAACCAGATATCCCCATGTAAAAGAATGAAATTGGACCCTTATCTTAAACTAATCTCAAAATTAAAAAGACAAACTGTAGAATGAGAAAGAAACATTGGGGAAAATTAATTTGACACTGGTCTTGGAAATGATTTTTTAGATATGAAACCAAAAGCACAAGTAACAAAAGCAAAAATCAGTAAGTTGGATGACATAAAAATAAAAAGCTTATATAAAGCAAAAGAAAACAGTTAAAAAAAGGTAACCTACATAACAGGAGAAGATATTTGCAAATTATACATCTCATAAAGAATAAACATACATAATATATAAGGAACTCAAACAACTAAATAACAAACAAAAAAAGATTTCAAAATGCAAAGAACAGACTTTTTTTCAAAGAAGACACACAAATAGCCAAGAAAATATCATATGTTCATCACTAATCATCAGAAAAATACAAATCAAAACCACATGCGATATCACCCTCACCTGTTAAAACGCCCATTATCAGAGACAAAGAGAGACACTGACAAGGATGTGGAGAAAAGGGGATTCAGAAGACTGTTGGTAGGAATGTAAATTGTGATAGCTACTATGGAAAATAATATGGAGGTTCCTCAAAAAATTAAAAAATGGAACTGCCATATGATCCAGCAATCCTACTTCCGAGTAGATAGCAAAAGGAAATAAAATCGGGATCTCAAAGAGACATCTGTTCATTGTAGCATTATTCACAATAGCCAAACTATGAAAAAAAAACCTAAATTTCCACCAACATATAAATGAATAAAGGAGACATGAGATATACATATGTGGTATGATGGAATATTATTTAGCCATTAGATAGAAGGAAATTTGCAAACCTTGCCATTTGTAACAACCTAGTTGAACCATGAGGGCACTGTGCATGAAATAAATCATACAGAGAAAGACAAACATGGCATGATCTCACGTATTTGTGGAATCTAAACTTATAGAAATAGTAGAATAGTGGCTGTCAGGGGCTGAGGGGTAGGAGATAGGGGAGATATTGGGCAAAGGAACAACTTTCTATTACAAGAAGCATATGTCCTAGATATCTCACATACAGCATGACTAGTTAACAATGCTGTATTGTGAACATGAAAATTGTAAGAGAGTACAGCTTTACTGTTCTCATCATAACAACATGGTAATTATGTGAAGTGAACTTTAATTGGGTTATTGTTAACTTTCCTTACATATAGTAAACATTTCACAATATTTTTGTGTTTTGAATCTTTATATTGTACATCTTAAACTTACACAATATTATATGTCAGTATGGCTCAATAAACCTGGAAAAAATAAATTTTAAACATTCACAAGCTTTTCTTAATCAAAATCACAAGATGACTGCAGGACCAATTCATATGGAACTCTAAAAATAATAAAATAATAATAGTCATATGGCTCTTATCCAGTTTTCATATTAGACATGAAATAGTCATGCAATAAAAAAAAAGCTGAAATAAACTGGAAAACACCTCCAAAAGTCAAACTGTATATAAATAACTCCTTGTACTAATTTGTGAGCACTTCATTTGTAAAAATGCATTTTTAAAGTGAGCCACTTTTCCTTATTTAGGGCACAGTTTAATTTGGCTCAATAATCTATTTCTCTAAGATATAACATAAATAAAAATAAAAAACTAGAAAGAAGGAGTGGACTTAGGAAAAATTATTGAAAGCAAAAGATATATTAGCTGATATAGCTTAATAGGGAGTAGTAAATTTTTAAATGGATCTGTAAAAATCAGATCTTAGAACCCAAAATGCAGCATGGGGTAATCCAGCAAAAGGGCAGAGATCCTCCACAGTCTCAGAGAACATTCTCAGATTAGGCCACAATAATAGGATGCGAATATTAATGATCCTGTGTCATCAAGAGATGGTTCATTTATTATTATAAATTCTATTTTGTAAGGTGTAAAAGTACGTAGTATATTATTTTAAGCATATATACTTATCAAGAGGAATGAAAATGTTAATATTTTAGGACATTTTATGACTCCTTGAAAATACTAAACATTGTTGTAAAGTGGATCACTGTGTCCACACAACAAAAAATTAGATGATTGTACCACTTGGTTTGTATTAAATGAGGTATTGTCTAAAATCTAGCAATATGAGAATTGAGCAAGTATTTTGGGTGAAGACCGGGAAAGGAGCATTCCAGACAGGGGAAAGCAAATGCAATGACCCACGAGAGGAGCAAGCCCAGGTCAGCTGTCCAGCCATCTTAAGGTGACCAACGGCAGAGTGTTATGAGGAAGGCCATAGAATTAATCAGAGTTTACATCACATATGGATGTGGGTGTGGATTTTGTTCTAATTGCAAAAGGAAACTATTATGAAGTTCTAAGGCAAGCAATAATAGGCTCTGGTGTATATTTTTTTGTTTTTTAAAATTCTATGGCAGCTGTATGAAGACTGGATTGCAAAAGGGTAAGAATAGAATTGGGAAATGAATTATTGGGTTTTTCCAAGGACAAGATAATGATGTCCAATGAAGATAGAAAGCTATGTTTTAAATAACAAAGCATTCGTTTAGTATAAATATTAACACAATTGCACACTCTTCACATAGTATCACTGGTGATCAAAAGAATATCTTTCATTTCCCTTAAAACTTGTTTATTGCATTAAACATTTCTAAATGCTGAAGCTGCCATTCATGAAGACAGCCTACAGAGGTGCTTGATATACTTACTGTTCCATGCAGAAAGTGACCAAATTGGGTGCAGGGGGTATTTTCCAAAAGAGAATTGTCTACTTAATTTTTATCCTTCACTCCACTTACTCTTTCCAGAGTTTGATTTTAGAAATGTGTTTGATCTAAAACATAATACTGAGCCGATACAGTTTGGCTCAGTGGATAGAGCATCAGCCTGCGGACTGAAGGGTCCCAGGTTCGATTCTGTTCAAGGGCATGTACCTTGGTTGTGGGCACATCCCCAGTGGGGGGTGTGCAAGAGACAGCTGATTGATGACTCTCTCTCATAGATGTTTCTAACTCTCTATCTCTCTCCCTTCCTCTCTGTAAAAAATCAATAAAATATATTTAAAATATATATATATAAATAAAACATAATACTGACACCAACAGCTTTATTATTTAGCAATTCTTGGGCCACTGTGCTTTCAACCTGTGAACTATTTTCTAGCAGGGACCTGAGACCAGATTATTTAATAATGAAATATGAGCTTTGAAACCTCTTCAAATCCTTTACCTTCAGATGGGAGACCAACAATAATAAAAAAAAAATTCTAGCTAAATATTGCATGTCTTAAAGCATGGTCTCTTTCACTGTGCAGAGTTTTAATCCCCATTTGAGTTTCCTGCCTTAGGCAATACCACCTTTCTAGAAGGGTGATTGTCTTGAGAAAGAGAAAATACTCAATTTTTTTTTTCATGAAAGATAAAGGATCTTTCTACTCATTTCTCTCTTTGTAGATTCCCTCAGGAAGAAATCTAGTGAAAGTTGAGCTGGAAAGAATGTGATCAGTACGCCAAAAGAATATGACTAGCTTGCCAACTTGATTTAGATGGATATGTTATGTTCCAGCTGTCATAAGTAATGATTTTCACTTCAAGAGTCCTCTGAATGCCTCCAAGCTCTTCAAGAAGGCTATGGAAGATTTTACAACTATCAAGTGTTCATCCACAAATGGGCACTAAGGATGGCCAAATAAGTGATAAGAATATTTACCCAAGTGTAATATGGTGGAGGCACAGGAGAACTGGAGTGTTTTCCCATGCTGCTTCTAACATAGGAGGAAGATCTGGGGGAATCAATAATCTAATGACTGCATGCAGCTAGTACATGAATAGTTTATAGCTATTAATTTAAATTCAGAACTATGTTCATATCTATGAAAATATATGCAAACAAAAAGTGGGTGAAATCATTGCAAATCCCATCTAATAGATGATCCCTATCCATACCAGAGGATTTTTATAACAACGAAATATTGTTTTTCATTATTCAAATATTTCTGAAGTGCCTAACAAAAAACATAAGACCCCTGGCCACTAGTCCTAGTACTCATTCTCCTCATACAGACTTTTTTTCATTACAGTTGACTTTCAATTTTATTTTGAATTAGTTTCAGGTATACATCATAGTGGTTAGACAATCATATATTTTATAGTGTTTCCCCAACATATAGACTCTTAAAACAAAATTTTCACACTTCTCATAAATAGCTAATCATAACAGCTCTGGTCAACATCCATCTGGTTCAAATCCTAGCTCTATCTTTACCAGCTGTATATCTCTGAGCAAGTTTACTCATCTGTAAAAGGGAGTAATAATAGATCTGCCTTAAATGGTTGTTAAAAAGATTATATGAGTTTATATTAGTAATGCATATAAAGAGTCTCTGGCATGTAATAAGTCTAATAAATGTTAATTAATTTTATCTCTGCTTTCATCAGTCAACACCAAACGTGTATACCCTTATCCTTCCCCCAAATAAAAAATTGTGTTCTTTAATCCTTTGAGAAAGTAGTTGTCTGGGACCAAAGCCATTGGCATCACCTAAAGCAAGCATGTCAAATTCAAAGGTTAGCACAGTCCAAATACACAAGGCAAACAACTACTTTCCCACGGGCCACAAGTTTGACATGCTTGACCTAAAGTGTTTTTTTGGTTTTTTTTAATGCAGAATCTTACCACTATGCTTCTCACCTGAAATTAATACAAAATAATATTGAATGTAAACTGTAATTGAAAAAATAAAATTTTAGAAAAGCAATGCAGAATCTCAATCCTCACCCAAGATTTACTGAATAACAACCTGCATTTGAGCAAGGCCATTGGGATACATATTATAGTTTGAGAAGCACTGATCTCCCCCAGACTTTCATACAAAAATCTCACACATTTTTCTCATCTCACCAAACATAGTCTCATGTAAATAGTCAGAAGCCTCCACTACCTATTTAGAGGACACTCTTCAAATCCCGCCTTCCCCAATCTCTCCACCTCCTTACCCACCAGGTTCCCAGATCCCCAAGCTCTCTTCTCATGAGTTTGTGGGTTGAGTTTCATCTCAGGCTCTGTCAGTCCTTAAAACCCATATTTTAGTTCACTTTCACTACCACTTCCTAAAGCTAAGTCCTCATTTTCCACAACCTCACTGATGCTTAATTATCTGCTTTGATCCTTTCCACCTATGGCTCAGTAAATGCTCCAGAGCCAGATTTTCTAGAACTAAAAATCTATCTTGCCTTTGCCAATCCTGCCCCCAGGCTGCGTGCCCTGTTCCAGTCTGGCCTATCCTATTCCTCTGCTGCTAACCTTCCTAGGCTCATCATGTCACAGGAAGCTATACCTCCAAGCTAACTCATCTATTTTCATTAGGCTTGAATTAAGCCACTGCCAGAATACATACCAATATTTTAGACAAAATGAAATTTCCTCCTACATCTACTTTGTCAATGGCAAAATTTTGTCCTACTATCTACTAAGTATGGGTCCAATGAAATACATGGGTTGAGATAATGGCATAGAATGTTTTGATTCTGGTTGCCTTTGTTAGGAGGAATAAAGGCCAAGGGAGGGTTGGCTTAATCTCTCCACATCACTGTATATGAGCCATGGAGAAGCCATAAACCGCACACCACATTCATGCAGTACAGAGACAGTGAATCTACAAATACAAACAAGGAGCAGGGACAAGTCCCAAACTGTAGACCAAACCCTGCTTCCTTTGTCTTCTTATGTTCATTTGCCTCCCTCTTCAGTTAACTGGTGAGCCCCAGATCTCTATAATAAATTTCCTTGAGTTGCTCTCTGTTCTAAAGTGCCATAAATAATTCATGTTACTTGTGACATACCTAAGAAGGGATGTACATGTGAGTCTGGAGAGAGATAGAGATGGGACCACAGGGGCTCTTTCATTTTAAAAATAAGTGAGGACACAAAAGATGGCGGCATAGGTAAATGCCTCTACTCACTGCCTCCCTCAACCACATCAAAATTACAAGTAAAATACAGAACAACCATCATCCAGAACTGCCAGAAAGCTGGCTGAATGGAAATTCTGAAACTAGAGAAGTAAAGAAGAAAGCACCCTGAGACTAATAGACGCAGAAACGTGTGCCGCTTTTTAATTGGGAGGGAGATCGTCTCTGCAGAGGTCACCTGGAGGGGTCAGGGGTTCCGGCCCCTTATCAGACCCCCAGCCCAAAGTCCCAGAGCTGGGAAAAGAAATCCCTATGGGCAGTAAGAACTACGGATTTTCAAAACCAGTGCATATTGGGGCTCAGTAACACAGAGGCTGCTAGAGACCCAGCTGTTCCTCTTAAAAGGCTGGCATCACAAACTGCAATTACAAGGCCCTACTTTCCCTGAGCTCCAGCACCAGGTGAGGCTCTGGGGAACACTGACACATAGCAGGAGGAACTAGATTGTCTGGCATCAGGGCAGGAACTAGGAGCTGTCTTTCTCCCAGATGGGATCATTGTTGCTATGCTGAGACCTCCCTGGTCTCAGGGCTAACTGACATCCATTTCTGTTTGCTCCACAAACCTATAGATCATAAACATAGATCCATACCTGATTTCCATAAGCCTTTCTAAGAATACTGTGTCAAGAAGTACATAGTTTCATAAAAGCAGATGGTTTCACTATGTGAGTGGCCAGCACCTGAAAAAAAACAATATAGTTATAAAAATCCTAACATTGGGGCATCAACATTTCCCGTAACACAAGACAGTATTGTTTTACATGTAAATCACTTTGCTTCCATCTGCTTTTCATAAATGGCAATGTCTAAGAAATGGGAAGAAGGGTAAAGCAGTGAGATAGGAAATTGTATGGACAATCTATCTCACTTACTCTCCAGAGGAATGTGCTTTTATTCCATTTTCTTTCCCATAATAAAGGAAACACCTCTCAATCCCTATGGCTCTGAGAAGCAATAAATTACAGTGGACTCTTGAACAACACAGGTTTAGACTACACAGATTCACTTATAAAAGGATTATTTTCCATAAATACAGGTCAGCCCTTCCCTTTCTGTAGTTTCGCATCCATGAATTCAAGCAATTGCAATGGAAAGCAGTATTTTAGCATCCCCAACTACAGATTCCTAATTGCATATTCTCAATCTGGGATGGAAAAATTTTTTTAGATCTGAGATCCTCAGTTGCAAAAGGCCATCTGTAGAATCAAAATTATATGCAGATTTTGACCAAACTCCTGCTTTGTTCAAGGGTCAATTGTACAGAACTACCAAAAATTAGAAAATTTTGCTATCTTTATATTAATGTAAAAATAGTGAATACCATATAAAACAATAAATTTTAATACTTCATTTCTGAGTTATACAAAGTCAAGAAATTGTCACTTGATAAGAACTTAATGAAAGATTCTAGGTGTCTGGATAAACCTGGATGAAAGTTTTTCTATTTTACAAACTTGTTTTAATTTTTTTCCATATATAATTAGCATTATTTTCTTATTTAAGTCTGTGGAACCAATAAAAACATGTCTATTTTGATAAGAAAAGGCCTGAAAGTATCCTTTAGAAAGCCAGTGATAAAATACAGAATAACATAAGTTATGGCAGGTAAAATTTCTTATTAAACATTTAATATGAATAGTTATGCATCAAGAAATTACAGAGGGCTTCTACCATATTGAATTATTAGAATTTAATGTTCTTTTTGCTATTGAGCAAAGAGAAATGCAGTACTAAAAATGCCTCCAATGTAAAAATAGACTTCATTAAGAAGATAAACAAAAGTTTATATAATAAAGAATTACAAGGTCTTTAATGCTTAAACGTTCTTTGAAAACACTTCAAAGTTAACCTAATGATTCTTAAGAATGGCCAAATGTATGGTTGATGTTTTGAGCATCAAGCTTTAGAGTCCACACCATCAGCAAGAGAAATATTATAAATATCAGAGAACCTCATTCCCAGATCTAATGGACATTAATCTAACATGCTGCCAAGAAAAACATTTCTCATTCACTGCCCTGAATAAGTGTCTTTCCTACATGGGAGGAAGTCATTTGCCAGATGTTGCTGCTTATTTTTCAAGTCTCACTTTGACTTGTGCTTATTTTCTCTTGACCTCCCCAACTTCTCCTATACACACCCTGTCGATAGAGCGCAGGAGAGAATGCAAGGCTCGGTAGGCCTTGCTAAAGAAGTATCTTGCTCTTCTAGTCAATACATCAGTCTCAACATATGTTCTTGTTTACGAATCCAGACTAATTGCTGATGGAAGTTGAATGATTAGGCCTCCCCTATTCAGTGCTGTCTGGACATCTATCAGCAAAACAGATCATTTTTTATTGCAACTTTCTCATCTTTGATAACAAAAAAAACCCTATCAATGATAAATCAAGATAAATAAAATTTTAAAAAGTAAAAATGAAAAGACAAGATTGTGCTATTTTTTGAAGGCATCCTATGTCTTTGGAATTCCCAACAGATCCTGCAGTGGGATGTCAGAGGTTACATCCCAAATGGGATTCTATTATAGCAGGAATTTCACTATAGTCTTGCTTTCTCCCTCCAGACAGAGAAATAAACAGGCTGATTCAGGATTAATGTCTGTCTGGAGTATTTGATTTCTATCTTACGCATATACTGCTAAATTTATGCCAAAATGGTACTGGTGTTTATATAGTTCACTGTGTCCTCATGGGTCTTGTACTTCCCACACCTGCTTGCCTACCTGCCAAAGCCAATTACTTTTGTGATGGGGCTGCCTCTACAGCTATGTCTTTAACTTTTTCACTCCTTTTTTATCCCATTGCCTGTGCCACTTGCTATCTTCTGGATCCATTCCAAAAGTGAGAGCTAAGAAAACTGGAGTGACAGATAAGGGGGTCAGAAAAAATAGATAAAGCAGGATTAAAGTCCAGTCAGCTAAGAACATTCTGTAACTGCTCAGTGAGCCTGAGTTCTTCAAATGTTATTCAAAGAACTCAAAAGGCTTAGATTTAAATCATCTCTAAGAATGTTTATACGTGCATACACAACCCCTTATATTATTTCTGAAGCATATCCTAAAACACAGAGAACATCCAGGCTCACTAGTTACTGAATGAATGAGTGAATGAATGAATGGTTATATAGTAATTCTTTGTGTGAAAGATTGAGGAAAGATAACTGGGTGAAGATAATCAATTATTAGGCTAGTTGCCCTCTCAAATTTTTAACAAACTTTCTCACTTGGAATTAAGCAAAAATTATCTCCATGTGATTACAAATCTCCAGAATCTTTTGGATTCTATTCACGTAGTAGAGCAAAGTCTGAAAAATATCTAATGCTGTAATTTACATATTTTAATCTTATATTTTATACTCAATGTGTTTTAAAAAATACATTTTTTTCAATTCAATAACAAATTTGACTTAATTGTGGTTTAGCATAGTGTTCTCAAACTATTGTAGTGGAAAACCCATTTGTGTTTGTTTTTTTTTGTGGGTTTTTTAAATTTTCAATCCAAAAAATGCAAATATTTTTGTAAAATGAAATAAAGATAAATTATCAGAAAAAAATATTTAAAACCACCATATTCATTATCTACATATGGAAACAACCTATGTTTCCATTGATGAATAAATGGATTAAAAATGTGGTAGATGGCCGAAACCGGTTTGGCTCAGTGTTGGTCTGCGGACTGAAAGGTCCCAGGTTCGATTCTGGTCAGGGGCATGTATGTTGGCTGCAGGCACATTCCCGGTAGGGAGTGTGCAAGAGGCAGCTGGTCGATGTTTCTCTTTCATCGACGTTTCTAGCTCTCTCTCTCTCTCTCTCCCTTCCTCTCTGTAAAAAATCAATAAAATATATATTTTTAAAAATGTGGTAGATGATAGATAGATAGATAGATAGATGTTAGCCATGACAAAAAAGGAAATTCTGCCATTTGCAACAAGTTAGACTAATCTAGAAGACTTGTTAAGTTAAAGAAGGCAGGCATAGGAAAGACAAATACTGAATGATCTCATTTACATAGAGAATCTTAAGAGATTAAAAAAGTCCAAAGCATAGAAATAGAGGAGAATGATGGTTGCCAGGAAGTAGGGAGATGGGGACATGCTGGTCAAAATGTAGAACTCTTTAGTTATAAGTAAGTTCTGGGAAATCTAATGTACAGCATGGTAACTATAGTTAATAATAATAGTATTATACACTTGAAATTTGGTAAGAGGGTAGATCTTAAGCATTCTCATGGCACATGCACAAAAAAAATTACGTGAGGTAATGGATGTGTTAATTAATCCAATTATAGTAATTTTTCACAATGTATATGTATGTCAAATCATCATGTTATACACTTTATATATATACAATTTTATATGTCAATTATACTTCAATAAAGCTGGAGGGGGGATAAGAAGATAAAAACAAAATAAAATACAAATGTAGAAAATATTTGTCTTTTTTTTATCCTCACCCAAAGATATATTTTTATTGATTTGGGAGAGAGAGAAAGAGAGAGAGAAAAACATCAATGTGAGAGAGAAACATCAGTCAGTTGCCTCCCATAAATGAGGCTACTGGGGATCTAACTGCATCATTTTGGTGTATAGGACGATGCTCCAACCAACTGAGCCACCTGTCCAGGGCTAATTGTCATTGTTTTTATCATTATACTAGAGGCCTGATGCATGAAATTCGTGGGGGGGGGGGGGTCTCAGTCTGGCCTGTGCCTTCTTACAATTGGGACCCCTCGCTCCTAACCTTTGGCCTGCTCACTCCTAATCACCCTCCTGCTCACTCCTTACCTCCCACCTGCTCATTCTTTTCTACTTGGCTCACTGCTCCTTAGCACTGCCACGGAGGTGGGAGAGAATCCTGCCCCCACTGCTGTGCTCCCCAGCCATGAGCCCAGCTTCTGGCTGAGTGTTGCTCCCACTGTGGGAGTGCACTGACGACTAGAGGGCAGCTCCTGTACTGAGCATCTACCCCCTGGTGGTCAGTGCCCATCATAGCGACCAGTCGTTCTGATCATTCTGCCATAATGGCCATTGGGTTTATACAAATATATATATATATATATATATATATATATATATATATATATATATATATATATATATATATGGATTCAACAGACCTAAAATTACTTTGTCAAGTTTCTTTCAGTTACACAAAAGTTTTAAAACACTCTCAATTTTTGCATATAGCTGGGCACAATTGTTTGCAATTAGTCTGGTTAGTATCAATCTGTGGATCCCACTAAGAGTAGAACTAGTTTAGGTCCAATCTTCTTTCTTTTGTCCTGAATTGGCCAGATTTAGGGCAAAAACTCAAAGTATTCTGACATTTCATATCACCTCATTTCCATAATGCTTAACACTAGGATCTTTGCAGAAGGGAAAGATCACCTGTATTGTTGAAATTAGTTTCCCATATTTTTTAAGCATAAGAGTTCATTTTTAATCTTTGTATTACCTGATATTTTTAAATACTAAAGAGTAAAATATTTGTCCAAAGTCAGAAAATAAAGGTTACTAAGAAAATGTCTTTTTTTCAGGAGGAATGATTATTCTCACTCTGGTCCTCAATGAAATGCTACCAAGCTATATTTTCTTAACATTAAAGGATAATGAAGATATATGTCTAGTCATCACTGAGCTTATACAAAAGACTACATTACTCCCAATTTGTTGTCCTTTGAAAGGATGGCAGGGGGAACCATGTTTTATGTGTTCTTTTAATTCTCTCTCTCTCTCTCTCTCTCTCTCTCTCTCTCTCTCTCTCTCTCACACACACACACACACACACACACGGCATATATTATAGTGATTTACCATTTAACTGTGGGGCCTTGTAAGCAATCTATATTCAGGTTTCACAATAGGTTCTCCATAAATATTTTTTAATGATAAAATGCATTCAAAACTGGTGTTGAAGAGTGGGATAGTAGAAGGTGAATAAACAGCACAATATTTTTCCATTTTTGACAGTTATAGAGTTGGGATAAATTATATATGGCAAAACAGCCATCGATTACTAACTCATATCACAGCCTAAAGTACATTATCAAGAACAGAAACTATGGAATGCACTATGAAAACTACTCATGAAAGAACACAGACTTTTCACTGCTAATGTTCTCCTTTCTGATGGCCAAAAAACTACCTAAACTGGCAAATTGAATACCTAAGTTAAAAATACTAATCTTTTGTGTTAAGTATATGCTCACACATGAACTTTTTAGAAAAATGAATCAAATAATAAATATTTCTATTAAAATCATTATTTGTATCCAACTACCCTTTATATCAATAATTTTTTTCCAGCAAAATGAGCTGAATCTTAAAAAAAACAAAACAAACAAACAAACAAAAAACCTACCACAGGAGAAATTTCTGAAGTTATTATTGCTCCATTCCTCCTGAGAAAGATGCAGATCATGGGAACTCCCACAAGTAATCAAGTACAAATCCAGAAGAGCTTTGTTAAAGTGCAAAAGTTTCAGTGAATTTTTATTCTGTAAATGGAATGGGGTCCCTGTAGCAGAGGGGCCATAAATCATAGGTGACAGGGGGGAAGGGCAGGAATTTGAGACCAGAGGCCACAGCAAAAGCATGCTGCACTGCCAAATTTTAGTTGCAATTTAATTTTCCTTCATCTTTAAAATACAAATAACAGTCCATACTCCCAAAGGGATGTTATAAGAAATATTATGCTACAACATAAATGGAAAGCATTTTTGTAAGTTTGTGAGATTTCAAATATTTTAAAATTTTATTTTAAAAAATACTTTATTTTTGTTTTCAAAACTTCCGTGAGCATTGTATAAGATGGTAACATAGAAGTATACCACTTTACAGCCACTGATAGAGTCTTGACATCAGTTACACAAATCCCAGGCTGAAGAGTCCACCAAGAAACTGGTAAACACAGAGTAATGTGAGGCATGTCACATTTCCCTCAATAAATACCCTTCTTATTCTCCGTCTTCTAAAGAGACAAAATGAAAATTTCTTTCCAATTAGTCAAAATAATTATTCTGTGGTGTGGCCTTTTTTTTGAAGCCATAATAAATAGAGCAGCCCCCAAAGGACTGTTGCAACATAAACAAAAATCAAAGCATGAATGCAAGCCCATCCCTCCTTATCTCCCAAGAGGAGAAGCACAAAGGCTAGATGGCGAATTATTCCCCACAAGGTCTTTTTATGAGCTCTTGGTGGATATTTGAGTTTTGAAAAAGCCCTTTCCCAAGTTCACTTCCCATTCTCTGATGCAGAAGGCGTGTGGTCATGCACTTTGTTCAAGTGATTCATATTGGAAAGAGGGTCTTGCCTTGCACTGAAGACTTCTTAATTGCTTTTGTGGTTCAGTTGCCAATGCATGTTAGTTTTGGCAGAGCAGACATAAAGAAAACTGTTCTCATATTCTTTGGCTCTTACACTTTACATGTCAGATGAAACAGCAATGCAAACTCAAGCTGTTCCAGACCAAAGAAAACTTTAAACTTAATTTAGCTCTTAGAAGAAAAAGTGACATGGCGGGAAGGGTACCCTAAGGACATCTTGGAGTTGTGCATTCTAGACTCAGTGCTGTCACTCACAATGGCAAATCACTCTGCCCTCTGAGTCTTGATTTCTACATCTCTGAATTGAATAATTTTTCTCGATTAAGTTTCAACAATCACCAGTAAAACAGAGCACCAACCAGGAGCCTTCTAACCACTAGGCAATTCTGTGGAATAAATGCAAAAGGGAAAGGTGTTGCATTCTGTCTCAAGAAGGACATGACAGTTAAGGAAAATGGGCCTCCTGGCAATTAAGTTATTTAAAAAAAAAAACAAAAAAAAACTTTTTGTTTGTTTGTTTTTTATAGTCCCACTCATTCTACAGCCAGGCAAATATGCTCATCAAGAAAATCTAATTCTCTATGACAGCAGAAAATGACTTCCAAAGTACATGGCAAGTGGCAGGTGATGATTCTGCTGTAGAAAGTGCTGAGATGCAGTAAGGTGAGTGAACCCTCCCCTGCAGCAGAGGAACTGTAAGGAAAAGGAGATGTACAGTAGTTGGTTTCTGAACCCAATCTATCAACAAAGACATTTCTGTAACTGCTCGCCGGGGTCTGCATTATTCATTGATATTATTTAGAGGGGATGCGTAAGCACATCTCTTTTTTTTTTAATTATTTTTTTATTAAATTATTATCTGTGTAAAAGTAATCTTTCCTTTAGGTGTCACTTTGTTTGCAGGGCTATCTGAGCTGAATTCTATGTTTAAACTTTTCAAAACTATCCTAAACATACATCAAACAACTTTACTAGAAATTTATTTCTAATATTACTTTAAAATGTATCAATAATAATAGAAAAAGACATCTCTTAATGAGTTAGAGAACTACCATGGCTAAATTAACACACTACATGAAGTTTTAAGACAAAAGCCAGTGATTTTGCAGAGTTTTAGAATTAAAGATAACTTTGACCAATTTTTTTAAACACAGAAAAATAAACTATATAAATCCAAGATATAAAATGACTGAGTCTCTAAGTCCTAAAAATATACAAATTGCAATCAGAGAAGTTAAAAATATATTTCAAAGAAAACTATAATGATGATAAAGTTTAGTAGACACTGGACTGATTGGTCAGAGAGTTTCTTAATTCCCTTTTTTCAAAGTGTTTAAAAATATGGCAGAGAGTTTTGTCTCTAAAAAATTCAGGAGTTCCATGAAAGAGAAATATTGCCTACAGTCTAGACGGTCTCTTAAGAGCCCTTCCTGTATACTAATCCTGAATTGTATTCATTACTCATCTCCTCAGAGGTAATCCAAAGAGATTAAGAAATAAAATTTTCTTTTCTTCCCTCTTCATTTTGGCTTTGGAAACTATTTTTAAATGAATACTTCCTGCTCCCTCTCCAAAATTTTGGAACCTTTTCGAGCAGTTATTAAATAGCTATAATTCTCTCTCATGTTCATTCAGCATCATTTCCAAGATAGAGCAGCACCTCACTAAAAGCATCATAGTGTTGAACACTAATAAAAGAAAAAAAGTGAATTATAGCAAATTGTAAACATAGGCTTCTAATTCCAGAAATCTGCAAAAGAAAAAGATTTTTGCTTTAGACCAGGATTATGAGAGCTCTAAATTCTATTAGTACTTGAGAGTCTCATCCTGTTCTACCATATACAATTCAACTCTTATAACTTCTTGTTCATTTTTCCTTGGGCTGTACTATACTTTAAACAATCACTAGATCTGCCAGTTTTTAAATTGTATGCTCATTTTGTTGTGCAATTCCAGTTTGTTGGAGTCAAGCGTGGCAATGATTTATGGTTTACTCTGGTAAATTTCCACTGCTTTTTGTAAAGAACAACTCAAAGAATTTTAGCAAAAGAGTAATGTGCTGTATACACTTTAAGCATACACTTTATACATAGAGTTCAGAATGTTGGGAGAAAACATCAAAGGAAAAATTGTTCTAACCATTATTCATAAAGAAATCTGCAAATGTGGCTAATTAAGGATTTATATAACCTAGCATTTTTTAAGGAATTTGTTTTTTAGTTTAAAAATATATTAAATTGAATAACACTCAAAGAAAGCAAAACCCACAAGACTCTTTTTGTACTTAAGTCATAAAAACCATTAGTTTCACCAAATAGCAGTAATAATGCCATTAACATAGTTCACATCTCTCAACTGTTGATTTACTTGATTTCATATATTATAATATACATTTTAAATAAAAACCATTTTAAAGTTCAAAAATTCCTAGTTTGATAGTCAATTGTGCAAGGATCCAAACTCGACCTTAATTGTGGTGTTTGGATAAAAACAAATGAATATATATTATAGTATTTCCCAATTATTCAAAGGAATGCTTAATCTAAGATTTGAACCACAATACCTATAGTCATATACAACCTTCTTAGTTAATATAATCTGCTAACAAGCAAATGTTTACAATGTTGTAAATATTGTGATTATTTTTATTTTTGTTGGTTATACAGGTTTTTAAAAATAAAAAGGAGTCCACTTCATGCACCACAGAAAGTTATCCCAACCAGTGACTGCAGAAATCTTTAAGAAACTATGTGTTGAGTATCTCACCAAGTGAATTTTAACATCTCCGTAAATGGTCCTCAAACTTCAGTATTGCCGTGTCAGACTTGCTCCAGTTAACATCTAACTTTAGTTTCACAGGCGATTCAGGTGCTCACCCAAGCTTTAGAATCAGTGATCTAGATTTCACATTCAATTGCTTCTATTTTGTCCCAGGAATTAATTTTTAATGTATCTTGCCTGATCAAATATGGACAAAAATGTGGTTTGTTCTAAATTTCTAAGATTGTCTACAACCTTTAGCTTCTCTATATATGATTATCCTCTAGTCTTCCGCAACAGCTCAGTGTCTGGTTGAGTCTCCCCTATTCCAGAGAGAGGAAAGAGGGGTCGGCTCCCCCATAGGGAACTGCTGTGGCTGAGACATGAGTTCAATTAGCTTAGTGCATTGCTATCTCAATTTCCTTAGAGAAAAAGAACATTTCTAGCCTTCGAATAAACTGCTGTGACAGCTGGGTCTGGATGAAATACATGACACTGCTTCCCCTTTGGAAGATCCTAGTGCTTCAGAAAACACCGTGGGAAATCTGTTGGCAATTTCCTGTAGCAGGCCCAACACTAATTCCCAATGATGTCAGCCATTTCCTTTCCAGGAGGTTTTGCAAAGCTCTTTACCATGGCAAAATCTGTTCTTGAAAAAAACATGCTAAGATATATTTTGTTCTTGCTGTATCTCATATGTCCAGAGAAGTGCCTGAAACATAGTAGGCATTCAATAAATATCTGTGGAATAAATGGGTGTGTGTTTTTTTTGTGGTTTTTTTGTTTTGTTTTGTTTTTTTGTCACATAAAGAATGTGATCTTGATCATTATGAAGGACATAATAAACTTAGTACACAGCCCTTTATAAAATGTCAAGAGAATTATTGTTGCATATTATTTATCTACCACAGAGTTGACTTTATTTTGTAAACATATTCATCAATGATATGTATTTCAAATATATCATTGTTCAGAGGTTTCTTACCTGTACCATCATACAATTCTGATACAATTTCAGATTTTTAGTATTAGTTTATAAATTTAAACTATCTTATGTTACCAAATACAAGATCTAGACTTTACCCTAATATATTCCTAAGAATGATCTCATTCATAAAATACTCTCTTTTTTAAAATATACAAGTAGCATCCTGATGTAACCCTCAGTCATTTAAATTATGTTCAAAATGGCTAGAAGATTTCCTAGGAAGGGTACCTCCTGTTTCTGACCGACTCATCAGTACAGTGTTCCTTCAACATATATTGAATGGAAAAAGCTTTTCCATTCAAGTAGAGCTTAGATTACATGAACTGAAACTATGTTTTACTTAAACAGGCAGGAGTAGAGTCTATCCAATATATGAGCCCTAAAAGTTGTCTGTCAATCAAATTTTGTAAATTGACTTATAATCTAAACTAGAAGCCTGGTGTACGATATTTGTACTGGGGGGTGAGGGGGAGGGTGTCTCTTCAGCCCAGCCTGCACCCTTAGCAGTCCAGGAGCCCTCAGGGGACCTCCAATTGATGGGGAGAGGCCTAAAACACAGTTGGATATCCTTAGTGCTGTTGTGGAGGTAGGAGAGGCTTGTAAACTGAGCAGCGCTCCCCCTGTGGGAATGCACTGACCACCAGGGGGCAGCTCCTGCTTTGATCATCTGCCCCCTGATTGTCAGTGCTCATCATAACAACCGGTCATTCTACTGTACGGTCAATTTGCATATTACCCTTTTATTATATAAGATAGGATTACTAGGGGAGCTTGTTAGTTGAGATGAGCCTCTAATATTTCTTTTATAAAGTGGTGAAAAAGCAATTGTCAAAATAAATCCTTTTACTACCAGTAAATTTGTTATTTGTGTTGTTAAAGTGATATGTTCCTTGCCTGAGCAGCTTGAAGAGGAAGATCCTTTTGGATATGATTCACGGTTTAAAGAGACAGATTAAAGGATTTAAAAAACAAACAAACAAAAAAAAACAAAAAAACACAGAAAATTGTCAGCCAATTAGATTTTGCCAAGAAAATTCTTTCTTTCATTCATTGAAATGTTTTCTAAGCCAAACATTAATCAATAGAGAACAAGATAATCATAGTTCCTACCGTCATAATTTACACTCAAGAAGAAAATGAGAACATTAAGAAAATACTTACTTTGGACAATGAGTGCAGATGATGTTTTATTGAGTTGTATACTTGAAACTAGTATGGTTTTATGAACTAATGTCAATCCAATAAATTCAATTTTTAAAAAAGAAAATACTTTTAAGTAAAATAGGTGTTAAAAAATATTGAAGCATGCAACAGACTGATGTATTTCAGAGGGAGGGGTTAGGAAGAGATTAACTAAAAAACTTATATGCATATAGAGATAACCAATAGACAGACAATAGTGTGGTAAAGCCCTAGGGAGGGGGCGAGAGTGGTGTGGAGAGGGTCAGTAGGGGGAGGCGAGGTGGGGCCATCTGTAATACTTTCAACAATAAAGATAAATTTTAAAAAATAAGATAGCATATAAAGTAAAAAATAATAATAATTATGGCAAACAATTATGCTTTGCTTTTTTATATATATTTTTAAATCTGTGTATGGAAATAAAACTGCAACTTATGAAGCTGCTAAGTTGAGAGAGAGAGAGAGAGAGAGAGAGAGAGAGAAAGAGAGAGAGAGAGAGAAAGGAGTGAGGGGGGAGGGAAGGAAAGAAAGAAAGAAAGAAAACAGACATTCAGGTTGATATAGGGATAAAGTAACATCTTCAAGGCCTTCTTGGGAATATTGCATTTAAGCTGGGATCTAAACAGTAACAATTGGTAAGAATAAACAATATTCTCCTGGTTCAGAGGCAACAAAGAGGCTGCCATGTAAAAGGAATTAGAGCCTAGTAAGGTCAAGGTAGAGAAGAATGGGCCACCAAGTTGGGAGAAGATACTAAAGGTGTAGGCAGGACTCTTTTTGGAGGCCCCTGCCCCCACATGAGATGTTTGAGACTTTGTCCTCAGAATTAGTAGAAAACTATTGAAGAGATTAAAGCAAGTATCAGTAATAGTTTCATGAACACACATCAAGGAAACAGTACTCAGCCAACACCTTATTAGAGCCATGTGTCTCAGCCCGAGGTTACTTCCAAGGAGCAGAGCCAGAGACATGCAGGGCTGGCAGGTCAGTGGTTTGTTTTAGGTAGTGAGTCCAAGGAAGAGGAATGGGGAATGGGGAGGAGTGAGACAAAGGGGAGAGAGCCATGCCACCATTTAGCAGATCTCCATGTGAGGATCAAGCTTCCACCCCAGGACAGCTCCTTAGAATCATTCAGTCAAATGATAGAGGATTTATGGACCATCTCCCATTCCTGATGGGTCCAAGTTTGCACAAGCATCCAAAAGGTTGAAAGGGTCCATGTGTGGGTGCCATGAGGCAGTTGCAGGGTGGAGTGAATGGCACCTATGCAGCTGAGGCAGGTGTCACCGGTATATGGCTCTGCAGCTGGTTTCTACAGTGAGGCTGAAATTATAAAGTAGGGTAAGAGCTATGAGGCAAGACGCAAGAAGTATCAGGTAGATCACCCTATTAGCCATTCACTCAGGAGCCTGATATAAAACTGGAGTTATTCATCAACTAAACGTGGAGCGCAGGTAAAGCATTTGGAGTTCAGGTATTGGAGAGAATTATCTTCTAGTATCAAGTAGCACCCATAACTAATGATTTTATCTTTTGGAATTACACTTACTACCTGATGGACTCTGTGGAAAGCCCTTCTGTTGTCACATTTAATCCTGCCAACAATCCTACGAGGGAGTGCTATCATCATAATGGTATCAGTTACCTATTGCTACATAGCAAAGAATCCCAAACTCAGGGCCTTGAAACAATAGTAAACATTTGTTATCTCCCTCAGTTCCTAGAGGTCAGGAATTTGTAAACAGCATGACTGGGTGTTTCTAGCTCAGGATCTCTCATGAGGCTGCAGTCAAGATACCAGCCAGGGTTGAAGACATCTGAAGATTTCCCTGAGGCTGGGAAATGGGCTTGCAGATAAGCGGGTCAGAGAAAGATAAATATCACATGATCTCACTCATGTGTGGAATATAATGAACAACATAAACTGATGAACAAAAATAGAGCCAGAGTCATAGAAGCATGGAACAGACTGAACAACCTATGAGGGGAAGCGGGAGGGTGAGAGGTTAAGAGATCAACCAAAGGTCTTGTATGCATGCATATGAGCAAAACCAATAGACACAGATAGTAGGGGAGGGGTGAGAGCTGGTGCTTTGGGGAGGAGGAGGCGGAGGAGAGATCAATGGGAGAAAAAAGGGGACTCATGTAATACTTTAAACAATAAAGAATTTTTTTTAAAAATGGGCTTGCAGGATGGCTCACTTATATGGTTCTGCCATATGGGCTATTCTCGGGCAGCTTGACTATCCATACAACATGGCCCCTAGCTTCCATTAGAATGGGGAATCCAAGAGAGAGGGCAAGGCAGAAGTCATGATGCCTTTCTTTACCTAGACTCAGAAGCCATAAACCATCATCTCCATAATATCATTTTGGTTACAAAAGTCAAGCCTAAACAACTAAGGAGGAGACCCAGGAATAAATGCCAGGAGGCAGGGAATCACTGTGGCACTCTGGGAAGCTGGGTTCCACAATCACTGTTTTACAACTAGGGCCAGAGAGGTAAAGAGACTTTCCTAAAGTCAGACAGGAAGTTGTGGACCTAATATTTGAGCCTAGTTCTCTCTGAATCTAGATCCCATATTTTTTATCTTGATACTATACTGTCTCTTTAAATAACCTGATACTTAAAGCTAACGATATTTATTCACATAGGGAAACGTTTAATCCAAAGTCATTTCAAGAAGAAGAAAAAAACCTGAGGCCTACCAATAGACATAATTTGGCACAAATTTCTGACTCCAGCTTCCTTCATCTACAGTCAGATTTATAAACACAGGTGTTCTTGTGCCAAAATTAATCAAATATTATGTAGCATGGTGTAAAGAAGAAGGACACAGTCTGAGAAAGCTTAATTTAGTAAAATAAACTGACTTCAAAGCAGCCCAGATGGTTTCAATACTACCTTTAAAAAAAAAAAAAAAAAAAAAAAAAAAAAGAAGGAAGATTAAGGGCATGATAATGAGACATGAATAACCATTCTGTCTTCTTAAGGGATGGGAGGGAGGCAGGGACTGTTTTCTTCTACTTTGTATTTATAAGACGTGAAAATCAAAGGCCTGGTAATTAAATGTTGCTATAAATCATCCAGGATGCCCAATTCGAGTACTTTGGCGGGAGGCTGAAGTTGCAGTTCTCAGCAGTGCAGTACTGTGCAATCAAAGCTAAGAGTGGAAACTGAGGAGCAAAGAGTAGGTTACTGAAAGGTTTCCTTCCCTTGAGCTATTTAATGAACTATCGGCATTGGGACAGAAAGATAAAAGAATGACCAACATTTACCATTCTTTAGTCGAGCCAGTATCAAACACATTGTTATTTAAATCACATACTGAGAATCCAGGGACAATATTCTAGGTGCAGAGTGAAACTGTATTCTCATGACCTGCTTATTCATCACACCAAGCTTTACTTGTCCTAGGGCATCTCCAAGCCATCCTGCCAAAGGAGGAAGCCACTGACAGGGGTAATCCATCTGCATTCTCATGAGTGTGTCTTCTAACTCTTCATCCTCTCTGCAGTTCTGTCCTCCTCCTCTTCCACTCCCTCAGAACAATACCCTGTTTTTTAATGTAAATAACAATCTGAGAGCTTCAAGGACTGGTTCTTTAAACTCCAGCCATCCTGAAAGCTTTTGCTCTCTGTATTTCATTCTCTTTTATATGTTAACAAAAAGCAGGCAGATCATGGGCTGACATCCACATACTAAATTAAAGCCATTCCACATTCAAAGGTTTCCAGCAGTTTTTCATATCTGCAGACCAAGCCTATAAACGCAATCATTTTCATTCATTTCAACTGTTGTTGCAAAGCATTAAGAATGGAATAAATTAGCCAGCTCATCTTTCCCTCTATTTCATAAAGAACAGAATACTATTTCTGTAGAGAGAGCAGTTCATGGAATAGACACCATTTCTTATAGTAAAATGGTCTCACAAATAGGTAGAAGATAGACAACAGTGTTGAGTAAGATTTCAAAGGAGATGGTAGGACCAAGGCAAGGGTTTCACCACAATAAAACACCTGAACTTTCCAGCTCTTTGGTCTTTTGAAGCTTTGAAACATCACTGCAACAGGCTCCTGGAAGATTGCCAGTACTTTTCTTCTAAGAAAATGGAATCTCTAAAATGTGACTATTAGCATACATGAATCTCTTTATTGTTTTTCCATTCCTCCTCCTGCTCGCCACACCATTTCAGACAACACCCAGGCTAACTTTCAGTTGTATGTTGTTACAAAGGATGCATGTACACTTAGGTGAAAGAATGAAATAGTTCAACAGAAAAACTTCAAAACAGTTATAAGATCATCACAAAAAACTACGGTTTTCAACTTGAGCTGTTTGAGTCAGGGAGCATTGCACAGTGGGATACAAGAAGGGAAAAAAAGAAGGAGAAGGAGGAGGAGGAGGGGGACAGTGCTTCTGAAGAGTGTAGAGAGAGCCCTGCAAGCACTTCTCAAACCTGAAAATCAACTTTGGTGCCCACCTAAAGCCAGGAGTACCTATAAAGCCCTTTCCACAATACCAGGAGTAGATATATAGTGACTCAACAAAGCTTACGCTTAGTGCCCCTCACTTGCATGGGTCTCTTCTAAGGATAACTCTGTTCTGAATTTTAATTTGTAATTCTGAGTCCTTTTCCTTAAGGAGGGCCTCCCAAATATTAAGGCCCTTGATATTTGGATTCATTCATGTACCCACATTTGCAAAAGTATCCCTTCATCATTTCCACAAATATAATCAAAACAAAGAGACATAAACAACAAAATATATAATATAATAATAAAGCATTGAGAAACACTTAGTGCTGCTTACCAAGGGACAAGGTTTGAAATCCTTCAAAGGTTTCCCATGGTCCTTTGAAATTCAAACTCTTCATATGGTTTGCAAAGCCCTCCATAATCTGGCTCCTTCTTATTCAGTTCTATTCCCCGACCCCCACTCCCGATCTTTTGCATGATCTCCAATCTCTCTAGCTTCCTTATAGCTCCTGTGTGTTGCCAACCTCTTTCCTATCCAAAGTCCTTTTCCCATTGTTTCTTCTATTGAACCTCTCTTCCTCGCTCTACATGCACTGCATAACAAGTTGTGGTCAACAACAGACCTCACATACTTCAGTGGTTCCATAAGGTTATAATGGAGCTGCCTAGTGACATCATAGCCATCTTAACACCATTACATGGAAACATCTGAACATAATTTTTCACATGTTTGTGGTGATGCTGGTGTAAACAAACCCACTGCACTGTGGTCATATAAAAGTGTACCATTGACAATCATGTACATGCCATAATATAATACATGATCTAGCTAGTCTATTACCACTAGGCTACAAGCCTGTTTAGCATGTTACTGTATAAAATAACACAAAATTAAATCAAGCACAAGAGAAAATTATGCAACCAAGGGACGCAGTAAACATCAGATTATGAGGCTGCTGCTGGTGTAACATGGCATGGCCTACTTGCTTTTGCAAACTTTTAAATTTTTTTATAAGTAGAAAGAGTACACTCTAAAACAATAACCAAAAGTATATCATAGTAAATACACAGAGCAGTAATGTAGTTATTTATTATCATTATTAAGTATTATACTTAGGTGTATAGCAGGCTATGCCATCTAGGTCTGTGGACCCGTGTTCTATGATTTTCACATAGCAATGCATTTCTCAGACAGTTCCCCATCATTAAGCAGAACATCACTGTCACCATACTATAATTTGGAATTCTATCAGTACTCTGGATGGAAGTTTGCCAGGTAAACCATCCCTGAATAAGAGAAGTGTTCTTGAATTATTAAATCGCTAAAATGCTGTAGTCCCCTGAAAAAAAAAAAAAAAAAAAAAAAAAAAAAAAAAAAAAACTCTTTTCAAAACCACTCTACTCTGGCCACCAAATGTGTAAAAGTTTTCCCCACCAAGCAATTCTCTAATTCTCTGGGAACACTAACTGGGTATCCTATAATTCAATTCAATGATAACACCATTTACCAGGAAATAGTGTCAGATCCCAAAGTTTAAGAGCTCTTTCCAACAAGACTGCCCTCCACTTTAGATGCCAATTGCAAGTCCAGGTTGTCACCTATGCTACTCTCCAACCACGTGTAAGTCAGAGGTTCCCACAACCCTCTCTTCAAGTTCAATAATTTTCTAGAGAGGCTCACAGAACTAAGGAAAACAATTTACCTACTAGATTAGATTAATGCTATATTGTAAAAGGATGCAACTCAGGGACAACCAAATGGAAGAGACACATAGGGCAAGATTTGTGGGAAAAGGACAACACTTTTTTGTTCTCTCCACTCTCCCCACTCCTCACAGATTCACCAACCTGGAAGTTCTCCAACTCTAGTATTTTAGGGATTTTTATGGAAGCTTTATTACTTAAGCAATGTGAATTTGTCATTTGCTTATCAAAAAAGTGAAATATATGTCTCCATCTCTTGAATCTGGGCTGGTCCTGAGACCAGCTTGACCAATAGAAGTGATGTTGTGTGACTTCCTAGCCTAGGATTCAAGAGACCTTGCCTCCTTCTGCTCTCATATTCTAGTAACAAGGCTGCTGTCACATGCAGAAACACAGGCTGGCCTTCTTGAGGATCAGAAATCAATCTGATGGACAGCACCAGTTATGTGAGTGAGGCCCATTTAGACTATCCTACTCTAGTTAAGATGTCAAATAACTACAGTTGCATGAGTCATCCAAGAAGAGGCCAGAAGAATGGTTCAGCTGTGAGCAACCAAAATTTATAACTACCAGAATTGTAAGCTTAAAAAAATGGTGTAAAGCCACTGAGCTTTGGGATAACAAAGGCTGATATAAGATTGAAGGTATATAATTTTCTCATTTAACACCAGGACAAAATGAAGAACTCAAGAGTACTGTGATTGTTCACACTGAATTTCCCTAAGTCTTCCAGGTGTCCTGAGGAAGGGGAGATGGAGCTTTATCTTAGAACAGTTCTATTTTTACCTTTTTGGCAGAATAGGGCTTAAACATTCTTTCTCTAAAAGAAGTGCTCTTAGTCTGACTTTTAAAGGGAGCAAGATTCAAGGACAGAGTTCCTGGCAACATCTCGGTGCACATGAATTTCCTGCTTATGATTGCAGGAAACATATTGGCCTAGATTGCTTAGGGTTGTCCTAAATTCAAATTTTCTTATCGAACTACACACTACTAGGACAAGTCTTCTAAGATTAGAACAATATGGATGCCATGTTTATATATTTTGGATGCCATAATTGGCAAGTTAGACATTTTGTTAAGACGTTTCCAGAGCCTGACCTATATTCTCACCAGATGGACAAACTTCTGACTTCATAAGGCATATTATTATTTTAATGCACATGGTGGCTATCACTTCACTGAAGATAAGACACTTTTGGAGTATGCTAAGAGAAGAAATGGGGAGATTATAAATTAGGTCTATTCTAATAGTCCAAGTCAGACATGATGTGACTTGGACTAGATTGTTGGCCATAGAGTTGGGGGGAAAGTATGAATTTGAAATTTATTTTGGAATTGGAACCAAAAGGACTCACTCACATAATTTTTAAGGAAGAAAGAGGAAACAAGGGCAGCACAATATGTCTGCTTTGAACAATTAAGGGGGTAGAAAAGGGACAGGTTTAGAATGTGTATTGAGGGGTGAGCAAGTTAAGTTTGAGATGCTTATGAGATATCCAAATACACATGTCAAGTGAATAGTTGGATATATGGGTCTGAAATAGAGATGAAAAGTTTAAGACAGAAATATAAGTTAGAAAGTTGTCGGCAAATGGGCAGTTTTTAAACCCATGGGAAGGATGAGACTTCCTAAGTAGAGAAAATGAATGAGGAAGAAAACAGGACTAAGACCTGTCAGGAAGAGAAAGAAGAACCTGTGAAGGAAACTAAGAAAAAGGTAGATGAAAACCACAGAGTGACAGTAAAGTCACAGGCACCAAAGGATGAGAGTGCTCTAAGAAAACAAAAGTAGACAACTGGCTTATACACAGCTGAAGAATAAAATAAAATGAGGATATGCCAAGCTCATTGGATTTGACAATAGAGAGGTTACTGGTGATATTGACCAAAGCAGTTCCAGTGGAGTTTTCTGAATGGGAACCAAATTGTAAAGGATGATGGTCCAAACAGAAGGTAAGAAGGTAGAGGCACCATGTATAAGTAACTCTTTATGAAAGGCTTGTTATAAAAGGGGACAGAAAAATGAGATAATAACCAGAAGACAGAAGTATCAAAAAGAAACTTTGGGTTTGTTTGTTTTGCATGTTAAGTTGAGATATACCAAAGCTTATTTGTGTGCTCCTGGAAGTGATGCAGTAGCGATGGGCATATTGACAATGCAGGAGAGAGAGAAAATAAACAAAGGAGAAAAGTCCTTGAGAGAAGATAGGGTCCAAAGCTCTTGGGCAAGTTTGGCCACTGATATGACATCTAATCAGTTTCATTAGGAGGGAGTAGAGAGGATATGGGTATTCATGGTGGTGGATCTATAGATTTGTTGGTGAGAAGATTAAGATTTTCCTGGCTAATTGTTTTTCTTAAACATATAAGTCTTGATTATCAGCTGAAAGTGTCATGTGGAACTAAAAGTAATATCATAGGTCTACACAAGAAGCAGTCTGAAATAGTCTTGTCTAAAGAAAATAGCCTGCATCTAGTGGGCAAAAGTGGTGACATAATTTTGTAATTTAGCTGGTCTACAACCATGAATTTGGCAGAGAATAAATCAGCCAGGTTGGGAATTTGTTAGCAGCAGACTCACTACAAAAAATACTAAAATTGAATGCAAAAGTTTCTGGTCTGGCAGCTTTTCTCCAAAGAGTAACTCAAGGATCCAGACTCCTTCAATCTTGTGATGATGCTATCATCAACATATAAGCTCCAAGGTTACTGAGAAAAAGGGAGAGAGTGAGCAGTTGGCATCCCTGATGTTGTACCACCTCTGCCTGGAAGGACATATATCATTTATGCTCACATTTCATTAGTCAGACTGGTCAGGAGATCCCACCTAGATATATAGGGCCTGAGAAATATGACCCTGGGATGAGCAACTACTTCCAGAAACAATGCTACATTATGCAAAGAAGCATAAATCTTTGGTGGTTCATTAGCAGTCTTTTATCACATTTATGAACAAAGATATACAAAATGTCAGGTGAATTTAAAGTAAGTCGGCATTAAAAAATAGAGATAGGGACTGCTTTCTATATAGGATAATCAGTGATAGCATTTGTAGATATGAAATTTAAATAAAGGCATAAAGTGAAAAGAGGGAGATATTTGAGTTTTCTGGGGAAATTGTTTTTGAATAGAGAAAGCAGCAACTGCAAAGGTCCTGAGGCAGGCATGTGTGTATGTGTCTAAGGCAGGGATTGGTAAACTTTTTGTGTAAAGAGTCATATTTAGGCTTTCATAACCATTATATCTTTGTTTCAACTACTCAGCTCTACCATCGTATCATAAAAGTAGCCTTGAACAAAATGTAAATGAATGTATGTAGCTATTACCCAATAAAACTTTATTTAAAGAATAGGCAGCAGACTGGATTTGGCTATGGGTTATAATTTGTCATCCTCTGGTTTAATGAAAAGCAAGGAGGGCAAATTTATCCTCATAAATTTGAATAGTGGGCAAGGGGGTTAGGGGAAGATAGTGAAATCAGAGAGGAAACCTAGTGTTCAATCAGATAGAGATTTGTAGGCTATATTGAAGGATTTTGTATTAATTACAATGGCTGAGGAAAACTGTAGGAATATTTTTAAATAAGGATGTAAAATGATCTGATTTATATTGTAATAGGATGACTTGGTCTATTGTAAGAAACAAACTCTGAAGAGCTGAGTGCAGAGGTAGGGTGACCAGTTGGTATAAACTCATGACAATGGTGGTTTCTACTCTTCAACCCATGTGTTAGCAGTAAAGACAGTGAGGAGCCTCCAAGTTGGAGACTTGGCTTGAAAGAAGAACCAACAAGATTTGCTGACAGATGTTCTATTGAAGGAGGATTGAGCAAAGGACCTTGGAAGATAAAAATATGAAAATCTAAGAACTCAGTGGTAATACAATTTCTAGGGTTAACAAGATCAGAGGAACCTTACACAGAAGTGGTAGCAACATACACACACACACACACACACACACAAAAAAAAAAAAAAAAAAAGACAGAAAAAGAAAATGAGGAGGGAGCCTGAGAAACCATGCTCAATGAGAAATGAAAAATAACATGATAATTGTGACCTTTGAGTCAGCAGTAACCATGATAATACAAAAGCCAGCTGTGTCCTGTACGGTCATTTGACATGATACTTTAATCAAAAAGTTATCTCTCCACAGATCTGACTGGTAACCTCCACTAGTACAACAAAAGCAAGTAAACCAAAAGAGCCATATTATGTAATGTGAAACAGGCAAATCTTGGGTGTCTGGTTCCCCACAGTTCCCACAAAGCTCTCTTACTTGGAAGCTGTCTTGATATGATCTCACAGTGAAATGCATATCCATCCACCACCCAAAAAGTAAAATTGAAATCTTTATAGTGTACATTCACAAAAAGCCACAGGGATGGTTCATTCTTAATCTTCAAAACCCTTCCTGCTCTCAGTAATCCACAAAAACCTACAACTATCCCACAGTCTTCCTTTTGTCTCCAAAACTTCCCAGAACTTCCTCTGAAACCTGGCCTAGGCTAGGCTTTTTTTTCTATCTTGTCCCTAATTCTCTTAATCTTTTCCAGTCTGAGTAATTCTTCTTCACAACCTTAACCAATCAAGCTGGTCTCAGTTCTTTTTATGAATCCAGTTCATAGCAAAGTCTCAGAAAACTAGCAGAGTCAGCATTCTCCTAAGCAGGCAGGAAAAGGAAGGTGGTGTGATAATTAGTGTTTCTCAAATTTCCTTATTTTTCTATTTTTATTCCTGACTTTTCTCCTACCTTTCCGAAGTCGTCAAACTTTTCCTCTAAACCTCCTCTTGAATTATTTTTATCTGCTATATTTTTACTTTTATGACCCTTAAGATCTCTTAATAAATGGTTTATAAAAGACTCTTAATTCTGTTCTATGTACATAAATTGTCTTACCTTTCTAAAGATCTCTCTCTCTCTCTCTCTCTCTCTCTCTCTCTCTCTCTCTCTCTCTCCTCTCTCTCTCTCTCTCAACATTACTTTTATGATCCCTGTATTTAATTTTTCCCTCTGACTTTTTGTTTTGTTTATTTGTTTTGGTTCCTGTCTTCAAATTAGAATCTCTCCTCTTGATTAATCCTTTCTGGAAGCTCTAGGGTAAGGTCTGTCCAATTATGGGCTCTACTGTAGGATGCCTGGCACATGCCTCAGCCATTTAGTGCCCACGGCGCTTACCCCCACTCTCTGCCAGTATGTGGGGGCAGACCAGGGAATGAAGTCAGGGGAGTCTCAACGTCAAAATTTAGATTATTTAATCCTGTTTCTGTCATGTCCTCAAAGCCCATCTTTGGCTACTAACAGGCATATTTTTATCTGTAATAATTTGTTTCCTGATTTTTCCTTAGAAAAAGTTGGTCACCATCAATGTGAGTCCTGTGGCATTAGAGTAGACCTGGAAGCCTTATCATGGGATGAAAGGGAAAACATGCCAGAGGGAAATCTGAGTTTGTTACACCCCTATTTGGGGAAGCAGAAGAGGTGCCAAAACAAAGGGACAGCAGGAGATAAGGGTGGCTTGCAGGTAAGAAGGTGCCACTTTGCAACATTCAGGCTTGTCTTCATTCACTCACATTCAATAGGCAAAACAATTAACTGAATTCTGTCTACCCACTGCTCTCTTGCTCTGTCTTGGAACTGTGAAGTGGCAGGAAAGGTAAGCCTAACTTTATGCCACAGGAATATGCCTGTCTGGTGGCCTACTATGACCAGACCATCTGTGGGATGCACTAACACATACATGCCCAGTTAAGCAGTCATTCTCCTTGTGATCTTCATGTTTCGTTTACCCAGATAAGGTCCTCAGAAAATATAATAGTTATCAATTGCAAAGGGACTGCAATTTTAAAAAGCATAATAAACCTTCTGTATTGCAACCACAAAAAGAATTTTCCCACCCCTCCTCCTATTTCTCTTGGAACATCAGCAAATTCAATTGCAAGGGAAATATAATGAAAAGATTTCAAGTTATCCTGCAGACATTAAGACATGGGAAATTGGCTATAAAATTACATTTGGGTATTTTTGCTTATTCCCTATTCAAACTCTGTCCAATTTTTCTTTATTAAATTGAAAACTTTCTTTCCCTTTCTTGCCTCTGTACTGTGCAAGACTATAGCTAGTTGGCCTTTTACTAACTCTCCTCTTCACTACCTCGCCCAACATCCAAAATGCTAGTAGCATTAGAGACTCATTCTTCATTGTCTGGATTTTTTTAAAAAAACAACATTGAATCCTAACAAAGAACTCCCTACCATTGCCAAGATATACTGTGAATAACCACAAAAAGCAGTATCTATTCCAAGAGAATAAGTATCAGCTATTTTTAAGAAAACTGAGATGTATGACCAAATATGAAAAGTATATACCTGGATCAGATGTGCTATATAGAAGATAGAATGTGTGTCAGAAGCTACTGATTATATAAGAATTCATATAGTGCTTCAGTAGGAAACACCATGAACTGTTTCCCTTGTTCTTCCTTTTATTTCACTTTCTTCTTTCCTGCTATTCTAAAGAGTGGGAAGCGGGAGAATGGTAATAATGATGTGGGTTATAATCAAAATCATATTCACTGTGAACATTGGGGTACAGTCCTTACCTAGAACATGTGGTATTTTTCCTCTTGGATTTTAAACATAGAAAAATGTGGCATTTGTGTTAATCTCTTTTTTCTTCATTTTGAGCGTAATTCATGGCCCTACAATCTGAAGAGTATGTTACATGTTCAATACTAAAGCACTCAAAGCAATTCTTGTTTAAAGATATGTGAGGGTCAAACTCCAAATTATCCAAATGAGCTTGAGTGCATGAACTAAGTTCATAAATAGTTTGAGCTTTCCCATAGGATAAGGGAAAGGAAAAGAGAAATCAAATAAATTCTAGCTAGATAAGCAGTCTGGGTGAAGGACAAGAGTAGTGGGAAAGGAAGGAGGTAGAGGAAAGGAGATCATAAAGCTAGGAAAGAGAAAAGTTCATTAAACTCTAGTTTGAAAGGAAACTATACAAACAGTTAATAAAGGAAAATCAAAACAAGAGGGATATGTTCCCAGGACCCTGTGCGAGCCAGCATCTGGCAGCTGATTCGTATGCCTGGTAATGTGAACCAAGTAGATACAGGAAACACAGGACTAAGGATTGGAGAGGGCTCAGGGCAGGCTCTGCTTTAGATCACTGAAATTGCAAGACTTACCTAGTAAGTCTTCCATTTAAAAGCAAAAGATTCTATCCTGGACAATGGTGGTAGGATTATAAACATTGCTCATAAAAGAACTAAAACCTCTTTTAGGGAATTTAGTAATAAGATTAAAGAGCAATATATTCCAGATGGTGCTGTTTCTTGACCCATTCTGAACTTATTCTTATTTCTTCTCTGCATTAAGCAGCTCACTTGGCATTTATCAGTAAGATATAATCACGTGCAAAAGGTTCATGGCCAGAATCTGCAGAAAAACCCAAGTGCCGCATTTAAAAAAAAAAAATACTCCTTTGCAAAATTTATGAACAGGGGGCATTTTTGCAAATGTATGTAGGAAAGACGATTCACCACATAAACTGCTCTTGTCTCTGCAGGAAATGATAGTCCAGTATCAACAATGTTTTCTTAGTCACAGGAGTCCAGCTGCTCTTGTTAACAACAAAGGCATGATTTATCTCTCACGGATGTAAAGTAATGAAAGGCATAAGTGAGAAAGCTATGGTTTATACAGATGGGATTGATCCCATGGGACAATGACTTTCCTTCCACTTATATCTTCTCCTTTACTGGTATACATTCTGGTACCAAGCCATATCTCAGGATCATTCTGGTGTTAAGTGCCCCATCCCTATCTTGATAGTTTACTTTATTCAAGATTAGCTTCCTGTAGCTAGAAATTCATTCATTAAGTTAATTTACAAAGTAGACATTTTTCACTCCAGTAAGATTCATTTTGTTTGATGTGTAATCGTTTTTTGGATATATATTCATTTGCATGGATTAAGCCATATTTCAAAATACAGGGAATAATTTTTCTCATAGCACAATTCCCAGTCTGACCTTCCCTTTCAAAATAAAGAAGATATTCAAATTTATATTGAGATGTAATTTCTGCTTGAGGAGGCAGATGAATGTAGGAAACGGGAAATAGGATGCATCCAACTAAAAAATCCACACCCAAGGATTCAGCTGATAGAAAGGTCAATATTCTTATCTCTTCTTTTACAAATTGTTGCCAGATGCCTTCTCTCCTTAACTTATTATAATGCTTCTTTCTAGAATTTAAATAACCAAAAAATTCAGAGAACTATAATTTTTTTTGTTTTACCTCAGACAAAACAACTAAACGGATATTAGATACTTGGTGGTTTTCTGTTATTGTGTTGCCGTTTCTCCACCATTCTGAGTAGGTAATAGGTACACCATAAACTAATCACCTACTCTTATATGCCTATGATACTCAACAACAGTATTCATGTTGAAACATAATTATATTGAGGCTCTTCATAACATGAATCATCAAAGGAAAATTAGATCCATTTTAATGGTATATACTATACTTGATTTGAATTTTTTGAAATTGGGATCAAAGTAACCATAATATTTTCTTAATCAGGACACTTGCATGTATATACATACTTTATAAGTGGCCAAAGTCTTCTAAATTCTATAATAAACACACACTTACAAATTACTTTTAACAGAAAAGTAAATTCTGTAGAGAAATAGAATTTCAATGAATCTATCAGTGAAATAATCCATCACAACATATTACATATTGTACATTTCCATTTATATGAAATGTCCAGACTAGGAAAATCTATAGGAACAAAAAATAGATTAGTGGTTACCATGGGCTGAGGACTGGGATTACGAAAGGTGGGGACAAGTGACTGCTTATGTGAGGTATGGTGTATAGGGTTTCTTTTACAAGTAATGAGAATAGTCTAAACTTAGATTGTTGTGATGGTTGTACAACTCTGTGAAAATAATTTCAAAAGTCATTGAATGGTTCACTTGAAATAGCTGAAATGTATAGCATGTGAATTATACATCATAAAACTATTCTTTAAATGCCCTCTCAGAGACAGTTTCCCTGAGTTGCCCAACACCTAGGTAGGTTAATAAAATCCACCTGCGAGTGCAACCAAACCTTTGGATGAACCGCATTACTTTCCCTCTCCTTCTTGCTTTGTCAGTGGTATTTGACTAATCTCTGCTTTCATCCTGTTGCTTTTGAGTGGTACTTCCCCATCTGTTTACAAACTTGGCTTTGAATTTCTAGCCCTCTTTAAAATAACATAAAGTGCTCTTTTAGAGTGTCCACTGGTCAAAAATTCTACCTCCTGGTCTCCTGTAAAGTCTAACACCTGAGCATATTCTGCCATTTATATGAAATGTAAATTTCATATAAGTCAGAGATGTGGTTTTCTTGGGCTGTTCAGCTTTTCCTAATTTTCTCCACCGCACATTCACAATTCTTTTCCCCTTCATCTGTAGGTTCTCTTCAGAAAATGGTGCCTAAGTGCACAGTTGAATCACTAAGTTGTCCTGTGGTCTGACTCCCTGAAGCTTTAGGTTTTGTTCTGAAGAAATTACTTGAAAGCACTTTTTCTGATCACTGGCAAATGGCAAAGTTTTCACATCCTGAAAGCAATGCTTTTAAGGTAGAAATACAAGAACCAATTTATCCATCAAACATTATTCTGCTCCAACCCTTAATGAGGGACAGGCCAGAATACTTCAATTAAGTACCTGAAAGGTTTTTTGGTGTATGTTTTTTTAATTGTTTTGAAGTTGATGAGCTGTCAATAGTCTAAGAAAAATTATTTAGGCGTTTACCTGTAAATTGTTGAAATTTGAATGAGTGGCTTATTCAAAATGAAACTGAAATTTCTTTACAGCAATTTTAGTTTCATTTTACTTTAAATCTTGGAAATACTTAATACAAGTTCCTTATCTTACAGATAACAAAAATAAGACCCAGTGAAGACAAGTGACTTGCCCAAGTTCCTTAAGCCAGTAGTCAGCAAACTCATTAGTCAACAGAGCCAAATATCAACAGTACAATGATTGAAACTTCTTTTGAGAGCCAAGTTTTTTAAACTTAAACTTCTTCTAACGCCACTTCTTCAAAATAGACTTGCCCAGGCAGTGGAATTTTGTGGAAGAGCCACACTCAAGGGACCAAAGAGCCGCATGTGGCTCTTGAGCCACAGTTTGCCAACCACGGCCTTAAACTAAACTTATGACAAAACTAGAACTGTAAAAAACAAATCCTCAGACTTTTGAAACAGGTCCTTCCATGATGTGGCCATAGGCCATGATGCTGTGAGCCTTATAAAATTTACACTTGACTCAAAAACTTGGAGGGTAGGGAAAGGCTTTGGAAGGGTTAGGCAAGAAGAAGAGATCAAGTAGCAATTTTTCAAGCTCCCTGCAATGACTGAAAGAAAGAATATTTTGAGAACTATTGCCTATCTCCATGAAGCAAAACAGAAAAACCTGGCAGCTAAAAAAGCTGGTATTCAGAAGGTCACCCCACTGCCCCACATGCAATTTCTGGACACTGAGAGCCCAAAGCTCACCATGTCAGGACGCAGACAATCTCAAAATGGATAATGACTCATGCCAGCCTTAAACAATTGCAATAAGCTCTTATAATTGTTTGACTATTACTCTCTTATACAAAATGATAATAGCAATTTTGTGGACTTAAGTTTTCTAAATAAATGCAAATTCATCCTCAGATAGTCATCTACTATCAAGGAAATAAAGAACTACAAGGAAAAAAATAAAAAAATAAAACACTACATTTCATTAGCCCTACCTCTTTCCTTAGACTTACCCTAATTTCTCCTGCAGGCCTATTAGAAAATCACTTTCTTCCATAGGTGGAAATTGTCTATAACTGTTTTTTTGTAATGAGCTATTTCTGGCATTGTTGAGCTATAATTCTACAGAATACTTTCATGGGAGCAACTGAGTAAGTCTCAGAGAGTCCTGGAGGGAAGGTAGAGTTCGTCTGTACTTTGGGTTCAGGGCATAAAAGTTATTGTTCTTCTTGGAGTTGTTTTTGTTGTTGTTGTAGTTAGTTAGTTAGTTAGTTAGTTAGTTAGTTAGTTAGTTAGTTAAACAAGAGCCTTTTAGGGGAAGTTCATCCCAAGGCAGTGGGTTTGGACAAGAGAATAGCCTTATCACCTTGTGGTGATAAGTACAGAGCCTGGCTTACATTTCAGCCTGCTGATTATTAACTTGATAATTATCAAGTGAGTTATTGAACTTCTCTAGGAAACTGGACCAGCTGTACTAATGCCATTGGGTGTTGTGAACACTGAATGAAGTAAATACATGATTGTGCCTTCCTCAGTGCCTGTATGGATTATATGCTTCAAAATAAATAGTTCCCTTCCCTTCACTAAGGGAATCAGAGTCTGACTACACTGTTCTAGAGAAAAGATGTACTACAAACCAAGTCCATTGGGGCAATGGAGACTTTGAGATGAGTAGGTCCAAACAGTAGCTTAATAATCTGGTGAGGAAGCCCACACTAACATTAGAACCACAATTCTTAGTGTTCCAGACCATTGCCATTCAGAGCATGGCCCTTGGTCCAATTGCATGAGTATCATCCTAGACCTTTATTACAAGTTGTCCCAAGACAAGAAGGGATAAGCAGTAAAATCCCTCAATAAAGAGAGCCTGGGTGCTTATTTGTGGTGACAACAAGAAAAGAAGGAGATGGGAAGATAGCATCTTACTCAGCAGACAGTCCTTGGGAGTAAAAGAGCAAAGAAATAAAAGCAATCCAAATCTCTAGAGTTTTCAGAAAAAAATAAGAAAGAAAGAAAAAAACATATGAGGCAGGGGACTGAAATCCAGGGACTGAGGCAGAACTCGTCAGCCACAACTGGCAGGAGGCCCGGCAGTGACACTCCTTAGGAGCTAAACATCTGCCTGCTTTTCCTTCTCCACAATATGCTAAACTGTAAGCAAAATGTTGTAGTGTTCCACAAAGATCAAGGACACACAACACTTAGAAAATTGAATTGCACAAATATGTAAATATGTACCTAACTACTTCCTTGGGGTCTATAGACCTGTTTCATTTTATTGGCAGCTGAACTCCATCATTTTAGTATACATGATATTTTGCTATAAATATGTGGGAAGAAGATATAACTTAAGGTAACTGGGAAAAATATATCACATATATTAGTAGTAATCACACCAATGCTTCTGAAACTGCAGGAGGGGAGGGCATTCTGAAGTGGCTGTCCATGTCAGAAAACTAACACTCTAAAGATCCACCAGGTTTCCAGCTCCTGCAACTTCCTCTACTCAAAGTGAAGGCCACTTGAGCCCATTTCCAGGTTGAAACCTTCCCCAGATATGGGGTCTCATATAATCATTCATCAGAAGACACTGCAGGAGCTTCAGTTGGGTATCTCAAGCTGACATACCTTCTTGTAATATTATTCCTATGCCTGATTAAGCCTGTGGTTCCAGTTGTATTTACTTTGCCTTGGCCTTCCTCTTGTGGGCAGCTCTCTCCTTGTGCTTTAGCATGTACCTACTATGTGCCCACCTTAGAGCTAGATGCTGACATCTAATACGTTGCCTCATCTCCTGCATCCCTCCTTTCCCAGTTTAAGAGGGGGAAAAACACCAGCCACCAGGAGATCTAATTACCACGTTTGGGCTTGGTGTTCACTTTTATTGCAAGTCAGTGTGGTCAGAACCAAGATCAAACCAGGACTCTCATAAACCACACCAAAGAAACGTTTCAGACTCTACACACAGTAAAATAAACCTGTAGCCGTCCTTTGCATCTCAATGAACATAACTTCTGCAATTTGGCTAAATGGCTTTGTTATGTTTCACAAATATTCTACATAACCTAATAAGTAGAAACATAGCTCCCAATCAGCAGGCTCTATAATCCAGATTATTTGGAGAGCTCTCAATTGTATGATGGAATTTTCCAGTCTTCAGCAAAGTCCGGCAATACTCATTTCTGCCAATAATAACAATAGCTAACGTTTGTTGAGAACACTCTCTGTATCTGGCATGTGCAATCACATTGAGTCCTCACAACAATTCTATGAGGTAGGTGCAATCATTTTGTCCATCTATTAATGAAGTATCCAAGGCACAGAGACGTAATTCACAAAGAATCATAGAACTAGAAAGTAAATGAATGAATGAACATCATTTCTTTCTTTCTTCTCACCCTGAGTTCATGACCTCTGTCAGCAGCCCTCACCTGATTTTCCCCATCTGCACAGAATGCTATCCTGGATTTGGGGGTGAAGTCCTCTGGTTATACCTCAGTTTTTTGTTGTTGTTGTTTTTTCTCTGCAGGAACTAGATCTATCTTCTGACTGGGGCACTTGCCAGATCATCTTGTCCTTTGCCGTGTTTAGAATCTTTCAGTTTCAAAAAAGGCCCAGACTTAACCTTACCCTTTATTCTGTTATCTTATCAGAAGTTGTACTATTTTATCTTGAGGATGCTTGTTTTCCACTGCATTTCATCATTTTCAAGTGTCAGATTAATTTGTCACCATGAATATCCCTCTAGAGACCTTAAAATCATGGTTCATCAAGACTAGGCTGGAACCCAACAACCCAATCCAGACAAAAACTGAGAAGGAAAATGTATTACCAGAACGGGGGTGAGGGGCGGATCTGACTGTTCTCCAGCTGTATATACATCTGTGTATTTCTTTGGATGTTGACTTTGAAATGCTAAAACACTCCCACATGGAAAAGATCCATCATTTTATTGTTTATGCATCTGAGTACACAAACATATGTTTGCAAATGTACAGAGAGACTGGTGCACAATGCCAAGCTCATTCAAACAACGTGCTCAGAGGTCTTTGATTGATTTTATAAAAATGTACAAAAACAAGTATATTGCCCTTGTACATAAATAAATTATAGCTGTAATTGGATCACTCATCGAAGTTTTGTCCAAATAACATATATATGTTAAGGGTATTTTTTAATTGCACTCAATATTTTTTATAAAAAATGAAACTAACAAACATCTTCCAATTTTTGTCACTGTACATACATAGTACATTTTTATGTCATTGTAACACACATGCATCCTGTTTTGTATTCTACTTTTCCTTCACTTTACTTAATATTCCTCTGTACCTGAGCAAACCCCATATTGGCCTTTTCTGTGTCACAGAAAAGTTATGCAGTGCAACTTTGGGAGGCTATTGCTGTTCACCATTTGGGGACCTCTTGGAGTCATATCCTATTTTCTCCTATTTTCAACTGAGTTCTTTTCATTATTTGTATATAATTTACACTTTTTTATCTTTAGGGATTCTTCATAGAGCACCAGCTTCAAATAAATTTTAGTTTCTTCTAAACCCTTTGTTTACCCAAATTTTAATTGAGAATCAAATTTAAAACACACACGCACACACAAAAGAAACAGAAACATATGAGCAGTGGCAAAGGAAGACCTTAAACCCTAACCTACCCACCCTCTTTTCCTCTAGGACTCTTCAGAACTTGGCGTGGGTGAAGTTGCAGAATGAGCTACCACATCAAAATGGAAAAACATTATTAAAGTTTGGGTTTTTTGGGTTTTTTTTTATTCTTTTCGATTTTGTCAGACTACTCTCCAAAGGACTAAAGCAGTTTACATGCATTACAATTGTGCCTTCCTCAAAGCCCACCAACCACCAGTGTGTTTTGCTATATTATTGATTGATAATATTTAAATAGGTATAAAATAGCACTTTAATACTGCTTTGGAATTTATACCCTTACTTTAGCCCTGTGCCGATTTTTCTTACATTTTTTTGTGAGTGTATATACTGTTTTCTCATCTCCATATAGAATTGGCTTTTCGTACTTGTATGACACATTTATATAAATTTAAGTAGAATGTGTATTAATTCCTATATTGTTTTGTGTTATTTATTTTCTTATATATAGCATATATGTTTGAAATTGTATCTCTTATTTTGTCATTCTGTTGTTTTCTTTGAAATTTTTTATGATGAATTGTTATACAGTTTTTTTAGTTTTATGTAGTATTTAAATCCCCTTGTCTGAGGCCCAGACCCAGAGATGCAGGCAGAGGCTGAGAGAGGCCATCCCAGACCACAGAGCTGTCCCTGGGGCAGTTTGCAGGCAGGCTTCCTGGACAAGACAAAAAACAACCGGCAGGAAGCCACACAGAGCCCATGACAGAGAGTCTGAGAGAAGCTCTGCTCCGATGAAAAAGACTGAACTATTAAAGCTGGCCAATCAGAGTGCACACTGGAAGGTCTGGGTCAACTGAGGTCAGAGAGGCATTGAGGACCAGAGGGGATCAAATTGAGAGCATTCTGGGCAGGTCTCAGGTGAATTTCACTGTCACTAATTCCCACCTCTGTTGTGTGGTTTGTCAGGGGGAAAAGGGAGTCAGGAAAAAAAAAAAAAGGATCATATGAGAAAGTCCCATTTTATCTATAATAATAAAAGTATAATATGTTAATTAGATCAGAGGACCTCCTGATGAAGCCAGGGCTGAGAGAGAAGCCCGGGCCCCAGGTGTCAGAGGGAAGCCGGTGCAGCCGGGGGAAGGAAGACCTACTCTTGCACAAATTTCATGCATCGAGCCTCTAGTCTATAATAATATCTTTGGTTTCCTCAATAGCTAGGATTTTATTTTCCTATCTTATTCCAAAAGATGCCAGAAAAGGCTTATAGAGGAATACACACAATATAGTATGTCAAAATAGAAATAGAATTAGAAAATTAGGCCACAAGAAAATAAAAATGAGTTGAATGACAAGATCAGGTAAAAGAAGAACATCTAAAAGGATATAGAAGAAGTATCTGGTGTCCTTTCTGCTTTTTAGAGCTTCAGTTTTTGATAAATCTGGAGTTCCTTATTGTAATTTGTGGTACATTTGTCAAAGATTCACTTCTTTATACCAATTGCCAGTTGACTCTGCTAGAGTTAGTGATTAAGTAATGCCATTCTTTATTGTTCTAGTGTTTCTGAACTGTCATCCTTCATCCTTTTAAAATAGTTCGTAAATTCTAAAATTTCAGTATAATTATGTTTTCTCTGTTTAATCTAATGACACTGTTTTTATGATAAGATTTATTTTTCAGAATAGTTTCAGATGCACTGAAAATTATGCATGTACGCCTACTCATTTTCCCTTTTATTAAAATATGACATCTATATGATATATTTGTTACCATTAATGAACCAATATTAACCCATTATTTAACTTTATAAAATCCATCACTTATTTAGATTCCTATAATTTTTGCTAATGTCCTTTTTCCTTATCCAGAATCCCACTCAAGATACCAGATTACATTTAGTCATCATGTCTTCTTAGGCTCCTCTTTGATTGTAGCAGTTTCTCAGAACTAACCTTTCTGATAACTTTGATACTTTTTAGAAGCAATGGCTGGATACTTGGTAGATTTCCCTTGTTATGCACTGGATTATACCCAAAATTCTTATGTTGGAGCCCTAAACCTCAATGTTACTGTGTCTGGAGATAGGGCCTTTGAGGAGGTGAGAAAAATTAAATGAGGTCATAGGGTAGAGTTCTAATCTGATAGGGCTGGCACCCTGGTAAGAGGAGGAGGAGAAAGCAAAGCTCTCTGTCCACTGTATGAGGACAGAGCAAGAAGGTATCATCTGCAAGCCAGGCAGAGAGCACTTCCAGAATTCAACCATGCTGGTACCCTCATTTCAGAAAGCCTCCAGAATTGGGAGAAAATATTTCTGTTGTTTAAGCCACTCAGTCAATAGTATTTTGTTATGGCAACCCACGCTGACTAATACATCTTCAATTGGGATGTGTCTAATGTTTCTTTTCGTGATTATACTGGTGTTTGGGTTTGGGAATGGAAGACCACAAAGGTAAATGTCATTTTCATAGCATCATACCAGGAGTACATATTATCAAGAGGACATACACTCTTGATATTAACCTTGATCACCTGGATGAGGTAGTGTTTGTCAGCTTTCTCCACAGTATAGTTATCTTTTTCCCCTGTTTCCATACTTTACTTTTGGGAGGAAGTAACCACCATCCTCAGCCCAGTGTGAAGTTATATTCCAACTCTTAGCAGACTAACTAGGTAAATTATTTGAAATTCTTGTACTTGGAAAATTTGTTTCTTCTCTCTCATTTGTGTATTTAATCTCTTATCAATTACAACTTTTTTAAAATAAGTCCTGTCAACAGTTCACTTAGTTTACTAATTATTTTGAAGAACCAATTTCTCTCTTGAATGTTACTTCAGTCATTTGTCATTTTATTTATTTCTGCCCTTAGTTTTATTTCAGTATCTTCTTATGCAGTTACATGGAGTTTTTATAGATGACCATATTTTAAGGATAGCTTATGCCATTTCCATAGGAAGAAAGCCAAATAACATCTAATTTACTTAATACAGCTTGGTCTATATTCCTATAAGTCTTAGAAAATCCATCATATTATATGAAAATAACTTTACATAAGATGGAGCTCAGACATGCACAAATCAATAAACAATTATTAAACTGGATATTTTATCACTAACCTTTTGTTCAAATTCTGGGACAGAAAAAAAATGAAAAGTTTCAAATATACTGGGAAATGTCAAGGGCATGTAAGAGATTTAAAAGAGAAGGTTTCATTGGGCCTCCACCTTTAACACAGTTATGTTTTTAAGAGGTTTATAGTAAGAACCAGTAATTAGACTGCCTGTTGGTACTGACTCCTCTCAGTCTACACACCACCACCAGGACAAGAACTTCCCTTAGATCCTTGCTTCCAGGTGTGACTCACTTCATTCAAGCTCAGCTAACCTGTCTTACTTTATAGAACTTCTTTTCCTCACAGTGGTTTCAAATTCTAATGAGATCAAATTCTAATGAGATGTCTCTTGCAAAATAACTGTTGCTCTTCACACACTTTCATGATTGGCTCATAAACAACTTTTCTTTTATCTTCAAACAGTTTCCATGAGTCTCAAAGTTCATTTCTAAAAAAACAATTTCAGCTGAGACCGGTTTGGCTCAATGGATAGAGAGTCGGCTTGGGGACTGAAGGGACCTGGGTTCGATTCCGGTCAAGGGCATGTACCTTGGTTGCGGGCATATCCCCATTAGGGGACCTGCAAGAGGCAGCTGATTGATGACTCTCTCTCATCGATGTTTCTAGCTTTCTATCTCTCTCCCTTCCTCTCTGTACAAAATCAATAAAATATATTTTTTTAAAAATTTCATTTCAGTACATAATTTTAAAGGATTTTGTGTTTTTGTCTAAAAACAAATGAACATTGACTTTGAGAAATTTCTTTTTCTACCTGAAGACATCTTCAGTTTACATGATTGGTGATCATAGAGCTGACAGATCCTGTCAAAAATAACAAATTGCCAACCTAACTAATCTTTGTCCTGAAAACACGAAACTAATCTCCACAGAGTCCGTGAAGTCTCTCAACTTTACTAGTACCGGTTCAAGATCAGAAGTATAATAAACAAAAACTCACACAAAATAACATTTACAGGTAACTGCATACCAGCTGACTGGCTTCCATTTTTTTGTTCTTTCACCCCATTGCTTCAAGGTAGGCTTTACATAGCTTTTTTTTTTTTTTTTTTTTTTGGTTGTTGTTTTAAAGTAAAATCTTTAGAATTAAGCCACTGACACATAACAGAAAAAACAAAGACAGGGAGTAGTGCTTTAGAATAAATCTTAGAACTACAAAACAGCCAGCTCCAGACTGAGCTGGACGCACCAGAAGAGCCGAAGTCAAGTCTTGGTCATCTGTTATCTCTCTCCCTTAGGACTGTCTTCACCCTTATCAACAAGGACTGCCTTCTACTCTTCTTCACAGGACCTCTGCACAAATCAGAAAAAGACACCTCTTCCTCATGTTAAAGTATTTAAGTCAGTAGAGAACACCTATTCTAGCAGGAGAAATAGGCAATATACAATTGACTCTATATTGGTAGAATATGACACATACTATGATGTAGAGGAAGTACTGTGGGAAAATAAAGGAGAAAGAGATCATTTTGACTAAGAAGGATGGTGAGAATGTCATTACTTGATTGACCAAATATTGAGTGAGGGCCTACATACAATGTGCAGGAACTATTCTTAGTACTAAAGAAAAAAAAACAGTAAAAACTATGTGGAACTTACATTCTACTGAAAAAAGTAGACCATAACAAACAAAACATAAAACATCTCTCAAACAATGCACTGCTATAGAGAACCAAAGTGGCAGAAGAAGTTGTACTAGAGAAGTACAATTTTATATAGAGGATTTAGAAGGGCCTCCTAGGAAGGCAATGAATGTTTCAGCAAAGCCCTGAAGGAGGCAGGGAATAGGCCATGTAAATATAGGATATGCCCATACTCGAACTTTCTTGGGCTCTTATCCATCTCTTACTAGCCTCAAAGTTTAATGACAAGAGAATGTGAATTGCACATATTGAAGTTACAGGCTTTCTAATATTCTTGAGCAAGACATGCTAAGCCTCTGTTGCATTTGGCTCACGTAGACTTGGCTAAATGGCACACCTAAAACTAATAGGGCTAAAGAAGAGCTGCCTTCTAGCCTTATAGTTTCCTCATGGTGATACATTAGATTTTAAAGTACTTGTATTCTTTATTTTTTTCTATGTTCTTTAGCATACAACAAACCCAAAGGCTCTGCCTACCTGAAGCATAAATTATTGTTCTTTAAAAATCAATTTAATTAGAGAAAAATAAATCCAACTGATCATTTCACATTTAATTGAAGAAACCATCAAGGGAGCAGATGTTTCTCTCAAAACTGTTTATGTTGATGCTATATTGACAAAGCACAAAATAGACAATGCATCCTAAAATAAAATAAAATAAAATAAAATAAAATAAAATAAAATATGGCCTCAACAGCTTATGTGATAAGGCCATGCCTTCCTTTTCACCTTCCCTCCTAATACTCCTTTATATGATCACTTTTCTCCAACCACCCCAACCTTCCTTCTGTTCCTCAAATGAACTGAGCTTGTCCCCATTATGGCTACCACACTTTGTGCTCCCTCTGCCTAGCACACTCTGCTTCCAGACTAGACATGGTTTGCTCTACTTGTCATTTATGACTCAGCTTATCTGTCATCCAGACAAACTTCCCCAGGTCACTCTAAGTGCACTCTCTCTCCACAGCTAGTCAATCCCTAGCTCTTTGCAGCCATATTTTCTTCATAGCACTTTTCACTAACTGAAATAGCACATTCGTTTCTTTGTTTAGTTGTCTTCTGTAATATAAGCACCCAAGAGCAGGGACCTGTCTGTCTTGTTCACCAACATTTCTCCAGAAAATCAAATGCCTAGCAAAGACTTTTTAAAAATCTTCACCTTTATCATGGACTGCCTTCCACTAAGTGATAAATATATATATGCATGAATGGTTTCTATAAAAGTTGTAGCAAAGCTATTCACACTAAATATATCCAGGAGTTATGACAAATTAGCAGTCTTCTACAACAGAGGTGAACAACATTGAAAACAAAATTCTAGTCTTAATATTCATCCTTATGTTTAGCCAAACTCCAACCAAAAATATTTCTGTTTTATTTAATACTACACATAGATGGTTAATAATAATAATAAATGCCATCCCATTTAAAGCTGATTGTCATTTTTGCTGAAAATCAGTGCCATTCAAATTACAATATCATATTCATATATAATACATTTTACTACTTTATCAAGAGCAAAATGTAAATATTTACCATTTATCTAAAAATACCTATTCACATATATTAAAAATAAATAAGAATAATAATCTAAAACTTAAAATGTATTTTTATTTAGAATTTAAATTCAGGATTTAGTGACCAACATTTAACAAATAGTAGTAACAGTGATAAATAAAAGAGAAATAATTTCTAACAATGTAAATGTGTTCACATTTAGGGAACTGACAAAGGCCTCACATAAAAAAGTTTAGACAGTTCATGGATTAACAAAACATTATGGGCAAGGAGTCAACAATCAGTCTTTACCTACAAAACAGATTTCTCCAGCTTCAACATGCCTTGTGTCCCCATTTATAAGCTAATACCACAACCTGCCCCTAAGCTAACATTCAGATAAATGAGGTAATTTGGTGACTCAAATTGATCTTCCTTTACCCTCAGCCTTTAGCAGGCGAAAGCCTAAGTGTGCTGACTAACCCCACTCAACCTTAATCTCTAGTGCACATGTCTGGGGTTTTGTTGCTTGAAAAGAATTATATTGCAAAAAGATACAGTGGCCCTCCCCTCACCACCAAGAGCCTCTATGCCTATTTTCCCTCAAAGATTGAACCAACACACACATTTTAAGGTTGGGTCAGTCATTGTCATATTAGTCTATCTATTTTTGGCAATAATGAGATTTTCTACCCCATGTAAGACCATAATGTGTCTTTTCTTTTATGTAGACTAAAAACAGATTCAGTTGGTACATGTTTATCTTGAAATTTATATAAAATAAGAAATTAGAAAGGAAAACCCAAAGAGTCAAAACTTTAGAACTGCTGTGGCTCTAGTCTAGGGAGAATACCTAAGGTATTAACTCCTATTATTACTAGCCTATAAAGATAGAGAACAAAACACATTTCTGAAAGCAGAATCAACATTCTTGGGTAGTTTCAATTTCACCAAGGTTAACAAAAATGTGGAAGTTCCTGGTTATCACTTTAATAGAAACACGTTAATAGAACATATTTCAAGTGTGTGATTATTTATTTATTTATTTATTTATTTATTTATTTGCCAATTAAGTAGTCCCTTTATTAATGTCAGAACTCAGAGTTTACTACAGGTTTACATTTACCCAGGCAAAAAGTTTTAATATTATATTTTTAAATTACTTTTTTAAAGAGTGAGCTCAGGATCTAAAGTCAAAACACATATAGCTTACAGGGTTAATGTGCAAAATCTTTTCAGTACTTCATAAAAGTTTGGTTTGGGGAATTTAATCCAAGTTCACTTAATTTAGTGCTAAGAAATGAAAAAGAGTAACTGACAGCTGTTCTTCCTCACCCTCACTAACAGGCCAACTTCGTAACCAGTCGGCATGAAAATGCCCATTGACTTACATCACTACATATAGCTTACAGGGTTGATGTACAAAATGATACTGTTTTCAAAGTTCATCCATGTTGTAGCTCAGATAAATGCCAAATTCCTTTCTATGGCTCAATAATATTCCATAGTATGAATATACCATAATTTGTTTACCTATTCATTAATTGACAGACATTTAGATTATTTCCATCTTTTGGCTATTGTAAATAGTCTTGCTATAAACACATATACAGGCATTTGTTTGAATAGCTGTTTTCAATTCTTTTGATATAAAATTCATTTGGGAGTGGATTGCTGGGTTATATGGCAATTCTATGTTTAACTTATTGAGAAAATGCCAAACTATTTTCCACAACATTCGAACCATTTAACATTCCCACCAACAATGTAAGAGGGTTCCAATTTCTTCACATCTTTGGCAACACTTCTTAATTTCCATTTTGTTTTTTGTTTTTAATTAGAGCTGTATGAGTGGATGTGAAGTAATATTGGTATCTCACTGTGGACTTTCCATTCTTTTTACATAAGCTGTACACAGAGAAAGGCATCAACTAATTTCCTTAACAAACAATTTTGGTAAGGAGTCTCCCCCTCCCAAATACCTCCAGCCCCCAACAAGCATATGCCATTTTGTAACATTTAACAACACAATAAAAATGATAATAGCTAACACTTACATGACACTTATTGCTTTATATGTATTATTATCATTACTCACTTAACCCTCACAACAATTCTATGAGGTAGGTGTTATTGCTAGCCCCACTTTAAGATGAGGAACTGGGTGCTAATCTCAGGTGACTTGTCCAAGGTCTAAAATCAGCAAACCCTGGAGATGTGGTTCACACCCAGCCAGTCCGGCTGCAGAGTTCATTTCTTTCCTTGGGTTGCCAGACTGTACCCCAAAGTGGCTAAAGCCTCTGGGCCTTATAGCTATAAAGCTAGTTAGTGTAACTAAATTAAAATGCAGAAGTTTGAATTTAGGTACCCATGTTTCATTTAAAATATAAATGTGTGATTAGGCTTTTAGCCTTTGTTTTAAAAGGACTGTTGCTAAGAACCTCCCTGAATGCACTCCCTTTCTCAGGAAGGTCAAGCACCCTTCATCCCTGCCAGACACCTAAGAGAGCCCAGGGGTCAAGCATCTCGCTGCCTGGTCTACCGTTCCCTGGAAGACCTGTAGAAGGTGTTATTCTGCTCCAGCATCCAACAAGGATTTGGATCTGACACATATTTTAGGGTTTCAGATAAAAAGAACATTCCTTTCAAATACCTTCCCATTTCCCAAACCACAGCAATCTGTCTTCAACTGGTAAAGAAACACCAGTTTAAAAAATTTTAAGAATTAGTTAATAACTAAAATCATGAACCATTGCTAAGGATGTGGGCAAGAAAAAGCACAAAATGACGCAGAATGACTCAGAAGGTTATATAATGTTCTCAAATCCCTGGGAGGGTCCAGAGAGCCCTGCAACCTTTGCCCTCCTCGTGCTTGTCATTCCAGCCCAGACTGACCAGGATCAGGGTGGTGTTCTTGGTTTGTGGCCATCCTATCAGACAAGAGACTACAGAGCTACGGTCACAGCCCACCATTACCCAGAAAATGTAAAAGAAAACATCTGGTGAGCACCTACTATGTGCCAGACGATGAGAGAAGGGCCTTGTAATCAGGAAAAAAAGGTTTGATGCTCAACTCCAACCCTCACCAGCTGAGTAATCCAGGCAAGTTATTTAAACCTCTGCACCTCACTTCGCTCAATTGTAAAATCTAATGTTTTGTTATCTCCTCAAGATTGTGGTGAGTATCTCCTCAAGATTGTGGTGAGGATTGCATTACATAACACTTGTCAAGTGTCTGATACATAGCCTAGAACAGAGTAACTGCTCAGTGACTATTAGCTATTAATAGCAGCCCTATTATTATTGTTGTTCCATTATGTCACACTCTCTTAAGCAAAGTCTGAAAAAGCTCAGAATGGAAGAACTCCCCAATTCCTCTCAGATATAAGTCAGCCCTTCCCAGGTTAGTCCCAAGAGACACTGAAGAGTATAAGCCTTCCTTTCACTTAAAGGTGTCTCTGTCGTTAGCAAGCATCTGAAAAGACACCAGGATCCAGTAGAACCTTTCAGATGTCTGCTTGGTGATGTTTGCTCCACCCTGATGATTCCCTAAGACCCGGTCTCATCCAATTTATTACTCACCCAAGCTGTGTGCAGCAGCTTTTGCATCTTTATTAATATGATCTTTATTAATAAGTTCTCTGTAGATCTTGCTAAATGGGCCTTTGAGAATAGGACTCAATGCCACATGTAAACTTGGACCACTGCCTGAAACAAAAAGTGTCATTTCAGTTGGTGTCATGGGTCAGGGTGGTACTAAAATGAAGCACCACCAACTCACTACCGGAATACCATAACTGACTACCTCCTGATAAGAGTTTACATTGCTACTGAAGAGATGAAAATTCATCTTTAAAATGTTTCACCAATGATGGGTCAGTTTAAAACTTTTGCCCATTTTTAGAACAAAATTGGAATTGGCCTTTTATGGTGATCCAAAGCAGACAGATAGTATCTGCAATTATCTGCTACTTTGCATTTATGGAATTGCTGCTCCCCCAAAACAGGTGGCCTGAAGCAAACTGTGCCAGCTGTTTCCAGAATAATCCATGTTTGTACATTCACTCCCCACACACACTCCAAAAAAAAAAAAAAAAAAAAAAAAAAAGAAAGAAAGAAAGAAAGAAAGAAAGAAAGAAAGAAAGAAAGAAAGAAAGAAAAAAGGAAAAACCAACAGGAACTAAACAGAAACAGGCAATGCAAAAACAGGTTTCTGACACACGTACCTCAGTCTATAATCCAGATTGCTGACCTCCCCTTTTGCACAATAAATGGACAGTTTTTAGCCCTTGTCTTACTTGACTGTTTGACTACTTTCTGAAACATTTCTACTGTTGTGCAATTGAAACTTTACAGCTTTATGAAAATTGCCTCACCCTAGCACTGCTTCCTAGAATCTCCTGACTTCTTTCTAGCTTCTCAGTCTCCTTCATCTTTCCTTATTCTACATACTTACAGCATGGCAGTGCCTGGGATGCCCACCTCCATGCCCTTACCCTCTCACTATACAACCAACTGGACACATAGTCTACCTACTCCTGGAGGAAATAAAAACTTCAGTTAAAGAGCATTCTAAAAAGCTAAGTCTTACTTTTTAAACAATGTATAATCTAATATAATTACAAAGGTATTTAAATGCCTAAAATAAGACAACTTAAGGGAATGCCTCGAGATAATGTCCTATTCACAAGAAGGGAGAAAGACAAGCATGTTGGACATTCATCTTAAACAATTCATCTTAATATTCATCTTAAACAATGTTCAATTCAAATGTTTAAAATAGCTAAAAATTGAAAGCAATCTCAATAATTCAATGACATTTTAAAAATCTCTAATATACATACTTACATATAACACATAAGAAAACAAGAGAGGGGAAAATGGAAAGAAGTCACACTCAGTGTTGAAAATTATATCTTAGTGTAAGATATATGGAAAACTAGAATTTTATTCTTTGGGCTCTTTTTGTGTTTTCAAAATTTACTAAAATAGCATATATTACTTTTATAATAAGGAAAAATAAACTTTTTGAGGAAAAGCCTAGAAGAGGGAATCATATTAATAAAGAGATACTGGAGGGAACTAAGATGGCAGTGTAGGTAAACACCTGTGCTCCCTGCCTCCCACAACCACATCAAAATTACAACTAAAATACAGAACAACCATCATCCAGAACTACCAGAAAGTTGGCTGAATGAAGTCCTACAATTAGAAATGTAAAGAAGAAAGTACACTGAGATTGGTAGGAGGTGTGGAGGCACCAAATGGGCTGGTCCAGCACCCACATGTGCTGCTTTTTTAATCAAGAGAGAGAGTCTTTGTAGACTGCCCAGAAGAGCAAGGAGCCCCAGCCCCACACCAGACCCTCAGCCCAGGTTCCCAGAGCTGGGAAATTAAGTTCCCATAACTACAGGCTGTGAAAACCAGTGCAGATTGTGCCTCACTGACAAAGAGGCTGCTGAAGACCATGCTGTTCCTCTTAAAAAACTGACATCACAAACTGAACTTATAAGGCCCTGCTTTGTCTAAGCTCCAGCACTAGGGCGAGGCTGGAACTGGATTGTCTGGCATCAGGGCAGGAACTCAGGGGCAGTTTTCTCCTAGATGGAGGTGCTTATAGGAATCACTGTTCCTATGCTGAGACCTCCCTGGATGCAGGGCTGACTGCCTGCCATTTCTATTTGCTCCACCCTGATGATTCCCTAAGACCCCACCTTATCTAATTTACAACCCCACCCAAGCTGTGTGCAGCAGTTTTTGCACATGAATGGCCTATCCTTGCTTAGGCTAAAACCTCTCAAACAAGCTGCAGCTGGGTCAGGAAGCCCCAAACCTATCAATAAAAGGCCCAAGCCTGAGCACCAGCCTCAGCCTGTCTTACTTCACAGCTGGGCCTCATCTGGATACTTCTACACCTGAAACAAAGGGGAGGAATCTGCAGATCCCTCTGTAGCTCCTGCTGGATGGATCAGGTAGTGGCTGTCTTTGTACCTTCCTGGAGACCCAAGGGCCAGTGCACCCAGTGGTCAGTATCAGACCATACCAGATTAAAACTCTACACATCCATAAGCGACTCACTCAAGGGACTGACTCAGTGAGCGCCAAAGCCCCAGTGAAGCAGGTCCTGCTCCACAGGGGTGTCTCCTGCAGAGCAGCACTCCCACTGTATTTGCAGCTGGTCCTCACAGCCAATTGTCCTGGAGGTCAATTCCTCCCAGTGACACCAGTAGGAATCAAGTCTCAGCTACAACAAGAATATGCTCAAAGCCCAGCTCAGGTGGCTGGGGAGGATGAGCCACAGGGCCTAGAGGACACTTACTATACAAAGCCATTCTAGCAACTCAAAGAGACATAGTAGCTCTACTTGATACTTAGAAACAAACACAGGGAAGCAGTCAAAATGTGGAGACAAAGAAACATGTCACAAATGAAAGAAATGGAAGAAAGCAAACTACTGGATATAGAATTCAAAACCATGGTTATAAGATAAAAAAACACAGGGTAGCTGAATGGATAAGAAAATATGACTCATATATTTGCTAACTACAAAAGACAAACCTCAGAACAAAGGACTCACACAGACTGACATTCAAGTGATGAAAAAACCCTGGTAATAAAGTTACCCAAGAATCTTCTAGAAACCTTAATGAGACACAAACAATAGGATGGCTAAAGCCTGGGGTGGGGAGGGAATTGAGTGGAGGAGGGCAATGGGGAAAAAGAGGGACATCTGTAGTAATCTCAACAATAAGGATTTAATAATAATAATAATAATAATAATAATAATAATAAAATAAAGAAACAAAATAGAGAGGGATAACTATTCATAACTTCAATCTAACCACAAGGGAACATCAGGCAAATTTAAATTGGTGAGCATTCTACAAAATACCACTATTCTGGAAAAATTTCAAGGTCACAAAAGACAAGGAAAGACAGAGGAACTGTCACATATTTGAAGGAACTAAGCATGAATGACAACCTAATATAATGTGCAGTCCAGGATGGATCCTAAAACAGAAAAAGGATACTGGTAGAAAGCTGAAGTAAATCAATAAAGTCTGTAGTTTAGTTAAGCATATTATACCAATGCAATTTCTTAGTTTTGCAAATTGTATCTTGGTTATGTCTTGTGTTAAACATTACGGGAAAGCTGGCTGAAGACTATGGGAACTCTCTGTACTATCTTTGAAGCCTCTTCTCTGAGTTTAAAATTAAATTTTGGGAGAAAAAAAAAGAAAAAAAAACAACAGAAGGCAGGGGAGGAGACAAAGAGGAAAGAGATAGCTCATCCTAAAACTCAAAGTACAAATATTAAATTGAAGCTAAGTTGTGGGGAGAATTAGACAAATTTGCTACTTTGGGCAAATTCTTTACAGCTCATAGGAGCCTATTATTTCCTTTGAAAATTGGCATGAAGTTGGTCTTTAACAGTATTCTATGGGAGGGCAACTCTCCTCAGAACCCTTAAGTTTTTGTCTCCCAAAGGATTTCTCCAGTCAGCCTGAGTACTGAGCACACTTTCTAGAGTGAAATGGTCCACAGAAAAGAAGGACCTAGACTAGAGGGCCAGAGCTCTGCAAACACGGAGCCCATTTGGAAAACTGCATTTCACCTGAAAACTAAACCTGGCAGTGTTTTCTCAGGGCACAAACTCTACATCTATCTTCATTTTCCTTATGGGAAAACATAGACCCTACAGCCCCAGTATTGCACCATTGCATGACCTTGACAATATTAGCTCATAATTACTACAGGCTACCATTTATCTCCAAGTTCCTCTGAAAGCCTGTTGCTGTTTAAAATCTTGTCTTTTCATAATTACTAGAAATTGCAATGGGCAGGATCCAAACATAGGGTTGGGAGCTATGTATTCCCTTCCTTAAAATACATCAAAACCGGGGACTATTAATCTAAAGTATTAAGAAATTTACTTTAGTCTGCATAAGATTCTTGAGCCTGTCCTTCCATGAGCCAGCTGGTGAGAGGCACTGAGACCTGACTAGAGATCTGACTGTCCTTTATAGCTTTATGACTTTGGAAAAGTCCACATGATCATAATCTACATTTACCCAGGAAATATGAGGACTCAGAGCTATCTAATAAGATCAGTCTATCAAATGCCAAAAGTACTAGCTTCAGAGTGTCACTGAGGAACACTTTCTAATACCACAAAAAGTCGAAGGCTCTAAATCTTGAGTTCTGCTTAGAAAAAGTACTCTAATCCTGGGACAGACAGAGACCGAGGTGACCCAAGTGTGTTGGCAATGATGACGATACAGAGCAGTAACATAGTAGCAGTAATAATAGTAATGATGATAAGACACTAAAATTTATTGAGCACTTATTATGTTCCAGGCACTGTATGAAGCACTTGGCATGTGTTATCTTTTGTAATTCTCTCCACAATCTTCTGAAGTACATGTGATTATTATCCACCATAAAAGAACTAGGGCTTTGTGATGTTAAGTAAGTTGCCAGAGCTTACAGGGCTAGTAACGTAGGAAATGAACAAAACTGCTCTGACTCCAGAGCCTACAAGCTTGACCAATATACTGTGTTCACTGAACACTATATAACTTAACAAACATTAGGGTTCCCTGTTGCCCCAATTTTTGTAGCAATAGGGCCTGTAATGAGATGCTTTCTGGCAGACTAAAGTTCTCAGAAACCACTCGGGTCCTCTCCCACTCCTTCCTGCTTCCTTAAATATACAGCTTGTTCAGATCCCTAACACCACTACATACAGGACACAGAAAGACGACCACATGACACAGCCATCTGCTTGCCAAGGAAAGAGGCCTGAGGGGAGAACCAAATCTGCTAACACCTTGATCTCAGACTTTTAGCCTCTGTATCTGTGAGAAATAAATTTCTGTAGTTTAAACCACCTTCCATAGTTACTTATGGAAGCCTTAACAAAGTAATACACCTCCCTTTCCAGAGGTGGCATTTAAACCCCATCCCTCACCTTGAATGTGGGTTGAACTTAATGATTTGCTTCCAAAGAAAAGGGTATGGAAAGTGAATAAATGACTTCACAGGAGAAACCTGGTAAATTCCAACAGAACAAAGTAATCAAAGTTAAGCTCACATGCTGTCATATTGACAGCATGTGCCACCTGAGAGGGTGATGGGAAAGGCATTTCACCTCTGTAGTATGTTTCCCAAATACCATCATCCCAGTTGAATCATGAAAAAAAAAATCAGACAAACCCAAAGTGAGAGATATCCCATAAAGTATCTGACCAGTACTCCTCAAAACTGTCAAGGTCATGATAAACAGACAGAAACCCGTCACATACCCCAGAGACTAAGAAACATGAAGAGTAAATGTAATGTAGTACCTTGGACTAGATCCTAGAACAGGAAAAATACATGAGTGGGAAAAACTAGTAAAATCTAAGTAAAGGCTGAACTTGTTAACAGTAATATTTGAATATGGGTTTCTTAGTATGGACAAATATCCCATGGTAATCCAAACACCTGAAATGTACAGGAACTTTCTATACTCTCTCTGCACCTTTTCTGTAAATCTAAACATATTCCAAAATTAAAAAAAAAATGTTTTCTCTTAAATGGACAAGACAAATGAATGGATCAATCACTAAAGAAATGCATATGGTAAAAAAAAAAAAAATCTACGGAAATGATATACAAAGAAACACAAGTAATCAAAGAAACATAAATGATAACAATGTTATTTTATGTCCATCAGAGCAATGATGATTTTTCAAAAGTGATAATACCCAATGTTTTTATAAAGGTATTTGAAAATACGTAATTGGCCAATGATATCTAATGTCTTTACCAAGTACATACTTCAATTCATTTCCTAAACAAGCAAGCAAGTTCTCAATATAATAACTAACATTTATTGAACACTTATAATGTTCCAGTTACTGTGAAAAACTTTACATTTGATCTTGTTGATAATTCTATGAGGTAAATATAATTATCATCTACATTTTAAGAACTAAAAACCTATTTTAACCATTATAATACAACTGGCATAGTATTTATTGCAGTAATGACCTCCTCCAATGATTCATGCCTCCCTCTATCTATGGCCTTGTATAATCTTCTCCCACAGTGACTCTGAGCTAAGCCATATCACTTGTTTTGCCCTATGAGATATAACAAATGCCACAAGTAGAGGATTTTCCTCTTTTGCATCTGAAATCTTTGCCACAATTTAAGAAATCCTAGCCTGCTAAGGACTCAAGGTCAGTCTATAGTCAACACCAAGCACCAGACATGGGATAGGACAGCTCTGCTCTAAGTTATTTTATATGACATATATCATAGTGTCAGAAAAACTTAATGGTTCAGAATTGTTTTTAGAACCTAATAAATATGTGAGCATGGATTGTAGGCTAAAAGATCTTAAGGGACACATCACAGTTGTTATCTGCCATACTGGTTGTGGTTACTAATTCAAAAGGGCTAAAAATTTGATTTAATATTAAGTAAATGTTAAATTTACCACCTCTGCCGAAACCGGTTTGGCTCAGTGGTAGAGCATCGGTCTGCGGACCAAAGAGTCCCAGGTTCTATTCCAGTCAGGGGCATGTACGTTGGTTGTGGGTACATCTCCGGTAGGGGGTGTGCGGGAGGCGGCTGGTTGATGTTTCTCTCTCATCGACATTTCTAGTTCTCTATCTCTCTCTCTTCCTCTCTGTAAAAAATCAATAAAATATATTTTTTTAAAATTTACCACCTCCCATCTCTATTATATGCTGCAATTTTTACTTCCCCAAATAATGATAGCACAGTGCTCAGTATGTAGTAGTCATAAACATATATAGTATTTAACATTCAGTGTGTTTCATGCTATTAATGACATAATTTATTTTATAATAAACAGAAAACTAAGGCAGGTGTCAATTTGTACATTGGAGAGTTATTTTATCAGAGAACTACATGGCATAAGGTATCACACAGCACAACTAGATACTTAGTCAAGAACAATACTTTTTCACTTTAAGAAAGTTCCCACTGCAAGAGAGCAAGAAAAAAATCAGAAGTTTTGTAGCATCTTAAAATATCAAAAATATGCATAAAGAGATTCTAATACTTCCCCTAAAAGGTTATGCAAGAATCAGGGTTGGAGGTTCTGAGCCTCAGAACTGAGGTTAGAGGCATGTAGGGAAGGTAATCAGAAGTCACACAAGCATTTTGGATAAACTCCTCATTGCTTTTCCCCACCTCTGTCTATGAACCAAGACTGTGGTTTATATCAGTGATTCTCTAACTTTAATGAGCACATAAACTGAGGATTTTGTTGAAATTATTCTGATTCAGTAATTCTAGGATGAAGCCTAAAATTCTACAGATGTACAAGCTCATAGATGACACTGGTGCTGATGGGTCAGGGACCTCAGTTACAAGAAGTAGGATTTTTATTATATTTTTTATCATTAAGTTGATTTATGAAGAGATCTGCTTTTACTTGTTATGATGATTAATTTTGGTGTTAATTTGACTGGACTAAGGAATGTCAAGATTATTTCTGGATGGGTCTGTAGAGATTTTTCTAGAAGACATTTTAATTTTGATTTATAGACTGAGTAAAGAAGACCACCTTCACCACTACAAGGTGGACATCCAATTCGTCGGAGGCCTGAACAGAACAAAAAGGTGGAAAGGGGGCAAATTTTCACTTTCTGCTTAAGTTGAGATATCTGTCTTCTGATACCCACAGACAGGACCACACTGTCAGTCTCCCGATTCTCAGGCCATGTGACCCGGAATGAGTTACACCACCAGCTTTCCCGGTTCTCCAGCTTGCAGACATCAGCTCAGGAGACTTCTCAGCCTCTATAACCACATGAGCCAATTGTTACAATAACTTCCATATATATGGAAGTTATTGTAACAATTGGTAATACATTTTCCAAAAAAAATTCATCAGTACTAAACAATAATTGATAACAGTTGAGGTCTTATGAAAGGATCTTGGAATTGTATTTCTTTAAAAGTACCATATATATATATGGGTCTGATTGGGTCTGATTCTCTGGAGAACCCTAATTCATACACTTGAGTGAAAACAAACTGAACATTGATATTTGGAGACTCACTTGCATTTGTGCTATGCAATACAGTAACTTATAGCATCACATGGCTATTTAGATTTAAATGACTTCAAATTAAATAAAAATTTCATTTTCATTCTTCAGCCACATTAAGCCACACTTTGAGCATTCAATAGCCACATGTAGAAGTACATTTCCATTATCATAGAAAGTTCTGTTGAACAATGCTGAACTGAAAAAGGCCCAGTTATCAAACAAAAGTTAAAATAATGTAAGTTTTACTCTTTAAACAAATCAATATCTATCTATACTAATAAAAGGGTAATAAGCTAATTAGACTGGGATACTGTCCAGACATCCTTCCAGACAAAGCCATGGTGACAGGGCTGAGGCAGAGGCAGTTAGGGGCAATCAGGCCAGGAGGGGAGAGCAGTTGGGGGTGATCAGGCCAGTAGGGAAGGCAGTTAGGGGCAATCAGGCAGACAGGCAGGTAGAGAGGTTAGGGCTGATCAGGCAGGCAGGGTGCAAGGTAGGGGCAATCAAGCTGGCAGGGGAGCAAGATAGGAGTGATCAGGCTGGAAGGCAGAGGGGTTAGGGGTAATCAGGCAGGCAGGGAGGAGAGTGATTAGGAGCCAGTCATCTCAGATTATGAGAGGGATGTCTGACTACTGGTTTAACCTCAATCCCTATGGGATCAGGCCTAAAACGGAAGTCGGAGATCCCCCGAGGGGTCCCATATTGGAGAGGGTGCAGGCCGGCCTGAGGAACCCCCCTCCAAGCATGAATTTCAGACATTGGGCCTCTAAGATGATTGATTGATAGATAGATAGATAGATAGATAGATAGATAGATAGATAGATGATTGATATAGATAGATAGATAGATAGATAGATAGATTGATAGAGATAGATATGTGTGAGAGTGTGTGTGCATGTTAATGCAAAGTGAATCCAATTCCAAATTACTGTCAGACATGTACAATAGAATCTAGAAGCAAATTTTTACTCTGAAAAAAAAAATTGTATTTTATCCAAAGAGGTAAATCCATTATTATTTATTTACTATTACTTCTTGACTATTTAAGAGAGTGGGGAGAGTGGGATGTGGGAAATTTGACATAGCTTTTGGTTGAAATAGAGCATAAATGCTGTTGAAATGGAAATTAAAACCAGAAAAGGGGAAACAAATATCCTAAGCACAAAGGATAATACAGTTACTATGATTGAGGTCTATGCTTGGCCCCAAGCTTCTTGGCAGTCAGACCAAAAGGAAAACACAGTGGGTTATATAATGCCAATGAAAGAAGCATACAAATGCATCAAGGGTGAAAAGCTTTGTTTCTGGTAATACATTTTCCAAAAAAGCATTCATCAGTACTAAACAATAATTGATAACAGTTGAGGTCTTATGAAAGGATCTTGGAATTGTATTTATTTAAAAGTACCATATTTTTTATATTGGCATAAATTAATTACTTGCTCTTAATTATGAGAGGTTAATTTGTACGCTAGTATGCTAAAATTGTATTGTAGGAAAATGTGTAAGTCTATGGACAATATGTTTAAGTATTACTTCCAGTTATTCATAAGGAAGCTTTACCATTTTAATTAAAGCCAGATGCCAAAAAGCTATAATAGAACTACAGGAAAATGGCGGCATAGGTAAACAACTGTACTCACCGCCTCCCACCACCACATAAAATTACAACTAAAATACAGAACAACCATCAACCAGAACTGCCAGAAAGCTGGCTGAATGGAAGTCCTACAACTACAGAAGTAAAGAAGAAAGCACACTGAGACTGGTAGGGAGGTGCAGAGGTGAGAATGGGCTGCTTTTTTAATTGGGAGGGAGATCATCTCTGCAGAGCCCACCTGGAGAAGCAAGGGGTCCCAGCCCCACACCAGATCCTCAGCACAGGGTCCCAGAGCTGGGAAAAGAAGTTCCTACGGACACTAAGAACTACAGTTCTAAAAACCAGTGAGAACTGGAGCCCAGTGACAAAACTCACATCCACCTTGGCCTGGTGCTGCCCACTCACCTGCTCCATCATCCTGCCGTGGTCCCGCTCTTGTCGAGGCCCATCAGGGCCAGCAGTGTCTCTACTATTACCCATTGCTAGCTCCACATTGCTGATGCCCTCCATGTTCTGCGTCGCTGCCTGGTGGTCAGCACACATCATAGCAAGCAGTCAAACTCCCAATCGAACTTAGTGTAAGGAGCCTCTGGGACAATTTCAAGCATATCAACTTTTGCATTATGGTCAAGGAGACAATTTGCATATTAGGTTTTTATTATATAGGATACTTATCCTATATATCGATAATAAAGGTGTAATATGCAAATAGTCGTTATGCTGTGAAGCGTAATGACTGACTGTAACAACCAGATTGTAACAACCAGATCACGGATCAGCAGGAGGATAGGGCAGTGAGCTATAAGAGGGTGGGAAGGGAAGGGAAGGGAAGGGAAGGGAAGGGAAGGGAAGGGAAGGGAAGGGAAGGGAAGGGAAGGGAAGGGAAGGGAAGGGAAGGGAAGGGAAGGGGGAAGGGAGAGATCATACTTAGGGAACCTGCAAGAAATATAGATAGCCAGATAGAATAGTGGAGAAAGCTCATGCCCTTATGTACTACTAGAAGCCCGATGCATGAAATTTGTGCAAAGAGTTCGGCCCTCACAGCAGCAGCAGCAAATGCCTAGGCCCTCACAGCCCCAGCTTCATCCAGAAGGTTGTCAGGAAGGATATCCAGAAGGTCGTTCAGCTGTCTGGTCTAATTAGCATATTACACTTTTATTATTATAGACTAGAGGTTCTATGCACAAAATTCTTGCAAGAGTAGGCCTTCCCCGGCTGCTGGCACCGGCTTCCCTCTGGCACCAAGGACCAGGCTTCTCTTCAGCACCTGGGACCCGGGCTTCCCTTGCAGCCCCAGCTTCATTCAGAAGGTCATCCAGTGTAATTAGAATATTATGCTTTTATTATTATAGATTGGATGTCTTAGAGCAGAAATGCCCCTTAGAGATTATTGAACTCAACTTCAATTGTATACCTAGATAAACTGAAGCCAGAGAGGTACTAACTCAAGGTCACATTGCAAGTTTGCAATGGATCTCTTCCCTGGGAAAAAAAATCTATTATGATTATTTTAGAAAAGAAAATTAATGTCAAGCAAGGTTGGATGTTTTATTTATGAGCATAACAAAGTGATGAGCATTAGATCTGGCTGGCTTAAATTTCAAAAATTTAATACCTAAATGTTTTACTTGCTTTTGGCCTAGTTGAATACTTTCTCCTAAATGTAATGAATAGTGTTTCATATTCTATTTAAATGTAAACCTAAAGAATCTATTGAGCATCATAGTCATTATAAAACTGCCAAGACTGAGCATGTACCTTTTTGGAGTAAATAATTATTACCTCTTTGTTACTTTAACCACTGTCTCTGAAGACACTTTAGTCCAGACATGTCATTTAATGACAGAATCATTAGTTCTTGGCAGCCAGTGCTTCTTGATACCTTTTCCCTTATTTTAGCCAAATGCTAGCAGCTGCAATCACAGAGATCCTTTTTTATTCCCTATAACCTCCTTGTTATTTTAAAATTGTAGCCAGAAAGAATATTTCTCAAAGAATAAAAAGTTTTCCTCTGAGGAAAATAAATTATGTTTCAGCCAGTGAGGCCTATTGTTGAATATTTAGAGAGTATAAGAATATACTTCAGTTCCTTCTTTCACTGTTTCAAAGTCCAAATCACTAAAAAATAGTAGGAATGAAATTTTTGTTTATTTTTTACATCAGCATATGCCACAAGATCTACTCAGGTTGACATCATCTTAGGAAATGACAGAGGAACTTTTTAATCGGCTACCTTGACTTCTGTTTTTCAAAGTATAAACCCAAAGGAGGCCCAAGGGAAGTAAGATTTGATCTGAGTCTTGAAGGATGAGTAAGAGTTCACTGAACGCGCTGGTGGAGAAAGGTATGAGCAAGAGCAAAAAGATGAGAAAAGTCACAGTTTGCCTAGCATGGTGAAAAGACTGGAAAGATTGGCTATTGGTAACAACAAAACCACAGAAACTTTTGAAGGAAAAAATAGACAAATCAAAATGGCATTTTAGGAAGATGAATCTGACAATAATGAGCAAGATGGATTCAAATTGCTAGAGGATTAGTTAGTAGACCTTCATAAGTCAGACTGGCAGAAATAAAGACCTGAACAAGCAATAGTGGAAGAGGTAAATAAGAAACATTAGAAAAAGAAGTATCAGAAGAGTCTGAGGAGTCAGAAAAAATGAATCAAAAGTAGTGCTGAACTAAAACCTGGACAAATAATAAAATGATATTGTTAGTGACATAAATTGGAAAGTTGATTTTACAAAGACAATGATGAATTAAATAGATAATTTTCTTGAAGCCACTGGCTCTCCTATATGAATTATTCTTCACTGCATTACATCTGTCTCTGCCAATCCTTTACCCTACAAACAGTGCATCCATTGTCATAGTTTAAACAAATCTTCCAGGTGATTCTGGTACAGATAACACGATTAAGCCCCCACTCCAATGGAAGCTACAAAAAGCATAGCAGGTTTTTTGTTTTGTTTTGTTTTGTTTTTTTAATCTCTGATTAACACCAGAGATCTTACGTATTATCATTATAATGGTTTGTATGGGACTCCAGAGGTAAAATTAATGACAGTCATATTAACATGGGTTGCCTAAAATATTTTACTTCCACTTGCATTAAGATGATATGAAAGTCTGATATGCCTTAGACCTGTATACTTCAGGATGGATGGCACCCTAGCTAAAATTGCTCATTGGTCCCATGGCTAGCTTTGAATACAGGAAATTTTAGTTGTCTGAATGGTGCCTATAAAATATCATCATGTTTACTTTAATGACATTTTCAAACAAGCTGTAGTCAGAATACCTAAAAGGACAAAAATTTGAGTTTTCATTCCCTTTTTGTGCCTGCTTGCTAATAAACATTGTACATGTGTCAGAATTTTCTTTGAAACTTGCTTATATTATAACTAAGTAGTGAGATGATAGAAGAAGGGAAACCCCTACTTGCCTCTCTTGGTGGCTACTACCATCACCAGCCAAAAAGAATCTAATTGTCATACATAACCAATTAGTCTGGGCTAGTTCACATTCAGTGGATTTAAGAGAGAATCAGAAAAGGAAAATTAGAGACAATGAATATAGACAATTCTTTTAAAACATCTTATAAATTAGAACTGAGATTTAGGGGCATGACTGGTTTAGGAAGGAGTTGGGATGGGGGGGAGTGAGATCAAAAGGATTATTGCATTCTTTCCAAGTAGCCAATAAAGAAATTCTCCCTATTTTTTTTTTTTTCTAATCTTACCCAATGTATCGAAAATATCACAAAGGGCAATATTGAGCACTTGTGATGCTCAAAAATCACATTAAGGTGTTTTCAATAATTCACATTCTTAATCTGTCATAGTCTACATTTGAATGTGCACATATGCAAGCTATTTATCATTCCAAACAGTTTTGCAAATTAGGAAGTATATTTAGACCAATAGTCAATTTTTAAACTCTTAACATTTAAAACAGGACAGTCTTGGACTTTCCATTTGGCACTTATTATTCTCTTCCAGCTCTGTGGGATGCCATTCCCTTTCAACCACCACAAACTTTCAACAGCGTTTGTTCTTTGGAGTATTTTGTTTCCATAATCAGAAAGTTGGATAGGAGAAAGGGACTGTTTGTTAATGAATCCTCTTTTTCCAAATCTTAATCCTGACTCATTAGAAAGCTTAATTTTTTTCTGTAATAAAGATGCCCCAAGGTTCTTTTCCCTGGTTAATTAGCTGGGCACAAATGAATCCTGAGTTTTTATGGCCTGACTTTAAAATTTTTTTTTTTTACAATTCCCTACCTGTCAGAATCCTCAGATTGAATACTGACTCACACAGACTGCCGGATTGGACATTCTGATTAAAAGAATGAGTCTTGCCCTGACCGGTTTGGCTCAGTGGATAGAGCATCAGCCTGAAGACTGAAGGGCCCTAGGTTCGATTCCGGTCAAGGGCATGTATCTTGGTTGCAGGCACATCCCCAGTAGGGGGTGTGCAAGAGGCAGCTGATGGATGATTCTAACTCTCTATCCCTCTCCCTTCCTCTCTGTAAAAAAATCAATAAAATACATTTTTTTTAAATTAGTCTCTTCAGGTGACACTAGTTAATGTACAGAACTGATCAAGGAAAGGTGAGTCCTAACATATGATGACAAAAGATGATTTGACTTTGGGTGGTGGGCATACAATGAAATATACATATTTTGTATCATAGCAATGCATACTTGAAACCTACATGATCCCATTAATTAATGTCACCCTAATAAACTTAATAAAAAATAAAACAATAAATTTGGTTCTACATGAAATATATATATGTATTTTTTTTTTCTAGTAAAAAGCTTTAGTCAGGCAAAGGTAAGTAAGTATACTTGGATCAGTCACATTCTAAACATTTCTAATCCAATATCCAGATGTTTCTATAAAAACATCTCTAATTTTATTCTTTTTGGGAAGCATAATTTTGAAACTGATAAAACAAACCTCTATTTTCTACCAGATCTAATGAACTGCTTTACTTTATTAAATAAATAACTTATTATTCTGCATTTGTCTTTTCCTCATACAAAACGTCTCATTTTAATAATAAATATTTAAATTCAAGTTGTCTTTGTTCTAAGGAAGTCACAAATTTTATTCATGTTTTAAATCTAATCTTTGTTTAAACACAGTCATTGGTAAAGATTGAGAATCCTATCTAATAAAAGAGTACTATGCAAATTGACTATACCTCCACTAAACCGACAAGCCACACCCACCAGCCATGCCCATGAGTCAATAAGAGCAAGTATGCAAATAAACCCAACCAAGATGGCTATAGCCACAGAGAGCAGGAGGGAGGCTTGGGTTTCCCTGGCAATGGAGGAAGCCAAGTTTTCCACCTGCCCTTGCAGGCCTAGGCCTCCATTCAATGCTACAAAGTTTCAATTATAGAAGGTAGACAAATCCAAACAGAAATGCCTGCAGCCATGGGGCAAGCAGGAAGCTTGGATCCACTCCAGGCTACAAAGTTCCAATTGTAGAAGATACATAAATCCCAGATACCAAGGCCTCTGCTTGGGTCGCCAGGGGGCGTGGACAGCCTGCAACCCTTGCCCAGGCCACCCCACACCCCAAGGGAACTCCGACCCTGATCTGGGACTCCTTCAGGGCAAACCAGCCAGCCCCCATCCATGCACCAGGCATTTATCCTATCTAATAAACGAGTAATAAGAAGATTGACTATCACTCCAACACACAAGATCACTGTCCCCATGTGGTCAAAGATCCTGTCCCCATGTGGACACAAGATGGCCACCATAAGATGGCCAGCAGGGGAGGGTTGTTGGGAGGGACCAGGTCTGCAACGGGTGGCAGTTGTGGGTGATCAGGCAAGCAGGGGAGGGCAGTTCAGAGGAACCAGGCTAGCAGAGGAGGGAAGTTGGGGTGACTGGGCCCACAGCGAAGTACAGTTGGGCAGGACCCAGGCCTACAGGAGAGAGCAGGTGGGAGGACCAGGCCTGCAGGGAAGGGCAGTTAGGGTTGACCAGGACTGAAGGGGAGGGCAGTTAGGGGCAAACAGGCTGGCAGGGGAGCAGTTAGGCATCAATCAGGCTGGCAGCAGAGTGGTTAGGGGGTGTTCAGGCTAGCAGGCAGAAGCGGTTAGGGGCAATCAGGAAGGCAGGCAGGCGAGCAGTTGGGAGCCAGCAGTCCTGGACTGTGAGAGGGATGTCTGACTGCCCGTTTAGGCCTGATCCAAATAGGCCTAAATGGGCAGTCGGACATCCCTAGAGGGGTCCCAGATTGGAGAGGGTGGAAGGGAATGAGGAGGGAGGTAAAGAAGGAGGGAGGGAGAGAGAGAGGGAAAAAGAAAGGGAGAGAGAGAAGGAGGGAGAGAGAGAGAGAGAGAGAGAGAGAGAGAGAGAGAGAGAGAGAGAGAGAGAGAGTAGGGAAGGGCTCAAACTAAAGGAGCTTAAAAAATGTTAAAAATAATATCTAAAACTTACTATCCTTGAGGCATGATTTTTTTTGGGTCTTACATGGACAGAAATCACAAAACTATAGCATCAGTAAAATGTACCTGGGTGACTAACATCAACGTAGTATTGCTAAAATGATGAATAATGATGCATAACCACATCCTTGAGACTAACCTAATCAGCATTCTCCTAATGTTACTTAACCACAAAATGCTTTATTATAAAATTTTGATGAAACACCAACCTAGAGGATATTATTATGCACACTTGATTAAAAGGAGATAGCAAAAACAAGGACTTAAGAAAATAACAAAATTGAATTCATGTTTGAGAATAAATATTTCATAAAATCACAAATAAATTCAGTAGGAAAATATTTGTATTTTAGAGATAATCAAATATTTGAATGTTATAATGTTAATAACTTAGTTTAAAATACCTCCACAGAAATATATACATTTATGAAGCACACAAATCAAACTGTGAAACATGTTTTTTGAATCATTCAAATCCAAAAGGTAATACATGAAGCAGCAAGGTGGAGCAGAGCTATGGAGTCCACAGTGCAGCGGTGTGAGCTAAATCTGCCTGCAAAATTAGCTGCCATTTCAAGCCATAAAGTGCAATATTACAGGCTGAATCGTGCCTCGACTCCTAAAATTTATATGTATACCTCATAATGTAAACTGTATTTGGAGACAGGAACTTTGCAGAGGTAATTAAGGCAAAATGAGATCCTATTTTGAGCCTTAATCCAATATAATCATAATCCAATATGAGCTCACAATCCAACATTCGAAGAGAAGATTAGGACATACACAAGTGCACACTCACACAGAGAAAAGACAATGTGAAGACACAGCGAGAAGGCTGCCATCTACAAGGAAGGCTGGAGGCCTCTGAAGAAACAGAACCTGCGGACACCTTCATCTTGGACTTCTGGCTTCCAGGTCATGAGAAATAAATTTCTGTTGTTTAAGCCACCCAGCCTGTGGTATTTTGTTACGGCAGCCCTGGCAAACACATACAGATGTCCTCCCAAATATAATCAAATCAGAAAGCTGTAAGCGAAGGTCCTTGAGATGCTGTCTAATCCAGCCATCACCCTTTAGGCAAACCCACCTCTAAGCCTTCCAGTATAAGGATAAAGAGAATGCCTGGGAAGAATGTCTGCTATTCACGGGAGATGACAGTTGTTAGGGAGGGCACACTGAAAATAGAATTCTGAAATCTAAATTCTAAATTCTTTACCATCAGTCAGTTTTGGACATCTATTTCAGAACAGTAATCTTCAGTCCTTGGTTGACAAATGAAAAGGAAAAAAAATTATAAGGCTTGGCTACAGAACACACGCTGTATTAATATTATCAATAGTTAACTTTAATCAGTAAAAACGCATGAAAAGCTAGATGTCTCTATCATTCTCTTTCACTCAGAATTCAGATAAGGTAATGAAAAACATTTTTTTATTAAAAAGAAAAAAAAGGCTCTCTTTCACACTTTACCTTATTTGCAAGCTTCTTTGTTCATCTCTATATAAAAATATAAGTAGAACTGTTTCCCAATAAAATTCCTTTTCCAACGTCACCAAGAAGTCTTGAAAAAAAGCTTAATATAGCATATGCTAACTGTAGGTGGTGTTGGTTTCTCTTCCACAAATTACAAAAATAAATTAGCAAAGGATTTATACTTACATATAGCAATGTTTCTGCAGATCTATTTGCACTGTTTCTAATTTCTTGGTTATTTTTCATGTAAATCGGAAGAGTTTGACATGGCTCAGCTTGACATCCTTAGAACAATATCCCCCTTATGGGCCATCTCCATGACTGTCCCCAATCTTCATTTCCTTTGACCTCTCTTGACCGCCATTCATTCTTGAAACTCTCACAATATGTTTAAAACCTGCAATACCTGACTATTTAGTCAAAACCACTGACCTCTTTTCCCTTAAATTATCAAATTAAAAAAAAAAAAAACCACACACACACACACACACACACACACACACACACAAAAAAAAAAAGGACAGCCAACATAACAATAGCTATCCATTGTGAATGAATCAAAATTATACCTATCTTTTGTCAGATGAGCAAAAAATATATTTTTTTAGAGTGCCTTCTAGTTGATTATATCCTGGTTTCTTTGACCTTTTCTTTTTCACACTTCATCCCCAATGAAATGTATCCAACTCATGGCTTCAGTCCATAGTGGTATTTTAACCCTAAAGCGCTGACCCAGACCCAGGCTTACAGTTCAATATGCACATGGATTACAGTTACATCCAATTTGAATGTTTTCAAACTGTTTAACAATTGAATTCTTCTTCCCAGATAAGCCTCTCTTGACTCTCAAATCTGGCTTTCCAGGAACCCTGATGGATTAACTCAATCTTCCTCACCTGGCCACTTTGCTCACATACAGTGTATGGCTCCTTTGGTGCACTAACACTGAAGTTCAGTAGTTTTGACAGAGACTGTAGGATCCATAAAGTCAAAATATTTAGTAGATAGCTTTGTACACACCAAAAAAAAATAAAATAAAAAAAAAATAAAAAAAAAAATAAAGTTTCTAAGCCCCCTATAGAAGATAGCTCTATCCTAACACTTAATGGGTTGTTTTTAAGCTATTTGCATATATTCACACACACACACACACACACACACACACACACACACACACACCATTAGACTCTAGGCTTCATTATACTAGTAGAGTAAAGGCATCAGAATCCCCTAAAGCTTTTACCTTGTAGCTCCCTGGACACTACTGATCTCCTTGGCCTTAGCCACTTGTCTTATTCCTTGTTAGTTTTTTAAATCTCTATTTCTAACACAGAACCTAGTTCACAGTATTCACTCAATATATATTGGTGAACTATTTTGAACTCCCTCTAGGAAATTTGAGTCGTTTTTTACTCTTCTTGCTTTATCCCCTAGAATAGATCAACTCTGCACACCCCAACCCCAAGGAAAAAAACACAATGTTTGGTTGCACTGGATTGTTTGCAATAATTCCCTCTTTCTCTTTCCGTGCCCTTAGTTAGTCTCCTCCAATACTGACTCTGGGCTTGCTTTGGTCAGTGGGATAATAGCAAATATAATGCAAGTAGACACACGAACAGTATTTTGTCGCTGAGCCTTGCCCCTTCTTGCTGCACATGTAACCCTGATACCACCAGATGAATGAGCCAGGCTGGCCTGCTGGATGATGAAAGACACATGGCCCTGATAACCCCTTACTCCAGAACATAAGTGAAGCCATCAAATACTAGCTGACCACAGATACATGAGAAAAATTCTACTGTATAAATGAGCCCAGCCAAGACCAGCAAAAGAACCACCCAGATGAACCTAGCCAAAATCTCTGACCCACAAAATCATGAGCTAATAAACCATCTTCTTTAAGCCAATATGTGTGTGCTGTTGTTTTTCCAGGGAGAGAGTAGCTGTATGCAGCATAAACTAGTTGTTATATTGGTCTTCTTCACTTTAAATGTTTCTGAGATTTATGCCTTAAATTTTACCCCCAAAGTGTGGAAAGAGTATCTGTCCCCACTTTGTTCTCTACCCTCATGCTATATACTAAGATAACATACCAATCTGTTATCTTAGTATATATTAGTATATATTCTTTTCTTAGTTTCTATTCAAATATGTAAAACACTTCTGCTAAAATTTCCTAAAATTTTTCTTTTAACCATATCCTGATCAATGATAGATAAGGACACCTTATTTCTTAAATATGAAATCTACTTGATATCTTAAATATCTATTTTTATATTCAACATATCCATTTTTAGCCTAAAACCATTATAGATAAGCTCTATGAGAAATGAACTGTAGAATCGTAGGTAATATAATCTTACAACTTTCCCTGACAGATGAAATCGTCTATCCTGTGCCTATCCCACCACTGTATTTGGAAGCAGGGATTTCACCAGTTCACAGCTGGAGAGGATATTTGCCTCTGGACAAATCCTACCTCAAATTTCACCCATATTTGATTTAGATGATATTTAAGTGAGACTTTGGCCTTCAGACTTTAGAGATGATGCTAAAATGAATTTAAAGACTTTTGGGGCTATTCATAAGGCATGAATGAATTTTACATGTGAGAAAGACATGAATTTAGAAAAGCTAGGGGTGGAATGTTATAAACTAAATGTCTGTGTTCCCTCAGATTCAAGTGTTGAAGTCTTGTGATTTTGTTATATATATATATATATATATATATATATATATATATATATATATAGTCATTCAGATGACCAAAATAATAAATCTCACATATGTTTGACCTTTATCACTCTCTCTTGCCCTCTGTCACTCTTCCCCTGTGCTTTATGGGGAAACAGCAAGAAGGCAGCCATATGAAGCCAGAAGAGAGCTCTCCCTAGCACCTGAGCATGCTGGTGCCCTAATCTGGGACTTCCAGCTTCCAGAACTGTGAGAAGATAAATTTATATCTAAACCATCCAGTCTGTGGCATTTTATTATATCAGCCTGTTCTAAGACAACTTGTCGATATTCATAAGGCAAGAATCACTTGCATCTTTACCAATCAAAATTAACCTTTAAGTCTATAGACAAGAGTGACTTGGCATTGCTATCAGTTTTCTACAACTTACAGAGTTGCAAAATAGCCCAAAGATGATGAAATAACATAGAAAATTGCACCAGACAGGATACCTAGCAATCCTTCCTGGCAATTCCAAGCTCTCTCATAGGTTTCCCTGAAATATCTAAACAACCAACAATAAACTAATTGCCCTGAAGTTACTCCAGAGGAGACCTTCTGTCACCTCTTTTGATTAAATCTTTTTTATTCAAGCATAGGCAACGTTTGTTTGTCTTTATTACAAGTGCAATCCACAGTTCCTAAGTTCATACCAGCCAAAAAGAACACTTCCAAGTCAGAGCCACAAAGATGTCATCTTAGCACCCAACTTGGTCCTCACTAGCAAACTCTGGATCCTTTACGCCTTTCCTATTTTGTTAAGGGATCCAGGCTGCAGTGTTGTATAAGCTCTGCTATTAATGGTTGTTCTCATCATGGCTAATTCAAGGCACCAGATCCCCTTGAGCTTTTACCTTGTAGCTCCCTGGGCACCACTAATATTCTTGGCCTTAGCCACTACTATGTGACACCTTCCTGAGGTCACCCATAATGTCATGTGAAGCTGCTTATTCTACTCTCCCAATCACTCATTGAAAAACAAAAAAGGAACAAATGAAAGTGAAAAGAGCTATCATTTATTGAGCTTCTATTATGTGCCAAGCCTTTAGGTACTACTTATTCTTTAAAGTGATGATATTTTTGTTTCTGCTTGGGCAGTTAAAGTAAATCCACCTTTCCTAAAAGAATGTGCCTCAAATAAAAATTTTCACATTTTTTAAATTTCTTAGTATCTCATACCTCATCCAGATCTAAGTTTTCCCAATTGTCCAAAAATGTCCTTTGCAGCTGGCCTACAGTACAAACCAGGATCCAATCCAGGACAGTGCAACTAGTGGTCATGCTCCTTTAAGTCTTAATCTAGAAAAATATCCCTCTTCATTAACTTCTTGTTGAAGAGGAAGGACTAGTTCTCCTATAAAATGTCATTCTTTCTGGATCTGTCTTTTGCTTCTTCATGGTATTTATTTAACTTGTGTATCTATCTCCTATCTTCCCTTAAAACGAGGATAGCTATAGATTTTATTCACATTCAATATTTTTATCAGCTGGCCAGGTCATGTGCTCCAAGGGACACCATTTTCATTTTTTAATGCAAATTAAGGCACTTATAAAAGCTACTGGTTATCCTGGCTGACTGACTGACTCCTCATCATGGGGATGCTGTAATAGAACAGATTAATAATAATGAGTCCAATTGGTAGATATTAAGGCCCCTTTCAATGGTGACACTCTGTGGATCTCTTTGATGGTTGTATAAAATGCCCCCCAAATTATTTGACACTGTGCACTGACAGTGCCATCAATAACCTCTCACCTGACATCTGGGATCTGTGACTGTTTGTCTATAGAATTCTGCAGACGTGACCCTGCAGAATTCTATAGCCATTTCCAGGCCCAGACCTTAAGAAACTAGGAGCTCCCACTTCCTTCTCCTGGAACACTCCTTCCTGGATCCTAGCCACCATGCTCTAATGAAGCCTAAACCACTATGTAGAGAGACGCCCATCACCAAGTAAGTGAACTCTCTTGGAAGTCAAGCCTTCAGCCCCAACAAAGATGAGCTGTCCTAGCCAAGACCCACCCAAATTGCAGACTGCTGAGTAAAGTGGCCACTTCCGGTTTAGGGTGATCTCCTTTAGCTGCAATAGATAACTACAACAGTCTATAACATAATGTGAGTATCCAGGCCTCCACATACACATTCCCACAATATGCCTCACACAAACAGTGAACGAAAGAACTCTGAGGCAGGGCCTTCTCTAAGGAGCCCTCAATTTTTTTCTCCCCTGTCACAGGCAATGGCCTTTGTCTCTCATCTCCTCTCCCACTGCCTAATTTAGGATAAACGCACTGTCATATAAAGATGCTGAGAGCCATCTTCTGCAGCATCTGCACCCTCGCTGTTTGGTTTCCAGAGGAATCATAGGTTTCTCTGAGCCACACACTGGACCCCTCCATAGACTTCCCTCGGCTCCTGCTTTGTTCTGGGCTAGTATAGCCTTTGGGTGCTGGCTTCAAGGGACAAGACAGAAGCAAAAGGTACTTGATCCAGTAAAGTGCATTCCACATGGGATTCTTCAACCTGCTCTGAGTTTAAGAGGGATCATATAAGCCAAGCAAAAGGCCAGGAACGCAAAGGAGCAGCGGAGCTTGGACACAAGCTGCCTCTGTCTGCAGTGGCTCCATCACATAAAATCTGCCTGCATTTCCCAGGAAGGGAATGGGTTTCTCTGAATCCCTTCTTGGGTTCTCCAGCTCCTCTGATGAACTATCCTCCCTCCTGGATTCCCTCTCTCTTCTCTTCTCTCTCTCTCTCTCTCTCTCTCTCTCTCTCTCTCTCTCTCTCTCTCTCTCACACACACACACACACACACACACACACACACACACACATACACACATTCCCCTTCCTTCATTTCAGGAAAGAGTTAAAACAAGAATCCTACCCTGCAGGGCCTGGGAGGGGGCGGCTCTGTGCTTTATAGCGGCTGCCTATAAGGAGGGCTGAAAGCTTAGGACACGTACTTTCTGTCCTAAAGTAGAGCAGAAAGTCGGAAAGATTTTGGAGGAGAAGGCAGGGACAGACAGAAGGGGGGCGTGTGTTCCTCTGGAGTTTCCTTTTTCTTGCTAGTCCTTGCGCGCGCAGTCATCCCTGCGGTCTGGGGATTGCGGACAGAGGTGGCGAGGCTCCATCCCAGCCGGTGGCCAGAGGCTGGGGGCAGGGGAGACCTCAGCACAGAAGCGGTGCCCAGGAAGTTTTCCGACGCAGAGGCAGCAGCGCAGCCTGATTGCTGCCGCCACGCGGGAGCCCAGGACCCACGCCACCCAACCTCTCCGGCTCTACTTCCTCTCGCCCAGCTGCCCGGGCGCCCAGGTGCCACGCGCGGACCGGACAGCTGTCTGCCCCGCCTGGCTCCACGGTCGGTGCAACTCTTTCCTCTCGGGGACCGGCCAGGGGTGGGGGAAGATGCCGCCTGAGCCCCTCGGTTGGGAGGAGAGGGATCAGGCATCAATGTCGCCCGGCGCCCTGCACCTTGGGCACCCTCCGCACATGGTCTAGGGGTGCGCGGTGGGCGCCGGCGCCTTTTTAGGAGGGGCTCTCTGCGGGCGCGTCTTGGGTTTGAGGAACTGATTGAAAGCCCGCTGCCTACCCAGTTGGGATTCGGATGTTTAGTGAAAGGAAAATATACAGCTCTCCCTGGGTCTCCCTTTCCCCAGGCACGCAAGAACTTTATGGAATATCACGCCCCTGTCGCAAGCTTTAAAGCCTACTTGGGAAAGGTGTCCCGCAGCCTTTTCTAACTCGCCTGCGTCTCCTCCCTGCACACCCGGGGTTGTCAAGGGTAGCCAAGGGCACTGGGTGTGCGGGACAGATGTTTTGGAAAACCCCCAGGAGGCTGGTTTGGAAACCTGCCTGTGGATATCTGGGCGTTGGGTTCTATGCTGTCCTTTAAAGGGCACTTGTTGCCTTTCACGTGCAGAAAACTGGGGCTGTTTCTAGATAATCAGCTCTGTTTACACCATCCTAATGGCGTTCCGGCTAGAGCTGGCGGCGGAGAGGGCTGGGTGGGAGGCAAATTAAAGGCAGACATTGTCAGTAAGGACAGTTGCTGAGATCTAACCCAGCCAGCAAAACCCACAGAAAACTTGTAAAATGTACCTAGTTTTTTGTTTCTTCTTGTAGTTACGCATGGCTTCTCCCTCTCCTCCCTCCCCCTCCCCAATCACTTCTGTTTTAAGTGTTAACTAATTGGGAAACATCTTGACAATCATTTCATGTAACTACCTGCTCTGAACTCAGACCATTTAGGGAAGGTTGGAATCTCCAAATTACTAATTACAGTCCAGGTCTACTTTGATCCTGAGAATCAGATGTTAAATGGATCCAGTGTAAGCATAAGGATCCAGTCCTCTTCCTTAACAATAACTTTTGAACTTCAGCGAATTCTCAGACCCCCAGACAGAAGAACGCTGAATATATAAACCACGTCCCTGAGGTCTGAACTGCAGATGCTTCACTAGAGCTATGATTGGGTATGACTGACTATTCCAAGCACAGCATGACTTAGATCCATGGAAGTGAGCTACAGACTCATCCTTGGAGGAACATGCATTTGAAGGAGTTTCTTTTGTGTGGTTTTTGTATTTTTCATGCAATATGTGGTATTCACATGCCTTTGCCAAGTATCCGGTAGCTCTGCAACTTAACATGTCGAGAGCTGACGGAGACACCATCACAAATGATTTCTGTGGGGGTGTCATTGTTGCAGGGGGAAGGGAAGTGGTTTTAATAGTAGCTAGCTCACACTTTGATAAGAACCCACAGCCTTGGCCTCCTTAGCTCCTGCTATAATCAGCTGACCAAGCAGGCCAGCAAGCTAGTGTTCAAACACTAGTGGCATCTTTTGTGGGTGGCAGAATGCGATAGCCAGGTCAGTTTACTAACTATCCTCTAACAGACCCTAATGGGCAGGGAGTCATTCCATTACTGAGAAAAGCCTTCTCTCTCTTGGTTTTAATAAAACTATTACTGAAGGTTCCATTCTGATTGGGAAGCTGGGAGCAGCACAAGATATTGAAGGATTTTTTTTCCCCCCTCCCTTCTCTGATCTGAAGAGGATGACAGTATGCTTTGTTCTCAGAGTCCTGGTCTCCAATGCTGAATGGAAACAGGGTCTGTCAATATTCTATTAGACACTCACTCAACCATGTAAGAAGCAAGAAAAACTACTTGCTTTCCTGGAGAAGGTTAACATGTGCAGTATTTGTACCTTAAATTTACATTAGACCTTCTATTCAACATGAATAAATCTCGTTTCCTCCGTATATTGACTAAGCTTTATTGATAACTGTCAAAGTAACTCAAAATCTTTAAAAGTGATTTATTACAACCACAAATAAACTCAGAAAAAGGACACAATTTTTAAAAACTAAGTTTTATGTCATAGATACACCCACCATTGCATAAATGAACTTAGGGCCGTGGTCGGCAAACTGTGGTTCTCGAGCCACATGTGGCTCTTTGGCCCCTTGAGTGTGGCTCTTCCACAAAATACCACGGCCTGGGCTAGTCTATTTTGAAGAAGTGACATTAGAAGAAGTTTAAGTTTAAAAAATTTGACTCTCAAAAGAAATTTCAATCGTTGTACTGTTGATATTTGGCTCTGTTGACTAATGAATTTGCTGACCACTTCAAGTCTTAGGGCATTCATTTAAAAAGATTGATAAAAACTCACAAGAAGGATAATACAAAACAATTTAAATGTGAGGAGACACTTTTATTTGCCTTTGCTTATTGTGTTACCACCAACCCCCTCATTTTCCCATCTTTTCTTTAAGGATTGTAGTAGAAAACCATAGACTTCCCGGGCAAGAAAGATCACTTGCTCTACAAAAGTGACTAAAACAAGCAAGCAAACAAATGGTCTTTTGAAAACATCTCACAAACCTCTAAGTCTACTGCTTCACTGAAACTGTGGAGAATTCAAACATTTCAGGTGCTAAGAAGGCATGAGAATGAGAGGCATTGCAGGCTAGAGGTTAAGAGCTCAAAGTTAGATTAACTTGCGTTAGAATCACAGCATTGTCGTCCACCACCTGTGCTTTTGACAAGCATCTTGATGTTCCTGAGCCTCTGGTTCCCTACTTTTAGAATGGAAGGTATATCTGCTTCACGGGGTCAGGGAGGGTATAGATCAGATGGCATCATGCCTATGGAGTGCCCAGCACCATGACTAGGCATGAGACAGAAATCCCTCAGAAAACCAATGGTGTGTCTGCCTAGAAAAGTCCATTACTCCCAGTGTCTCTTGTTGGCAAATAACATGCCAATAATTTCTGAGGAATGGAAAAGCCAAAACTCCTGTTAGAAGATGTAGATTGTACACATTAATCATCAGGAATTTCAATAAAAATATTTTGTCTTTATCAGTTATACCATATTTATTTAAAACTAAAATTGTAGTGATGGTGTTAACCAGAGTTCTAATTTTAAATTAACATTGCATAATGCTTTAAATGGCTACCTATGCTGCATTTTATTACCACATGCATACCAGCACACATATTGGAATATTGGATTCTTAATTATAGAATTGGTAATTTTATGCCTTAGCACTATGTAACTTTTACTCAGCATTTAATGCCTTTTCTTTTCCACTAGTAAAATGTATCTCACCTCTCCAAGATTTTTGTAATTCAGGTTCTTAGCAGAGGTTCAGTGAATGGAAAACATCAACTTTTAAGCTACTTCTTAAAGAAAAAACTGACCTTTCCTCATGCGTATTATAATCTAGATATAAGTATAGCTGCAGAGAGAGAGACAGAGAGAGAGAGCAAGAGAGAGAGAGAGAGAGAAGTTGCCCTAATAGAGCTTTTGCTCTTTTCTGATTTTGTTCTGCTTTGGGGTAAGCTGACATAGATATATCTTATCTAATTACCAAACATATCCTGCTTTTTAACTGGAGCAGTAAATAATCATTTGCTGCAGTCTTACTGGCAGCTGGATTTTGTAACCAAAATTATTTTTCTTTTTTTTCTAGGTGAAGAAAAAAAAAAAAAAGTGAGGGTGTAAAAGCAACAGAATAAGAGACGTTTCCTCCAATTTGCATCAAGATGGAAACCTTTTGCTTCAGGGTGTCCTTTTGGGTGGCGCTAGTTGGATGTGTAATTAGTGATAATCCTGAGAGCTACAGCACCAATCTAAGCACTCGTATAGACGATTTTACCACTTTTCGTGGGACAGAGCTCGGCTTCCTGGTTACCACTCATCGACCCACTAATTTGGCCCTACCCAGCAATGGCTCAATGAACAACTATTGTCCACAGCCGACAAAGATTACTTCAGCTTTCAAATACATTAACACTGTGATATCTTGTACTATTTTTATCGTGGGAATGGTGGGGAACGCAACTCTCCTCAGAATCATTTACCAGAACAAGTGTATGAGGAATGGACCCAACGCACTGATAGCCAGCCTTGCCCTCGGAGACCTTATCTATGTGATCATTGATCTCCCTATCAATGTATTTAAGGTAGGAAGTAACCACAAATGTATCTGCAAGTTTGAACATATGCTCTGATTCTGCAGTAAGAGAGTTGCTGCAGACTTTTCTGACCTGGATTTCAGTCTGTTTTTCTGAGAGCAGTTTCTGCCAACTTACTAGTAGGATTTTAAATGTTTGTTATTTGTTAAATGTTACACTTAATTTTCTAACGTAATTGTTAACCAAATAGTATTTCAGAAGTGACTCCTCAAAGTGAAGGTCTTTAATGCAGCATTGGAATCTTATTGCTGAGTGGATAGGCAATTTTGGAGCGATCACTTAATTTTTCTGAGATTTAATTTTCAAGGTGAGACCTACTAAACCCAAAAAGTGCTCTATATAGATATATTCAGTTGCAGTTACCCTCTTAATGTAATGCTGTGCAGAAGCCCGATATCCACAGTATAGCTTAAAAAAAAAACACCTGTTTTATTTTGACTAGATTGATGGGTGGAGCCCAAGCACATGCTAATTTTCTTGATTATCTGGGTGACTTAGCGATAATAGGATTCACACAATAGCAGGCCTCCCGTGACCTCCGTGAGCAGTATTATTAAACTGTTTAAAATAGGCATCAGTTTACCATTGCCTCTTTCATTTCTTCAGTTTATATTTAAGGAGTGCCTACTGTGTGCCCGCTCCTGAGCTGGGCAATAGGCTCCAAAGACAAATTAGATAAAGTCAGTGGGAGAGGAGGATAACTCACCCACTGCTACCATGGTCACCTTGCTTTGAGGATAAACTAAAGTCAAAAGAAATTAGATATTCTATATTTGGTTTCTAAATGTAAGGAGGAAATTGCTACAAGAATTCAAATGAACTAAAAGTCAAATGAAATCACCATCTATGCCAAATATTCTGGAATGTCTTATTCTAAGCCCAGAAAAAAACACTTTCTTCAGCCTTTATTTTTTTCTTCTCTGTATTAGCCATAGAAATTAAATAATTCTGAGCAATCATATTCTGAAATAGGTCTTTAAATTGCAAGTTTTGTCAATTGAAGGCATAGCTTTTAAATAGACCAGTAGTATAAAAGGACCTTGCAAATGGCAATACAGAAGAAAACCTATTACTAAATTAATCAAAGAATCACTCTATCTAGTTTTTAATTGTTAAAAAAACATAGTATCTCTAATTTCAAGAAAGACTGAAAAGAACAGGAGGGAGGAAGGGAAATGAGTTAGCAAAACCTTTCCAATACCCACACTTATAACCTAAACTGATAATGGATTCAATTTGTCAAGAAATACCTCATTTGATACACTGAATTTTCAAGAAATGCAAAAATTTAATCATGTAAATTAATCTATATTTAAAATGTATGCATTCATTACAAAACAATTAAAATATTGTATCAGGTTTTAGGGATAAAAAATAACTCCCAATTATTAATGGCAATATATTATAGATAGAAGTATAGAACTTAATCCTTATATTCTTTAATGATTCATAAGATTTTGTATATGGAGTGTTGTCTATAGCAAGTTGGATTGTAATAATATATAATAAAAGGATAATATGCAAATTGACCCTAACAGCAGAACAACCAGAATGACCGGTCGCTATGATATGCACTGACCCCCAGGGGGCAGACGCTCAACACAGGAGCTGTCCCCTGGTGGTCAGTGTGCTCCCAAAGAGAAAGCTCTGCTCAGCCCCAAGCTGGGCTGATGGCTATGAGCTGCAAGAGCAGCAGCAGTGGCAGGAGCCTCTCCTGCTTCTGTGGCAGTGCTAAGGATGTCCAACTGTGGCTTAGGATATCTGACTGTGGGCTGCCAGAGGGATGTCTGACTGCCAGCTCAGGCCCAATCATCAGGGGAGCAGGCCTAAGCTGGCAGGTGGACATCCCCTGAAGGGTCCTGGACTATGAAAGGGCACAGGCTGGACTGAGGGACCCCCCCCCCCCCCCCCCCGCAACAAGTACACAAATTTTCATGCACTGGGCCTCTAGTTTTGAATAAAATAGAAACCCTAAAAGTGATGGTTGTGCATGGGTGAGCCAGGGCTTATTGTGCCAAGCACATCTATATGTGAATGCAGACACTCCCATAAACTCCCTTGGCCTATTACATAAAAACAGGAATGTGGGAAAATACAAGTGGAAAAGTAGAGTGAAGAAGATTAAAATGGTGGTCATGGGAAGAAGGAAGAAGTGTAGTCCAATGACTCGGCATAGGAATCTCTGACATGCATAGTGGGGAGTTGGAACCAGAGTTAATACGGTAGGTGATTACTGTCTTCATTGAAACAGAGTACAGCAGATCTGGGAAAACAGGTTAAAGAGCCAGTGAGAACATCCAGTAACAGACTGTTGATTACTAATTGGGTCTAATCTAAGCAACATCCTCTTGCTGAGGGCAACAATGGAAAACAAACAAATATAACTTCTGTATGAAATGATCAGGAATGTTCTGCAATGGAAAGTCAAGGTTCCCAATATGTCACTCTGGCAGAGGATCTGAGAAGTGTGGAAACCAGAGATGTTCACACCAAGCCAGTTATCTTCATATTCACACAGCCTTTGACATCTTGTACACTGAGATCCATCCTGTCAGGGCAGCCATACAAAAGCTGTTTCTCAACACATCAAATCATCAAGGCAATTTCTATCTTAAAAGCAAATTGCCACAACTTAATAGATTATATGCTTCAAACACAATAGCTACAATATTTGATATATGCTTAGAATTTTATTTGATTAGTAGGGGTGTCAAACTCAATCAGAGAAGGGGCCAAAATCTAAAATCCAGCCTAAATCGCGGGCCGAATGGTTTACTGAACAGTCATAAACTGTCATTGTGATGGAAACGCAGCGGAGTGCAGTGATGACAGCGCAGTGCGGGCCACATTGCAAGGCCTGGCGGGACGGATTTGGCCCGCGGGCCTTGTGTTTGACACATGTGGATTAGAGCCTTTGCTGTTAGAATCAACTTCTAATCAGATTCTTCTGAGACCTTCAAATTAAAATATGATAATGTTGATAATTTATCAGGGGAATTCTTCATTTACGGACAAGGCACAGGACATTAGCGGTGGTCTGCACATTGCTAGTCTCCCAAGTGGATCAAATTACCAATGAATTGCATACGTGATAAGGGTATACTTGTCTAACCCTTTTACTCCTCATCAAGCAAATAAAAACAAACCTTTCTCTTATACTCCAGTAATAGTAATAGTGCTGTAATCATAGAATTAGGTATAGAAACTCTATCCCTGAATTGTAAGACAGAAAATGTGTCCCTTTACCATGGTTTCTGCCCCTTGATGCAATGCCTCCCAGCTAGTGTTCCTTGTACGTAGCTCTGGCTCTGCCTCCTTCCAGTGCCTCTCTCTCCATGTTTTTCTTCTGCCTCTATCTACTCCTGCTAATCTGCTCCATATGAGAATACCATGAACCTTCTACCTAAAATATCTCTCCCTTATGCCCCCTCTGGCTTACTCCACTTTGTTCTTCAAATCTCAGCTTAAACATCTCTTTGTCTGGCAAGTATCCATGATCCAGCCTAGGTTAGTGCCCCTCTCCTGTGCTCCCAGGACACCCCTGTTAACCCTATAACAGTATGTAACACACACTCTATTGTATTTGCCAATTCACTTGCCTGTCTGACCCACTAGACCGTAAGTTCCTTGAGGCAAGCTGCCACCATTCTCATTTATCACTGTGTCTCCTGCATCTAACACTGAGCCCAGCTTTAAAAATATTTGATGAATGAGTGCAATAAGAAAATGTACTGTGATTGCCTCTATAAGAATGGTTTTCTCACATGCAATTCCAGATCTAAAGGCAGACCTACCTACTATTCGAATTTACTGAATTTCTACTTTTTTCCTCCAAACCAGGAATGTCTCAGGGTCCATAAATGCACCAGCAAAGCAGAGCAGCACATAGCAACAGGATCGCTTTCCCCCCTTCCCTTTGTCTTTGGAGGTCAAGAGTTCTTTTCCTATGGTTCAGGCATTGCGTCGTATAATAATTTCCTCTCTCTATGTGAAGATAACCAAGCCAAAGGTTCTTTCCAGGATTTCTGTGCAATATACATTCTTTGAGTTTAGTTGCAATTGTGGTTTGATTGAAATATTAAACCTACACGTGATGTAGAATATGAAAATGAATATTCACATCACAAAAGATTTTATTTGTTCTTTAGAGAATAGGAACGCAGTTGATTTCCTGCCATTGCTAAGACGTGCATTGCAAAACATTATGCTGACCAGGTGATTTAAGAATATATGTACATATCAAATGCCAGAGTGATAAATTTATTACCCAATTTGCTGTTAGAAGGAAGTTGCTGTCTGGAAAGGCTTTAGAACCCTCTCCAACTCTACCTCCCCTTCTGGCTTTTCGTTTCCTGTGTCTGGGAACCTCATTGCTTGCTCTCATGGTTATGTGAAGTAATTATTCTCATGTGAGGTTACTCTGCTAACCCTCAGCATTTGGCTCACAGCGCAGTTATACCATTTCTGGTGGGGGAGGGAAACGGTCCATAACTGCAAGCTTGTTTCCCATAGCTGAGGAGGGAGAGATGGTGTTAGTCCTGTTCTCGTTGAGATGTACAAAGAAAAAAGCATCATTCCTGATGATATCCCTCCATCAAACAGTTCAGCTCATGAAAGAGTTTGTTGTACTCTGCATTTAACATAAAACAGTGCTGGGTAAAGTTTTACTGAGAGACAGGAATTTTTGCATGGTACACAGTGTGTGTGGGAGTGCTGCACTGATTCCAGCATTCTGATCAATTAAAGCAGATGTTCTGGCTCTTCTGTGCTGAAATATTTCTATAGTGTCTTCATCTTATGAGTTGCCAGGATGTGAGTGTTATTTGTTTATTATCATACAAAGTTTACACAGTTAGTCTGAAAAGTGTGCGAACTAAGATGAGAGGATGGAGAATCAAGTTTACTGTCTCTGGAAATGATTTGAAGACTATAAAGCAGTTAAATAAGGAATGTTCTAAGAAATTCTGTCAAAATAAATTTGATAAACTATCAGAAATTCTACAACTGTCTTCTAGATAATATACTCCTGGGAGTTTTCAATAGCTACAATTTTATTTTTAACAAGGTCTAGTTTTTCTTGGGAAAACTTTCCTATGTTATAAAATTAATATTTGATGTTAAATTCAATAATAGAACTGAACATAAGTATCATTCAGTGTCAATTTTTGGTAGCCTTATTTTTTAATTTAAACATTAAAATGTTATAAAACCACATACTATAAAATGTTTAATTAAACTTAGAAACTTTGAAGTCCTCAGTGTTCCTGGACTCTGAAAGCAAAATCAAGAGTGCCCTCAGAAAGGCTTAATATTATTTTTAGTGTGTAATTTAGAGGTCACCTTCTAGAATTTAAACATCTTTAAGAGTTTTAGTGACAATTTTTGCCATCACAACTTTGAAAGCAATTTACTTGTATCAATAATGAGAGCTAGTCAAATTACGCTTCTCATAACACTTATTCTAAACATGCAAGTTCTATTGTTTAGATCAAATTTTATACTAAAAGGTAATGGGGATGGCAGCTAGTTGGCTATTTGGTTTCTCAGTCACATCAGGTCTTTCCTGTCTAAATGTTCTTCATTTATTCACTCAAAAAATATATACCAGTCATTGCAGAAATAGCAGTAAACAAAAACCAGACCAGTATCCTTGCCCTCATAGAAGAAAAAGATAATAAGCCAGTTAAATATATATATATATATATATATATATATATATATATATCCCCAAAAAGTGTATATATACTTTGAATGATTATAAAGTCAGGGTTTATTAACATACAGTTCATTTTCAAAATTTAAAAGAACCTACATAAATGAATAATTTTTTGGTCAACATCTATATTCAAACTAATGACCATTCTGGTCCAGGAATTATTGATAATGTGAAGCAATGGAATCACAAACATCAAGAATCATTTAGTTCAGTATTTGTATGCCCTCAATTTGTCAACTGTTGCCAGTTTTGTACCATAAACTTTAGCTTTTATGTATCCCCATAAAAATTTTAAAAAAGTCTAATGGATAAATTTTCTTTGTTCAAAGCTTAGTCTGGCTTCACCCATTATTTTAAATCAGCTAAACCTGAAAAGGAGTGAAAATTAAGTGAGTTCTCAGCTGTTAAAGGGAGGATACCCGGTGTCCCAAAAAATGTATATACACTTTAAATAATTATAAAAGCAGTGTTTGTACTTCAATTGAGTTTTCAATAGCATTTTAGGATGGATTTCCTTTGTTCAAAGCATAGTGTGCCTAAAAATTAAAAAACATCCTTTGACTTACCAGCTGTTAAAGTGTGTATACATGTTTCTGGTACACCCTGCAGCATAGGAGATAAGCGCTAAAGATAAAAGTAAATTGGAGAAGGCGGGGAGAGGATATTAATTTAAGAGTGGGTGGCTGGCCAAAACCGGTTTGGATCAGTGGATAGAGTGTCGGCCTGCGGACTGAATGGTCCCAGGTTCAATTCTGGTCAAGGGCATGTACCTTGGTTGCGGGCACATCCCCAGTAGGGGGTGTGAAAGAGGCAGCTAATTGATGTTTCTCTCTCATCGATATTTCTAGCTCTCTATCCCTCTCCCTTCCTCTCTGTAAAAAAAAATATATATATATTTTTTTTTTCACAGAAGAGTGGGTGGCTGAAAAAGTGGCAATACAAAGTGGCAGTTGAATAAAAACAAAAGAGATAAGGGCAAACCACATGCCATTGTCTAAGTAAGAGCCCACCAGCAGAGCAAACTGAAAAGGATCTGGGGCAGGACTTGCCTGGAGGCTACAGGAATAGCAAGGAGGCCATGGCAACTGAATGGAAGGAGAGAGCAGAGGTCACAGGAATATGGGTTGGGCTAGAGATGGAGGGAAGCAGATTATGTAGGGCCCAATAATAGAGTGACTATGTAAATTATTGTCCAATCCAGGATATTTATGAGAGTAAAAGGAGACACTATCAATAATTATATCTGGACAGTATGCATAAACAAAGACTGTCCTGAATAAACCAGGAAATATGATCAGCCAACCAATACATTTTTATAAAGCCTTTATTGATTTTCTCTGGAAGCTTTTATTTATTTATTGTTTGTTTGATTTGAGAAGGAGGAAAAGAGAGAGAAGAGAAACATCAAAGTGAGAGAGAAACATAAATTGGTTGCCTCCCCTACGTGCCCTGACTGGGAACTGAATTCCCAACCTAGGAATGTGCCTTGACCAGAAATCAAACTCTCAACCTTTTGGTGTACAGAAATGTGCTCCAAACAACTGAGCCACACAGCCAGAAAGAAAGAGGAAGCTTTTAACAAGAACATTATGGCTACTATGTTGAAAAAACATTTTTAAATTAGTAAGGGAAAATATGCAATATTAAAGTGTTATTTATACCCTACCCAGTTCAGCTCAGTGGATAGAGCATCAGCCTGCAAACTGAAGGGTCCCAGGTTTGATTTGGGTCAAGGGTACATGCCCAAGTTGCAGACTCGAACCCCAGTAGGGGGCATGCAGGAGACAGCCAATCAATGATTCTCTCTCATCATTGATGTTTCTATCTCTCTCTCCTCCCTTCCTCTCTGAAATCAATAAAAAATATATGTTTAAAATGTAATTTATACCAATATATAACATAGAATAATATTATCTAAAGCATAATCAGTGCTTACTCTGTGCCGGGCTAACTCATTTGATCCTCAAAACAAGCCTATGATTCACTAGTATTGCCTGAATCCCAAAAATAAAGAAACTGAGTACAGTGTTTAAGGACTTATTTAAGGTTACACAGCCATCAAGTGGTAGAGCCAGAATTTGAGTCCATTCTGATGTCAGAGGCCATGCTGTTAGCTAAGCTGCCACTCTGCTTCTCTCCCATATACCTACCTCATAAGGCAAACTTCATAGTTATCAAAATGGCATCTCTAATACAGAAGTATGTTTTCAGAATGATCAATGATGAACGTCATCCCCTTTTCTCTCCTCCATTAAACCTAACAGCTTTTTTAGTCACTTATTTAAAACAGAAGTAAGCTATTATAAGGGAAAATGTAATTGAAACAAATATTGTTTTTGAAAATAGCTTGTAAGTTGTAAGTCTTGCAGATTTGCATTGGAACATCTGGTAAACAGATTTTTGTATTCTATACTCATTGTCATATTGGTGAGGCCAACTGACAGAAGGGAGCCAGAAAATAAAAAATAAATAAATAAACTGAAAAGAAAGGGTTAGTTCTTTGACAAACCAATTGCCTAGCCATATCATCTGCTCATCTGCTCAGAAGAACATTTTTTATCAAACTGGCTTCCTACCCTAGTCACTGGAAAGGACAGCGTGAACACGATCCATATTTTCAGTTGGGCTTGAAACATCAGAGTTTACTGAAAAAACTAAAGGTTACATTGATAGACCTGCCTCCCTAGGTTTATAAGATGCACAGGAGTTAAAAACGGGAATACAAAAGCATAAACAGATGACATTTGGGAATATGTCTCAACTGACTTTTTTAAATATATATATATATATATATATATATATATATATATATATATATATATATATATATATTTAAAAATATATATATATATTTTTTAATATATTTTATTGATTTTTCACAGAGAGGAAGGGAGAGTGATAGATAGCTAGAAACATCGATGAGAGAGAATCATCGACCAGCTGCCTCCTGCACACCCCCCACTAGGGATGTGCCCACAACCAATGTATATGCCCTTGACCAGAATTGAACCTGGGACCTTTCAGGTTGCAGACTGACACTCTATCCACTGAGCCAAACCGGTTTTGGCTTAAATATATTTTTATTGATTTCAGAAAGGAAGGGAGAGAGAAACATCAATGATGAGAGAAAATCATTGATTGGCTTCCTCCTGCAAAACCCTCCACTAGGATCAAGACCGCAACCCAAGAATGTGCCCTTTACCAGAATCGAACCCAGGACCCTTAGGCTGATGCTCTATCCACTGCAAAAATCCAGCTGGGGCTCAACTGATATTTTAAAAGAAACTAGAAATTCTCAAATTTTAAAAATTTACATATCAAACATACTTTTTCTGTGAAAATGGTTCCATAAAATCCAAAACAATTTGAATAAGGAACTTTATTAATAGATCTAATTTTAAAAGCAAATAATAAAGCAATTCTGCAGAAAACAAACAAAAAACTCTGACCACCACGAACTTCTAGCTTAGTTTCACAAAATAAATACGTCTTGATGTCATTTATGTCATAAATGTTGTTTCTCTGCATATTTCCATTTTTTACACTAATTTTATTTTCTTATATTATCAAATCAATAGACATGATACATCAAATAAACAAATTGAAAGGCAAAAATCACATAATCATCAATAGACACAGAAAAAGCATTCAACAAAATCCAACACTAATTTTTAATAAAAACTCTCAGCAAAGTGAATAAAAAGAGATCATACCTCAACATAATAAAGGCCATATATGACAAACCTACAGCCAACAATATACTCAATGGGAAAAAACTAAAACCATTTCCCCTAAGAACAGGAACAAGACAGGGATGCCCACTTTCACCATTCTTATTCAACCTAGCACTGGAAGTCTTAGCCAAGCAATCATACAAGAAGAAAACATAAAAGGCATCCAAGTTAGACAGAAGGATGTAAAACTTTCATCATTCGCAGATGACATGATATTGTACATAGAAAACACTAAAAACTCCACCAAAAAACTACTAGATTCAAAAAATGAATTCAGCAATGTAGCATGATACAAAATTAACACCCAGAAATTGATGATATTTTTATACACCAGTAATGAATTCTCAGAAAGAGAAAATTAAAAAAAAAAAAAAAAAAGCCTGTCATAGCTGGTTTTGCTCAGTGGATAGAGCATCGGCCTGCAGACCAAAGAGTCAAAGAGTCCTGGGTTTGATTCTAGTCAAGGGCACCAAACTTGGTTGCAGGCTCCTTCCCAACCTGAGCCCTAGTCAGGACTAGTGCAAGAGGCAACCAATTGGTGTGTATCTCTCACATCAATGTTGTCTTTCCCTCTCTCTTCCATTCTCCCTAAAAATCAATGGAAAAATATCCTCAGGCAAAGATTAAAATAAACAACCCCATTTACCATGGCAACAACTACAACAACAGTAAGATGGTTAGGAATAAACTTATCCAAGGAGGTAAAAGACCTGTACTGGAAAACAACAGGATGTTGAAAAGAGAAACAGAAGAAGAATATGAACAGTGAAAAAATATACTGTGTTCATGGATTGGTAGAATTAACATCATTAAAACAGCCATACTATCCAAAGCAATCTATAAATTCAATGCAATTCCTATTAAAATATCATTTGTATTCCCTTAATGATATTCCCCTATGCATTTTTAATTTCCATGTTCTTAGCTATTTGTGTATCTACTTTGGTGAACTGTCTATTTAAATATTTTAGCCTTTATATTTCTCAATTGTAGGGGTTCTTTTTTAAATATATTTTTTATTGATTTCAGAGAAGAAGGGAGAGGGAGAGAGAGATAGAAACATCAATAATGAGAGGGGATCATTGATTGACTGCCTCCTGCATGCCCATGTTGGGATCAAGCCACAACCTGGGCACGTGCTCTCACTGGGAATTAAACTGTGACTCCATGGTTCATAAGTCTATGCTCAACCACTGAGCCACGCATGCTGGGCTGTAGGGGTTCTTTAGGTATTTTGGACAAAAATTCTTCATCATATATATAATTTGCAAACATTTTTTCCACTCTGGCTTTTCCTTTTCTTAATGGTGTGTTTTTAAAGGGCAAAAGTTCTTAATTTTGATTAAATCCAATTTATCAAACTTTTCTTTTATGGATCATGTTGCTGGTATCATATTTATGAAATCTTTTCCAAATCAAGATTACACAAAAATTCTCCCATCTTTTCTTTAACAATTTTTATTTGAGCTATTACTTTTAGATCTATAATCAGTTTGAATTTGTGTAGGATGTGAGCCAAGCATCTAAGTCATTTTTTTTGCATAGACATATCCAATTATTCCAATGTCATTTGTTTAAATGGCCATTCTTTCCTGGTTGAATTACCTTGGCACCTTTGTCAAAACTCAACTAACAATACATGTTTAAGGGTTTATTTCTGAACTTTCTTCTCTGTTCCACTGATCTCTTTGTTGTTTTGCCAACACCATCCTGTCTTGATTACTGTGGGTTTTAGTAAGTTCTTAAACAGGTACTTAAGCCATACTTTGTTCTCTATTTTAAAAGTGGTTTGGGAAATTTTAAGTCTTTGCATTTCTATGTAAACTTTAAGATCAACTTGTTAATTTCCTTGACTATAATAGGAAATGTGTTGAACCTTTAGATAAATCTGGAGAAAATTTCCATTTGACAATATTAATTCATAAAAATTTGTTGAGATCTTCTTTACTTTCTTACACTTCTTTTGCTAAACTTTTTTAGGGATTTTTTTCTTTTGCTATTTTGAATGGAATTATCTTTTAATTTTATTTTTGGATTTTTCATTGCTTGTATATATAAATGCAATGGATGTTTGCATATTGCTCTTCCATCCTGTGACCTAGGTGAACTCCTCACCCTTACTCATAATCCCTCAATTTATTTATTTATTTATTTATTTATTTATTTATTTATTTATTTATTTATTTATTTTATTTTTACTGAGTGTGTATGATGGTGAAGAATACAGTGACTACTAGACTAGTTTGGCGCCATTGTCTTGATTCATGCTAAGGCACCAGCAGTTTTAGCCACCATTGCTTTTGCACCAATAGTACACATGTCAACCAGTAAAAAAGGCAATAATCTCTTAATGATATCTTGATCTTGCAGACCCCATGAAAGGTTCTCAGAGATCCCAGGGAGTCTACAGACAACACTTAGAGAGCTAGATTATGTCTAAGCACCTGTGCAAGTCTGAAATGCTATAATTTTAAAAAATCTAAGATAAATGTTGTTTATCAGACAGATGTTAACATTTACTTAAATGACTGATGGTCATAACAGTCAATAGTACTTAGGCCAGTGGTCGGCAAACTGTGGCTCTGTTGACCTGTGAGTTTGCTGACCATTGACCTAGACTCTCGATTCCAATAATTACAGGCTGTTGTTGTTCCTTGTGATTAAGCCCCTACCCCAGTGATTGGCAAACTCATTAGTCAACAGAGAGGCAAACTGCAGCTCACGAGCCGCATGTAGCTTGTGAGCCACAGTATGCCAACCACTGATTTAGGCAACTGCTGCATGTGGAATGACATACCAGGCCCTTAAGAAAAATTGAAAATAAAATAAAACATTGGCTCTAATCTCAAGGAAATGGTACAAGTCTTTCTGAGTATTCAAGTTTCTAAGAAAGGAATACCAGCTCACTGTAGGCTAATTACATTAGACCCCAAATATTTACGGTTTTATTTTTGTTCTACTAGCACTAAAAATAAACAAAATTCTTACACTGGAGGTGTAGCATGTATCAAATATCAAGACTAGAAGAAAAACTAGGTTAAAATCTATTGTTCTTTACTAGTACAGTTCATGTTATCTCATTTCCAAATGATCATAACTAACACATAAGGCAATATCAAACTAATTTTCAAAACTATTTTAAAAGCCTTAATTTTACATTATTATTTATAATGGACCCTTGACTGGAAGGTAAATTAGCCACTTAGCTACTATTTTTTTCCTGCATTTTACATATCTTTAAGATCATATTTAAAATATGAAGCTTACAGCACAGAGGGCAAATTTACTATATATTTTAGCTTTTTCCCTGAAGAGTACTAAAATACTATTCATACATTGCAAAGTAAATAAATAGTCTTAAGGCTTCAGTCTGTGGGATTCCTCAGGTTCTGACATCCTAAATCCTTTGGGGTAAAAGAAAAAGGCAAAAGGCACTAAAACACTTAATAATGGGAAGAATAACAGAAAAATGGGGAAATTAAAGTTAACTATAAAAAATGAAGGGAAGGATTATGATTAGGTTAGATTAGGTTAGGTTAGGTTAGGTTAGGGATAAATGGAGTTAATAAAAGTTTCAGAGAAACCAGTTACATACTGGAATTCTGATGTGAAAAAAAATCAGGCAATGTAAGAGCTAGCACAGAATTTAAAAATAATCTAGTTCTAGCCCAACATTTCTTATTTGGCAAAGCCCAAAGATTTTTCAATAGGGTTAGAGCTGGAAGCCAGAATTTCTAACTTTCCCTTCAATATGTCCCATCCTCCCCCTTTCACATTAAATAAAACTTTTGTACTTTTAATAACTCTCTAGACCACATGTAACATTTTTTTCTAGAAAACAACCAAGGCTTCTAAAACTTTAACGGATGCATTGTTGAAATGCACCTCGTTATTATGTGACGCATCATAACATGACTGGTAACTCAGACATCTTGAGTATGTCTTGCCATTTCACTTTATGCCTCAGCTATTGGGAATTGTTTATTTTCTAATGAGTTTCTGTTATTAAACATTCAAAATCACCCCAACCTTATTTACTGTAACACATCAGCTTCATCAATTGCACTCTTTTTTCCCCCAAGAAAGTTACATATGGTATCGTTTTCTCATGCTGCATACCATATCTTTGTTCGGTCATTGTTTCCATCTACACACAGGATAATCATGACCACATGACATACTTTACAATGCAGAATTAACTCCAGATCTTAAGACTGTATACATTAAAGAAGCTGCCTGCTTTCAAATATGCCATTGGTTTTCCCTTTTTCCTACTTATTACCACCTTCCTGGTAAGTTTTTGGGGCTACTACCTAAATCTCTATGTAGGGATTGCTGCTAGTTTGTTTTGTTTAATTCCACTTTGTTCTTGCCTGCATGGTTCTTTCAGATGAGTACTAGCATGTACTACCATGAGACTGCTAATTAAAATAAACAATAAAACTTTTTCATTAGATGGCGGGCCTTCTTGTGTGTCCAGGTCAGAGCACTTATTTTCCATAATTATGCTTGCACACTCTTTCAAGAAAATGTAAGGCTCCAATCATGACATAGGTGTGAAATCTTTTTTCAATTCAGGAAAAGCCGGATTCATTCTTTCTAACATAAATCTTCTCTCCATTATGAATGAAATTTTAAGGCATGGAGATGTATATTTGGAACTAACCTGTATAATTTTGATATTGAGTATTTCTAGTTTATCTACTTTAGCAAAGTTGAATTCTTCTCCGTCCAGTGATCCTTAGGTTTTATGCATGTAAAATAAGTAGAAGTCTCAAGTCCTTGCATCCAGATCAGCATCCTTACACAGAGTGATCAAAATTAAGAAATGTTCTTGTCCTCCCAGCCTTCAGATGACAGAGGCTGTTGGGGATAATCATCCCATAACTTGGGTGAATCATCTTTCTTCTAAGGAATAAAACCTTCGTGGCTTTGGAACTCTGACTTTAAAAAGTATTTTCCTCTTTTTTCCCCCCTCCTCTCCTCCTGGTTATTATTAACATTTATGTGTTTAAGATTCTAAAAGTTAAGGTTTCAGCAACAACTGAAGCACTGAATATTCATCAGTGAACAATATGGGTAGCAAATACCCTGTTTCCCTGAAAATAAGACAGTGTCTTATATTAATTTTTTCTCCCAACGCTGCGCTAGGTCTTATTTTCAGGGGATGTCTTATCTTTCCATGTGCTAGGTCTTATTTTCGGAGGATGTCTTATTTTCGGGGAAACACTGTAATAGCAATAGTTTCATGTTTTCCAAACTAAGTGCTGAGTAACAGGAACCATCTCTTATAGGAACTAACCTTTATGATCTGATATGTGAGGGCCAGGAGTGCTTTGAATGAATTAGTTCATTTCATACTCACATCACATGACATGGGTTCTCTTTTTAGCTCCAGTTTTCACTGAGGCACAGTGAACTTGCCTAAGTCATGCCAGGGCACAAAGCAGTGGGCTCCAGAGCCTGGGCTCTTTGTCATTGTGACACAACACCTTCTCCTTTTGTTGTGCCCACACAGAATACTGTTAGACAGCTTCCTTGGGAACTGTCATTGATGTTTATCTTCAAGGTAGACATTTTGTCAAGAATGGGGGCTTTGCCCTGGCCAGCTTGACAGTGGAAAAGCATCAGCCTGCAGACTGAGGGATCCTAGATTCGATTCTGGGTTGCGGGCTCGATCCCCAATAGGGGTTGTGCAGGAGGCAGCCGATCAATGATTCTCTCTCATCATTGATGTTTCTATCTCTCTCTTCTTCTCCCTTCCTCTCTGAAATCAATACAGAAATATATTTTTTTAAAAGAGACAATGGGGGCTTTTATTCTTCTGTGGTCTATCATCACCCTGCACGATGACCTGGCTGATCCTCCTTCACAACCTCATTGCAAAACAGAACAAAAAAGTAAAGACTGATAGCCTGGCCAGCATGGCTCAGTGGTTGAGCATTGACCTATGAAGTAGGAGATCACAATTAGATTCCTAGTCAGGGCACATGCCTGGGTACCAGCTCAATCCCTGGGGGTGGGAGGTGGGCGGCTGATAAATGATTCTCTCTCATTATTGATGTTTCTCTCTCTTCCTTTTTGAAATCAATAAAAATAATTTTTTAAAGTAGAGACTGATAACTATGGGCCATGCAAATAGCTCACATTTCCAGATACTTACTTCACCTAAGCCCTTTCTATGGATTGTCTCTTCTGTTGCCCACAGTAATCCTCTGAGGTAGCTACCATATTTTTTGTTTTCTAGAGGAGAAAGCTGAGAAGCAGTGAGGTTCACCAATATGCCAAGGTCACAGGGTCAGGACATAGTAGAGCCTTCTATCTGACCCAGAGAGTCAAGCTTCATGGCCCACACTTAACTAGTAAACCAGGCCACTCGCAGCAATGAAAACAGAGTGCTCCTCTACCTCCCCAGGTCCCTGGGAACCTCATGCCAGAGCTGGGAAGACTTGTGGAGTTCCTGCTCTGCTCTGTGTCTGTCACCCACTCTAACTGCCTGGGCTGGTCAGGAGGCAGGAGGAGTCTATCACAGGAAAAAGTGTGTGGATAGGGTAGCAGCCACAGGTTTTATTTATTTCTATGAATGTTCTAGTCCTCAATCCTGAAGCAACTAAAGCATAATGAAAGATCAAAATCTATTCTCAGCAACATCCAGTGATTTATTTATCTTATTGTATTTTATTTTAAATTTGCAACATCCATCGAGCATATTCTCATTATTAAGACCTGTCCTGATGTCACAGGCTTATAATGATCTCAGTCTGTGCTGTCGGAAGATGTTTTTAATTTGATGATATACCAACTTCTATATCCCAGTTCTGACCCCAGCAAAAAGAAAACCTCAAACCCTCCTTTTTTTAAGACTGGCCTCTGGTCCATCATGTCCACTTCCACATGACCCTACAATAATTCATATTGAGGGAAAGAGAACCTTTTATTTACTTTCAGGTCCTCAGCTATTACAGACTGTACTCATAAATCCCTCATTCCTGTCTAGGATGGGTGGAATTAGACTTTGGGGAGGAGGAGAATCCCTCAGTCTCACCAGACAGGGTGGAGGGAAAATAAACACAGAGAAAAATGTGCCACTGGTTTCATTTATCCCATTATTAGGATGTCATGCCAACCTGAAAAATAATGTCCAAGTAACAACATTAAATGGCAAGGGGTATTAACATCTGGAATGGATAAAGAGGGGAAACGTATTTATATTATCTTTTTATTCATTAAATCATGTCTAAATGGTACATTTCAGTTTATGATTATAAATCATAGCAGTGCAAAATAACTAACATTTGTATGATGTACATTCAGTTTGCAGAATTCTTTCATGAGCATTTTGCCATCCGAGCCTCCTAAATGCTCATCAATCAGGTGGCAGATATAAGAACCATCCCAATAACAAATATAGGAATGATACTTAGAGTGGGAAAATGGCTTGTCCAAGGTCACACAATTAGTAACAGGAAAATCTTGTACTTGAACCTAAATCTTATGAGTTCACAATTTAAGTTGAATTTGGGAAAGAACAGCCTTATTTTGTAGTGTCACACTGGTGAGGCCTGGGACATTGGACTGCAACATTAGGGTTAGGTCACCTGTACCTTTTTTTTGTGTATGTGTGAGAGAGAAATGCAAATATCAGGCTCCACCTCAGAACTCTGGGGTTAGGGCCTAACAATCTGGTTTAATGATTCTTCTAAATGATCCTCGTGCTTCTAAAGCTTGAGAATCACTGTGCTAAAGCAATGACTCTCAGCTCTGGCCACACACAGGAGTCACCTGGGAACTTGAAAAACTACTGAGGCTTTTGTCCCAACCCCAAAGATTGTGATTTAATTGATCTACAATATGGTTTTCAACCACATTACTACTGACATTTTGGACTGGATTATTATTTGTTGGCAGACATGTCCTATGCATTACAAGATGTTTAACAGTATCACTGACCTCTACCCTATAGATGTTAGTAGCCTCCCTCTCCCCCACCACCAGTTGTAATAAATGTCTCCAGACATTACCAAATGTCTCCTGGGGACCAAAGATGAGAAGCACTGATCTAGAGCCATGGCTCAAGCACTGGGATTTTTAATAGCTCCCTAAATCATTCTAGTGTACAGCCATGGCTAGGAACTGTCACTCTGGAAGGTTCCTTTTAATGAGCAGCTTTAGATGTCAATGGACTAAAGAACAAGAAAAGCTAAACTTTCAAAGTTTAGAGCATTGGGTGTAAAGTTAGAATAAATCAACGTGCAGTGAAAACTCTGGCACTTTGTCCAGGAGTCAAGTAATACAGGCTTTAGGGTGTAAATTTCACACCAACCATGGGCTCCTTACATTTCTGCTTACTTTCTGGCTGTTGGGTGTGTTCCAGAAAACTGACAGAAACAGGTACTCTGCTCTTATCTAAAAATTCCCAACCAAGTAGATATTGCTTTGTGCTAAATATAAAAGTGGGCATCCTGCTTTCGGGCCTAGTCCTTCTAAAAACAGGAGGCTTATCAGTGTATCATGTGGTACAAGTCCTTCTGTAAATCTGTTTTGACAGGCTTAAAAAAAAATCAGCCTGTCAATTTTATGATGTTGATTTTGACACAATCCAAATCAGCCATTTCTACATTATTTTGGGCCAGTTAGTAGTATTTTCATTTTCAGATGATGATCAGGGACTTTATATTTCAACTGTAGGAAAATTCCTTATGTAAGAGAACCAAGGCAAGTGTCCTTCAGTAAATCTGTTCTCTGCAGGTGGCCCTCTGCTGCCTCAGTGAGTGCTCTGTGGTGTTCCTCTGTGATCCCAAGAAGGGGAGGGCACTGTGTGCATTTTAGACCATAGGATGGGCATCATCTTCAAGTGCCTGCTCTGCACCCCTTGTAGGCTGAGCAGTCCCAGCCTAGCCCAAAGTGACAGGTCTTTAAGAAAAGTTTGCGGCATGTCCTCTTCAACCTGGGTCTTAAGTAGTACAGTATTCTCCCACTTTCTCAAGTAACTATTGATAGGTGATTGTTTCTTTCAACAATAAGAATGGAAATGCTACTTTGAGAGACTGAGAAATAAATTTTAAATAGAAAATAAATTATAAGGTGAATGTGTTGTCAGGGCAAAATTGGTTATACTAAGTACTATGTTATATGCTTTGAAATTATTGACCCTTTTATAACAAAAATAAGAACTGACTGCTCTAAGGTGCCAGATTAACTCTGTGAACCAGTTGGTAGTAGCTTGTTCACATTAATGAAACCAACTAATTCTTTTGCCATAATCTAGTTTATCCTAAGCAGTTGCTTATCTTTTTCTATCCTAGCCTAAATTGTTTCATCATTGTGCTTCTAAAAATTAAACCTTTCAATTAGGCTTCCCTAAAAGACTGTTAATAGGTATTGTTTTCCATATGGTTCCACTTGTTTTTATGAAAGGCATATGCTTGTATGTACATAGGAAGATTTCTGGAAGAAAACACAATTAACAGTGGCTGCCTTTGGGCAGGAAGTTTAGGGGCCTTGATTGGAAGGGAGACATGCTTTTCATTATACTTTTATACAGCTTATTTTTACCATTTAAAATTTTTAATTTTACATACTGGTATATAAAAGAAAGTGTACGCTCCCTGTAATCTTTCAGAAGTTCCAAAATGCCTCTTCTAATAAGAGAAAAATGGGTGAGCTGCACTCCATACCTCTTTGATGCGTCTTCCTTTTGTATATGTTCTATTGCTAAAACAGAGTGAACAGAAAGGATACTTTAAATGTAAAATTACTCCAACGTTGGTTCCATGAATAAAAATACCAATATATTAGTTCCATGTATCAGAATACCAAGGTCCTATGTAACTTGAGATTGGTAGTTAAGGAGAGCCTCTTTGAAGAAGCCACATTTAACCAGAAAGGGAAGAAGTTGCCTCCAGGCAGGGGCTTAATTTTCTCTGGCTGCATTGGAACAGTTACTCTCTATATATCTTTCAGAATGGGGCAGATTTAGGTTGAGGACGTTTACATTGTGATTGTATCTAACCTTTACCTCCAATGGGTTCTTTCATTTCCCTTTGTCCATATTTCCCCAAAAGAGTCAATGCTCACTCTTTGAGAAAATAAAAATAACCACAAAAATAACAAATACCTATATGTGTCAAAGAAATACAATTCTATAATATTTTGGGGCTCACCAAAACATATCTTTCCCTCAGTCCTTCCTGTATACCTAGCCCTAGTTAAAATTTTAAGCAAGCAGGAAAAAATCCAACTGAGATTGGAAGGGCTCAAAACAATACATGCTCAGTTGTGAGTTTTTCTGGATCATTTTTCTTAGCACATGTCACTTAGAACTTCTCAGGATTTCATAGTCTCCCTTGATAAGCAAGAAACATCCTTTTTTATCTCATTATTGGATGTTTTTATTGGGAAATATATCTAAGTGGATTTCAGGATCCTCTGCCTCTGGGAATGAACCAATAATAACATAACAGTTCAACTATTCCAAAGCATATCCTATGACAACCCCTAGACATTTAAATTATATCTCTGTAGTCTTTAATGGTGAATTACATTTCTGGGATAAAATACCAAACTCTATAAAAAGGAGCTTCTAGGTTTTGTGGGGTTTTTTTTTTTTCCTTTATAGGGGTGATTCATCCCAGAAATGGTGTTTTGCCTTTACTTGCATCAAGCATTAATAACCAGCAATCAGCAATGGTATAATTGTTAGCTTCATGAAAAATGAAAGAGTTTAAGGAAGTGTTTTTGTGAAGAGCCCACCAGTTATCCTTGAACAAAAGTTTGTATAGAAATTCTGAGAAGACACCAACAAAGACTAGTTAGAGGAAGAGGAAGAAGATACTATAGGCAGGACTGGATTGAAGACAAATGTCCTTTTAGAAAAATATTCAGAAGAAAGGAAAATATATTAAAAGACTAAAGATAACTTCTGAAATTAAGTCAATATAGGGTCTTAGCCATAAAAATAGAATTTTAGAGAACCTTTGTTACTCAATTTTCAAAATGCATAGGTTCTGATTTTGTATCTATGGGATACTGGCTTCCCACCCTCTTTCAATGGACTCCCATTAATGACCACATTGACCATGAAATTAAACCTCACATAATGTTTTAGAAAAAGTAGAACAGAAATTCGAAGCTCAACTTAAGAATTTGTACTACTTTGCAAAGAAAAAAAGACAAATGTATCTCGTTAGTAGAATAGTGTTTCCTACTGAGTAAAGAAAGTTTAAATTCTGAGTCACTAGCAAAATTTGGGAAAAAATCAATATCATTTTTACTCTTGAAAATGCATCATATATTCAGCAAAGACTTCCTTCCCCCTCTTAGGTAGCTGAACTAGTCTTCTCCTTGTGCAATACCCCAATTAGCAACTCCGGGGACTTCATGTTCTTTCTACTTGGCACAGCCACTAGGGGGGGTCCATCCTTTCATACCAACAAAGATTTTAAATTGTCAACATGAAAAAACAGTTTTCCACAAATGCTACAAACAGATCACAGTACACACACTTTTCTCTGTATGATAAAGGCAAGTTTGAGCCTAAATAAAGAGAGGCCGCTTATGACACATGTGCTGAAGCAGTCAGCTCCTTCAGCAACAGAGGAAAAGGTAAGTTCCAAAGGGTTTTGAGTAACCAGCTGACAAAGTCAGTATATCCTAAACCATTTCATTTTCCCAGTATTCTTCATAATCTCACATTCAAAACTTTGGCTGCTTGTCAGGAGACAATAGAATCTTCCAATGCCACTAGCTGAAAATGACTTGCTTTACTTATGGTTTAGCAAGAATTGCTAAGAAATGACTGCCTTGCTTCCCTGTTAAGTTATCATCCAAGCCCCACACTTTTGCTCCGCTTCGAAAAGTAGTTGTTATGACTATTACATATAAGATCAACGGCTTATCTCTTCTGTTATTATATTTATCACTTTCCAAACCTTTCCAGATTGCTGAGTCTTTAAAACATGAAAATAAGGAGAAGTATACTCTGTGACTACAATGCTAACTGAAAAGCAGAATGAATAATAAAATGTAGAAATTTGGAAGATAATTACAAGTATGTGTCCATGTATTCCATGCCAGCTCTGCCATTTCTTACTACTTTGTCTCCTTTTTTCAGCTGTTGGCTGGGCGCTGGCCTTTTGATCACAATGACTTTGGCATATTTCTATGTAAGCTGTTCCCCTTTTTGCAGAAGTCTTCAGTGGGGATCACCGTCCTCAATCTCTGTGCTCTCAGTGTTGACAGGTAATGTGGTTCTTTTCCTTTACTCTTTTGTTAGATTTAGAAAACCATTTTTGTCATAAGAAGGGAAGTCAAGAAGCATCGAGAGTTGGTGCCTGGATAGTTGTTATTTCAAGTGAATTAAAATATTAACGTTTTTACTCTACCGTTTAGAATTGCTTTTCACATTTACTGATTATTAGCCATCTTTGGCTTAGGCAATTTGCATATAGAGAATTTTGTCAATTATCTTCATTTGGAAGCCTAGTGGCAACAAAATTTTTAATTAAAAAGCATATTAAAAGGAGTAGAGATTGAACAGCCCTTCTAGAAAACAATCCTACTGAAGGTTTGCCTTCTGATTCAGTAAAATTCAGTAAGATTCCTATTTCTGGTATTGGTTTGCCTTACCCATACCATCCTCACCACGCATGGAAAAAAACATTAACTAAATATTCAATTACAAATTATCAGTTCTATATCAAGTGAAATGTTCTTGGTTTTTTGTTTTGTTTTTAAAGACAGAAAAATAATTCAAACATCTACAGGATGCCGCTCCCCCCCCAAAAAAAATGTATACACATTTAACAGTTGCTAACTCAATTGATGTTTCTTTCTTTTTAGATTTAACTCATTGGAATTAATAATTATTCAAAGTGTGTACACATTTTTGGCGGACACCCTATATTTTACTAAGTTTTAGGTCAAGAAGTTAAGCTATTTTAAAATTCCATTCCCACAAAAATCTACTTTAATCCAGGAATTCTTTCCTGGGTAATAAACTCATCATTATTTGTTTCATGGGTCCTTTTTTTATTATTATTTTTACATTTTATTTGGTATTGACTCTAAGCTTTGGGACCTACATGTAGGGAATCTATTTTGACATTTCTGTTTCAAAATGTTTCACATGAGAATGAATCATTCACAGTTAGTTCCTGAAGATAAGGTACCTTTGCTTTGAGTCTTGATTTGGTTGCATTGCATTCTACTAAAAATATGAAAATCTTTCTTATTATTTCTTTTACTAAACCAAGGAGTAAAAAAGGGGAAATTGGAACCTGTTACAAAACAATTTGCAACTTGGGAATCCATGCTATTAGTGTATGAGCTGAGATAAATTATGGCTCAGCAAGACTTTACATGATTTCTTTTATATATATATATATATATTTTTTTTTTATTATTGATTTTTTACAGAGAGGAAGGGAGAGAGAGAGAGAGTTAGAAACATCGATGAGAGAGAGTCATTGATCAGCTGCCTCTTGCACACCCCCTACTGGGGATATGCCCGCAACCAAGGTACATGCCCTTGACCGGAATCAAACCCAGGACCCTTCAGTCCCCAAGCCGACGCACTTTCCATTGAGCCAAACCGGTTTCGGCTATATATATATATTTTTTTTAATATCAGTTATTTCTCATTTCAGAGTTGTTTGGGGGGGAGGATAATGAAAGTAACTGTACATCCAGATTCTATACAGTTTCTTTATCATTTCATTGATTGTTCAATTAATACAGAATGCTATAGGATCAAAGAAAAGTTCTGTCAGCTTTTAAATGAGAAAGGTAAACAATAGATGTTTTTGACTTGTCCAAAAGTTGATAAGTTTTCATTGTTCATTTCCATTCTAGACTTGTCTGGGTTTAACCTTTTAACTAATTCCTTCTCAAATCTAACTTATTTATTTGTATTTTACATCCATAGTCACTTAAGAAAAAGATAAAGTGGGAATGTCAGAAAAAGATTGAGGAATTTTAGAAAACTATTTTGATCCCTAATTCAGCTTTATCAGTGAAATAATTTTTTAAATGCTAAGGTAGTATACTTCTAAAAGTATATTCCTATATTTCTAAAATGAATAAATTTTCCCAGCAAAATATGAATAATCAACCATTGCCAATAATTAAAGTACATATTCTTACATGCCATAAGTGATGGATTTTTAAACCTATTTAAAATATATATATATACATATATATATAAAATATATGTGTGTATTAATATATATATATTGATTTTTAGAGAGAGAGAGAGACCTCAATTTGTTATTCCACTTACTTGTTATTCCAACATATTCATTTGCTGATTCTGACAGAGTATTCAAATCTAAACCTTCCTTCCTATATTGGGACAAAGCTCAAACCAACTGAGCTATCCAGCCAAGGCAGGTGGCAACTTTGAGTTTTGGGAGGAGAATTCAGTGCTGTTCTTTGAAGTTAATAGTTGTATTTAAAGTAGAAGACAATGGAGGTTAGAACAGTAAGAGGGTCTGGGTACAGTTTCAACTTCCAGTTAAAAGTTGCCTTGAGTAGGAGGCTGTAAAAAGATAAAACTCCTTTAACAACTCCTCCAGAATGATGTATAATTAAACAACTGGGAAAATTGCAAATATCAGTTAATAAGGCAACTTTGATAGGTCTCAAACTCAAAATTTGATGTCAATTCTTCATCCCATAATCCTATATAATAAAGATGTAATATGCAAATTGACCATCACTCCAACACAAGATGGCTGCCCCCATATGGAAATGAGATGGCTGCCATAAGATGGCCAGCAGGAGAGGGAAGTTTGGAGGGACCAGGCCTGAAAGGGGTTGCAGTTGGAGGGGACCAGGCCTGCAGAGGAGTGCAGTTAGGGGTGACTGGGCAGAGGAGGGCACTTGGGGGTGACCAGGCCTGCAGGGGAGGACAGTTGAGGGGGACCAGGCCTGCAAGGGAGGGCAGCTGGGAGGGACTAGGTCTGCAAGGGATGGCAGTTGGGGGCAATCAGGCCTATAGAAGAGGACAGTTAGGGGTCACCAGGCCAGCAGTTAAGGGTGACCAGGTCAGCAGGGGAGGGCAATTAGGGGCAATCAGGCTGGCAGGGGAGTGGTTAGGGAGTGATCAGGCTGGCAGGCAGAAGCGGTTAGGGGCAATCAGGCAGGCAGACAGAATAGTGGTTCAGAGCCAGCCATCCTGGATTATAAGAGCTATGTCCAGATTGGAGAGAGTGTAGGCTGGGCTGAGAAAAAGATAAAGTGGGAATGTCAGAAAAAGACTGAGGAAATTTAGAAAACTATTTTGATCACTAATTCAGCTTTATCAGTGAAATAATTTTTTAAATGCTAAGGTAGTATACTTCTAAAAGTATATTCCTATATTTCTAAAATGAATAAATTTTCCTCTCCCCTTCCCCCGTCCCCCATGCATGAATTTTATGCACAGGGCCTCTAGTTTCAAATAATTCCTCAGTGGGCTCTGTGATATTAGATATCAAAGGTTCATACTAATTTAAGGAGCACAAAGGGGAGTTTCTAAAAACCTTCATTTGTATTTAGACATGAACATAGTTTCTCCTTACTCTCCTGGTGCTATGGTTTTCCTTTGCTGGATGACAATAGTGAGGATGTGGAAGAAATGGCTGAGCCAGAAGGGAGGACATGGGGACTGAACAAAGTCCAATGCTGGCTGTATGGAAACGTCGGATCTCATTTGGGGTTCTGTTCCCTATTTCACATAGTTATTCATTCTTTATCTTAATTCTATTGTCAAAACCAGGCAACTGGTTAATTTTGCTAGCTCATTTTTCTTTGATAACCAACTACCCAAGACAGTGGTTTAAAAGATCCAGAATTTTATTATTATTATTATTATACCACAGACAAGTCTTCTGATCCTTGCTACTTTGACTGTGGTCTCTCGGTGGATTTCTGCTGGCAGATGAGCATCTCTTGGGTGCAAGACTCACATGTCTGGCCTGTTGGCAAGAAAAACTGGAAGTCTAAGCTCAGCGGAGCCCATCTTCCTCTCCGTGTAGTCTAGGGCCCCTCAACACATTCTGCCCAGCAAGCTCAGGGCTCCAAGGGGAACCTGTTGCTCTACTTAGAGCCCAGACCTACTAGTGGTAAAGCATCGTTTCAGCTGCATCCAACTTAAAGGGCTCAGTTGAAGTATCACGGTATTTGCCGCTATATTTTTGTTTTTATGTTTTCTAAAATCATTTTTAAGTTTGTTTTTACTGTTGATATTATGACAGATGTCCCCATCTTCCTCCCCTTTGCCCACCTCCACCCAGCCCCCAACCCCCTCCTTCCCTCTGGCCATCACCACACTACTGTCTGTGTCTATGGGCAGCTATCTTTTAATCCACCACACTGTGCTTCTCTTTAAAATTCTCAATGCTGGTATTTTGCCTCCAAACCTTTCTGTGGCAATTGGGTTGTATATCGCATGAGACATAAATCATAAACAAACATTACAAATACATTCAGGTTTGCTGTTAATAAAAAATGTGCAGAGGTTAAGACAGAAGTGCCACTTTACCTCATGAAAGTGGGAAAATTGAAAGAAAAATAATAAATTCTAATGTAGGCAAATTTTGATAGGCACTTGGTAGGAAGGTTTTTTAACATACTTCAGTTACCTTTCTATTTCTTTAATTCAATAATCCTACCCACTCAAGATAATTAATCCTGGAGAATCATTCAAAGGAAGAAAAAAATATTTGTAGGTGTGTTATTCATAACGTTCAAAAACTAGAACTATGAACATTAAAGAAAGATTTAAGTAAATTGCATCAGTATCTTATTATACAGGGTAGCCATTAAATTAATAAATGATATGTCTCTGTAGAAACATGAGATTTTTTATAATCTAATGTAAATAAAGCTAAAATAAAATTATAATTGATTTTTGTATTCAAACTATGCTTATTAGAATAGAAATGGACAAAAAATAAGAAGAAATAAAAGATTTTGTTGAAGTGTTATCTTTTGAATTAGTTTTTTGTACTGTTTAAAAATACCTTCAATAGTAAACTTTTAAAAATTTAATGACCATACTAGACCATACTGTAAAGATTCAAAATATGAATTAAACATCTCTGGCCTTGATAAAAAAAATCTATTTATAAAAATACAGGGTGGGGCAAAAGTATAAGTATACAGTTGTAAGTACTGTGAAACACAGAGTTTATTCTTGTATCATTATTTATTGACTAGAGGCCTGGTGCACGAAATTTGTGCACAGGGGCAGGTACCCTCAGCCCAGCCTGTACCCTCTCTAATCCCAGGATCAGGCCTAAACAGGACCCCCCAGGATCAGGCCTAAACCGGCATTCAGACATCCCTCTTAGAGTGCTGGCTCCTAATCGCTCACCTGCCTGCCTCCCTGTTCACCCTTTACTGCCTCTCCTGCTGGCCTGATTGCCCCTCTCTGCCTCTGCATGCCAGCATAATCGTCCCTAACTGCCACCCCCCCACCACCCCCCTTGCTGGCTAGATCCAGCTACCTGGATCTTTCTCTGGTGTTCTCTGAAGCTGGTCACTGGATTGGAGTGGAGAGGGGGGCAGGTCTTTGAGAGTTGAGAAGATGAGGCTAGTGGATCTTCCATGAAAAAGAGGTGCAAGTCAGGCTTCAGGGAAGGTGGGGGAGTATCCCCTCCTCCCCCTCCCCAGAGCCACTCAACTCAGTTACTGACACCCCTTAGTGTGCCCAGATCTCTACAACCCAGCCCAGGCAGCTGACTCCTCAGCAGGGCACAAGCTCCCAAGGTGGTGCAACAGGGAGTCCAGAGTGTGAGGCAATCGCATTCCCTCAGGCTAATGTATATGGAAGGGAGTGTTCCAGCCTGGGGTGTGGGGAGAGGGAATCAGTACAGAGATACTGGCAGCTGTCCCTTTAGCTCTCTCTGAGCGCCACAAAGCCCAGTCTCTTCTCACGTGGTTCTAGTCCAATCTGCTCTCCCTCTGCTGGAGCCCAAGGTGAGTGGCTGTGAATGAGATTTTGTGCCTTGGCCCTTTAATGAGATTTTGTGCCTCTGTCCCTAGCAGACTCTCTTGGTCCCCTAACAGACAGAATCCCCACTGATTTTCACAGCCATGTCTTCCTAGCTCTGGTGCTCTTATCTGGGAAGCCTGGCTTGAGGTTGAGATCCCACACTTCTCAGGAGGAACCTTTTCAGCTGAAATATCCCCCAAAATCTTAGCTGCCACATGGTGGAGTGGGGCTCTCCCTTCCCCAGTTCCACCCTTCTGCAAATCCTTGGTTATAAGACTTCTCTAAGCTAGCCTTCAATTGGTTATTCAGGTTGGTTGCTCTACCCTTTAGTTGTAATTCCAGTCTGGTCCTGGGAGGAGGTGAGTGTAACATCCACCTATTCTCCTGCTATCTTGGATCCAAGCATTTCTTATTTTCCACAACTTTCCCACCTCCATCATCACAATTGTTTCTAATTGCTCTTATGGTTGTTTTCACATTTCATAGAGATTTTATCAAGACAACTATGATGACAAATGGAAAATATTCTAGTTCTCAGTCATGTGTGTTAATGAAGGAGCAGACTGATTATGAATAATTTACTAAGCTAGACACTAAAAATTACTTCTATTTGTTTTTAAATATTTAATTTACATTGGATTATAGACATGTCATATTCTGGGAACGCATGTCACATTATAAAATGAAGATGGTCTTTGAATATATTCATTATAAGACCATGTTGACTACATTTAAATCACCTTCTATCTCCAATCCTGCCTAAGACATCTGGTTTCCTTACTCCCTTAAGAGATAAAGTATTTTATTTAAATCACCTTTCTTGATAACAGATCTGAGAGAAGAAATAGTATAACTTATTGAGAGCCTCGGGATATAGACATTCATTCTCCATTTCTTTTTTACTGAACTTCAGGCTACCAGTCTAATAAGGCAACAAAGAAAAGTAAACAGAAATGGGTAGCAAAATAAATAGCAGTCTTTATCTTACTGGAAATAACCATAAATTTAAAAATGCAATCTTGGCCATATCGTAAAAGGATTTTCTTGGTCTCTTTGCAGAGCTGCATTTTATTTCATTCTGAACTCATCTGGACTTTTTTAGAGATTGTACTGCACACCAAACTATTTACCCTAAGATTTTTTTTGCAAAACATTTCTCCAGAAAATTGTGCTATATATATCCCGTGTGGCATCATTGTGCATACCAAAACTATAGACTCTAATATAAAGTGAAGAACAAGATAGCATAATTCCAAGAAGCTGTGTTTTCACAGAAGTACCTTAAAGATATACTGAGACAGAACACTGAATATAAGTGATGGGACTCATCGTGGTAGATATGGGTAGCTTGTAAGTTGCCTGGCTTTAGTAACCTTCCACATTAAGTCACATATCCTGCAAGCCCATGTGTACCTGTCTCCAATGCCTTCATCTGTTTTATAGACTTCTGGCTCTATCTCATGAAGCTATAAAAAGGAGAATGTTTCCTTTCCATTACAACATTAACAAAAATTTCAAGAATGAAGCCACAAAAATACCATGCTACATCACAGGTCATTTCTTAGTACTAAGTCTGAAAGTAGTTAGCATCAGACCATCACATCAGATCAAAGACCATAGAGTTTCTGAAACCAATCTTTCTTTAAACTTAACATTTAAATGTGATTATTATCACAGAAGTATTAAAGTAAAAAAAAAAGGTAAACACAATTTATTAAGGCCAATTTGTTTTTTAATTGACATAATTGTTTAGTTACATTTATATTCTACGCTTCTATAAAAACCACTCTTTTCTATAAGACTATGAATCCTAAAGATTAAAAATCAATGAATCTTTAAGTCATTTTTATATATTCTAGCTCAGGACCATAATGGAAATGATATAGTCATTCTTTGATATTTACCAGAAATACTCTCTATTTACTTAAACTGCCACCTGGTAGAGGTCCACTGTAATCATATTTTGAGGGTAGAAGAAAAGAAAAAAATGATGGACTATCTATGGCCACTATTCACTTAAGGATATCTAGCTACACTTCATAGATAAGGTTTTTGTTGTTGTTGTTGTTTTGTTTTTGTTTTTGTTTTTTTATTGAATATGGTCTCACATAATTGTCCTTATTCCCCCATTCCCAATAGATAAGTTTTTAAATGTTGTTATTTTGTAATATATAAAGAGGAGTATGATATTACCATTACAAGTACCAGCAGCTTTCACTACCTCTTCTATCATCCAATTTCCCCCCTGTACCCCTCCTCACTTAAGAAACATAGACACGCTGTCCTGGCTGGTGTGGCTCAGTTGGCTGGAGTGTCATCCATGCTCCGAAAGGTTGAGGTTTGGATTTCCAGTAAGGCAAGTTGTGGGTTCCATCCCTGGTCAGATGATGCAAATGGAAAGTTAATGATTGATGTTTCCCTTACACATTGTTTCTCTCTTCCTCCCTCTCTCTCTAAAATCAATAAAAACACATCCTTGGATGAGGAATTAAAAAGAAACAACCATAGACACTCCTATCTGATGTTGCCACATTTTATATTCTCACAAGATTATGCTAGATGCCAGATGAAGAGTTCAGACTCAGACCTGCCAGGCAATTGATTTCCAAATTGGTGGAACTTTTAACGGCCCCACTTGTTTTTCACACAAGAACTCCTAAGAAAGTTCCTAAAAAGCAAATGGTTGGTCACTGTCCAAGGGAAGGAGCCTGCCAGCATTTATAATTTTTTTTAATTTAAGTAATTCATAATTTTCTAACACCTTGGTTCCATCTCTTCATTTTTATTTTCAGGTACAGAGCTGTTGCTTCCTGGAGTCGTGTTCAGGGAATTGGGATTCCCTTAGTCACTGCCATTGAGATTGTCTCCATCTGGATCCTTTCTTTTATCCTGGCCATCCCTGAAGCAATTGGCTTTGTCATGGTGCCCTTTGAATACAAGGGTCAACAGCATAAAACCTGTATGCTCAATGCCACATCACGGTTCATGGAGGTACAAATAGTTTAAAGGGAATTAACTGGGGAGAGGAGGTGGTCTTCACTTTTACTTTACCATCATCACAGCTTGTTGATACCTCTGCGGTGCCCAGTGCTCAATCAAATATTCTTTAGTTGCATAAAAAGTAGATGTTAAACCAGGGCTTAGTTTCCTGAATAGAACATTTATTTTGTTTTTACTTTTATAGCACAACTGTTGATACAACTTTTGTTTTGTACCAAAAAGCGCAGGATTCTGAAATGCACTTATTAGAAAAGAGAGATCATATGTATAAAGTGCTACTTGTTTTTATAATGAGGAATACAATACAGCACAACTTCCATCTGACAGACATGCTGATACTTATTTTTGGTTACTCAGGGAAATATATGTTGCTCACACATTTTTTAAAGATAGATTTACTAACTCAAAGTAGGTAGGAAGTTATACTTACATGTACAAATAATATAAATTTGCAGAACTTTTTAAAAAGTGTTCCATTTAACAAATTCAGTTGTTATTGTTTAGTATACCTGGTCACATTAATATTTCTCTGAAAAGCCTAATCACATGTGTGCATCAGGAAACATACTTACAATGCATATTACCTTTGCAAAACTCGTCAAAGGTGGACTGAGGAGGAAAACCAAAAGGATAACTATTTCATTGAAATCAGCATAATTTAGTGCTTTGATGTAAGTTTCATGCAGCTCAGATTCCACATTTAATCACTTTCAGACATCTCAAGGTATGTTTTCCTAACTTGGAAAATTCACAAAATTAGTGGTTTTACAGTTGACCAGTTTTCCTACTTGGACACTCTTGTTTTAAAATTAAAAGTATTCATGAAAGCTGCCAAATTGGCAACCTTAAAATTAAGGTCTGTTTATCTACTGACTTTTTTATTAAGTCAAATCTCCACAGTGGAAAACAAAGCAGTCTGTAGGAGGTTATCAGAATTTGGGCAGTGTAAATAAGCAATCTAAATTTTCCTGAATAAAATGTTAAGAGAGAAGAGGCTCAACATAAGGAACTTACTAATCACTAGAACTGGACAAAATGAAAAGAAATACTTTGTAATGACTGAGTCTCCTTTATAAAATGGTCAAGCAAGGTTTTTCCTTCAGGCAAGAAAATGGTATGAGTATGAAGTGATAATTTTTTTTCAATTTGAGATTCTCTTTCTCCTCCTGTTTTTTGTTTATTATTTTTTTTCTCCAATTTTATTCTTATTCTTTGTCCCATACTTTCTCCTACACTTTGCTCTAACAAACTAGAGGGAGCCCCTCCACCCCCACCCCATGCCTTTGCTGATGACATCAGTTCAAACGGAATTTGTGACCCCTTTCTCTAAAGGCCTTTGCCATGGAGGGGGCAGGGTACTATGTCCAAGCCCCTTTAGGGGGATCATCATTCAGGCTGCACTTGGGCATTCACACCAGCCAGCAATGCACCTGGAAGAAGGGGATACAAACTGAAGAGGGTACTTAAAGGAGTGTTTGTATTGTACTTAAAGGAGAGTCCTGATTTTTTTTCTTTCTATTTGCTTTTTAAGCTCATTAGAGAAATCTTTCTACAGTGTGACGTGGATAGGGAAAGATCTGCATAAAATGGGAGTTTGACTTAACCTGAAGTTAAAATCCAGAGGTCTGTTCACTTGAATGAGAAAGAAATGACATGTTGATTTTCCTAATAGCTAAAATGTATCACTTCTTTCTATTATGAATATAGGCAACAAACTACAATAGTATTTAACAGAAATAAAAATAGTATTTTTTCACTAATAGAAATAATATATTTTCATAAAATATAACATTTGTGTAATCTTGCAATATCATTTATAGTCGTCATTGCTTCAACATTCTGATAGTTATTAGAACTACCATTGGATTTGTCATTTAATTTGTTAATAAACACCTATATTACTATATCAAGTTCTTATTTTTAATGTTTTGATACTGTTTCTGTGTAACTAGTTTCCATTATAATCATACATATTTCAATCTTATACATGTGAAGATAGTATTCCCAGAAAGGATTACAGTCTTCCCCAGACTTCCAAGGTCTATGGCATAAAAATAGTTAGGAACCTCTGCCCAGAACTTTTTTTCCTCAGGAACCATTTATAGATTATTTTAATAAACATGCTATAAATGTATCCCACTGTGACTCTTTCTATATTCAGAAGTTGTCTAGTTTTTCACAGAGCAACATGATTAATTTTTACTGTGGGAACTGAGATATTATAGGAGGCTGCATTATCCATAGTAAATAAACAATCTGAGGAGACAGAATAAGGAAAAGAAAAGCATTTCTTCCCCGAGTTGATAATTAATTTAGTGGGAAGAAGAATGTATATATAATTTTCCAATTTCCATTTTTATAGGGTATTAAATTTTATTCTTTAAAAAGACATAAAAAGTGAGTACTCCTGGTATTTACAACTCCTGACTACAGGGAGATCATGCCAAATATGCCTTCAGATAAGGTACTCTGTCTTGATAGTTTCCAGGTGGTAAGTATTAAAAAGAGTGAGAAGGGTCGTGATTATTTATGGCTCAAACTGGCTAGCTAAGAGGTCACATAGCAGGCATACCAGGCAAAGGGTTAACTCCTGGTAACCAAAGCTACACAGATAAGCCATTCATAACCTTCCCTGTTTCCAAACAAGATATTCACATTAAGTACACTTTGGCCGAAATAGCCAAAAGTAAACCAGATATTAGCAACATTTTGAGGCTCATTAATAAAGATAAATATATATTCTGTATGTCTCAGAATTGTTTTGTGGGCTTTGGAAAGGAATTATTTTTATTGATTAGGGCTCTTCCCTTGTACAATTAAAACCAACTTCAGTTTATAAAATGTATCTTTTTTAATGCAGCTTATTCATGTGGTATTTTATAAAGCCAGGATAACTTCCAGAATTGCCAATTTAATTGGGTTTTGATAACCATCCCCAAGCTCATTGCCACAATAAGAGAGAATGAATATACAAATGTATCTGCAAACATGAAGATTTTTAAGGACCCAGAGGCACTACACAGTTAATTCACGTTATACAGCGCCCTCCTTCTCCCTTTTCTTCATTTACAGTTCTACCAAGATGTGAAGGACTGGTGGCTGTTTGGCTTCTACTTCTGCATGCCCTTGGTGTGCACCGCAATCTTCTATACCCTCATGACTTGTGAGATGTTAAACAGAAGGAATGGAAGCTTGAGAATTGCCCTCAGTGAACATCTTAAACAGGTAAATGTAATACGATTATGAAAATCTGGCCAAGACTATATTGTCCTTCACAACAAAAGGCCTACAATTACTGTATTTCAAGATTTAGCCTGCTTTTCTGAAAATAAAAATACTATCTTATTTGTTTGTATGTCTTGTTTTCCTTATAGTTATAGTACTGTATTAGGTATTTCTTTTGTGAAATAGGGAGCCTACCTGGTTAGTGGGCCCAAATGGAGGAACTATTTATTGGTTTTGCCAACAATGTATTGACCATATGTGTTTGTGTGTGTATCCATTGAATTTGGCTTGGAACTGTGCCAAGACAAAAAAGGTGCATATTACTGTCTCCCCTAGCAGGCTTTGCAATAATGTTGTGGAAACAAATTACAAACCTGGAAAATAGAATCACAAGGTATGGCAAAGTAGCCTATGCTATAGAAATCCAGTTTGTCACGGAAAAACTGTTCGTGGATGAGGGGGGTTGAATTGTTCATGGAAGATAAATGGGTTTGATGGGATAGAAGAGACCAGCAGGTACTTCAGGTGGGAAAATAGGGGTCTAGTTATAATATGGCACAGAAACCACCCATTTGGGGAGTGAGAAAAGAGATGAACTTCATTAGAGTAACATCAACAACATCAAAGATGAGACTCTTGACAAGAAATGTGATCCTATATATTTGAAGAGGTCAAATTTTGGAGCGACCAAAGTTCTAGAATGAATTTGAATATGTCAGTAGGAGGCTGCTGTTAGTCCCTCCAGGGCAACAAGTAGAACAGAGCTTTAGCGGGGGAAACTTGGGTCTTATACTTACTTGCTGGCTCTGTGGCATTGGGGAAATTGCTTAATCTCTCTGAGCTTCTAGTTCCTCTTAAAAATATATAATAAGACATCAAGGGGTTATCTAATGCATGTAGGGTGTCTAATAGAACCCAATTCATAGTAAGTACTCAGAAAAAGTTCATAGGTATTTATTCGAAGAGTAAAACCAGGACTGTGAATAAGTTCTGAGTCCCAGCAGAGAAGGACACCCCACCACAGCAAAATTTAATGTGAGTTTCATATGGAGCCTGTAAATCTACCCTATATAATTACAATACACAAGCGTCATTCTTCAACAGCAGCTCTTTTCAACTACTTTACTAATTTTTCTGAGCTTCAGCTCCTTTATCTGTAAATTGGGCATAATAGCATATAAATCAATGTTATTATAGGAATCAAAGGAAATAATATGCATACACATACTTTATAAAAAATCTAACATGCCATACAAATGGTAGCTATTACCTCCTATTGAAATTTAATAGGAAAATTATATTGAGAAACTTTAGGATGATTGTTCAAGCATGAAAATTTCTAGTACTCCTGAAGTGAAACATATTAAGCAATTATTACCTCTCACTCCTGCAAGGGAAATAATTAATTAAAATAGATTTGTGAAAAACAGTGTTTTAAATGTTGATTTTTTTAACAGCACCATGATTGAACCTGTTTAAGCTGTAAGTGGTATTTGCTCTGAAAATAATTTAATAGGGGTATGAAACAATAATAATATGATGATGCTTCACATTTACATAGCATTTTTAATTTTGTAGAGCATTTCCATGTTATCTTCTTATTTGATTCATCCAAGCATATGTGGGATAGGCAAGGCAGGCATTATCCTTATTATACAGGTGATTAGGAGAGTGGCTCAACCAAATGGAAGTCAGAATCCAAAACTTGGTCCTCATGCAGCATAGACATTCCTTTGTGTCCCACTCGAAGCTATAGCAGGTTCTAAGAGTAGAAGAGCAAGCCGCCTGGCTGGAAGGCCTTCAAGTGGGACTATGGGGAAACTAGCTCAGAGTGCAAAGCCCTGCCAGCCTTCAACTGCTAGCCTATTGTGCTCTTGGTCTTGCTTCTTGTATGTTTCTCAAGTTTCTCTTCATTATGCTGACAACAATTTTATAAGTTGGGAATTGTGTTTGGATGCTGGTAGCAAAAACAAAATAACACTGAGTAGACCGAGGAGGGATTTATCTTTCTCCCACAGTAAAAAGTTCAGATGTCATTGATTCAGTGGTAAAGAGACTCAGAGGCAGGTTGTCTGCTAATTTGCTGACCTTTCATTATCACAAGACAACAACTACAGCTCTACCCTTATATCTGATTTCCAGGCAGAAAAAAAGGGGAAGAACATAGATCACATGAGTGTATGAGCATCACAGGAGTATCCCCCACTTTTAAGCAGTTTTACAGAGACCTCACACAATTTTTACTTAATCTAATTGGTCAGAAGTGTCAGGTAGCCATGCAGATGGTTAGGCCAGGCTCCCCCATTACTATGACAAAACCAAGAATCTGATTGATAGCAGGGAAAATAGGAGGATGAATATTAAGTAAGCAAATAACAGACTATAATGGCAATGTATTAATATTATCTTTTAAAAGGATTATCCTCTTTGATGATCCCAGAGGAGATCATCAAAGGAGATAATGCTCAGAGGAAATAACCTCTCCCCTAATACCCCACTTTTTTATTTTTGGGGAACACTGTCTTTCTGTGTACACAAAATGATCCTTTAAAATAATCTCCCATTCCTGCAGATTGGAATTCTTTATTTCTCTCAATCATTACTCGTTTTATGTGTTCTCTGAAGTATATCCCAGCTAGCCCAATAGCTCCAAAAAGATTCAAGAACTCTGTTCTTTGAGTTAGAGTAGCAATTTGTGAAAACTGCCCCCCAAATCTTTTTAAACAACTCTATTAATCATGTGGGTTGGCTTAGGCTTTCTATACTTAATGCTAGATGCTCTTGGTTGAAATCAGCATTACCCTTCCAAACCCTGTTTTCAATCAGTTTTATTTTGACATTAACTGATCCCAGTTACAGACAAGTTACATTTTATGTTCCTAGTTAGCCTTCTAAATGCATGCACTATAATACTCAAGCATAATGCACACAAAGAACTGGTTGCTGATAAACTCTAACCTGTGATTTTCCTGATCCTGTGCAGACTTGAAAGTATGTAAACCTTCAACTAAAGTCACTCCAGGGTCAGCACGTCCTAGGTTTTCTCATCCACATTGCTGATAATCCTTTACCCTCACCCCTATGTTTGCAAATAATAAGTCTTTTGGAAACATGTCATTAATAAAATATTTTAAAAGCAAAAATATCCCAATGCTAGCTTTCTTAAGGATCAACAAGTGGAAAAAACATATTGCTGTGTTGATGATTTTTGTTGTTTTTTAAATATACTTTTATTTATTTTAGAGAGGAAGGGAGAAGGGGAGACCGATAGAAACAATGATAACAGAGAATCATTGATCCTCTGACTCCTATACAATCCCTACTGGGGACTGAGTCTGCAACCCAGGCATGTGCGTTGACCGAGAATCAAACCACGACTTCCTGGTTCATAGGTTGACACTCAACCACTGAGCAACACCAGCCAGGCTTCTGTTGCTTTTTCTTTTCTAATTCCTATGCCTGTTTTGTTTTTCAAACATCTTTTCAGATTTGTCCATTCTTTAACATGGTGAGTTCAGTCATTTTGACTGTTATGCTGTAATTAATGCTTGTTAGTTACCTGTTATTAATGCTTTTAGATAATGCTTTCCCCCATATATTTGCCACATGTGCATGTGTGTGTGCGGGTACACACACACACACACACACACACACACACACACGTATGCAGGCACACGCACAGTGTTGGCTCTACTCCAGCCAGTTCCCATCTCTCCCTGCCATAGAACCTCTGCCCTTGTCCTAATAACCAACCTGAAGCCACCGTCCTTCGTGGCAGTTGCCCAAAAGAATCGGTAGCAAATCCTTAATGAAGTTGGACTCTAAATCTTAAAGAGGTGGAGGTTATGTGAGCCATACTGTTCTGGCTCCTCTTTGAGCTATTCTTTCTCTGCTCTCAACTACTTCCTTGTTATATGGTTCTTTTATCTAGCAGGAAAACAATGAATTTACTGTACTTTTTTTTTTTTTCTCTCACTTTCCTTTAGCGTCGAGAAGTGGCAAAAACAGTTTTCTGCTTGGTTGTAATTTTTGCTCTTTGCTGGTTTCCTCTTCATTTAAGCCGTATTTTGAAGAAAACCGTGTATAATGAGATGGACAAGAACCGATGTGAATTACTTAGGTATGATCCTATTAGGAAATTGGAGTTTCTCTGATTTTCACATTTATGATACTTTTACAAAACCATCTAGTCTACATTCTCGTTAGCCCTGAAAAATTAAAACTGCAAAGTTGATTATTTCCTCTTTAGCTGACATAACTCATAACTGATCCCAAAATTTGTGCAATCCATGTCTATAATCTTGCTGCTCCCCTCCTGAGGCTGTGCATAATAATCTGAGTTAACCAAGTGGCAAGTAAATCTTTTGCAGAACTAAGAGTGCCATTTAAACAAGAATTTTTTAAAAATTCTGACTGCTACCTGTGAGAAATGGCTTCTGGGCAAGAAAAATGCTTATTCTAAGGATAAATGCTAGTTTGCAGTTTTGAAAACATTATGTGCTAATTATTCTATTATTTTTCCTTTGCTCTAGTTTCTTGCTGCTCATGGATTACATTGGCATTAACTTGGCAACTATGAATTCATGTATAAACCCAATAGCTCTATATTTTGTGAGCAAGAAATTTAAAAATTGTTTTCAGGTAAGACTGTTTTACAAGTATTTTTAAGGAAAATCAAATAAGTATATTAACTAGCCAAGAGGCATGGCTAATTCACAATTATAAATATTACTTTCATCAGCTATACTTTTCAGTAGATAAGTGAAAATCATATTTTAACCAGAAAGATGGTTACATTGTCAGCGTTAAAAAAAAAAGCAATATCTATTCAGACAACAACATATTAAGAGGTTAAAATTAAAAATAATTAACTTAATAACATCTTAATTTAGTACCCTCCTTTAAGAAGAAAGGCTCAAATTTGAGCTGCAGGTCATAAAAAATACATAAATCCTATTCCTTCCTTATATTTTTTTAGATTTTAACACCAATCTCAGCAAAAAATAAACTCTATTGTTAAGAAAGCTCTTTCTAAATGCTACTTAATAGTATATTTAGTAATAGCCACTTCAAAACAAGTAAATACTTAAAGCTTGGGAAATCTGAACTAATGTAATCGCATTTGAAATCAGTTTCCTTGTGTTCTTCAAACCTTCTTGTAGATAAACCAACCCATGTCTTCCAGAAGCTCCAAGCACAGTTCCTGGAATGATTTTAGCATAGAATTAATCCAAACTGGATTCTGTTCTCTCTAGCCAGGATGTTAGCTCATGGTACATTTTAGGAAGAGTAGCATAGAGATCAAGGGTGCAGGCTCAAGAAGCAAATAATCTTGATTTGCATCATAGCTCTGCACTTACTGACAAACGCAGGTCTGGATGGTGCCCTTCCTGCTTCCTTCGTTTGCTGGTCTGTAAAATCAGACAATCACAATATCTATCTCATAAGTAGGATTCAGTGGGTTAATATATGGTAAGTACTTGAAACAATAATAAGTGCTAAGTATGACTTTATTATTATTTGGGATAGAGTGGACAGGAAAAAAACACAGTGACTGCCCTCATGGAACTTAAAATCTAAAAGGAGAATTATACAATATATGAAACTTGGTAGTTTCATACAACTTGATAGGAAAATAGCAACTACCACCTAGTGCTGTGAACATCAGGCGAGAGGTGTACAATGCAGAGAGCCACACCAGTGGTGCACACTGAAGAAATGCTAGGCCCCTCCTAGCCTCCCATTCATGCCCACCCCAAGTCATACAGTAGTCTTCCTCTGGTCAAAACTGCTTCCCTCTTTGACTTAGAATTTAAACAAGAAGCAAGGGATATATTTCTCTGCACTAGAATGGACAATTTAGCTTCTACCTAGGGGTTATAGACTCCATACCCTAGGTTACTGTTAAGGTTCACATTCTGTCCTCAAATGTATGTGGACATTTACCCCTTGTTGGTAGGAACATAACACATGTCATGCCATTTAGCATCTGTTTCTTTTCCCAGTCTTGCCTGTGCTGCTGCTGTTACCAGTCCAAAAGTCTGATGACCTCAGTCCCCATGAATGGAACCAGCATCCAGTGGAAGAACCACGAACAGAACAACCACAACACAGAGAGGAGCAGCCACAAGGATAGTATAAACTAGACATATTAAGAAACATTAATCAGTATTCCTTCAAACCTTATTGGAGGGGGGGGGAAATCACACCGCCACTATGTCTCCAGAAGTCTCTTCTCCCATGACTCAGACCCACGCCCGGAAAATGCTTTCCAAAACATCAGAGAGTAGACTGGTTCATGCCCACAAATTCAATGAATCTTACTTCTTTAATTTATCTAATTTACATATTCTGTATGTTATATTCAACACTAAAAAATGGTAAGAGTTGGCAGGGGAAAGGGAGACCGTTAAGTGAAACCAGAAAGATATTTACTACATTTGCATGAAAATCGTTTTCACGAACATGACTAGCTTTCATGGCTGTTCTGTCAAATGTTTTATGAGAACTGGTCACCATGAAAGTTTGGAGGTTATAAAATAGAGATTTTTTTGTGTTTTTTTTTGTTTGTTTGTTTGTTTTGCAAACACAGTATGGGCATAAGTCACCTTAATTTTGAAATGTCATTCAGTGCCAGTATTTTTAACTATATAGTACCCTAAAAATGATATCTGAGTTCATTTAAAAAAAAAAAAAAAGTAAAACAATTTAGTGAACAATTAGGTTAATGTTTCTCATGCCACTGAGGGGGCAGTGTTTAACATAAATTTTCAAGCTGCAACAAATACAAGACTAAAGCACAAACTGATAACCACACATGGCAGTTTAAAGCTGCTATTCAAATAATTTTTAAGGATCTATTTTTTATGGTGTTTCATTACAGGAGATCCTGAACATTTTTTCTTGTTAAATTTTAATAAAATAATGCTTGAATCAAATAATTCTATTTTTCATAAGCCCAATCTATTTTTAATGTATTTTATGTACAATCAATATCATATACCAAAATATAAAGGTTCATGTTGTTTAACTATACCCAAGACTTTCAGTTCAATTCATAGAAGTCTAAAGATACATAGGAGAATAGAATTGAATAGTTTTAGATTTGGAAATTTTCATTGCGGTTTTTTAGTAATAGTAACATATATGTATGTATATGCATATATATGTACATATATACATGTATGTGTGTATGTATATATAGCATACATATCACCTCATATTCTCTTTATTAGCTTTAAATGTTAACTGGCATTTAAAATATCTTTTTTGGTCATTCCCTTTTCCATATAGGAAACATAATTTCAAAGTGGCCGGCTGAGTTTATCATGTCAGTGAAATATAATAACCCAAAAGGCCACCATAAACTATGCTTCCTCACTTCTCTGGGTTTCCAGTGTGAGTTTAAACACCTCCCTGACTCCCACAACTCACATAGTCACCATTTAAAAGGGCCCACAGTGACTTTTGCTGGGTATTTTCCAAGATGTTTACAGACTGTGAGTAGAGCAGAAAATCTTTTACCATGTGTATATAAATATAAATATCTATATACAACTGTACATATCTTGTAGCCAATTCTTCTGTTATTATCTCTATGGAATATATTTGTGTGTGTGATACATGCATGTGTATGATGTTATATATGGACGTATGTAATAATGATGCCCTGTAGCTGTGCCAAAGCACACACTTGGACTGGAATCTAGGTGGTTGTTTATCATGACAGTCGGCCTCAGTCAGTTTTAATCTGTGTTCATAAAGCATATGACTATGTTACCATTGCAAGTGGAATATGGGAGGCAGAATAAAGGAGGACAAGTCATGTGTTAACAATAGGGTCTTATTTGTTTGTTTGGTTGGCTGATTAGCCTGTTTGGTAAAACAGTATTTGGGATTGTTGGAGCAAAAGTCATTAAACAATGAGTAATTAAATTGTCTTAATCCCCAACTAACCTCAGTGATAAGGTTGACAAGTAATCTAATGTATATATCAGACTTCACCAAACATATTCCTGATGATAAATTAGCTAATAATTTGTTGGGCTGTGTTTTAGCACCATCACATATAAAATGATATCGGGTTCCAATTGACCCCATTGCAGGGCTTCTTGATGTGTAAGCAGTTGATTCCATTATTTCACTGGTACATACCATGCACTGATATTTACCCATAATGTAAGCCATAAATTTACACCATTTTGTTTAAACAACTATCTTTTTGTTTAAGATGCTTTCTCTCTTACATATGAATAATGCATCTTATAAGTTCAGAAAGTCATAGCTTTCCTAATAACCACACAGGCTTCAATGGACATTTTGTTTATGGACTGGTAAGTAACTGTGGTTTACTAGTAGGAATATTTCCAGTTTCTACTTTTACCACATCTTTCCAAATAAAACTGTAGAAATGAGCCAAAAGCCAAGGCCCTGCATTGGCAGTGGCCTGTAAGTATAAAATAAAGTTTACAGAAGCCTTGCAAGTGTCTCTTCATTTTTACATAGTTCTTCAGAGAAAATGTTTGCTAGACAATGCCTATTGTAAATCTCTTCCTCGTAACAGCCAGTCAAGCAATTTCACTTTCAAATGCATACTTCCTAACTGTGCTGCATTCTCAACTTATACTGTTGTGCTGAACACATATCTCCTTCATTCATTCCTTCATTCACTTTTCCAGTAAATTTTGCTGAGCATCTGCTATGCCCCAGGAATTTTTCTAGGAACTAAAATATAGCAGTGAACAAAACCAGCAAAGTTCCTGCTCCAATGGAGCTTGAATACTAGCGGAAGGAGTTGGACAATAAACAGTTACAGTCCATAAATAATATATCAAATGATACCTAAAGGAATAGACTCATATGTATCCAACTGCTTATTTAACATCTCCAATTGGATGACTAACAGACCTACTATATCTAAAACTAAGCTCCTGATATACCTCTAACCTGCGCCACTATAATATCCCTCTGCTCATGTATTAGTCAGGATCCAACAGAGAAACAGAGCCAATATGTGTAAGAGAAGATTTATTATGGGAATTGGCTCATGTAATTATGGAGGCTGAGATATGCTATCATCTGCCGTCTGCAAGTTAGAGAACAAGGAAAGCCAGTGATGTAATTTAGTCTTAGTCCAAAGGCCTGTAAAATAGAGAAGCCAATGGTGTAACTCCCAGTTTGAGGCCAAAAGCCTGAGAACGTTTAAACAGCCAGCTGATTTAAGTCCCAGAGTCCAAAGGCCCAAGAACCAGGAGTGCTGATGTCCAAGGGCAGTGGAAAAAAAATGGATGTCCCAGTTCCAGAAGAGAGAGAGAGAGATTTCATCCTTCCTCTACTGTTTTTTCTCTTCAGGTCATCTACAGATGGATAATGCTAGCCCATGCTAATGAAAATACATCTAGTTTCCTCTGTCTTCTCATTAAAATGCTAATCTTATCAGGAAATGCCCTCACAGACCCACCCAGAAATAATGTCTTAGCAGTTCACCGGGCATCCCTTAGCCCAGTCAAGTTGACACACAAAATTAACCATCACAGCTCAGTTAAAGACAGCTCCAGCCTTGAAGTCATTCCCATTCTTTTCTCTCTTATACCCAATGCCTCAGTAAATCCTGCTGGCCTATCTGCAGACTAGATCCAGAACCTAACCACTTCTGTTTACCTCCACCACCTTTTTTCTGAGCCGCCAACATCTCTGATCATGATAACAGCAATGGGCTCCTATCATGCCTACTTGTTTCCAGCCATATAAACACCATATGCTAAATGGAGCCTATATCTCAAATGCCATAAATGGTCTGAAGATGTTCACATTCCCAAGGTAGGCTGACTAACATCCCTTGAGGATTTTTTTTAAAAGAGCTAAAATAAGAAGAGGAGGTGGTGGTGGTGTAAGAGGAGGAGGAAAAGGAAGAGGAGGAGGAGGAGGAGGAGGAAGAGGAGGAGGAGGAGGAGGAGGAGGAGACCGAGGAGACTAAAGTAAGAAAGCGTCCCTTCCCAATGTGGCAAGTCTGGGAGGTTGTGGACCTGGGAGCTACAGTCCACCGTTGTTTGGGCATTATGAAGAAAGTCTATCTAGATTGTATAAAAATGAAAGAGGGCATTTAAGTTCCTGGTTTCAGTTTCCTCTCATGCTTTCCCCTGGCTTGAGCAAGCAAACCAACACATTAACACTTTTACCTCTTTGCCTATGCTAGTTACATTTGGTTTTCTATTTTCTTACAATATATAACATTGCTAAGGTCATCTTACTTAAGTTATTCATATTTTCTTCTTATTGTTGTTTAGATTAATAGGCTTTATGTTTCTTAGAGTAGATTTAGGTTTACAGAAAATTTGATTGGGAAGTACAGAGTTCCCACATGCTCTCATTCCTCCCTCCCTGCACAGTCCCCCCAATTATTTACCTCCTGCATTAGTGTAATAATTATGATGAACCAATATTGATTCACTATTATTAACTAAAGTCTATAATTTACATTAGGATTCACTCTTTGTGTTGTACATTCTATGGATTCTGATAAAAATACAGTGACAGTTATCCACCATTATATATCATTCAGAATAGTTTCACTGACTTAAGAATCCCTTGTGCTCCACCTTTTCTTCCCTTCTTCTCTCCACCTCTTCATTTACCTTTTCACTCAACACAGATCTAGTGAACACCCACCATATTAAGCTGTGTTGCTAGGAACACAGCTATCTATAATAATAAAAGTGTGTTTAGACTGGATGTCCTTTCTTCCAGACAAAACTTCAGTGAGTAGGGGCCACTGCAGAGGCTGCAGAAGCCCCAGCCACAGAGACGGTGGAGGGGTCCGGGGAGGCCATGGCCAAGGCCCTTGCACGCATTTCATGCATCGGTCTTCTACTGACTAAATAAATGCAAGGAAGTGCGAGGTGGTGACTCAGTAGGCATCAGCTTAGGAGACAGTAGAGACAATAGTCCCAATTTTTTCAACTTCAGCTGGTGACCTCAGTGAGCACTGTGAGGGCTCTTACTTCTACAATTCTTATTGTAATGAGCACAAATATGTCACTCCTGGGAGAATGGGATAATAATAAGCAACAAGAAATTGCCTCTACAGTAAGAGCTTTTGAAGTCAGTAAACACATGTTAATCTCTATTCAAAAATAAATCTATGCAGTAAATTTAAAATTAAAGGAATGAAACAAATTGGAGATTAAATCCAGGATATAACAGACAAATGTAAATCTTTCACTAGTCTGTTACATCTATTGTTATTTTTAGCAGCATCATTACTAGTCCATGGTAGAGTGTTAGCATTATATATATAGGGTGACCCCAAAACATGTATACACATACATTTTTGAGAGCTTAATTGATGTTTATTTCTTTTTAGATGTAACCCAATGCAATTAATATTTATTCACAGTGTATATACATTTTGGGGAGACACCCTATATGTGAGAAGTGAAGAAAATGCACTCCAGGCTTGAAAGTCTGAGTCTACAATTCCTTTACTTGCAACATAATCTAGTGCAGCTCTCCATACTTCAAGCAAGCAAGGTTAAATCAGGACACTAGTCCACCACATGCTTTTGATTATTTCTGAACTTCCAAGTGGGGTCTTCACATTTAAAAACCTCAGTGGCTTTTAAATAATCCTACATTTGGAGAATCTTCTGTCACACTTTCCTCTAAGTAGCAACAAAGACAAACCAGTGACTATATTTGGTCAGGCCAATACTCTCTCTGGTCTTTTTGTTTCTAAAACTGAAAAGAGACAAGCCACAGTTCTTAGAATCAGGAATAATAAAGAACTGAACATAACATTGTAACTGCAAAGCGAGGCTTTCCCCAAGAAGCTTGCTAGATGAAGTCAAAGTTCTACTATCTCATGGTTTCCCAAGGTTTTAGCATCAATGTTACTCAGTAGACTGTGTTTCTTCCTGAGAGGTAATAAATTAGGAACAGCAATGGCAAATCTAGATATCATCAGAAGTCATGGAATCTTCCCTAGAAAATATAGAGAATTCCACAAATTTTTCCTTTTTGGTCCTAAACCACTATCCTCTTACCTAATATCTTTTTTTTTTTTTTTTTTTGGGGGGGGGGGGTTGATCACCTTTTATTTGAATTTTATTTTATGATGGTAATACAATTATACATTGGGTGTTGTGACAGATGCGTCCCAGGTGGGAGGAGTCAGGGACCCTGCCCAGACTACGCAGTTTTGCATGCTTAGCCTTATCCCAGGCCCCAGGCACCTACAGGGCACAGCCCTGACTCCTCCATGTATTCCACCTTTTTACAGTAGAAACCATTTCTCCATGATCTATAATCCCAATTACCACATGTTTTTCTCAAACTGTGGTAATTGGAATTAAATGCAGTTAAATTCTTGTGTTTTTTAAATATGCTAGAATGAGAAAATCTACTAAGTGTGACCAGGTGAAGGAAGCATGGTGCCCTTTAGGCTTTTCGGGTACACATTTGTGCATAATGAAAAACTGACCACCTCAGACCAGTCTTTTCTCTGTGTTATGAAACCTAATGAGGTTAGGCCTGGATCACTGCTCTTCACTCTTAATCAGGACACTGTTGGAAGGCAGGGAATTCAACTGACCAGCTTAGGCCAAGCAGGGCCAATTCCTAGAACTGGAGTACTGGAGTGGGGCAGTGGGGCAGGGATGGGAAGGAAGAATAACTGCACCATCCTTTCTGCCCACCCTGCACTGGGATTCGAGCCTACAACCCCAGGCATATAACCCTGACCGCAACTCGAAACATGACCTGGTTAACAGGTCAACACTCAACAGGTCATGCCATTCGGGCTGCACTATCCTTTCTTCGTCGTTGAGGATAGTACCCATATATCCTGCTACTCATTTCTGCTGCTCTTTTTAGATCAGTTAATTCCTCAATTTTTATTATTTTCTTTAAAAATATTTGCTCTTCAGATTACAAAAATGATATATAAAATAGATCAGTAATATATTTAAAGCCTTTGCAGAATGAAAAAAATAATTAGTGATCTATGTATGCAGGGAGAGAAAAAAATCCCTACATATGAGACTATATCTACATCTTTATTTTACATTTAACTTATCCAGTTCTTTGCTACTGCAAACATCACTTTACCAGGAAAGTCAACTATTTTTAAGGTCCATAGACTTGTATGCGTTCTCTGGGGCAATTAAAAAGGAGTAGGATCGCTACAAGATCACAGGGTTTTTGCACAGTTAACATCTCTAAGTACTTCCCAGATTGTCTCCAGAATGGCTCCAATAGTCCTGAGTTGACCCATCAGTAAAAATTCCAGTGTTCAGGTGCCTTGCAAATGTTCCACTTTGTGCTGGCACTGTCACACTGGAGGAACATATGCCTTCAGGCATATGTGACAGACTCTTTTTGAAACCTGACCAGCTCCTCTTGGATTTCTGGTACTAGTTCTGCTCACCTATCCCCAGCTTCAGTGTTTTTAATACTACCTGTGCCTTGGACATTCAGGGGCCTTCCCTTGGCCAGGGGAATCCCCTAGCTGATCAGAAGAGGAAGTGCCTGGGGTGTCCATCCCACCCCCACTGTGATCCAGTTACTGGTATGGAAGTGCCAAAGCCAAGCTCTTGTGCCTCAGGTGGGTAAACACTAAGTGCCTAGGAGATCAGGCTGAGTCAGGGACTCCACCTGAAATTTCACCTTTCTTAGCTCCTTCCCTATCCCAGGCTGCTGCTTCTATTCCTTCACTGGTTTCTTCTGGAGGCTTAAAAAATCGCTTACACCCAAATCTTTGGTTTAAAGTCCACTTTGGGAGAACATAACAAAGAGAGCAACACATTTCTAGTTCACTGATGAACATAAATAGCAAGTTCCAGGCATTGAACATGTTAGATTCCTTTAGCATGCTATATTTGGGCTCATATTTGAAATCACTCTTTTAATTTCCCTATCTGGGGCATCACTTTACCAGGAAAGTCAACTATTTTTAAGGTCCATTATTTTTGTCAGCCAAAGGATGTATTCCATCTTTTTACAGAATAAAGCCATTTCTCCATGAACTATAGCTCTCTGTTTTTCTCAAACTGTGGTAATTGGTATTAAATGCAGCCACTTGAGAGGGGCATGTTCTCCCAATTACAGCTGATTTCTGATATGAGGAATATTTGGATACACAGAAGAGCTTAATAGCCCTGCTCCAAAGAATGGCCCTATTCCTCACAGAATTTCTAGAGTGGTACAAGTGCAGGCCTGACAGAAAAACCACACCCCTTCCTAACATCTGGGCCTAAGGGTGAGGAAGTTTGAATTATCAATTATGAGAGAGATCTCATACATACTGAGACATAACAATGTCATATTTTTTCAAAAACAATACAAATAGATACACTGTTTTTTATGGTAAGAACCCTGAATGCAATCCATACCTTTTGATCCCACACTAAATTCTCTTAATCTACCAGAAAATAATCTGAAAAGCAAGTTGTATGCTAAAAATGTTAATTTTTTTTCCATAATAGCAAAAATTAGTATATCCTAAGAAGTGTCTGAGTATGACAGAGCCTAAGAAATGGACTTGGGGAGGTCATTTATTTGAAAGGTGACTCTAGGAAACAAATTAAAGGAGATGAAAGATTAAGAGAGAGAAGAAAGAAAAGACAACAAATGGTCTATTTTGAGCTGGTTACTGAGGTTTGTAGGTTACTAGATTCTGATCTTACTGGGAACCCTCTGAAGAACCTGGTATTATGCATCTCAGCATTGGGGGACGTGCCCAAGCCCACAGGGTGTTGTTTTCAAGCTCTCATCTTGTCTGTCTTTAATGTGCCATTCCAACATTTTACTAGGTCAATGCTTCAGGTGATGTGATATATCATAGTAGTCAGAGATCTTGTTCATGAGCTCATTGTCACACACACTTTGCCCCCAAAATCAGTCTCTTGGTCCAAGGCAATGTTATAAAGGATCCATGTCAGTAAATCAGGTACAATTGTTCCTAAGACACTAGCAGGGGCACTAGTGCAGGGAATTTAAATCCATATTCTGGTATACAAACTTAGGCTCAATAAATGAATGATGGGTCTCAGTCTGAACTAAAATAAAGGCCACACAGAGAAGCACTGAATCACTGAGGTGCCAGACATGTAAATAAAGACTTATTGGACCTACAAAACAAGACCAGCCCCTAGCTGGATGCAGCTAAGATGATACCATATAGAGCAGAAGGACCACCCATCCCAGACTGACCCAAATTCCTGATCCATAGAATGATAATACCCTGTTTCCCCGAAAATAAGACGGTGTCTTATATTAATTTTTGCTCCCAAAGATGTACTAAGTCTTATTTTCAAGGGATGTCTTATTTTTCCATGAAGAAGAATATGGTACACATTTATTGTTAAATGAAAATAAAGGAAATTTGTTATCTGTATATGGTACGGTAGTACGGTAGTTGTCAACACAAACCAGACAAACTGTAAATCCTACAGTATCAAGAATTTACTCATTTATTCAATGACAATCATGTCATCATCTTCTGGAACATCATCATAACAATCCAATTCCTGAATTTCCTGGTGAATTTTTTGTAACTCCATTTCTTTCAGAATCAGTGGACCAAATCTCTCATGTTTAGCCTAGTGGGGGGCCTTATTTTCGGGGGATGCCTTATATTTCACCCAGAAGGAAACCTGTAAGTAGGTCTTATTTTCGGAGGATGTCTTATTTTCAGGGAAACATGGTAATATATCATTTTTGTTTGGAGCCATTAAGTTTTGAGATGACTTACTAGCAGCAATAAGCTTCTGTTTTCATGCTCTTGGAATGCTTCCTCTTGGACACCAGCCACCATGAAAAAAGTCTGACTATTCTAAGACCATATTGCTATGAGGAAGCCCAAGCTAGCTAAGTACAAGGGCTTTGCAGAGGAGCTCCAATGCTCCTTTAGTCAATAGCCCTGGCTCAACCAAAACCAAGTAATGGAGAATAACCACCTGTGCATTCTACAGAATCATAAGAAAAAAATTTTTTAATCATTGTTTTAAGCACCTAAGTTTTGGTGTGGGTTTGTTACATAACAATAGATCATTGAAACATAGGTACTGTATTCATGGGCCCATTGCACAAGAATTGACAGAGGCTGGCTAACATCCACTGGGTGCATCATTTTGTCCACCTTATTGCCAGCCAAAACCTCTGTCAAGGATGCTTCCTAGTGGGCACTCTATGAGCATAAAGCTGTTTGTGCCCATACTCATTGGTCCATCTTATCTTCCTCTTTTTTAAAATCTTTACTTCAGTCTTCCAGTCTTGCTTTTTTCACATCCCTAACCAACCACCCAATGCTTAGAACACTTCTGTCATACACAATTTTACTACTGAAAGCTCTACCTACCAGCAGGATTTCACCTCATTACTGCCTATGGGGTACACTCCAAGCAGGGCTAATGAGCAACAGCAGTCCACTTTCAGATAGCACCAACATAGTAAACCAACCCATCCATGAACTAGGCTGGATATTTTTCTCCTGTATTGGTTAATCATGGGAAATGCTCAAGAAATGATGGAGGTTAGCTAAGGGAAAGCTATGAGTACAAGAGAAGTATGTGACATGGGGGTCAGGGCTACCTATCTCTTAACTTTGTGCCCTGTGACCAGTTCCCAGATTTACTATTTTATCATTCAATATTGCAACTTTATCTTTCCAACATCGTGATTTGGGGGCTCCAACTAAGGATAAACTTTATGATAGGCAGTTCCAATCACATAGATATCTGATACCCCCATTATTAGGCATTCAAGTTTAACTACAATAGCATTCTAGAAACTGGTCTATTACTGTCCCTCATGGAACTCCTCTATTGGGATAGCTCTGTCCTTTGGGTCTCCCCATTGACCCAGCAGAGATTTTTCTAGAAACTTTTAAATATTGTGATGTTACTACCACCGCCAATAAGGTTTTTGTTGTAATCTGGCTTTTAAGTGCTCCAGTCCTATTAAACAATCCCAGCTTAATTGTCTATTTTCTAGAACCACCTTTAGTACCCCTGTCTTACACACAGATGTGAGTGCAGTATAGGTAGTTTACTTGAGAAATGCTCTCAGAAAGCAAAGTAAAGGACTGGGAGAGAGAAAGGAAAGGGGGGAAAGTCTATTAAGAGTAAAAATTTAACTTGTAGGCAATAGGGCTCAGTCTCATTGTTGAGTCTCAGAGGAATCATGTTAAAGCACCTAAGAATTCTTTTCCCCAAGAACAGGAAGCTGGAAGTTATCTGCCAGCTCCCATTCCTTCATTATTTAAGGAATGTTCCCAGGGTTATTAATTTTTCTTGCTCTTAATACTTGCATTGAACCTAAGAAATAACTAAAAACACAAGTTTTTCAAACTCAGTTCTCTGACTCTTTATTCAGGGATCTTCACTACCAGACCTGCCTAATAAAGGGGTAGAGTCTGCTTCTGGCAGACAATATTATAAAGGCACCAGAAAGTTTCACAACAGACAATAGCCCGTTCCACAGCTTGAGGATGTCAACATGACCAATGAGACATCAAATGCAAGACCCCTTAGAGGAGAAACTGACAGATCTAAACCAAAGGTTAAACAACCTAGAAAGAGCCTAATGCAGGGCAGGGAAGGGACTGCATAAGATGTTGGACTTAAGGAGAAAGTGGAAGGGTATCGGGAAGAGGAACAAGGGAATAAGAAGGAATTGTTAACAGCCAAATTGTTTTGTATTTGGCTCCTATGGCTGCCATTACAAAATATTACAAACTGGGCGGCTTAAAACTACAAATATTTATCTAGATGCTATCAGTCCAAAGTCAATGTGCTGGCAATGTTGTTTTCCTTCTGGATGTTCTAAAAGAGAAAGCATCTCCAAATAAAAATGACAATGAGGTACCACCTCACACCTGTCAGAATGGCTATAATCAACAAATCAACAAATGACAAATGCTGGCAAGGATGCAGAGAAGGACCCTCGTGCACTGCTGGTGGAAATGCAGACTGGGGCAACCACTGTGGAGAACAGTACAAAGTTTTCTCAAAAAAACTAAAAATGGAACTCCCATTTGACCCAGTAATTCCACCTCTAGGAATATATCTCAAGAAACTATAAACACCAATCAGAAAGAATATATGCACTCCTATGTTCATAGCAGCACAATTTACAATACCTAAGATTTGGAAACAGCCCAAATTCCCATCAGCAGATGAGTGGATTAAAAAACTTGGTACACCTACACAATGGAATACTATGCTACTGTGAAAAGGAAGGAACTTCTACCACTTTCAACAGCATGGATGGACCTGGAGAGTATTATGCTAAACCAAATAAGTCAGTTGAAGAACGATAAATATCACATAATTTCACTCATTTGTGAAATATGAACAACATAAACTGATGAACAAAAACAGATCCAGACTCAGAGAAGCATTAATCAGACTGTCAACACTCAGAGAAAAGGCAGGAGAGAGGGAGAGATCATTCAAAGGACTTTTATGCATGCACATAAGCAATGGACACAGACACCAGGAGGGTAAGGGCATGCAGGAGGGGAGGTGTGGGGCAATGTGAGAAAATTTTTTAATCAATATAGAATTTTTTTTAAATAGAGAGAAAGATCCCTCCTGGCTTCTGGTGGTTCCAGGCAATTCTTGGCAACCATGGCTTATAGATCTATTACTTCAGTCTCTGCCTCTATCTTCACATGATGTTATCCTCTTTGAGTGTGTGTGTGTGTGTGTGTGTGTGTGTGTGTGTGTGTGTCTCGGGTCTAAATTATCCTCTTCTTCTAACGACACCAGTTGCTAAATTAGGGTCCAATCTAATTCAGTATGGCCCCATCTTCACTTGATTACATCTGAAAAAAATCTATTTCCAAATCAGTAAAACTCTAAGGCTCCAGGTGGACAGGGATTTGGTAGGGACACAATTCAACCCAGTACAGTCTTCCAAGACAAGTAACTTACCACATAGCTTTGTCCTTTTGACCATAGCAGCATGTGGCTTCAGGGGCCAACAGAGTATCTACTACTACACACTTATCATGATTCTCATCATTGAATTACTAGACAATCAAAGTCTTCTCCTAACATGTACCACAGCCAATGTATAATGTTAAATCATGCCAAGAAAATCCTCCAGTTTAATGGTTTCTAAATAGCAGAATGCTATAATATTATAGGAGCTGGTCTGAGACTCGAATGAAATTTTCCTGGGAGTAGTCAGACAAATATAATAGATAAAAGCTGTTGTGGTAGAAGGACAGCTGACAGGATCAGGGTCTATCTCCCCCTCTTGTATCAGATTGTTCAGCTTCACAGAATATTACTGGCAATCTAGTTATCCACCTTGCTACTTAGTTCAGGAAGTAACTGATACATAACACTAACATAGAGCAAAATAGGTGCATAGGGGCTAAGAGAAGATGTAAAGAGGAAGAAGAAGAAAATGAATTTAGGAAGGGCTAGAGAACAAATAGCTATGACCACCTTAAGTATTTTGGATGCAAAAGGAAAAAGGAGAGTCACAGAACACCAATCGGTGGCCTCCTGGTAATACCAGGAGAGAGGGTAAAAGGAGAAAGGGAAAAAGAAGAAAGGGCTAGAGTGATAGCTAGTGTTTTCATAGGCTTATGATAGATGCATGGATGAAGCCCAAGCTTCCTGGGTAAAGTTTGAGACAATTAGCTACATAGTGCAGACAAGTTTACCCTGAATGATTTAAAGATCTTCTCTTTCCCAAGTAAGTATATAAACATAAGATGTTAGTCTCCAGACTCATTAACCTAATACTTTCTGTGAGCACTCCACATGAATACAAGGCAAAATAAAAGCACTCAATATAAATAAATCAATAATAATTTATATCTTTTGATCTCTCCAAAGGAAAATGTTTATATATGGAGAAAAAATAAACAAAATGACATTTAAAGGAAAAAGCATCCCTCCCCACATATACACTGCACATTTAAAAAAGTGAGACATTACGGCATTTGACATGTCTTTAGAGTCTTTACCAAAAAGAGAATATAGCTGTCAAGACGCCAAGGCCTGTGAGTCAATGAGTCAGTTAAGTTTTTCTAAAGTCATGCTCCCAAGAAAGCACGTGAATTTGTTGTCTTAAATAATTTAATAGTTTAACCTATTAATTCTCATATCTTATTACTAGCTGAGTCTGATATGAGACAAAGAGCTAGTTGGGAACAATTCTGATATCAGATTGTTAAGCATTACTACAATATCATGAAAATCCTGAATAAATGATATTTTGTTCAGTGAATGCAGTGTCACCAATTCCACCTGTGTGACTAGTTCAAACCATAGCAGGCACTCTTAACTATTTTTGGATCATGGACACCTTTGAAAATCTAGTGAATAATATTCTTAAATGCATTTTTAATGTTAGAATTTTAAGAACACCAATTACATTGAACTATCAGACCATTTTTTTAAATAAATTTGTGATAAGTCAACATATGTCTCCTGTATTAAGATATGACATAACAAAATTTAGTGGTGGGTCAAATAACTATCATAATTTCAAAGTAGTGATGAGTATAGATAATATTTTGAGAGATCTGCCAATACTGTAATATGATGTGACTTTGTCAATAGGTACTGCTAATACTACTGTGGTGTATTACCTACATTCATAATTGAAGGAAATGCTAATTTTCCCTTGGGAGTGAGTGAAAATAAAAATAAAAATTTTTCCGTTCACATGCTCATCCCCCAAATTCAGAACTCCTTCATGAGACTCTTAATTTTCAAAAGTTCTTTCCTCAGTACTCGCAAGGGGCAACAGGGCTGGATGAAGAAACACCCTTAGAAACCCCTATTCATAGAGTCCACGCTCATGCTAGTTCTAATGGAAGTTATTCATGCCCCCCCCCCCCGCCACCTTGGCTGGAGCTCTGCACATCAGGGGCTACCATCCCTGGGGCCTTGGGAAGAAGACTGTTGTCACCAGTATCAGAGATTCAAAATAATAGGAATGGAATGGAGAATAGAAATTATCTGATCTCTCCTGCAAAGGCACAGGGAGGGCTTTACAGGCCACTTTGTAACTAAGTCAACCAGATCAGACACCTAGGTGGGTCAGACACCTTAGGGTGTTTCATGTGCTGTGTCCAGGAGCCAAACATGTGGATTAATTCAATAGCTCAATAATTCACACAACGAATATGAAGAGGTGGCCTACTTAGTGCTAGGCACTGTGTGAGGCGCTGAGAGTGCACTTCTCAGCTCTCGTGCATCTGCAGTCCGGCTCTACACAAGCATGCAAATGCCCACATACACCAAATAAGAAAGCAGAGAGGAGCCAGGCAGTCTATAACCATGGGGTCCATTTCCTAAATGATGCTCTGAACCCAGGATCAGTTTGTAAAAAAGGGGAAGAGACAATCTACAGTGTGCCAGGCACTTTAATTTCATCATTTCAAGACACTGTTAGGAACGAGGAAGAAAATGGTAAGTAGTTTATCTGAGTGGATAAATGGCTTGTTTGCCAGTTAGTACATTATGGTGTTGGTTTTGAAACCAAGTCTGTCTGTTTCTAAAGTACACAATCTTTTTCCAGTATGTCATGTGGTGCTGACTCTTGGTCAGGCTCTTGACCATTCAGAATCAGTTTCCTTATCTGGATATAATGATATTGTAGATCATTCAAGAATATGTACACAAGTGTTCTGTAAATTATAAAACACTAAGCACATGTTATTGTTGCTGTAATTATTGTTGCCATTGTCATCAAAAATTTGGTATGCAATGAAATTATCAGAAATCCCATGCACCAAGACAATTCTATAATAAATGAGCCAAAGCAAGGAGGAGAATTATGTCACAGTAATGTAGGGAATAATATATCCTGATATTTTTCCTGCTAATTGCTTTATTTTTTTTAAGGAAATTGGGTCTTTCCTAATAAGGAAAATAATCTCCAAACTAAGTCCCACTTACTTAATACAATATTTAGTTTCTAAGAATTTATATAAAGAAATAAAGTAATACAGTGAATAATATTCTAAATGTGATAAAGAAGTATCTTATCTCACACTGAGATGAGATATAACTTTAGTTTAGGAATATAAATTGTTCACCATTATTGGGCAGCAACTCTGTGAAAATTGATGTGGGATAGCTATCTTCTCAAATACAAACCTGTTCTTGATTGTTTTCCCCAAAGGTTTCATTTTGCTGCTGTTCACTAAAGTAGATTTGCTTAAAATAAAACGGTTTATTTTGTAAAAATTTTAATGCTGTTTTTTTTCTGTTTACAAAAATAGCACTTGTTCATTACTAAAGGAAGAGAGAGAGAGAGAGAGAGAGAGAGAGAGAGAGAGAGAGAGAGAGAGAAGAGAAATTTATATAAAAATTAAAATGCCTGTGGCTGACGGGTTCCATTCCAGTGCGACAGCAGCCCCACGGCCAGACATTGACTGGCTGATGGTGGCCGTCAGTTTCAGGTCTTGGAGACAACCATGGGGGGGGGAAAAAAAAAATTAAAATGCCAGAGACAACCACATACTATTTTTGGTTTTTACTCTGACATTTTTTAACAATCTGCCTTTGGTGGATTTAGCAACACTAACTTTCAGTATACAGAGCAAAATTATCTTTCCTGGTAAAAGAAATACATTTCAATGATCTTTTTCACATACACACACAAATACATGAGTACAAACCTCTTTGTGGGAACCAAAAGACTATAACAAACTTGTAGTTATTATAGGATTACATGGAAGAAACAAGTAATTTCCACTCTGCTTTGCCCTTAATTCTTCCAAAGAAATTACCACAAAACAAAACAAACAAGTGCTTCACTAAAAAATAAACTAGTTGAACAAATAAACGACTTTGATTGATCTCACTGCTCAGTGTAACCCAGAGGTAGATAATAATAGCACAAGTAATGGGCTTTATTTTTTCTTCTCCACCATTTCCCCTGCCAGGCCACACTGAGTCGGGAGAACTCAGTTGAGTCAGGAGAACGAATGTTCTGTAGGTCACTTTGTAGCTTACATAGACTGCTCAGGCCTGTGAGGGGGACTCAGGAGTTCCTGATTCTTTCCCTGGGCTTCATGCAACAGAGCAATAGTCCTCCAGGTCAATCACCCTCAAAAAAATGTTCTCACCTAGTGCTTTTGTATCGATATATATTTTTCTACTGAATTCAGTTAAGAGTTCAGATGTTTTTTTTCCTATCTAAAGAAAAGACACAATAAGAAAGCCAAATCACATAGGCAGTAAAATCTCAGACATTTCTCTCAGCAATATTGTTGCTAATATGTCTCAGAGGACAAGGGAAACTCAGGAAAAGATAAACAGATGAGACTTCATCAAACTAAACTGCTTCTGCACAGCAAACGAAGCCATCAACAAAATAAAAATAGAACCCACTGTATGGGAGAACATATTCACTAATGATACATCTGATAAGAGGTCAATTTCCAAAATACATAAAGAACTTTTGCAACTCAACACTAGGGAGACAAACAATCCAATTAAAAAATGGGCAAAGGACCTGAATAGACACTTCTCCATACATACAGATAGTCAATAGACATATGAGAAAAATGCTCAAGGTCACTAATTATCAGAGAAATGCAAATAAAAACTACAATGAGTTACCACTTTCAGACCTGCCAGAATGACTACCATCAATAAATTAACAAACAATAAGTGTTGGCAAGGATGTGGAGAAAAGGGAACCCTTGGGTATTGCTGGTGGGACTGAAGACTGGTGTAGCCACTGCAGAAAACAGTATAAAGTTTCTGCAAAAAATTAAAAATGGAATTATCTTTTGAATCAATAATTCCACTTCTGGGAATATATCCTAAGAATCCTGAAACACCAATCAGAAAGAATATATGCATCCCTATGCTCATAGCAGCATTATTTCCAAGAGCCAAGATCTGGAAACAGCCCATGTGCCCATCAGCAGGTAAGTTGATAAAAAAGCTGTGGTACATTCACAAAATGGAATACTATGCAGTTGTAAAAAAGAAGCAACTCTTACCATTGCAACAGCATGGATGGACATGGAGAGTATTATGCTAAGTGAAATAAGCTAGTTAGAGAAAGACAAATACCATGTGATCTCACTAATATGTGGAATCTAATTAACAAAATAAACTGATGAACAAAATGGAATCAGAAGCATGAATACAGGGAACAAACTGGCTAATGCCCAAGGGGAGAAGATTGGAGTAACTGGATAAAGAAGGTAAAAGAAATAGCTAAAGAACATATATGCTACCCCCATGGACACAGACAATAATTAGTAAAGACCAAGGAAGAAAGAGGTGGGGGAGGATAGAGGTGGGCAAAGGGAGTTGGGGGGAGGATGGAGAGTTCTGCAATAATGTCAACATTAAAAAAAAATTTTTAATTAAAAAAAAAAAAGCAAGCATTATTAGATTCTCCCAAGAGTTATTTTGAACATTAATTTCTGGTCAATTTGATGTAATTTCCAAGTTCATAAATTGCCATGGTGTGTTTGGAGATTGAGGGAATTGTGCTGAATGAAGAATGCAACAGGAATTTCCAGGCCAAGGAATTCATGTGCAAAGCATACACTCTTCAATGGTCCCCAGTGTTCTGGGAATGGAAAAGAAGTAGTTTCAATATGGCTGCAGCAAAGGGGTTGTGTAGAGTGGGGAAAGGAGAGGGGAGAAGGAGGAGGGGAGAGGATTAAGAGGAGGTAAGCCAAGAAAGAGAAGTGAGAGCTAGACTGCAAGGGCCGAACTTTCCCTTGCACTACCAATGAGCTCACAAAAGGAAGCCTCTGTCAAATCTGCTTCTTCTCTTTTATTAAGTACTACAGGCCTGATGCACAAAATTCATGCAAGAGTAGGCCTCTGTAGCTGCAGCGGCTGCCTGGATTCCTTTCAGCCTGAGCTTCCTCATTCCTATGGCTGAAGCCCCAGCTCATCCGGAAGGACATCTGGTCTAATTAGCATATTATGCTTTTATTATTATAGATAGTTGGTACATAATATTATATTAGTTTCAGGTGCACAATATAGTGATGTTGTTTATATGTTTATATGCCTTACAATATGATCAACTCACTTAGTCTAGTAATCATCAGTCACCATACAAACTTTTCATAGTATTACTGACTATATTCTCCTCCACTTTTTCCACCTAATCCCCCTACACCCCTTCCCGCTGGCAACCATCAGTTTGATCTCATAGAAACAGATATGCTTCTTTATAATTCTACACAATGTGGAGAATGACTTCTGAACTTTCTTCTCTGAGGTACTCATTCAAACTATTATAATAGCATCTCCCCACAGACAAATAAATACCAAAAAGGCCCTAGTATTTGTGCAAAGTACAACTAGAGAAAATGAATGTGTAGTTGGGAGTATTTGTTTTTCTCCATGAATCATATGGGGTGATAATGTTTCCCTCCCCACTGCGAAGATATTGATGAGAACAAGTTACTTAACAACTATTCTCCTTAATGCATTTAACCAGAATTTTACTTAAGGAAGAAAAACGTTTTGTTGTGGTAAAATACATATAGTCTGAAATTTATCATTTTAATCATTTTAAAATGTACAATTCAGTGAGATTAAGTACCTTGCACAACCAGCACCACTATCTAGTTCCAGAACTTTTTCAGCGCCATAAAAGGAAACTCCATACCATTAAGTAGTCACTCCCTACGCCCCTCCTCCACACCCAAGCCAACTGCTAATCTGCTTTCTGTCTCTGAATTTGCCTATTCTGGATAGTTCTTATAAGTAGAATCATGGGTCCTTTTGTGTCTGGTTTCCTTCATTTAGCTAAGGAAGAATGTTAGCCTTCTTAGTTAAGGGAAGGTAAAAAAAAAAAAAAAAAAAAAAACACCAGAAAGAATACATTTTGTGATATAAACATTTTAAGATATCTCTAAAACCACACCAGCCTTCTACTTAGTTGCTTTCCTGAGCTTTGGGGAACTCATCTGTGATTCATCTGCCCCAGACATTCTGCTGTAAGTTCTTCTTTCCAGGGAGGTTTGAGGCAGCCAAATACAGCTGGCATCAGGCCAGGGTGAGAATGTGAGGACACTTGGGGGGAGGGAGGAGGAGCAGCATTTCCCTCCTTGGAGAGGCCTTCCTTTCCTAACAGTGACCAGGCAAGGCCACGAGGGTCATAAGGTCATGCAGCCCTGAGGGGCACAAGGATGTCTGTTCCCTGACACTTGAGGTCTTGATGAAAATAAAAGCAAGTAACATCTCTGACAGCAAAGTAAATTATTCAGGGGCTTTACTTAACAAGACGGCATTTATAGGGAAAGGAAATGGATACCACTTCAAGTTTAAAAAGCATTCCCAGAAGAATATTTCCAAACAAATGTGAGTCAGAAATACTGCCTCAGTTCATACAGCATGGCCACTGAGTTCTCAAAGAGTCTTAGGTTTGCTGAGACACTGGTTCCTACAATATGAGCAACGTGAAAGAATACACAGCTTCATTGGGAACGCACCTCGCACGCAGATGGCCAGCCCAGACTATGAGGCTGCTGAAGTTTTGTGGGAATGAGCAGTTTGGCAGGCCCCCAATCTAAAGGGTCTGAGAATGTCATGCCAGGAGGACTCCAGACCTCAGGAGTCCCTTTAAATGCTGCAGGCCTGGAGGCCCCAGTGGAGGGTCACAGATGGTATGTGCTGCCAGCTCCCACAGCATTATTTAGTCTAACATAAGACCCTAAGCAGGGGCTTTACTTTTCTTTTTCTTCCTTTTTTTTTTTTTTCCAATTTCCCATGTTTTATCAATAATTATTTGTAGTCTTTATTTCTATACTGTTACTATTTGTATTTATGCTAAGATGAAAAGTCTGAATTCACCCTCAAATGAGTTCATGCTGCTTCCCTGCTTCTGTTTCAAAATATGTACCGCATAGTCATTATAATTTTATTCCATGATGACAAGCATAGTTTTAATCATTTAATCAAGCTTTAACAACTCCCTAAACAAATCCATGTGAGGGTAAAAGGAAGATCACAAGCACAAAGAAAGATCTTTATATGTTTCTCCTTTTTTTTCAGAAGCTTTTGGAATCTAAACACAGCAAACTCTGGTTAAAAATTCACAGCATTTTTCTTTTCTTTTTTTCTTTTTTTAATATATTTTATTGATTTTTCACAGAGAGGAAGAGAGAGAGATAGAGAGTTAGAAACATCGATGAGAGAGAATCATCGATCAGCTGCCTCTTGCACACCCCCTACAGGGGATGCACCCGCAACCAAGGTACATGCCCTTGACCGGAATCGAACCCAGGACCTTTCAGTCCCCAGGCCGAAGCTCTATTCACTTGAGCCAAACCGGTCCCGGCAGCATTTATCTTTTCGTGAGCCCAGAAAGATTCCTGTTTGACAGCATAGATACTTAGAGTCAAAAGACATGACTACAAGGTAAAGTCACTGGATTTTGACAAATACACCAAACATATCCTTGCAAATGAATGCTATCTCCTCAAATAGGTAGCAACATTCCAAGATGTTGCTACTATTGGACACCATTTTGGAACTCCAATTAGGAACTGCCTTCCTTCACACACTGAGAGAATTGCTGTGACTGTTCCCAGTGGATTTAAAAAAAAATCTTTTTCTCATCAGTATGAGTTTTATTTTTGGAAATGACAAAGTGATTCCTTAAGGCAGATAGTAATCAACTGGACAGAACTGCTTTAACCTGAATTGGAGGTGACTAAAATATAATAAGACTAGTTTTTTCTTTCATATTCCTTAAGTAGTTCCAAAGATAATTCTAAAAGAAGCTCTTAAATATTTAGAACAATAGCAGTATGGTTGAAAGAAGAGTCTAGACCTCCAAAGCAACTCATGAAAAGGATGACTTTCTTTGGAATATATGGGGTTTTTTAAGAAAAAGAGGCCATGCTGCCTGTTTTTGATTTTCACTGACACCCCAGCTTATTGGGTATTAACTAAGGGAAGTTGGCTATTTTTCGGATTGCTATCAGATAAAATTTAATTCAACAATTTAGTTTGGGGAGTGAACAGAAGTGTAAAACTTGAAATTCCTTCATAAACTATGCTTTAGTGATTCTCTTCCAAAACAAACTGAAAATATACACATTTACATGTGATCCGGAATTCAATGAATGTATTAGGCACAATAGATAGACAGATATTAAATGTACAAATGAATATTAACAAAATATCAAAATACTAACTCTGCTCACTAGAATTTATACTTTTGGTTTCATAGTCTTATTTCCAAAGCTAATTTCATTAAGCATATCTATGAGTGGTTTGCAAGACTGGCATATACTGAAATGTTATACACTATATTAGCTTCAACAAGTTTTGTATTTAGCCCATGCAGAGAAATTTAATATAGGTAAATGTGTTTTGTTTTCTATATTCCTGTCAGTGACAAAGAGAAGAAGGAAATCATCACATATTGGTCACCTATTGTACACAATACTTGAACATACTGCTAATTTAATTCTCTCAATGTCTCCGAGCTAAATATTTTTATGCTTTTATAGATGAAGAAACCAAGGGTCGGGAAGTTTAAACAGGAGAACATTGGCACACCACTGGCCAATGGGAGAAATTATTTCAGAATTAGCTGACAATAGGTGGAGGGAAAAAAACAAGACCATGTGTTTGGAAAATAAAATAAAAGTGTCTTCCCATAGAGAACCATTTTTCCAAAAAAAAAACTAATGTTATCATATTCCCTAATTATTTTTTCATTAATCTCACTAATTATTTTGTTATACTTTTATTCAAAATGAAAGAGTGCAATTACCTCCTGATCTGGGCAAATAAAATGTTTATGAATTTTTAAAAACCATTTAAGTGCTTGAATCAGTTAAGTGTCTGAGTAGGACATATAAAAATAATACAAGATAAATAAAAAAATTGCTGAAGTAGCCAAAACCTGTTTGGCTCAGTGGTAGAGCGTCGGTCTGCGGACTGAAAGGTCCCGGGTTCCATTCCGGTCAGGGGCATGTACGTTGGTTGCGGGCATATCCCCGGTGGGGGGTGTGCAAGAGGCAGCTGGTTGATGTTTCTCTCTCATCGACGTTTCTGGCTCTCTGTCTCTCTCCCTTCCTCTCTGTAAAAATCAATAAAATATATATTTTTTTAAATTGCTGAGGTAAATAGAACAAAAGTTTTTAAATCGTGAACCTTAAAGTCACTAGGAACGTTAACCATCTATGAGGGGCAGGGTAATAAATTAAAGATTTAAACTAGTAGAAGAATAAAGAGGAGATCTTTCAAATAAAATGCAAGAGGAAATTGTGAATAAATGTCAGGGCATTTCATTTGACCTCAAGATATATTTTACTGGTGACTTTGTTTTCAAGAATACTTCTGTTGTGTGTGTGTGTGTGTGTGTGTGTGTGTGTGTGTGTGTTTTCATTTGTTAATGACCCCAAATTTCCAGCTCATCTCCCAGTTTATTCTGCCTAGGAAAACTTGATCATTTTCATTTTTATTTTCTTTTTCAGCTCCTAATGACTGACAGTTTGAGGGGAAATAAGTTAAAATAAGCCACCTGGATTAAATAATGAATTCTGTATCATCTTGATGGATAACAATTCATTTTCAAAATAAATATAAGTTCCTTAATTTACTAATGTTTTGTGGGATTCATGCCTTATTTATGTGAGGGTTTCATTCTCATTGTCTCTGTCTTATCATTGCAAAGAACTAATAAATCCCAAAACAAGTTAAACCTGAACTAACTAATGTTTGACATTGATATGGCCAAAAAAAAATGGTTTTATCTTGAAATTTAGACTTGATAATATGTTGTCTCAAAAGTCTCAAACTTACTGACATAATTCTGGCTTTTTTGTTTTGTTTTATTTTGTTTTCTGTAAATCCATATCTGTTTTTATGACAAAAGGATATGCAGAAATGTGTGTATGTTTACATCTTATAAAGCAGAGCAGAGTGAAGAATTTTCTTTCACTTCAAAGGGCATACCACAGGGTGCAAAGAAAGAGGGATTGGGTCCTTCCAGCCAAAAACTGCTCTCTAGCACACACACACTGGGCTCCCAAGAGATATAAGAGGGCAAACTCTGGCCCCTTGTAACTCTAGGTAACAGTTCCCACAACCCCTGGCTCATAAATATTGACATTTGGGGAAAACAAGAGCAGAAAAGAAAAAGGGCTTTATTCACAAAAAGAAAAAGTTGTTTTCAAGTTGAAATGTTCTTATATTTTCTAAAGCCTGATTTACATCAAAAATCCTGCTATAATTTTAAATAAAATATACCTTATCTTTAAAAAAAATAGTTATATCCATGAATAACTAGAGAATATAAGAAAAAAATTCCAACAGAGTTTTTTTTTCTTCTTGTTTTTTTGTTCGTTGCCAGCAGGAAAGTAGTTTTATCTAAGACTGAGTCAAATACAATCTTTCAAAAAGGAAGTAAATGTTCTCAGAGAAAAATCATTATTTGCTGAATAATAATTTTAAATCATAGTTAATTTGGAAGTCTTCGTTTTCAGAAAAATTTCTTCTTTTTCCTTTTAAATGTTTACCTCTATCCCCTATTTGCTTCAAGAACAGAAATAGTATGGTTAACTGAGACCTCAGAGAATTCTCTGCAGATACTGGCACTTTTGCTTCCATTGTGGAACTACAGCGCAACCTGGTGGAACTTACTGTTATAGTCTGTTTATGCCTGTGAATGGCCAACATTACAACCAAAGTAAAAGAATGCCTTATATTTTGGCTTTTAGAAAATAAACCATCAGGAAAAAAGAACAGTGGAGGGGATCTCTTAAATTATAATTACAAATAGAGCTTTTCATAGTTTTTAATATAATTTAGCTTTTAAGAATAGTTTTGTAAGGTTTCTGATAAGTCATTGAGATAAACTCATAATTTTTAACATTCATATATTTTCACAATAATCCCTTTTTTATAACTTTCCAATGATCTGAACAATATCTCAAAAGCAAGTAAGGTTCAAAAGTGTCTTTAATAAGTGACAAAGTAAATTAAATAGTTTTGTTTTCCTCTTTTGGCTTTGAGTAAAATAAGCACTATCAAAAGATGAAAATCAAAGAAAGAAAAAGAGAAGAAGAGAAAAAAAAGATGCATATGCCATATGATTTTTCCCTAGCCATCAAATTTGGCTAAAAAGAAGTTAATTGATTAAGTTTGTTCCCATTCTTTAAGAGAAAATGTATGTTTTATATACTTTACTTTCACAGCTAGCAACATCAGTGGCACAGACTTTATGGGAAAATGGTGATTCATAGTACAGTCAGTTCTTCATATCCGTGGGTTCTGCATGTGTGGATTCAACCACAAATCAAAAATATTTAAAATAAAAATGTCATGTTGCTGTTGATGTAATTAGGCCTATGAGAGCTGTATCTGTACTGAGTAAGTACAGATGTTTCCCTTATCATTATTCCCTAAACCAGTGATCAGCAAATTGCGGCTCACAAGCCACATGCAGCTCTTTGGACCCTTGAGTGTGGCTCTTCCACAAAATACCATGTGTGGGTGCGCATGTACAGTGCAATTGAAACTTCATGGCCCATGCACAGAACTCGGTTTTCAATTCTCAAAAGAAATTTCAATCGTTGTACTGTTGATATTTGGCTCTGTTGATTAATGAGTTTGTTGACCACTGCCCTAAACAATAAGAACTATTTATACCGCATTTACATTGTATTGGGTATTACAAGCAATGGAAGGAGGCGTGGAAAAGAGCCTTGGCTAAGATGAGAAAAACAGAATCCTAGAAAAATCATTTGATCCTCTGGATGCAGCCATACCTGAAGTTAGCTGAACTTTAAACTTCCCAACCACATTAAGAAATTCTTTTTTTTCTTTAATAAAATAGAATTAGATTTCAATCACTTGCTATAAAAATGATACAATTAATTTTACTAGCTATTTATTAAATGTCAATAGCCCTCATAATCTTAGAAGTCATTTCATTAAAATTCCTTCCTTGGCCACTCTACTTCTCTCATCTCTGCTTCCCACACTCAGTTCATTTGCATTTACTTTTAGGAACTTTTAAAAGTTTGCTCTAACACCACACCCTCCTCCATGTGGCCACTGATAATGGAGGGTCTCTAAAAGACCTTCCAAAAAGAGAAGAGCAGCAAATAGCTAAGCCCAGATGACAATGCAGCCCTTGCCGACACCTTGCTCTCAGCCCAGTGAATACCTGAGCAGAGAACCCGGCCATCTGACCTATGAGAATTGTGAGAAAATCAATTTGGGTTGTTGTAAAACAGTTTCTGGTAATATGTTGACCATCAATAGAAAATGGATATAGGTCAGGTGCAATAATTTGTCCCTCATTTGGGAAGGGATATCTTGGCATGCCCTAAATGATTAGGACCTTAAAAACTGAAATGGAGGTTTATGACCAGATCCCAATGAAGTTGGGTACCTAGAATGCCTAAAGTCTATTGAGCCTTCTTTGTCAAGAGAAACAGTTCTTCTAACTGTGCTTAAAGAGGTTGGTCTTCCTTTGTCTGAAGAGTTTTTCTGGTATACTGTAGAAAAAGGTATCCAAAGGTTTAGGGAGATTAGACTTTGTGCTCCAGCTTCAAACACAAAGACAACAAACAGTCTTATCGAGACTATTTAATCAGCTCCCACAATTAGGTAAGGTAAAATTTCTGTAACAAGTGTGTGTGTGTGTGTGTGTGTGTGTGTGTGTGTTCCAGTGTGGCTGCTTTTCTGGTTGAATGTATGGTGATGAAGAAGAGGTCATAATCATTAATACCATGTTCCAAATATATCTTTTTTGCTCCAGACCTGTGTCTTCCTAATGTACCTTTCTCAAAGTGTTATTACCAAAAGTCATACATATTTACCTCACTTTGGCTCAAGAGATTCACAACAATTAGACAATTTCATGAAGTGTCCATAAGTTATAATTAATCTATTCTTTATTAAAAAAGAATTATGTCTTAAAAAATCATCATTTTCCTGTTCCAAAAACATTTTTTAAAAGTACTGCCTTGATATTTCCCTTTATGTCTGCATTTAACAAATGCAAAAGATGTAGAAGAAAGTATCAATATCATGCTGGTTTGCATGCAAGTGAGAGAAACACAAACTAGCTGTAGCAGTGAGGCTTCAATCAGAGAAGCAGACCCACTAGACTAGAGCATTGTGGGAATCAGAGGTTTATTATATGAATTAGACCTCACACAATGTGGGAGCAACTGAGGAAGCGAAGGTCAGAGGACATGAGAAAATCATTAACTATGTCCCCTAAACGCACTGGCATGAGTGGGTTAGTCTGAGAGGCAACTATGGCCAGCTGCTTCAGTGGGAGTGTGAAGCAAGAGCTCACAGAGAGATGTGTGGGAAGATGTTCCCTCTGTGTAGCTTACCACCTCTGTGGGCCTGAAACCAAGTGGTCAGGCAGAGGGGAGGAAGGAGTGAGTCTGCTTTGGGTGAGCAGGGCCAGCAGTTCAGTTGCAATGAATAACAGGATTGTATGGAGAGCAAGAACAAAGTGGGACCCACAGGTAGTTATTTCTGAGTCTATATGACCAGGATTGCCCTTCCAAGAAAAATGGTATTTGCTTCCCTTTAATCTCTTGGTCAGCTCTAACCCAGAACTGTGAATGGAAGGAGATTTTGAAAAGCATAATTTCCAGTTTAACCGAGACATCACAGCATAACCCAACCTCCTCGCTAAGGAAAAGAGAAATGTATTATAATATCTTGGGATTTCTCACTTAACTGAGGACAAGAATCAAATTAGGTCTCAGGAACAATCAGAAACAGGAACTGAGGCACCAACAGGCTCCTTACTGTCTTGTCTCTCCTGTTGCTCTCCACTTATCTGCTCTTTTATCTGCCTCTCCATAGACTGGCCTATTTCACTGTAGGAAATCTGTGCTAACTGCTGACAACTCCCAAGCTTTGTTTCTTACAGCTTCTTCAGTAGGAAGAGTTTTGAGCAAGTAGTTCTTAAGTATATACCATATGGGGAAGCACTTATATATATAACAGGCTCTATGCGAAGAGCTTCTACTGTATTATTTCATTTAATGCTTGTCTCAATCCGCTGAAGTTATCATTCTTATTCCCATTTTATAGATAAGAAAATTGATACACAAAGATATATCTTACTGAAAGCCTAGAGCTCCTAAGCAGTAATATTGATCTAGATCCAGAGTGCTCTTTGTTCTACAACAGGAGTTTTCAGTGTTTCAAGGAATCCCAGGAGCTCCATTCCATTGTTAATACGTGGTGGGCTTTCCCTCAACATAACATTTTAATACAATTTACCATGTTTTTTTAAGTCCTTAAAAACCACTGTGTCATACTGTACCAACCTCCTTTCTTATTTCATAGGTAGCAGAGACACAAATTGACTACATAATGTACACATCAAGAGAAAAGCTCTGACTCTGGGTAAATAGCTCTTTTCTCTATTTCATACAGCCCTGAATGGCCTTGATCATCCACTATAGTAAATATGATCAAAGCTACTTTTAATTTCCTACTTATAGCAAGAGAAAAATCTGTGTTCACTCAAAGACATTTAGTTGACCTTAATCCAAACAAAAATCCACACTTAATGAAGACTCAAGAACCTTCTACCAGAAAGAAAGTGAAACAATAGCTTGGAAATTCATTGCTTCTTTTCCTCCCAGGATTCCATTATCAACAACAACTAACATATATTGAACATCCTATCTACTAAAAGAGTGACAGCAAATTGACTGTCACTCCAACATACAAAATGGCTGTCCCTATGTGGTCAAAGATGGCTGCTACCATGTGGACACAAGATGGCCACCACAAGATGGCCAACAGAGAAGGGCAATTGGAAGAGACCAGGTCTGCAATGGAGGGCAGTTGTAGATGATCAGGCCAGCAGGGGAGTGCAGTTGGGAGGGACTAGGTCTGCAATGGAGGACAATTGTGGATGATCAGGCCTGCAAGGGAGGGCAGTTGGGGGCAATCAAGCCTGCAGGGGAGGGCAGTTAGGGGTGACCAGGCCTGCAGGCGAGGGCAGTTAGTGGCAAACAGGCTGGCAGGGCAGCAGTTAGGCACCAATCAGACTGGCAGGAGAATGGTTAAGGGGTGATCAGGCTGGCAAGCAGAAGCAGTTAGGGACAATCAGGAAGGCAGGTAGGCGAGCATTTGGGAGCCAGCAGTCCTGGATTGTGAGACGGATGTCCAACTGCCCATTTGGGGAGTTGGAAATCACTTGAGGGGTCCCAGATTGGAGAGGGTGCAGGCTGGGCTGAGGGACACACAACCCTGTGCATGAATTTCATGCACCGGGCCTCTAGTGCTATTATAAAGCACTATACCAAGCCTAATAGAATTATATATACAATATACAATAGAAAAGAGATTGCAAAGTTCCAATATATTCTTCAAATAAAATATGAGAGAAATTTCTTCTTTGCTGTACCTTCAGAAGCTATCTCAGATCCCTGGGAAGTAGCCTCCACCCTTCTCTGCCATTAGGAATACTGTGATGGAAAAGCTTGGGAAGCATGAGTAGTGGGCTCCTGTTGGAAAAAAGTATAAGCAAGAAAGTGATGAAAAAGCAGCCAAGAGAGGCTGTAACATTCCTAACCTTTTCTTAAAGAGTTGCCAATTGAGACTAAAATATTTTTCTTTCTTTTTTTAAGATATGGAAGAGAATTTATTTAGCTTTGTGAGGATTTACTTTCACATTAATAATATACCCTTGGCACAGGAAGACCCTTTTAAAGTTTATAAATTATAAACTAAATATTTAAGTTGACATTTATGAAGCTTTCAGACACTAAGTTTGAGAAGGTTAATGATTACCACAACTTGCAATGTTATCACAATCAAACAATAAAGTAAACCAAAGAACAAGACTTCCTGAACACCCCTAAAAACATAAGAAATTGCAATTTCTACTCAAACATTTATACTATGCTATATTCATTTTGATTTCTGATTTTATACTGACTTTTTTCTGAAAATAAGTTACAATATTTTGTGTTAACTCCCCAGTTTTAGTTCCACAAAGTCACTGGATTTTGTTGGCTATATTTTTATCATTTAGAGTAGGATGTGCTTATTAACTTTGTGAATGAAAATAATGTTAAGAGAATTAGGAACAAATAATAGAGTCACTATTTCACTTATCCTCATCCAATTTCAGAAAAATCACTTCCAAAAAGCAGCAATTCTGCATAATAATTTCATGTCTAAATAAACTGGGGGGGGAAAAGTGAAATTATAAGAATCTATGACAACCTAACCAATGAACACAGACAACAGGGGGGTGATGGAATGAGTGGGGTGATAGGGAGTAATGGGGGAATAAGGACATATATGTAACACCTTAATCAATAAATAAATTTTTAAAACATATAAATAAATAATAAAATAAAATAAAAAATCAAAGAAAAAAGAATCTATGATGGTTTACTAGGCATTGCGTGATTTAAAATATTTTTCTTTAAATCAGCAGGAAATGTGATTATGTGGCCTCACTATTATAATTATAAATATGTAATACATAATTTCATTAATAATAAATAATATAAATGTTCTAAGTAGAAAGATCAGTTTATATCAGTAGGCTTCCATAATAAGAAAATGTCTAACTTTATAAACAATCTTTGGGGGAAAATAAACCAAAACAAAACCCTGCTAGATCTTAAAAATTTATGATTGTGCACACATATATACACACACAAAAACTCGTAAATTTAAACTAATATGATTAAGAAACCACAGATCCTTCTTAAAACTGAAATTCTTCAAGGCCTTGAATAAAGATGACAATGATATAGCTAATGCAATATATGATAACTAGAGGCCCGATGCATAGAGGGGGACTTCAGCCCGGCCTAAGCCCTCTCAAAATCTGGGACCCCTCCGGGGATGTCAGTCGGTTTAGGCCCGATCTCCACAGGGATCAGGACTAAAATGGCAGTTGGACATCTCTCTCACAATCCGGGAAGCTGCAGGCACCAGTGACCATACTTTTCATACAAGTGAAAGGCTTCTTGCTATTGTATGGGCAGCTACATTTTTGTGCCCTGATTATAAAGGGTAGTACATAACATGATCCTTCTGAGGCAGTAATACCATTTTCCCCATCTTATGAGTGGAAAAACTGAAGTAGAGAGAAGTTAAGTAATTGTGACAAAGTAATTGGCTTTGTCACACTGTTATAAGCGTCAGAATCAGGGCTGACAACAAAATGTGCAAGCCAGAGTCCATGCATGTCATCGCTGCATCATCCTGTTTTTTCACTTAGAGTAGCCTTGCCAAGTTTTAACTTTTAAATCTAAGCGATCGTTCCCAATACATAGGGTAGGGTCCCTAGGCCTGACCAGCAATCAGAACTGATCTGCAGGGTGACCGGTGGGTGTGGTGATCAGGGGTGCGAGGCTGGAGGAGGGGGGTAACAGGCTCCCACCGGCACCCAATCGACACCACTGGTGGGGGGCGGGGCACACACTCAACACAGGAGCTGAAGGGCAGTTCCTAGATCGAGCATCTGCCCCCTGGTGGTCAGTGTGTGTCATAGCAACCAGTCATTCCACCCATCATTCCACCATTCAGTGAATTTGCATATTAATGTTTTATTATTTAGGATAGCTCATTATTAGAAATTTTAATGATTCACTCTATTAATGGAAAGAAAATTGGACTACCAAGTTTCATTTTAGTATTATATATTTTTGCATAAAATTTTGCTACTCTTCAGTTTCAAAATTTGCTCTCACTTTGTCTTGCTTTGCCTCTTTCAGGAACTACATCATGCAGTTTGGGGCTCCCTGAGGATAACTAGGATGGTCAGTTCACTGTCGCTGTGAACTTCAGATCTGGATATTATCATCCACTTGCTCTTTCCGAAGATGCTGGGCACTTATTTCAGGACACCTGTCCTACTATATTACTTTTGAAAAATTCGGGTGACAGTGTAGTTGAAAATTCAAAAGGAAAATAAGGGTCAGCTTCTTCTCTTCTGCTGATTTTGAAAAACTGATTCTTGAGAATGTTTCTGTGCAAGGTGACCAGGCTATGGCATTGCTAATCCTATCACTGCAAGCCCCTTCATAATCAGTGTAGATGGCCACACAGTTCATTCAACCCATAGTGATAAGAATCAAACGTGAAGATGGCTGAAATAATTGGGGCAAATCTGAAGCAGGCCAGTTCAGTGGTCACACAAAATGAGGATATATCCAAAAATTATAATGGATCATATTCTCTGTGGATAAAATAGGAGTGATGATGATGAAATATCAGCCAATTTGAGGACACTAGTAAGAAAAACAATGAAAATCATTAATATTTATATAGGTGTGGAATAAAAATACATAATACTCTTTATAATATGAATTTAGGCAGATTTATGTCTCAAAATCTAATTTCCAGCTCATAACAAAAAAAGTTAGCCAGAAATGAAAACATTGGGGAGTCAGATTATTTTTAGCTAAAGTATTATTTTTAATACTCTGTTTTCTCATAGTAAGTTGGTTTTCTTCCATTTGTCACCCCAAATCTATCCTCTGGCCCTCGCTGCTGTGTTCTGTGCCCTGGGAGGCTAAACTGTTTGGACTATACCAATAGGCTCCCTTGCTCTCTGACTCTCAGTTGGATCTGGCCAAAGGTAGCATGAATGGGAGATCAGAGAAAGGGAGATAAATGAGATAGAGCAGAAACCATTAATAGGGTCATCTCTCCACACAATGACATAGCTCTTTTTAGATGACCCACTCCACACAACTTCTCTATCTTCATATTCTAGTGACTAATTCCTCTCTTTGCCCTGCTACTGTACCATTTCAAGTGATTTCCATATTCCTTATCCAAACCCTTGTGAACAGTCCCTCTATGAAATGTTCCTCAAATACCCCATTTGACCATGTGTAACTTTGGTTGAATCATATGTCCAGCTAAAACCCAATCTGAATCATATGACCAATAATCACTAAGAATTATTTGGCAATTAATGTTAAGTCAGAGCAGTTGTTTAATAATAACAAGAGATGTTGCCGTTTCCCTTCACCTTGTGCAGGCTTGATAAGCCTCAGGGAAGATTCAAATCTGCTAGATCATAAGGCCCCAGTGGCATGTCAGCCTGAATCCCAGCCTGGACCTGCTGCAGAGCTCATTCTTCTTCCAGGACCCACTTAAAACTGGCAACTTGGGATGGTACAGTATTCCCAAATGTATGTATCATCACTAAAATCCAAAAGGTCTCATCATACACTGCGCCTCTTCCTTTGTGGTGGTTGGTTGGTACAAGGTACTACCAGTTGTTTCTCTGCAAAAGGGGTTTCCTACTGTGCCCCAAATGAATGAAGCCTTGAACCATCACTAAAATGGCAGGCAGGACCCTGAACTATCACAGACTTTGTTTCTCACCTTCTGGCATATGTATTTTCTACTTTCTGTTCACTGGGTCCAATCAGCAATGCAATAAGCAATGTAAAGGACCAATTGATGTTTTATAAAATATAATAAAGATGTACCTTAGTCTTTATGTAAATTAGGGGTGTCGAACTCAATCAGAGAAGGGGCCAAAATCTAAAATCCAGCCTAAATCGCGGGCTGAATGGTTTACTGAACAGTCATAAACTGTCATTGTGATGGAAACGCAGCGGAGTGCAGTGATGACAGCGCAGTGCGGGCCACATTGCAAGGCCTGGCGGGACGGATTTGGCCCGAGGGCCTTGTGTTTGACACATGTGAATTGTAAATGCAAACTGCTTCTGATTTTGCCTACTGATTGGGATGGAAAATAATGTATTTCCCACATCAATAGTTGCATATCAGGTGGTGGGGTGACGACTTGTAAATATACTATATCTAAAACAAGAGCTGTAACTATCATCACAATCTTTTTAGGTTTGTAATTATCTGTCATGTTTGAAGGTCCTTCAGGCTTTTGCCCTAGTCAAACAGAAACAGTGTATGTAGGAATCACTACCCCTGCTTCTCTCCAGGTTGCTATGGCAGTGATCATCTCCACAATCTCTCCAGAAGTATTGCTTACCACTTACCATTGGCATTTTGTGTGGGAAGAGTTCCAGAACTCTAGATGGTTCTTCCTTTCATAATTTATCTCAATCCACAGGACAGAGAACCCGAATAGTTACTCTAATAGTTACCAAGTATATGTGTGTGTATTCCCACCATATATTCTGGAACTGGAATAATAAACACAGGATGGGTCTGAAGTCCCATTAGACCCACTATTAGATGAATATGGGCCAAAACTTCATCTAACTCCTGACATCCAACTTTGTTGGACTGTTATAGTCTTGTGTAAAATTAGAGGCAGTATGTAGTAGGAGTTCCCAAAGTTCTAAGTAATTCCCTTTCCCCTGTGTAAATAGCTCCAGGGTACTCTGTGGAAGCTGTGAAGAATGTTCACTGCATAACCCTCTGGCTGTCCTGCAAGGTTCCTTTACAGAGGCACCCAGCCTTCACCTCCCTTGAGGGTCTTTAGGTCTACATACTGGCTTAGTTCTGGTTACTTGGTAAGAAATCATTAATCCTAACAATAGTATCTAGTTCCTGCCAGGCTGACTACTGTGTAAAGCAGAAATCTCTCTAGGCTGCCCAAAACACCCCTATTACTATTCCTTCACTGTGACTCGTCGTACCAACTGCATCTAAAGTTGTCTTTGTCCATTAGGCTTGTCTGCCTAGTATCTACCCTTCTGGAAATCCATTTTCCCACTATAATCAGGAAATGTGATTTTTGTAGCATTTCCCATTGTCTTCCTTGGCTATCTGAAGAGAGCCACAGCAGAGATGCCTTCTTGCTCCATTTCCCAGTGCCTGATGAACAGAGTGGCCGCCAGGCTAGCCTAGAGGGTACGAATAGGTGGTAGCAGAGCTGACTGCTAATACCAGGATTTAGAGAGTCAATTTAAGAGACTGCCAATGACATCAGTTTCTTAACATTGAATCCTGAATGCTGCTAGAAGACCATGGTTATGCTGGGCAACTCACTCTACCTTCCATGTATGAAGAGAATGCATTACTAAAGGAACCTAACACTATTTGAAAACTCAGAGACAAGGGGCTTTGAAAAATGTAATTTCTAGTTGGATGGCCATGCGCCTACCTAAAACTCTATCACTATGTCAGAGAGAACAGCTTTGGGAAGATTACTTTCAGACTACCACACCCTCCTCTCCTTCTCTGTTGATTCCTTCCAGCATCATTTAAACATGCTCACAGGCAGTTGTTGTTTTCTTATACTTTGGAGAGAAAATTAAAACTTTCCCTTGTCTCAATATCCCCCTCTTCTTATTCTATGTAGTTATATATTATGAGAATTGTTCTCAAAAACTTATTTATCAGTGCATGTAGGAAAGTCTGAATTAGCATAGGAAAGAGAGCTCTAGATATTAATACTCAATGTGCAAAATTGTCAGCAACGGAATGGTTAAAAGTTGAGGACTGTTTGTTCCTGTGTCAGATCACTTTTTACTTCGCCAGGTGTGGTAGCAAAATAATGACCCCTTGTCCTAATTCCAGAACTTTCTGCCAACTTGCATGGCAAAAGGGATTTTGCAGAGGTGATTATTGTTAAGAACCTTGCAATGAGATAATTTGGGATTATCTGAGTGGGATTAACTATTCTTCCACACTAAAATAAAATCCTCCCATGAATTCTAATCTAATGTAAATCAGGCTTCTTACCAGGGGAATCATTATAAGTCCCAATCTAATCATTTGGGTCCTTAAAAGTGTATCCTACATAATGGAAGGCTAATATGCAAATCAACCAAACAGCAGAAAGACTGGTTACTATGATGCATGCTGACCACCAGGGGGCAGATGTTCAATGCAGGAGTGCCACTCAACGAGAAGCCCTGAGCTGGGCTCACAGCTGGCAAGTGTAGCAGCAGTGGCAGGAGCCTCTCCTGCCTCCGCCGTAGCAATAAGGATGCCTGACTGCCAGCTCCTGAACTGTGAGGGGGCACAGGCTAGGCTGAGGGAACCCCCACCAACTGCATGAATTTTGTGCACCAGGCCTGTAGTGATGAAATAAAAAAGGTAACTCTTTTTTCTTTTCTTTTCTTTTTTCTTTTTTCTTTTATAGATTTCAGAGATGAAGTGCAAGGGAGAGATAGGAACATCAATGATGAGAGAGACTCATTGATCAGTCACCTTACACACGCTCCACACTGGAGATCAAGCCTGCAACCCAGGCCCAGCATATACCTTGACCAGGAATTGAACCGTGACCTCCTGGTTCATAGGTCAATGCTCAATTACTGAGCCACACTGGCCAGGCAAACAGGTACACCTGAACATAATGTAAATCACTGTTGCTGGCTTTGAAGGTGAAGAAGACAAGGCCATGAAGCAAGGAATGTGGAGTCCTCTAGAAGCTGTACACAGCCTTCAACCAACAAATAGCAGGAATAGGGACGACAGTCCTACAACTTCAAGGAAGTGAATACTGCCAATGACTGGAATGAGCAGGAAAGAGATTCTCCCTGGAGCCTTCAGAAAGGAATGATGCCCTGCCAACTCCTGGTTTTTAGCTCTTTGAAGTCCATGTCAGACTCCTGACCTCCAGAGCTATTAAGATCATAAACATATATTATTTAAGCCACTAAGTCTGTGGTCATTTGTTATGGCAGCAACAAAAAATGCATCAAGTGAGTACTTTGTCCACTTAAGTCTTCCTTCCTAGGGACTGATTACAAAAGCTGGGTTTCTTGAGATCAGGGGAAGATGAAAAAACTTAGTTATAAGACAACTACTTGACTCATATTCTGACTTAGAAAAGGTTCTAGGGTGAGTGCAAGCAGGAAAGGAAAAAACAAAGACACTGCTCTCCTTTTCTTCTCCTTTCCCAAATGAGAAAACTGGAAGACACAAATCATAGGATTTCCATTATAAGAGGAAAAAATGACTAGTTCTACGCCTATATAATAAAGAAGATCCTATATAATAAAAGACTAATATGCTAAGTGTTCGGTCATCCAGTCATCCGTTCAACCAATCAAAGCATAATATGCTAATGATATGCTAAGGCCATTCAACCACTTGCTATGACATGCACTGACCAGTAGGGGGCAGGCATTCAACACAAGAGCTGCCTCCTGGTGGTCAGAGCACTCCCACAGGGGGAGCACTGCTCAGCCAGAAGCCAAGCTCATGGCTGGTGAGCACAGTAGCAGTGGTGGGAGCCTCTCCCACCTCCACAGTAGTGCTAGGCCGGCAGTCAAGACATCCCTCAAGGGCTCCTGGACTGTGAGAGGGTGCAGGCCGGGCTGAGGGATCCTTCCCACCCCTCTCCCCCAGTGCATGAATTTCATGTACCAGGCCTCTAGTACATAAATAGAAACACTGGTTACATTTGCCCAAGCCTGGTGGGTTCCATTCAGAACTATGTATGCACAGTGTACTCATGCCACAGTGCCAGAGAGCAATGGCTTGTCACCCCACCTCATACCCTACCTAATACAGCCATGTAAAACATATGCTCCTTGATTTACACAGAATAACTGACAGCCTGAAAAAAGAAAGAGGTAAAACTCAAGTACCACAGAGAGCTCTCCTCACATTTGAAGAAAACTATTCTTCCACACTAAAATAAAATCCTCCCATGAATTCTAATCTAATGTAAATCAAGCCTTCTTACCAGAGGAATCATTATAGTCTAGCATCTAATGTTCCAATGACATATGGACTCTACTAAATCCTAAGAGAATTTGTCTCAACAAAAACTATATATACTTTTCCTTTCTCAAATTTTTTTCTAATGCAGATTGTTCTTCCTAACCAGAAACACTTTCTCTCCTAAATCTTCTGGTTTATCTAGATTTTAATCTGTTATTTAAAGTTATTAAGGTTTTTTACATTCCATTTAGCCTGTAACTTGATATTCCAGCAGTGTCACTTAAATCAGACTGAAAATAAAACATCAATAGAGATAAGGGGGGGGGGGGGGGGAAGTTCCCCACTGGATAGAGCTACTGGAAAGTTCATCTAGTGAGAAATAATTTATAGAAAAGGTAATTTATTATTTACTATGCAAGTTGTTTATGCTATTCACAGTGTCTTCTTCACTTGAGTGAGGAAGGATAACATATACTACTAAGGATTATCAGGTGGCTTAAGATACTTTATCACCTTTCTTGTGAGGAAACTAGAGAGCCTGTAGTCATTAACCTAGTAATTCTAGTAACACACTTTTAAAGATGAGGGCAAATGTCCTATTCATTTAAATATTTATTTTAGAAGTTTAAGCAAAGAGGCTTCCTCTCTGAAATCAATAAAAATATATTTTTTATGAAGACAAGGTTGAATGTATATAAAGACATAAAGATATGATAGTATCTATAAATATCTACCCCTTTATCTGCTATAAATGTAGGGAGGTGTAAGGCTGGTAGAGATGAATAAACCGTGGTGTCTTCAATGAAGCTTAAATGTAGTTTGAAAGTCGTAGGTAAAGCTGAAACTTATTGGGCAAAAATACTCAGTTTCAAAGTTCAGATTTTAAAGTTTGATATTACAGCGTGTACCAGTTTTATTTTCTCCTCCACCCATTTAGTGTATAGTAGACCACTTTCCTTCCCATTCGGGGGAGGAGAGAAAATAACACATTATAAAACCAAGCATAAAGACCTCATATCTCATCCCTGCACTTGTCACCATTAAACCTAAAATTCACTTAACATTTCTTTTGATTGGTTAGCACAAACTCAGACTCCAAAGGCAGCGTATTCCTTAAAAAGAAAAACCTGAAGCATTTGAGATCTTGCTCTGCAGCATGTTATCAATTTAGTTCCAAAAATTCTTATTAAAATTCTAAGAAAAAGAAAAAAAAAAAAAAAAAAAAAAAAAAAACCTGAGGCACCGTATCTAACCTTAAATTCAGTTTTAGGAAAATAAAATCACTCTAAACAAGAGCCTCTTTTGGATTAGGTAGAGAGTTTATAAATAGACAAAAGACATTGTTTCAGTTATCTATTCACTGGAAAAGATGCATAACAAATAACCCTAAACTCAGTGAAGTAAAAAAAAAAAAAAATCATTTCATATGCTCATGGATTCTTTTTTTTAAGACTTTATTTTTTAGAGCAGTTATAGTTTTACAACAAAAAAATGAAAGGTATAGAGAATTCCCATATACCTAGTACCCCCATACATAATTAGCCTTTTCCAGAATATAGTTGAAATTATACAGTATACAGCCTTTTCAGATTGGCTTCTTTCACTTCATAATATGCATTTAAAGTCCTTTCTGGTCTCTTCATAGCTTGATAGCCCATTTCTTTTTTTTAGCACTGAATCATATTCTATTGTCTGAAATGTACCACTGTTTATTAATCCATTTATCTACAGAAGGATATCTTCATTGCTTTCAAGCTTTGTCAATTACCAATGAAGTTGCTATAAATATCTGTTTATAGCTTTTCGTGTAAACAAAAGATTTCAGTTCTTTTGGGTTAATAGTAAGGACTGCAACTGCTGGATAGCATAATAATGTGTTTTATTTTGTAAGAAGCCTCCAAACTGTCTTCCAAAGGAGATTTCCTTTTGCTCCACATCCCCACCAGCATTTGGTGTCAGTGTTTTGGATTTCAGCCATCCTAATAGACGTTTAGTTGTTTCGATTTGCCTATTCCTGATGTGGAGCATCTTTTTAGATGTTTATTGACGTTTGTAGATCTTCTTGGTGAGGACTGGTAAGGCATTTGGCCTATTTTTTTTTTTTTTTTTTTTTAGTTTCTGTCTTCTATTGTTGAGTTTTAAGAATCCTTTGTATATATATTTTCTTTCTTTTTTTTAATCCTCACCCCAAGACAATGTTTTTTCAATTGATTTTAGGGAGAGAGAGAGAAAAAAATTCCATGTAAAAGTGAAACAAACAGGTTGCCTCCTGTACACTACTCGATCAGGGATTAGATCCAAAAGCTTTTTGGTGTACAGGGTGATGTTCCATCCCACTGTGCAACCTGCCAGGGCAAGAGTTATTTGCATATTTTGAATAACAGTCTTGATGAGATTTGTCTTTTGCAAATATCTTCTCCCAGTTTGTGTCTTGTCTTCTAACTTTGTTGAGTTCATGGATTCTTCAGTTCATGAAATCAAGACAAGCCAGAGCAGGAATGGCTCACCTCACAAGTCTATGGCTTCAGCTGGGAAGACTCAAAAAGCTAAAGGATAATTCAAATAGCTGAGAGCTGGAATCTGCTTCTCCACTCACATAACTGGCACCTGGGCTGAGCAAACTGGAGGTCAGCTGTGATTGTCAGAGTACCTTCAAGGGGCCCCTCTGTATGTTGTGGGCTTTCCACAGCACACCAGCCTCAGGTAGTCAGATTTCTTACCATGGCTGAGAGTTCAAAAAGCAAGTTCCAATAGACAAGGGGTGAAATTTCATGGCCTTTTATGACCTACCCTCTTAAGTCACATGTAATGGATCAGATAACTTTCATTGTATTCTCCTGGTCAAAACAGTCAGAAGCCCACACAGATTTAAGGAAAGCGTCTATCTTTTTGTGGGTATTTTAAAACCACCACAAACATAATTATATAAAGACTAGACCAAGTGTATAAAATTCGTGCATGAGGAGGGAGAAGGGGGAGAATCCCTTCAGCCCAGCCTGAACCCTCTCCAATCCAGGACCCCTTGGGGGATGTCCAACTGCCTGTTTAGACCCGATCCCCAGGATCGGGCAGTTGGATATCACTCTCACAATCCTAGACTGCTGGCTCCTAATCGCTCATCTGCCTGTCTGCCTGGTCGCCCCTAACTGCCCTCCCCCCCCCCCCCGCCCCCGCCGGCCTGATCACCCCCAACTGCCTCCTCCATGCTGACCTAGTCGCTCCTAACTACACCCCTCCCACCAGTCTGGTTGCCCCCAACTGCTACTCCCTATCCCCCACCCTTCTGGCCTGGTCGCCCCCCAACTGTCCCCCTCTGCTGGCCTGGTCACCCCTCACTCTCCCCCCTGCTGGCCTGGTCACCCCTCACTAAGCCCTCACACTGCCAGCCTGGTTGCCCCATATAACCTGCTGTTCAATCTTTTTTGATCATCCCTCACTAACACTCCTGTCAGCCTGGATGTAGGCAGCCATCTAGTGAGGGCGTAAGGGTCAATTTGCATATTGCCTCTTTATTATATAGGAGGATATGGAGATACATGCCAAAGGGTTAACAATGCCCACCTTCCAGGCACACTCAAAGTGAATTTCATTACTTCTCATTTTAAGTCAGATTAATTGAAGCGTATCTTCTATGGGTGGCAAAATTCCATCTACCTATTTTTATATGATACAATGACAAATCAATATAAACATAATTTTATCTACATAAATTGCATCAGGAATGTCTAATAGCTTGCTTTTGACCCCAGTACCATCTGCCAGTTACAACTGTTTCTTATTTTTAAAACACTATCAAGCTTAGATCCACCCTCAGGCTTAGGCTGTCATATCCATATAGAGACCACCTATAAAAGTAAAGCAATAGATCAGGATCACACAAGCATTGTGGTTGCTGAATTCAGTGGCTATTCCCTACCTCAGTGATTACTAGACTTCAGGGTTTCATAGGCCAAGGAAAGTTTCAGGAATAATAAAACAAATATGAACAAATAAAGTTACCAACTTTTATTCTCCAAAGAAAGGACATTTAGAAAATGACTACCCTATATATAATTTTCATCATAGAAAAGAAATGGACAATTTCAAATTAAGCACACTCCTTAAAAGTGAATAAGTTTGACTGACTAAAAAACTCACTGTATATATTTTTTTCATTTATCTGTTGATCTGCAGAAATTTAACCATAGATGAGTTCCCATACCAATTCACAAATTGGTATGGGAACAACTTGTGCATCGGACATTCTGCCTCTTTCCTCTCTTACTTTATTCTAACAGTTCTAGAACTGTAGCTTGCTCATAGGAACTCAGTCTAAAAGGACAGATAAATAAGTAAAAAAATTATAACAATTGACTGGTCAGATAAGGGTGCTATAGCCCAGCCATGATGGCTCAGTGGTTGAGCATCCACCTAGCAACCAGGAGGTCCCGGTTGATTCCTGGGCAGGACATATGCCCAGGTTTCAGGCTTGACCCCCAGTGGAGGGCATGTGGGGATGGAGAAGGCAGCCAATCAATGATTCTCTCTCATCATTAATGTTTTTATTTTTCTCTCTCCTCCCTCTCCTCTCTAAAATCAATTATATATATAATTTTATTTTATTTTTTAAGGAGTGCTATTGGATACAGGAAGGGGGAATCAAAAAAGGTTTCACAAATCTGGCAAAAAAGAAAAAAAGTTTAATTAGGAGAAAGAATATAGGTGGCAATGACTGTGGCTGAAAGCACAGAGACAGTCCACATGTGCCATATATCCCAGAAAGACTATATTGTGTATCAAAAAAAAATAAATAGTAGTTATACTTAGTTATAGAGTAAGGGTTCCTCTTCTATTCTTTATTCTTATATTTTCTGCCATTTAACAGCAGAGTATACATTCATGTGATGATAAGGAAATTTTTTTAAAAACAATTCCAATTTCGTAGAGGTTAGCTTAGGAAGAACCAACAAAAGGCCTATGTCTTAACCAGTTTGTATTGCAATACACCAGACTGTAATATGCAGATGTTAGATCTGGAAGAGGGATACAGAAACCAAGCAACAAATGTTGGCTAGGACAGACGACACCAGGGGAGTTGGCATTCCCTCGCTGCCTGTGAGAAGCCTAGGCTGGGTGTACTCCGTACAGGAGAGCTTCTTGTTCATAAGGTCGTTATAGTCAGAGATCCTCAGGTGGCAGGTGCTCTCTGACCAGTCAAATGTCAAACTCCCAGCTCTACCACCACTCACTGGCTCACAGAGCTCAGGCAAAGTCCTCAACCACTCGAATCTGCATCCCCATCTGTAACGCGGACAACTGCCTACCTTCTGGGATTTGTGTGCAGATGAACTGATAGAAAATAAAGAACTCAGCACAGTGCTTGCCCTTCGGAAAATTACTATAATATTATTACATGGCACATGTTTGTGAGCAAGCAAATGGTTAAATGGGCTCCTAAAGGCCTTTCTAAATGAATCGAGAAAGCTTGAAAAACATAAAACTTGTCCGTTTGGAACGTCAACCTTTTGAAACTTAAGTGGGTCGTGAGCTTTTACCCCATGCTCCAAATGCAGGAAGGATATTCGGCATTTGCTGTGCTTAAAAGCAAGCTATCTTTGGAATGACCTTTCTGCGGGGTCCCGGAACACCAGAGTGGCCCAACCCTCTATGTTAGGGCCGCTGACAGAACACAAGGCAGAAGTCTCCCATTCTTTTCCTCTGACTTCTGCAGAGGGCTCCCACGTCCTCTCCCACCGAGAGAATCCGATCTCTTTTGTGCAGAAGGAGGTTCAGGTCTAAGGTTGAACTGCCTCTTACCCAGGCTTTCTGAAAGCCGGAAGACAAGCCAGCGGGAGAAAGGAGTACGCTGTTCCTCACGTGATCTCAGACAATTCTAGCAACTTCTATCCCCCCCTGCCCTTCTTCCGAGCGTCTGACCTTGACACGCCTCCCTACAGCCCCGCCCCCTCCGGCCCATGGCCAATCGGAGAGTGCAAAGAGAACCGGATAGGGCGGGCCCCGCCTGGCACTTTGGACCAATCACCGATCACTTTGGACCGGAAGCCATGGTTTGTCCCTGGGTTCCGCCTTGGGAGGGTGGCCCCCTGGGAGCAGGCCAGGCAATCGTGGGTGTGGAGAGTTTGAGTCTCCCCTTCCGTTTGTCTGAAGAAAAGGGCGCAGAGACCCCTGCGAGCCCGGGAGGTAGGAAGCTCGGCCCCCCCCGAGGACGGCAGCTGCAAGGCAGAAGCAAGCTGTGTGCAGGGACCTTAGGAGCCGGTCCCGTTCGGCGCAGCCCTCCAGGCCATGGTGCAGGCAGAGCTCTGGGCGATCCCCAGGTGAGGGCGGCGGCTCCTCCGCCCGGGGTTCCCGCCGCGGGAGGACGGGGTAGATGCGGAGCGGGGAAGGAAGGATGCGGCCCGGCCCGCTCCCCGGGAGCACCCAGAGCGGCCGCCGACGCCGCACCTGCAGCAGACAACACAGCGCAGGCCGAGGCGGCGGCTCCCGCTGCTGGTAAAGTCGCCCGACAGCAGCTTCTCCGTAGTTTGCGAGTGGTTAAAACAGCCAAAGAGCAGGGCTCCCCATCGAAACCTCCTTCGAGCCCCTCTTCCTTGCTGCTCGGAGCTAATTTATGCGGAGACATGCCTTGCACTTGTACCTGGACGAACTGGAGGCTATGGATTCGACCTTTGGTGGCCGTCATCTACCTGGTGGTCATCATGGTCGCGGTTCCCCTTTCCGTGTGGGAATTGCAGAATCTGAAGGTAAGGGGACGGCACCCTCGGCTCTAACCCTTTCTTTACCTTCCTGCCCATCTTAGGTTGCCCGTTTTTTTTACCCTGAATGCCCCAGACTTGATATCCCGAAAACCCTATCATGTAAATGAGCCCAGTGTTAGGATATATAAGCCTGTCTGTTTAGTTTCTCAAAGCATGACCCAGCTGGAGGTAGGACCTGGTCAAGAACATAGTTAGGATGTATGAAGGTAGCTGCTGTGTAAAAAGAGCACGGCTCTGTCCTGCAAGTATTCATCAATTCCTTGAAAGTAAGGGGATTTTATTCCTTAAATCTGATCTGTTAAGATGTTGGACTTGATCGTATTAACTACCTTGAAAACCATGTATTGACTTTTATTAGCATTTAATTAACTTCCTGACTTAAAAGATTCTAGTTGGCTTAACTTTGTTGTTTGTTTTTACTTTAGAAATTAACTCTTAACCAACAAAGGTTTTTCAAAAAGTCCCTTGTATATTTTTTGATGTCATATTCTTATTATGACATCAGTAAAGTACTACAAGCTGGAAGAACCCAAGGTAAATACTTAACTAAGATATGTACTTTATAGAAATTGTATAATGAACTTTAAATTCTAAGTTTAAAATAACCAGAAAGTACTTTTAGTTAGAAAAACCTATTTTATAAGACCTATGACAAGACCATGGCTGTTTGAGGGCTTTTATTTATATGTTTTGGGTTGGTTGGTTGTTGTTTTTTTCCGACTACAGTTGACATTCAGTATTGTATTAGTTTCAGGTGTACAGCATAGTGGATAGATGTTTATCATCTCAATAAGCTTGCACCCATCTGACACCATACATAATTATTACACTATTATTGACTATATTCCATATTCTGTATCTTATATCCCCATGATTATTTTGTAATTGCCAACTTATATTTTTGTTGTTGTTGTTGTTGTTTTAATCCTTACCAGAGGATATTTTCCCATTGATTTTGCGAGAGTGGAAGGGAAGGGGAGAGACAGAGAAAGAGACACATCGATGTAAGAGAGACATACCCATTGGCTGCCTCCTGCATACTGGACCAGGGCCAGGGATCAAGCCTGCAACCCAACTTGTATTTCTTCATACCTTCCATTGGAGGCCTTTAGTTGTGGGAATGATTTTCACATAAGTACACAAAATTATTTAATATACATTTGTTTTCTGCATGTTCACAAATTATTTTTTGTTCCTTTTCCCATACTTGCATAGTCCATATAGTTATTTTTATTTTTAATTTTTATTGATTTTTTTACAGAGAGGAAGGGAGAGAGAGAGAGAGAGAGTTAGAAACATCGATGAGAGACATCGACCAGCTGCCTCCTGCACGCCCCCTACTAGGGATGTGCCCACAACCAAGGTACATGCCCTTGACCGGAATGGAACCTGGGACCTTTCAGTCTGCAGGCCAGCACTCTATCCACTGAGCCAAACCGGTTTCGGCTATTTTTTTTTTTTAATAATATTTTTATTGATTTCAGAGAGGAAAGAGAAATGGAAATGTCAATGATGAGAGAAAATCATTGATCAGCTGCCTCCTGCATGCCCCCCACTGGGGATCGAGCCCACAACTCAGGTACATGCCCTTGACTGGAATCGAACCCAGGACCCTTCAATCTGCAGGCTGACGCTCTGTCCACTGAGCCAAACCAGCCAGGGCCATATAGTTATTTTTAATATTAATACCCCATTCAACCACATTAAATATGTCCTATTTGTTGGACATTTAGGTTTTTCCATCATTTGTTTACTGAAGACATCTTAATACCAATGGGGATTTTTCTACTTTGAAGTATTTGGAGTATGGTATAGGAAATACTTTTATGGTTAATGATATGCATAGTAGCTATCTGTTTTAAGACTTCTCAGTTGTTGGTTTCAACTAGTTTTTTAAGTGCCAGCTTTTAAGGAAAATTTTAATTTGCAGTCTCCATTGCTTCTTATCATGTTTTGCCTAGAGTATTCTCAACACACCAGCAAAAGTCTTGGATTAAAATTAGCCCTAACAGTTTGGCTCAGTGGATAGAGGGTCAGCCTACGGGTCTCAGGTTCTATTCTAGTCAACAGCTTATCGATGTTTCTGACTATCCCTTCCTTTCTGTAAAAAATCAATAAAATATATTTTTTTAAAAAAACACATTAAAATTACACTATGTGTGTCCTCTTTTCAAAATTTTCCAGTCACTCCTAGTCCCAATTAAAAGTCATTATCCCACTCTGGCCAGTTTGGCTCAGTGGATGATGGAGCGCTGGCTTGTGGACTGAGGAGTCCCAGGTTCAATTCAGGTCAGGCGCATGTGCCTTAGTTGTGGTGGGTGTGCAGGAGGCAGCTGATCAATGTTTTTCTCTCATCAATGTTTCTGACTCTCTGTTCCTCTCTCTTCCTCTCTGTGAGAAAATCAGTGAAATATTAAAAAAAAAAAAAAAAAAGTTAGTATCCCTAACTATGGCCATTAAGGCCCAATGTGACCTGACACCAACTTCATTCCATCCCCCTGTGACTTTTCTCAATTCATGAGTTCTCACCAAAGTCTTGCTCAGTCACGAGGATGAGCATGCACCCTCCTTAAGGCCATTGCACTAATGGGAGTTGTCTGAACTGAGATGGTGTTTAAAGCCATAAAGATGAATGTCATTGTAAGGAAGAAGAACAGGCCAAGGACCTAGCACCAAGAGTTAGAGGTCACGTAGAAGAACAGGAACTTAAAAAAACAAGTAGCAACCAGAGGGGAAGTGCAGTGCTAGGAAAGGTGTGTTTCAGTGTTGTTGAGCCATCATTGACTTTCACAAGATAGAAATATAATTTTATAGTGACCCTGATAGTGGTTCAATGGAAATGTAATGGCTGAAACTAGAGAGAATTGTTTGAAAAATGGATGTGGTGGGGTAAAGAAGAGGAATCAAGATATGAAGACAAGTTTTGTTCATTTTTGTTTTGAGTATTTTGACTCCCAAGGGGACCAAGAAATGAATGGCATAGTAGATAGGGGTGTGGGATTAGGCGAGCAGGGGTATTTTTTCCTTGTTGTGTTTTGGTTTTTAAGATTCTAAACACTTGGCTATAGCATGTTCCCAATATTTGGGTATAATTTTTTATTTAACATTCTTAATAACTTGGAAGCATAGGTATTATCTTCATCCTATAGAATGAAAGCCGGGATAAGTGGCTAACGTGACATTGTGGTCAAGTGCTCTCTACAAATATTAATTACCTTTATCATTCTCTTCATCATTATTCACTAAATGAGTTTGTGTATCCAAAACGCTTAACATTCTGCTCAGCACATAGTAGATGCTCAATAAGTCCTAATTACCACGGTTGTTTTTTTAAAATAGCATCACTGTTCTTGCATTGGAGCAGCAATTCTTTTTCTTCTGGAGTAACATCTCAATGGGGATTAGGTTCTCAATTGGACATCTAAGGCAAAGTTGTAGCATCTGCCTGAGCCCCAGATAAAGTAGTTGATATTTAGAAACAGTTTTGTATAAAAATACATGTCTTTTAAACACTAGAATCACAGTGCTCACACTGAAATTGATGGGAACTGAGATTGTAGAAAACTGGAGGTTCCTAAAGCTGGTCACATGGCCATGGTGGGGCACACACATTTTTTGGAATGGCAAGATGACCATCTGATCTATTTAAGCTATTTCTTTCACACTCTTACTTGGCCAAGTGTGTGTATTTGAAGTCAAGTAAATTATTGTAAATGCACAAAAGTCAGGATGCTCTGCAGTCATTTTACCCTGAGCCCTGGTTTAAATGCCCCGTAGCTACCTTCTATAATAGATTAGTGCTTCTCTCCTCCCCTCAGGAGGATTGGGGAAAATGCTCTCCTATTCCTCTGTACTCCGCTTTGAAAGCATTCCACTGAGGGACAATTATCTCACTCCTAGATGCTCATCTTTAATGGTCTTTCCTCTCTCGTTTCTTCAAACCTCAGTGTGTGTGTGTGTGTGTGTGTGTGTGTGTGTGTGTGTGTGTGTGGAGGGGCGGGGGAAGGGGGAGATTTCCGCTGCTTATCTCTCCCTTGTTTTGTGAGCCAGGAAACCCTACTCGTGGCTGAGAAATGTAATAATGTTAATGGTACCCTATATCAGCATGTCTCAAGTGTGCATAATTCAGAGATAAATGTAAACTAAATTAAAGTCAATGTAATAATTATATTAGTTTCTACAGATACCTAGAGTTGACTTACTTTATTATGTTGCTTAAATATGCATCAAAGAAATTTAAATTTCTTATACATATGGCTTTTCATATATTATAGTTCAAAAATTACAACAACTGTAAAACCAGTGATTCATATTAATGGTATCAATGTGTACAGATGAAACTCAACTACCACTGGAAATGTAAAAATGGTACTAATTCCATGATGCAAGATATTTTAAATCTGTCATCACTATACTGAAATGACTCAATTATCTAGTCACTTCTTTTCTGATCGTTTGAAAAAGAACTCTTTCCCTTACAGCACACTGAGGTCAGTTTGCCTTTATTAGTCATAGACGACACATCATTTTTCTCATATCTACTACCAATTCTACTTTTTGGCAATCATAAAGACAACTGTGGGCATTAAAATTATGTGGCAATAGTGTTCCTAGTGATCACATAATAGAAAAGATCTAAAATGTGCTTTTATTTTTATTATGACTTTATGTCATCACTAAAATGAATACTCTCTTTTAAATGGCATTTAATCAAGCAGAAATCCCTGGAATATGATTTCTCAGACATTCCTTTCAGAATCTTCAACTCCACGTGTTTGCCTTTGAGTAATCTCCAGCATTCAGCAAGGCTTTCATATTTGCTTTTCAAGTTCTCTATACAGTTTAATGTAGGAATTTATTGTTATAAAATATATTTGTCTGTACTCTTTTGTTTTCTGCTTCATTAATCTTTGACCTCCTTTTTCTGTTCAAAACTGTAAAACTAGAAGTTATGGACTTGAATTCTATTTTAATTAATTGTTTAAATTCCTCAAGTACCAAAAATAAATGCCCACCTTTTTTCCTTTAAAAAGTTAGCATTTGCTTTAAGGCAAGAGTCCAAGTTAGTATAAAATTCATTCTCAAGTGCACCTCAGATAGAACAGAGGTTCACATAAATTTGTTTTTATCAAAAAGTATGTGCCTTACTGCAACTCTCCCTAGGATGAGATAATTAAAGTATATTTTTAGAAGTTAAGCTTTTACAGGATAAAATATTGATCAGATATTGACCTAAAAGAGAAATTAGAGGTTTTTTGAGTATAATATCCCGAGTTGATATTGTTATATATAAAAGGGATAGCATATATTAATACAGTTTACTTGAACAGTAGTTGTTGCATTATTTATCAAACAGGAGGGTTAAAAGACTTAATGCATGTTAGAGTGTCTGATATAGTCAGCATCCAGTAAATGTTGTGTAACAGAATTTGCAGAAAATGTAGGTAGGTTTTTAACTTTCTAGATATAAAAGCAAAGGAATAAACCATATAAAGCTTTTCAGATTTGAGTTGAGTAGAAAATTTGAAAACTCTGTATATCTCCAAACACAATAATCAACTTTAAAGGCCAAATCAGCTGAGGGAAAATGAAATGATGTTAACAGTGTTAATGTACACAACACTACTACAAAAGGCCCCTTGAGGAAAAATGTTCAATCCCATGAGGAAAATTCTGCCCCCTCCCTCTACAAAAGTAAGAATAGGCTGCTTATTAAAGAATATATAAGAAATGGCTACTAGTCATTTGGAAAATATTAAGCCCCATTAATAATTAAATAAATGGGAATTTAAAAAATAAAAATATTTAGTTTTTAATATCAGAGCATTTATACCAGCGTGTTCTTCTGCTTCTTAAGGTTGGAATACACACCAAGGCTTGGTTTATTGCTGGAATATTTTTGTTGTTGACTATACCTATATCACTATGGGGGATATTGCAACATTTAGTGCATTATACACAACCTGAACTACAGAAACCAATAATAAGGTAAATCTTAACATATTTTGAATCTACTGTGTTAGTGTTGTTGGCTTACTTCATAAATATAATGTAAAATGTTTTTAATATATGTTTTGCTCTTCAAATAGGATTCTTTGGATGGTACCCATATACAGTTTAGATAGTGTAAGTATGTTTCATTTTATCTTTTAACTAAGGACTTTTTTGAAGATATTAACTATACTTGCAGAATGCTTAAAATAATTAAAGTATTTGACAGTAAGAATCAAATGAAGAAAAGTGAAAAGGTTCACTTGTTTTCAATGTTGATAAAGAAGGTAAAGTACGACAATAGAAAAGGCAGATATTTAACATTTTTAAAAATCTATAGCTGTTCACCATCTCCCCTGAGCATGCCCTCACCTTTCCCCTTCCTCCTTCTTCCTCCTGCCCCCAGATCCATTCTCTCCTGAGCCCATTTCTTCCACCCCTCACTCCTACTCTGTGATGATTTTCTAAATAAACATTCTCTTATTTAAAAAAAAAACAAACAACAATCTCTCTCTAAAAAAAAAACAAAACAAAAAAAACTATAGTTGTTTTCTTTGCTTGATCTTTTAAGATTTCAGACTAGTAGCTCTTAGCCCTAAAAGAATGCAATGTTTAAATTGATATCATCATCCTTTTTACTAAATCTTTTATTTCAACAACAATAAAAAACCTTCCCAATGGATCCCAGCACAGTTTTTACAGGTGACTGCTTTAATTTGATTCAGTATAAAGGAAGTGTTTTTCACAGCATTTTCTATGATTATGTCAAGAAAATTTTCAGGTTTTATTTAAAAACCCAAGTGAATGTAATTTAGCTTCTTTCTTCATATTCATTATTTACCTCCAAACATGGACATTTTCATTTACCAATATCCAAAATGTTTACTGCTCTTAGAAATTCATCTCACAGATTGTCTGGTAACCCTTATAATAATAAATTTTCAAAAATTTGACGTCAATCTGTGGCAAGTACAAAAATTAGTTTATTATGGATATGAATTGGAGTGGTAATTCATTGTATCTTAGCTGAAACTATTTTTAACATCTGTGCTTTTTTTTTTTATAGTGGGTAGCTTTGAAATATCCCAGCATTGCAATATATGTGGATACCTGCAGAGAATGTTATGAAGCTTATGTCATTTACAACTTTATGGGATTCCTTACCAATTATCTAACTAACCGGTATCCGAATCTGGTATTAATCCTGGAAGCCAAAGATCAACAGAAACATATCCCTCCTTTATGTTGCTGTCCACCATGGACTATGGGAGAGTAAGTATGCTTTGTTTTAGTTCTTTTATGTTTTGGTTTTATTTAAGCTGTCATTTCTCTGCAAAGCTGTGTTAAGTACTATGAGCAGGGAAAGTAATCTGAGACCCTTACCTTGGTAGTTCATAGTCAAGTTTGAAGACTAAAACAACACATTTTTATAATCTACACATGGTTAGTTTCTTTTACATAATTCATTCTAAATAGAAAACTTAAAATATTGTGGGTGTAAACCTTAGAAATCATTTCATTAACCCCCTTTACAATTGGAAACCAGGGTCTGCAGAAATTAATTTACTCAAGATGATAAAGCTAGTTAATGACAAAATCAAATGTTTGTGTTTTTTTTTTATATCTAGTGAAAGGATCATGGTTTTTTGCCTTTAACCTAATAATGTAGTGCAGCGTTTTTCAACCGCTGTTCCGCGGCACACTAGTGTGCCGCGAGATGTTGCCTGGTGTGCCGTAGGTGCAGACAAGACAAGAATTTTATAATTTTTCACTATTTTGTTTACTTAATATTTCATAATAAAGTAATTATAAAATACTTTCTTTGTGTTTATTTGATTCCTATTCAAGAGAATTACTTTATATATAGTCAATATAGGCACAGAGTTAAATTTTTTAACATTTTCTAATGGTGGTGTGCCTCGTGATTTTTTTCATGAAACAAGTGTGCCTTTGCCCAAAAAAGGTTGAAAAACACTGATGTAGTGAATTGGGTTTGTGAATTTTCTAAAATTAAAAAACTTGCTTTCAAGGATAAATGTAAAGTGATTATGATGTATCATCTGTTTTCCTGTAAGATTTGGTTTGCTAATATTTTGTTTAGAATTTTTACATGAGTAAAATTGGACTGCTAGTTTCCTTTCTTATACCTTCCCTGTTTAGTTTTGATATCCAGGCTATAATGCTTGAATAGGAATTATTGCCTTTTATTTGTGTACTAGAGGCCTGGTGCACGAAATTTGTGCACTGGGTGTGGTGGGGAGGCGGGGTCAGTCCTCAGTCCAGCCTGTGTCCTCTCGCAATCCAGGAGCCCTTGGGAGATGTCTGACTGATGGGGAGTGGGCCAAAGCTGTCAGTTGGAAATCCTTAGTGCTGTAGCAGAGGCAGGAGAGGCTCCACTACAGCCGCTGGGCTCACCAGCCATGACTCCAGCTCAGGGCTTCTGGCTGAGCAGTGTTCCCCCTGTGGGAACGTACTGACCACCAGGGGGCAGCTCCTGCATTGAGCCTCTATCCCCTGGTGGTTGGTCATTGCACATCATAGGGACAGTCAGAGGAACAGATAGTTCCTCCATTTGGTCGATTTGCATATTAGCCTTTTATTTATATATAGGATTACAAAAAGAGATTGTGACCTATACCTTGAAAGATTAGGCCTGGACTTTTCATTATGAGTTGACATTATAGAACTAGGCATGCTTCCTGTTGTTTCTGTGTGTGTGTGTGTGTGTGTGTGTGTGTGTGCACGCGCGCGCGCGCTTTTAATTATAGTTTTTAGATAAAGTTTAAAATATATGGGCATACATTAGTTTATAACTCTTTTGGATCTATTGTGCTGACTCCTATGTTATGACTTATGTTATTGTCATAACATAGATCTTATGTTATAACATAAGATCTATGTTGTTAGTATCTTTATCTTTTTCTTGAAAAAGTCTTGCTGAAGTTCCCCTAGTTTTCTCAAGGACTGATTTTTTTGTTTTGTTGAGTCTCTCGAGAGTATATTTGTTTTCTATTTCATTATTTTTGCTCTGTTTTTTTTCTTTTTAATTTCTTTTGGTTTACTTCATTCTTTTCCTAACATATTAGAACCTTAGCTTTTTAATTTATAGCCTTACTTCCTTTTTTTAACATACATTTGAAACTATTCACTTCATTTTAAATTCTACATTCACACCTTGCATCTCAGTTCTTCATCTGTCTAGAATCACTTCCTCAAAAGTATTTTAAAAATTTTTTTAGACTTATCCAAAGTATCTTTATTTTGTCCTCATTCTTGAAAGATTGTTTTGCTAGATGTAGTTCTTATGTTGATAGGAATTTTCTCTGAGTATTTTGAAGAGTTTATTCCACCTAATTCTGGCTTCAGTTTTTACTGTTAACCCTCGACTGTCAATCTACTTGTCTTTCCATTATAGGTGACCTGTCTCCCAACTGCGTTTTAGACCTTATCTGTCTGTGATGTTTTGCAGTTTATGACGTATCTAGGTTTTTTGTTTTATTTTTAGTCCTGCTTAATTTACAGTGTGCCTCAAATTTGTAAATCCATGTTTTTCATCAGTTTTGAAAAGTTCTCAGCCATAATTTTTTTTCTGATGTTGCCTTTACTCAGTCTTTTGTAACTCTGATTATATGTTAGAATTGATTCTATTTCATTCTTTGCAACTCATTCACATTATCTCTTTGTCTCACCAATTATTTCAGATAAATCTTACAGTTCATTAATTCTCCACAGCTTTCAGTGGTATCTAATTGGCTATTTAATCAATCTCTGTAGTCACCCTTAATGGTCTCAGGTTTGGTGTGGCACTCAACTCATAGAATACTATAGGCTCAAGCTTTGTAAAGCTTATGGGACAGGAAGCACACCACATACAGCCAAAGGATGCTCATCAAGAGATCTTACAACAAGTCCAAGTACATTTCCTAGACACCACAGGGAGCATGCTTGCTTGTAAGTGGGAGTGAACCACCTCAGCACAGGGAAGGCTCTCAGCACACAGAACGCCAAGTTATTCAGACCTAGTAACATAGCATCTGAAGGTTTACATGCCAGGTTCACAATATTCTCATTCTAGATGTAATTCTTAAGTTAGGGAATTCATAATACATGACAGTGATAACTAGTTTTCCTGATAGGAGTGTTAAATAAGCATTTGTTCTCAAACCCACGTGGTCTTTTAAGACTTACACAAGGCTCTCAGGTGGAAAGTCTTTTTTTGGTAGTTGATTTGGGACTTTTTTGTTTTTGTTTGTTATTGCTTATGAAATTTCCTCTGTATTTGAGTGATGCCAGCAATAGAATAAAAACTGTTTATATAGGATTTTTATTTTGTCCTTTCAGAGTACCTAGTCATTGATAGTCTCTGGAGTGCTACTTAACTACCAAACTTGAAAGGAAACTGAATCCTAAAATGTAAATATTTCCTAACTTGCATGTGTGCATGCTTTCACATACGCATGCACACACACAATTCGTTTGTTAGTCAGTTTTCCTTCCAGAAACACACAGACCCATGTTTTTTCTTTTGATCTGTGCAGCACTAATTTGACACTATACACAAGGGTCCTGCAGAAGATGTAGTTGTCAAATAATTTAAAAAATAGTATTTAAATAATTTGTTTGCTACCACACACATTCCTCCCCAGTCGCCATTTAGAATGACTAAGTTAAAAGAATGAAATACAAATATGGCATCATTTGTTAAAGTGATTATAATTTGGGAGCTTTGGAGAAAATCTGGTACTATTTAAATGAGTAGCTGAAAATACTAAGTTCTTTTTCTTTGGCAGAGTATTGCTGTTTAGGTGCAAACTGGGTGTATTGCAGTATACAGTTGTCAGACCATTCACCACCATCATTGCTTTGTAAGTACATAGAGCTTATATTATCGTGGTTTTTTTTTTTCCAAATCCTCATGCTCTTATGTGGTACAACTGAGTAGAAAAACATATAAAGAATGTTAATTTACTTGTTTATAACACAGGTGTAATCTTACTGAAAAAAACACAATATGTAAAAACCCAACTATATGAAATCAGGTGACCATTTATAGGCAAAGATTTGCTACAGAGTTCTAAATAACATTCTCTCTAGAACTTTCCGGAAATCATTTAAAAATACTTGCTTTTTTAAATACTATTATAGTTCACACAGCTTTACAGAAACATTTATTACATGAAGTTAAAGTATGCTACTTTAGATTCATTGCATGGTTTTATTTTCTAAATAGTTAAGTTAGAATATGAACACTATATTCTAAGGAAGAAATCATATTTTTATTTTTTAATAATTCTGTCAAGGCTTAGCACTTGAGGTAAAATTAAGCCACTTGGTGGTAATTAATCCCTAAAAATTTAAAAACATCAAATAATGTAAAGCAAGTATATTACATGTTTTATCTGCTAGTCATTAACATTCTGCATGGTTACAGAGGAAGAAAGGGAAGACAAAGGAGAAAAATATTCAATTCTTTATTCTACCTTTGAGCTAGCAATTTTTAGTGATATTTAACTTGGAGTTCAGACTAATTCACTTATTTATGAAGGTATGCTTTATTGTCTGCAGTTTAGAAACTAGGTAATCATATAAGTTAAAACTTAGATGTGGGTCTTCATAAAATTTACCTCCAAGCCCTGGCCTGTGTGGCTCAGTTGGTTGCATCATCCTGTGCGCCAAAAAGGTTGCCGGTTTGATTCCCGAACAGGGCAGATGCCCAGGTTGTGGGCTCAATCACTGGTAGGGCATGCAGGAGACAGCTCATCCACGTTACACTCTCATACTAATGTTTCTCTCTTTTCCCTTCTCTAAAAATCAATAAACTATTCTTAAAAAAAAAAAAATTACAATTTGAGTGAAAACGTTAGAGTTGTACTTACAGACCTGCATTTTATAACAATCGAGCTTTTGAAAACAAGGCAGCATAATTTTTTTTTAATCTATATATAACTAACCTTTCCAGTTCAATATTTGTATCTTACTTTGGATTTACTTCAAGTTGGAGGTACAATCATGTAACATTTATAGAAAAAATGTTTTTTTTTAACCATCTGTATGATAAAATCAAGTAATTATCTATAGAATCTTTTAAGTAAACTGACTTCTAAATGTAAGTATTGCTGTCTATGCTATATTTATTAGTTAATCATAAATTTGTCTCATTTTTATCATATTTAGAATCTGTGAGCTGCTTGGTGTATATGATGAAGGCAATTTCAGTTTTTCAAATGCTTGGACTTACTTGGTTATTATAAACAATATGTCACAATTAGTAAGTACACATTCTAACTGTACTAACTTAGTATTTATAACTCTAGATTCTTAGGGAAAGTTTTTGGGAATAAGTTTTGTTACTTTTTTATCTTGAAATTAGATTTATAGGAAGAATTTCAAGAAACTGTAACATATCTTTATACATATATAAAGGTATAATATCTTTGTTAATTATTTGGTGACTTATATCTTAACCTGCCATCATGTTTGTTCATTTGGTTCTGGGTACTTATTGCACAATTTGTGGATATGTCATAAATAAAAGCACAATTCCCTCCCTTAAAAAAAAAATATTCTAGGCATATTCAGTAAGATTCTTTTACATATTTGGAATTAAAAACAAATTGAGAATGCTAAATTTAAAAAAATTATGTTCTAGATCACATTTGTCAAACACAAGGCCTGCGGGCCAAATCCGTCCCGCCAGGCCTTGCAATGTGGCCCGCACCGCGCTGTCATCACTGCACTCCGCTGCGTTTCCATCACAATGACAGTTTATGACTGTTCAGTAAACCATTCGGCCCGCAATTTAGGCTGGATTTTAGATTTTGGCCCCTTCTCTGATTGAGTTCGACACCCCTATTCTAGATACTGAATTGCTCAAATATATAATTATCTGATTCTTTCAACTTAATGTACACTTTATTTAAAATATTTTAATACTTTCAGCAAAATAGTAATTTAGATTATGTGGCATTCATGTTGGTTTTAGCCTTGGCTGTGTAGCTCAGTTGATTAGAAAGTCATCCCAATATATCTAGGTTGCAGATTCAATCCTACGTCAGGCCACATACAAGCATCAACTAATGGGTGCATGGGTAGATTTGAAACAAGTCAATGTTTCTCTCTCCCTCTAAAAATACATAAAAATTAAAAAAAAAATTTAACCAAATGCCTTTGTATTCAAAGCTTTCTCATGTGTTTATATTCTTTGGGACCAGTAATTCCATTTCTGGGAATGCATCCTCAAGTAATGGTCAGAAGTACTTAAGCTTTGATTGTCATGGTATATAGAGGCCTGGTGCATGAAATTTGTGCATAAGGCGGTTGAGTGTCCCTCAGCTTAGCCTGTGCCCTCTTGCAATCTGGGACTCTACCCTTGTTTGTAAGAGCGAAAGAGTGAAAACAATCCTAAACCCAGTGTTGGGGACTGGTGAAATATACTATGGTCCTTCCACTGGCCAAAATATTTGGCAGTTATTAAAAATAATTTTCATGGCCAAAACCGGTTTGGCTCAATGGATAGAGCGTCGGCTTGGGGACTGAAGGGTCCCGGGTTCGATTCCAGTCAAGGGCATGTACCTTGGTTGCGGGTACATCTCCAGTAGGGGGTGTGCAAGAGGCAGCTGATCAATGACTCTCTCTCGTCGATGTTTCTAACTCAATATAATATATTTTAAAAAATAATAATAAAAATAATTTTCATGAAACTTATGGAAAGTAAGGTTAAGGGAGGGATAATCAGGCAACAAAATTTTGTTTTTAGTTGATGCCTGTTAAAAACCATTTTAGTTTGATAATAGGCCTATGAGCAACTTAATACATTACTGCTTTGATATTCTAAATATCTTAAGTGAACATTTTATTTTAATGGAAAAAGTAAACTTTTAGAAAAATGTTTACTGCTATGCAACACTACATTAGGTCATTACAACTAATTTTTTTTTTCAATATTTAAGTCTTGAGCATTTATTACAATATATAAAAGTAAATTCAGCTGGATTAATATATTGCCCTCAAGAAAAATTATCTCCCTGATTCCTTGCTTTCAGATATCATTGTTACCGTTTTATTGAAAAGTATTTTTTTAATATGACTTATAATGAATAGCTCAACTCTTGTAAAATTAGTGATAACTGATAAGCAGATAATGTTTTTATTTCTTCTATGCATGGCCATGATTTGTTCCTTGTTTCTGGGCCCAAATAAGTGAAATGCTTAAAACCATTTTCAGGGGAAATGTTATACATCTCTTCTGAGAAATTTCATATCATATATATTCATCCACAGTAAACTACAAAAGCTTGTTGTTAATCTAAAAATACCATAATGAAGTCTAGAAAAATTTGCATGAAACCTTACTCTGTACCAGGTCTCTGCTTTATAACTTAATATTTCTAATACCATATTTAGTTATTTTTAATGAAGAAGTTTAATTTTTAATCTTGTTTCTAGTTTGCCATGTACTGTCTACTGCTGTTTTATAAAGTACTGAAGGAAGAACTGAGTCCAATACAGCCTGTTGGCAAGTTTCTTTGTGTAAAGCTGGTGGTTTTTGTTTCTTTTTGGTAAGTATTACTTGATCTTAAACTAGAGGCCCAGTGCACAAGAATTTGTGCACTGGAGCGGGGAGGGTCCCTCAGCCCAGCCTGTCCTCTCGCAGTCCGGGATCCCTCGGGGAATGTCCACCTACTGGCTTAGGCCCCTTCTCCAGGGGATCGGGCCTAAGCTGACAGACATCCCTCTGAGAGCCCAGGAGCCCCCAGGGGATGTCCGACTGCGGCTTAGGCCCGCTTCTTGGGGAGCAGACCTAAGCCTCAGTCAGACATCCATAGTGCTGCCGAGGAGACGGGAGAGGCTCCTTCCGCTGCGCTCACAGTCAGCCGGCTTATGGCTAAGCAGAGATCCCCCTGTGGGAGAGCACTGACCACCAGTGGGGGGCAGCTCCTGCATTGAGCATTTGCCCTCTGGGGGTCAGTGTGTGTCATAGTGATCAGTCGTTCCTAGTTCCTAGTTGTTCCGCCATTAGGGTCAATTTGCATATTACCCTTTTATTATATAAGATGTTTTTATTTCATAAGGACAATAAAACTGTTGACTAGGGAGGATTTTTAAAATAGTTTTAATATAGAGGTTGAATTAAAATGTCTCTAGTTACTCTAATTAATGATGCCTTTTTAGGTAATTACCTTTTTAGGTAATTAAAATGTCTCTAATTATCCTTTTAGCCTTTCTTGGTTTTTCATAAGGAAATAATCAGATGGCCACTGTAACATTTATAAGAAGAAAATAATTTGAGCCAGGCCAGTGTTGGTTCAAGTCACTAGTTCTATTACTGGTCAGGGCACATGTCCGGGTTGCGGGCTCCCTCCCCAGTAGGGGTGGAAGGGTTGTGCAGGAAGCAGCCGACCCATGTGTCTCTCTCATTGAAGTTATCAATGTATCTATTTTGATTTTCCCTTTGTTAATCTCCCTCTCCAAAAATTAATTAAAAAAAAAAACATTTTAAAAATTAAAAAAAAAATACTTTGAAACAACCTAAATGTCTCAACACTAGAGGAATCATTAAAATAAATCATGGTGTTTTCACATAAGAAAATACTTTGTAGTTTGCCGTAAAATAGGATATTTATTAATATGAGAAAATATTAGTAGGAGAGGGCATGAGTGGGAGTTGGGGGGCAATAAGGGGATAAAGATACATATGTAATACCTTAATCAATAAAGAAAAAAATAAAGTAATTAAAAAAAATTTTTTTAAGGCAGGCCCTAGTCATTGGATTCAGTGGTTAGAGCAGTGGTTCCCACCATGGGGCACATGCCCCACAGGGGGGCAATTTTATTTTTAAGGGGGGCCCTTTTTGGTGCACAGGCTGATACTCTAACCACTGAGCACACCAGCCAGGGCTACCTTTTATTTCATTTTAAGTGCCTATTGTACAGTGTGTTAGATATTATCTATGTATAGGAAGAACTTAAGTCTAATTTAAGTTCACACACTTTCAAAACAAAAAGATATAAGTAAGCAGTGAAGTTCCAAGAATACATAGTAATTCAAATGCATGTGATGAAACTCTACTAGAAGAGTAAATTTGTAAAACAAGTAAGTATATTTAATATAGACACAGTGTCTTCAAGAATATGCTGTGAAGGCAGGGTGTGGTGGTGGTGGTGTGGTCCAAAGGTAGTGCTGGGGTTTAACTTTAAAATGGCGTATTTTTAAAACAATTGCTCATTTTATGCTTGATGTAGATTTGGCATTTACCTTTTCCTAACATATAGGCAAGCTGCAGTTATTGCTTTGTTGGTAAAAGTTGGCGTTATTTCTGAAACACACACATGGGAATGGCGAACTGTAGAAGCTGTGGCTACAGGCCTCCAGGTAAGTAGTGCTTTCTCTGAATTCAATAGAACTTGACTATTTGTTAAGTGTGCTTATGTAAAACATTTTATCTTTTAAACCTGACAATGTGCAGGCTATGGGACTACTGTTATCTTCACTTTACAGGTGAAATGGAGGAAGCCTAGAGAAATTGGTCATTAATTACTAATTTGTAGAGCCAAGAATACAACCTAGATTTTGTTATTCCTAGTCAATTTATCTTTCTGCACTTCTCTTAGTTCTTGAACAGTGGATTGAGCTTTCGATGTACTTTGCTAAGAAATACTTGACTAAGTAATGCAAAATACATGTAAATTTTTTGCTTTTTTTTTTTTTGAGGTAAAAAAATAATTTTGGAAAATGATTATACTTATGAGAAAAACCGCAGCTATTGATACTTAAGTACTTTTGAAGAAGTGTTTTTTGAAAAGGTAGTGTTTTCCCTTTACCTACAAAACTAGATTTAAACCAAAGATGACTGATTTTTTTGTTGTAGGACTTTATTATTTGTATTGAGATGTTCCTGGCTGCTATTGCTCATCACTACACTTTCTCATATAAACCATATGTCCAAGAAGCAGAAGAAGGCTCATGCTTTGATTCCTTTCTTGCTATGTGGGATGTTTCAGACATTAGGGATGATATTTCTGAACAAGTAAGGCATGTTGGTAAGTACCAGTCATTGAATTTATCCAAATAGGTAACTTTTGTAAGGGCAATTTAGTAGCTATTTATTTACCATAAGAGATTAAAAGACTTTGTTTAAAGCAGTGCCACAATAAGGCTCTTCAAATAGGGAGGAGGGTAGGGGATCTTATTTTTAGCATACAAATTTATAAAGGTAAAATACAAATACTTACTCTTTGGCTAATTTGGAAACCTTTATATTACCTTAAAGGAAGGACAGTCATGGGACATCCTAGGAAAAAATTTTTTCCCGAGGATCAAGATCAAAATGAACATACAAGCTTGTTATCATCATCATCACAAGATGCAATTTCTGTCACCTCTTCTGTGCCGCCTTCCCCCATGGGTCACTATCAAGGGTTTGGACGTACTTTGACTCCCCAGACTACCCTTACTGTAGCTGATGTATCTGATGAAATATATAATGATACTACAGAAGAGAAAAGCGAACCTTCAGATAAACCCGTGGTCTCCTGAACAGTGTGTGAACACAGACTGCACTACTGTTACCATGTTACTTCAATACCTGGTATCACATTGCTCAGGATTTTGTGCTTGGGACAAGCCATAAATGATGGAACATTGCAACACAAAGATAGGCGGAGGCCAGGTACTACTGGTTTTATATAACTAAATTTTGTATGTCACAAATAACCAGTCTAAATATCTTGGACTTAGACTCTAAGATTTCTTCACATTAGAGTATTGCATACTCAAATGGTAGAAAATGACTATACTAAAAGTTCTTGATGTTACATGCTTTATCAAGAGGATGGTCATAAAAAAATAATAATCAATGCTTCCTACCACTGCTGCATGAAAATAATGCTTTGGAATTAGCAGAAAGTATAATTCAGAAATATGAATTAGTGGAACATAATCATAATCATGTGCCATATATTTCTCAACTGGATGTCTTTCAATAAATAATAATTTATCATTTATTTTCTGCAACTTTATGTCTCTCATTCTTTAAACAGAAATCATTCAAGTTTTAACAAAAAGGTCTTGATTAGAGAGGCATAGCATAAAAAAGTAAAGTCCAGAAAAATTAAGGGTTAAAAATTATATGCCTACAATGAAAGATACCTAGTTCTTATATTCCTATTAGGATAAATAGCTCAGACCTAATATTATTCTTAAAATAACTATCTAAAAATCATTTGCATTAACTCTAATAGATAAATGTTATCTGTGACTTTGAGATAAGAAAATAAACTGGATTGAAGACTGAAAGAATAAATAAGAAACTTGTAGTAAAAAAGGAGTCTACTTTTCCTCAGTGTTATTAAAGGTGTCAGCTAATGTAAACCCATAAACCACAGTCAGAAGACATGGGGGTGCTATTTGTGAATCATTACTTAGGATGGAGTTTCTGGGTTATATTTAACATTTTACACCACAAATGAAATATAGAAAGTACCATAGTAGTATGTTGAAAATAGCAACGGTAAGTATTATTTATCAAAACCCTTCACATACTTATACACACACACATAAAAGTGTTCACAGTAATTACATACAAAGTCTTTATTGTGTCCACTATTATAAACTAAACATTTCTATTGAAAGTAAAGCTAGGTAGTATAATATTAGAGATAATGAGAATAGGCAGTGTGGAAAGAAGGTACATCTTATTTTCTTTGAGGCTTAGTTACAAATAGCACATAGTATATACACAGCATAATCACCTTATTAACCTACTTCAAGACTTTAAAAATTGGGTCAATTATTATATATTTCTTACTATGCATCCAAATCAAAACTTTGAAAAATACTGGTTTAGGTTTAATTTTCTTGAATTTATCGTTTTCATTTTTTCTTTGCCAAAGCATACCAGGAAAAATGCTGTCTCCTTAAGATTTTCTTTTTTTCCTAACTCTTTTACTCTTAATTACATTTAGCATAGAGTTTAAATTCTTTTTGCATTCCCAAAACACAAAACCTAAGAAGTTATTTCAGAAGTGCACCCAGTATTTAAAAGAAGCAAGCTTGTAATTTATAAGTAATCATAGCCTTCAGTCTTCAGTGGAAGCCAACTTTTTGATGTTTCCAATTATAAGTTTGGACTTAAGGAAAAAAACCAAGATACCTAAATATTTATTAAAAGTTTTGCTTTACTTTCTAAAACATGAAAATAAAAGCCCTGCCTGGTTTGGCTCAGTGGATAGTGTCAGCCTGCAGACTGAAGAGTTCCATGTTCAATTCTGGCCAAGGGCGCAGAATCCCCAGTGGGGGGCGTGCAGGAGGCAGCCAATCGATTCTCTCTCATCAATGTTTCTATCTCTCTACCTCTCCCTTCTATGAAATCAATAAAATAGATAAAACATGACAATGAAGGTAATTCAAAATCCTTTATAGCTTTAGCACGTAAGTAAAAGTGTTTAGTAAAATTTAATCTATAGTGAGTAAAACTAAGCAATGAAGACCAAGTTTCCTAATGTAAAAACTAATGACAGCCTTTTTCAGAAAGGAGTCTGCAGCAAATATTTTTGTAGTAAAATTACATAATGTATCTTTTAAATACATTTTATTAAAGGTCAATTTTAAAAAATATTTGATCAATACAAGGAATTAAGTCTTTACATTCCCCACTTTATGATTACAGTCCCACTATTCAGACCAGCAAAGTTGTGTATTTGCTCTACGTAAACAGGTTTTCACCAGAAAACTGCTCTTCAGTGCTTCACTGTGATGCTGACGTTGCTTTTGTGGTGCTGGACATCGAGCACGAGTTCCTCCCCCATTTCCACCTGGATGGGATTATCTAAAACAACTGCAGCTTGTTTCCAGTGGGAGACTTCACTGGACGTATCTAACCTAATCTCATCATCAAGGTGCATATGATACCAAAATGGAATGGCGGTCACTTGTCCAGATTTACAAATGTGTACCTAGGAAAATTAAGAAATCTTGAGAATTTCATCAAAACAAATAGACTTGAATAAGTAAGTCTTTGCCTTGTTAGTAAATTTTAGTTCCAAATGTCATAAATATATTTAATTAGTAACCTATTTTACTCACTAACATTTTTCCAAGCCCATTTTTGGATATTATTCAGAAAAGAAATAAATACTTAAATCTTCAAAAGAAGTGGCTAAAACAATTTTATGTACATAAAGTGTTACCAAGTTTAAGATAATTATTCTGTGTATGACAAGAGTACTTATTTTAAGTTACCTTTACTTCTCTGTTAGAGGTGTTCAAATATGGAGTCATTAAATCCAGTCGTAGGAGTTCCACTGGCTTGCTTAAAGGTATACAAGGCAGTGAGGACAGGTCCAAAAATGCACGAATCGGTACCTAAAGAAAGTACAAGTTTTTCACTTTTAAATCTTTTTGTGGCAACTGATTACTTTGTACTTGGCTCAGTACATTACAATGCTTTTTTCATTTAGCTCAATTCTTACAACAACCTTAAGATATAAGGAATTTCATGATTCCAGTTTTACAGTGTAGGCAGATTAAATCATTTGTTTAAACCAGGGTTTCAATTATCTCTGGATTCTTTGCTTCGATGGAAGCAGATTAAATTTTTACTAAAGCCCAACAACTTACATTTTTAAACCAAGAATGTCTTTTGTTTGAAAGATGAACGAATAAGCTAACACTATAAATATGAACTACTGAGTTTGGGAAAATATGTCAAATTCAATAAACTTAACAATGGATTTTGTTTAAAAATAAAATATATTTCTATAAGGCACTGATTCTCAACTTGGCTGCAAATTAAAATCATGAAGGGAGGCTTTAAAATCTGACCATTGAGGCCACACATCAGACTGATGTGGAGTTGGTTCTAATTACCAGTAACTCTGAAAGTAGTCAGGCACTGCTTAACCAGGGGATACGTTCTGAGAAATTCATCATTAGGCGAGCATCACAGAGTGCACTTACACAAACCCAGATGGTACAGCCCACTACTGTAATTATGCCATGCTTTCATGCGACTGGTAGCGCAGGTCTGTTTACACCAGCATGACCACAAATACATGAGTAATGCGTTGCTCCATGACATTACCATGGCTATGATGCACTAGGCAACAGGAATTTTTGAGCTCCATGACAATCCTATGGGATCAGTGTTGGATATGTGATCCTTAGGTGACTGAAACATCATTATGGGGTACATGACTGTAGAGTCAATGTTGACAATTAACTGCTATAAAGTGTCATGTCATTTGAAATAAAAAGGAAACAATTTTTAAAAAGTGCCTTCCTGCCTGGCTAGAGTGGTTCTGTGATTGTCAACCTATGAACCAAGAGGCCCTGGTTCAATTCCTGATCAGGTCAGGGCACATACCAGGGTTGTAGGCTCAATCCCAGGTAGGGGGCATACAGGAGGCAGCCAGTCAATGATTCACTCTCATCTTTCATGTTTCTATCTCTCCCCCATTCACCTCCTCTCTAAAATCATATATATATATTTTTTAATTAATTAATTTATTTATTTATTTATTTTTAAGTACCTTCCTGTCTGAATAAAATATTAGAAGCAGATTCATCAACCTCTCCCTGGACATCCTTGAAGACATCCATCCTTCCTTAGGCTGATTTTTATCCCTAATAAGTTTCCTTTGCTCTAGGAAACTGTTAACTATCCTAATCCAGCGAAACATAATGACTATATAAAATATGAGAGAGAGAAGGTAGACTGTGGATAACAGCCACATGGTTAGATTTCTCTTCTAGGCATTTACCTGAAACTGGTTAATGAAAGGTGCTATATTTAATCCAAGAGTTCGTGCTGTTCCTTGAACTGCATTCTCTTCTACCAGTGTCTGTGATTCCACGAGCAACCCAAACATCAGCACATACTGAGGAAAGATCTTGCCTCCAGATTGTAGCAAACATCTAGAAAACGAGAAGTGTTTTTTAAAAAGCATCTTGATGCCCCACATTTTATCAACAGCAACAACTAACTCGTGATGAACTAGTGAACTACAAATTACAAATAATCCAATGGACTTTTCCAAATAAAAAGCTGATGGAAAAGTTTCCAATAGGCAAGCGGGCTGCACTGTAATAGCTCTTCCTAAAGGCCAAATCATATACAGGTATTCTGATGAACACAGTATCAGGAAGGAAAGTTAGAGGAGATTCCTTAATGCAATGGCACCAGAATAATGGAAACAAGCCATACTCCTAAACCAGGATAATCTCAGGAAATAGGAGCACATGACCATGTAAATTGTAGTAAGTGCTATATATACATTACCCTAAAAATACTCTATTCTGACCCCAGTGCTTTACTCATATTTGTTATTCCTTTCCTATTAACTTTTTAGCATTTTAAGTAGTCGGGTAGAAATTGGTAAAATTATAGACCTCGTTACAAAATTATAGAGGTTAAAAAAAAATTATACAACTTTTAACAAAATTCTTATCTATGCCTTTACTAAACCTGATAAAAATTTAATACCAAATAGCCACAAGAGGGTACCATTCTATGAAATTAGCAAGCTGAAATTTGATTTTTTTCTTAGTTACCCTGAATACCTGCTTTTATAGATCTCTTACTTATTTCCCATATTATGCTAGTGTATAGGCAGCCCAATCCCAAAGCAGGTCCACCCTTCTTCACATCTACGATGGAGGGGTACTTTGAGGGGAAAAGTCAGTAATTACATGCACACAAAGAGAAAGGTATGAAGTCACAGGTCAATGCTTGAGGAAGATACAAAATCATGAATCATTTGTACAGTTAAACCTTCAAAGAACTAAAAGAATTCACATGAATTTTAAGTTTAAAAAGCCAACAGTTATATTTTGTGTTTTACCTGGATATTGCAGCTTTTTCCATTATTTCCTGCTGTATGAGCCCAGATGGCTCAATGACATCCAATATAATTATACTCCACAACTTGTCAGATTTGGGCCTTTGCAACACAGCAGATTCGTCTTCCACATGTCTCAACCAAAACTCAAGTGTTTCTTTAGGAAAGTGATTGGCTTCAGATATGAGGTCCAGAGTCATGCGATGCTGGTCTTTCTCCACGGAACTGTAAGGTTTAACCTGCCCCAGGGTGCCAGCGATTATAGGCAGAACAGAGAAGCCTTCAGACACATCTAGCACATAGAAAGGCTCCGAGGCCCTCTGTTCAGAATCACTCTGTCCACTTCCACAGCTCATCTCACTGTCCTGGCAGTGGGCATCCACGGCCTGGCACAGCTCCTCTGGGGTCAGTGAAGACAGCACTTTCCTCATTGCCATTTTAAAGGCTTCGTGATATGGAATGTTATTAAGCAAAGCAATTTCTGTGGATTCCAGTACACATGTCTGCTCCACAGCATCTGGTTTACTGGTCTGAAGGTTAGCCAAGGCACTACAGAGTTCAGCCTCATTTCCTAAAGAAAGCAAGTCTTTATTCTTGGTAGAACTTTTTCCAACATCCATTTCATGTTCCAAACTGAAGACACTGATACTCTGGATTCTTAAGTAGCAATCCTGACAAGACACTTCCATCATCACATGGTCCCCAGGCTTAATCCAGTAGTCTTCATAAGAAAGAAAGAAAATAATTATAATTGATGAATACAAATATTTATTAGCTTTATGATCACAGAAACACATCTGTCCTCCCACCAACCCTCCCCATTTTTTAAAACACTATTGATTCACTTATTAGAATTAAGTGAATCAATCTATTCATTTCCTACCAAAAATATAAATAAAACCTAGGAAAATCTCTTATGCTTTACAAAGGGAAACACTGAAGTTAGATTCAAAATTAACTCAGTCTATTACAGAGATTCAAGAATTACATTATTGGAACTTAACTTATTTAGTGCTTTCCCTACAATTATTAGATATCCTTTTGTGTCCAAACTGGAGGTGGGAAGGGCTACAGGGAACTCTCAATTTTCTTTGGCAATGAAGCTGACAATAATAGAGAGATGAAATTAAGGGATTAACAGGAAACCTTACTTTAGTTTAAAAGGCCATCATTCTTTTCTCTAAAAGTAATTTCTAAAAGCACAAAAGCATTATTCACTAGAACCATATTAGTAATACCTCTTAACTGACTATCTTGCATATTTGAAAACCTAAGGAAAGACTAAGTCCTACAATAAACTGTCATGCTCTTTTCCATTAGCTTTCACACTTAATAAAACTTGAAAATGTGAATGTACAATTGCAACCTCTTATCAGCACTAAAGCCAGGTGAAAATACAAATTATTATTCTTGTGTTTAAACATTTAAAACGTCCTTTCCCAAGAAAACATTTAAAAACAAAAGACCATCTGTCTAATTACTTTAAGAGCCTTAAAATAAACAAACACAAATAGAAGATCTCACTTATTAAGTGCCAATCACTATGGTAAGCATTTACATCCATCATCTCTATTAATCTGTACTACAATCCTGCAAGGGAGGCAGCAGCATACCATTTTTACACAACTCATAACAGCAGATCTGAAAAATAACCAGCAAGGACAGCCAGGGAGTCAGAAAGCAGGAGCTGAGACCTGAATCCAAATCTACACGACTGACTCTAAAAACACCATACTAGCCATAACACTGTGCCGACTTCATGACTTAATGACTGTGCCAAATCAGATCCTTAATTAGGAGAAACAAGTAGCCACTTTAAAAAGTAGAATTTTTCTATGCACTACAACTACTGCGAAATATAATGAAACTCATCAAATTGCTGGTCCAAAAAATTTTCTATACAAAAAATACCTTTAATATAGAATTTTCTTAGAGAAGTTCATGGATTCATGAACTCCCTAAAACTGCAAACTTGTGTACTTATTTGAGTGTGTGCATTCCTAGGACCTGGGGCTCCACAGATGACATCAGGTTCTGTAAACGGTTAAGAATTTTTACATTAAAAGTAATACTTTTCTGTTTTATTAAAAATGGGCTACATTGCTCTCATCTGCTGGAAAAATGATTTAATGATTTTTTTAAAAATACATATTTTGTTGACTTCAGAGAGGAAGGTGAAGGAGAGAGAGAGAAACATCAATCATGAGAAAGAATCACTGACAGGCTACCTTTCGCACACCCCCTACTGGGGATCATGCAACCTGGGCATGTGCCCTTGACCGGAATCAAACCCGGGATCCTTCAGTCCGCAGACTGATGCTCTATCCATTGAGCTAAACCAGGTAAAGCAATGACAGATATTTTTGAGTGGTATGCAAGAGAGTTGTGTTTTAGTTTCTCTTATCAACCTACATATGTTATTTAAAGCCGCTTTTAAAATAGAAAAAGAAAATTCTTAAAGCTGTCATCAGTCTCCCTTGACTAGAAACTTCATATTCAAAGTGACTTTTTTTTTTTTTTTTACAATGCCTCAAATGCTTAGAGGATTAAAACAATAAGTGTAAGAATAGAAAAAACGAACAGAAAAAAAATTAGACAAGGTAATACCTGCAAGGTCATGTACGGGGTAGACAGCCTGTTCCCAACATGATTCCTCACTAGGACTTGTGCACAAACTATGTTCATCATCAAGCTGGAGAACAAACCAAACCACAATGGCATCCAATATCCCTTCTTTAATAACAGGAACACCAATTTTATCAGGTTTTCTAGTTGCAAGATTTTTTAATTCCTACAAAAATATAAAAGGATTTTATACATTTAATATGTGCATGTCCCAATATCATATCACTTTCCATTTCTCCAAGTTCTCAATCCGGCCATAGGCCCTGGGGAATTGATATCTTGGCACTCCTGGAACCACTTAGGGCTCTCTGACGTATCACAGTAGAATACATGCAGCTATTAAAAACAGGGAAGCAGATACATATTACTAACATAGAAAGAAGTCCGTGATAAACAGGGTGGGGCAAAGTAGGTTTACAGGTGTGAGTACATGAAACACTGGGTTCATTCTGATATTATTATTATTTTCCATATGAAGAACTACAAACCTACTTTTGCCCCTCCCTTATTGCTGAATGAAGGCAGTGTGAGTAGCAAAGCAATAGAGATTGTTTTGTTTTTTAAAAAGTGTGTGAGTGGGTGAGAGAGAGAGGGGATGTGTATAGAATAGAAAAGCAAGTCTGAAAAGATGCGCTTGAAACCAGTAATCTGGGGAAAGAAGGACCTATAGATAGATAGATAGATAGATAGATAGATAGATAGATAGATAGATAGATAGATACCTTTTCTTTTTTCTTTCTATTCTTCTGTGTTATTTGAAAGTTTTAAACAGGCAGATATTACTTTCAAAATTAAAAACTTAATAAGATGTATTTTTATTGTGTCAAAGAAAAATTAAAATAAAAGCTTGAACTAAGAAAAGGACAGATTTGGGGTACTTAGCAGCTGTAATCACATTGTTCTCTATGTGAGATCAGGGGGGAAAAATGTTCTTGAAACTCAGCCTTAGTAAGCAATGCCAAAATGTTCATTCATCTCTAGACCTCAAGAAAAAAATGGTAACCATTAACAGGAGAAAGTTTTTATTAAATTATAAAAATCTTAGGCTAAAATGACCCTCCCAAAGTCTTCTGTCCCCAGACAGGTTTCATCTAAATAAATGTATATACTTGAACATTTAACCTTAATTAAAGGGCTTCAAAGAAGGATTTTATATAACTTTTCTCAATTTCTTTGAACACTTTCTTTGTATATTCATTTCCTTCCAACACACAGACACTGGGGTGATCAACTTATCCTGGTTTATACAAGACTGTCCCAGTTTCAAAAGTAAAAGTCCCATATCTCAGGGACCTCCTCTGGGCAAACCGAGATGGCTAGTCACCCTAAAAATGATACAATCCGGAGATGTGGATTACTATTCATTTCAAGGAGTTAACTGTTAATTTGAAGTGGCAGTAAAACACTAAGAAAAGTCAGAAACATCTAGGATAGAACTCCTGCCCCTCCATTCACATGCTGCGTAATTTGGGGGAAATTAATGTAAGCAACAGTTCCACATAGATAAGTACAACCATATTACAAGATTCTTGCCCGAGCGACCTAAGAACACATGTGAAAACACCTGGCACATTATACATTCCCAATAAATGTTAAGGATTTTCTCTTTTTTAAAAGTGAATAATTTCTGGAGGGAATTCAGGTTACAGTTTAATCATTTTCTTTAAATGGAATCCCATGCAAACTCATTAAATAAGACTGTCCTATATATTAATTATTTTAAATAACAGATACAGTTTAATGCTCAAAACAGTAATTGAACTTTTTTTTTTTTACCTGAATGTTGTTGAAATCTACTGTCATAATTTCAAAGCACTCTGTCAAAGCCAAATATCCTCCAGGAATCCTACTCATCTTTTCAGTTGTGTAAGGTTCAACTGTTTCTTCGGCATCTACAGAAGAATAAGTTGGACTCTGAAATTTCACATTTGTTGGCAAACAGATCCCAGCAATATCCTTAATGCCCACCCTGGTGAAAGAGGAAATAAGAGAGGGAAGGGAGAAAGATGGGGTTCTTTTTTAGAATCAAGTAGCATCATATAGTATTGAATCCATCAAAAATAAACATAAAAATGAAATAAAACTTTAGAGACAAAGTTTTCCTAAATGTAATTATATACATAATCCTTAACTATAAAAGAAAACAGATAATAGGTCTACATTACAATTAAGAACTTTTGCTCATCAAAGATACCCAACCCTAGCTTCTCAGTGGTTAGAGCGCCAGCCTCTGGACTGAAGGGTCATGGGTTCGATTCCAGGTCAAGGGTAAATACCTTGTTGCGGATTCAATCCCTGACCAACGTCAGGAGACCCATACAGGAGGCAACCAATAGATGTCTCTCTCACATCAATGTTTCTCTCTCTCTTTCCCTCTCTCAAAAGATACAATCCCCTTCCATTCTCTCTTAAAAAAAAAAAAAAACTAAAAAAAAAGTACCCAGTAAGATAGGAAATAGTCAAGCCATTAAGTAGAAAAAAACTAATACATCTATTCAACAAAGGGCTCATATCCAAAATATATTTTTTAATTCCTACAAATAAATTAAAAAACTGAAATTGACAAAAGACTTAGACACTTCACAAAAGAGCATAACAAAATAGCCAATAAGCAAAGAAAAAGCAAGTATATTTACTGATGCTTTTGAAACAAAATATAATTTACACACACACCCATTTACTTCCTCAGAGCTAACATTCAACCAGTATACTCTAATTTAGCCAGTGTTCTGATTAAGGCCACTATCTGGTCAATGCACTGTACCCGACCAATCACTAAATACTTTTACATATCACCCTGTAATGTGCATAGAAAAGTATAAGGACGATATATAACAAAGATGGACAGTAGTTATCTGGATTTCTTTCTTTAGGACTTTTTTCCAACTGATTTTTAGAGCAAGAGGAAGGGAGAGCGAGAAACATCGCTGTGAGAAACATCAATTGGCTGCCTCCTGCACACCCTTCCAGGGATTGAATCCCAACTCAGGCCTGTGCCCTGACCAGAAATTGAACTGGCAATCTTCAGGTGCACAGAATGACACTCAATCAACTGAGCCACATGGGCCAATGGCAGGATGATTATTCTTTTACTCATCAGTATTTCCTAAAACATTTGCATGTTACATTTACTACTAATAAGTAAATGGAAGGGGGTCCTCCTTAAAAATCCTCACAAAATATGGGTCAATATTTTAGCAAAATAAAACATTCACGATGCTCAAAAACATGTAACCAAGAAACTTCTGTAACTAAAAAAACCTTTATGTCATAGTTAATAAGTAAATCTTACAACATCTTATGGGTAGAAAGATCCTTAAATTTCATTCCCCCCAATCACAAAACATTTATTATTAATAAAGTTATTAAGAACGAATGAGATAAATAAATTAAAAAGTAAATTATTTTCATGTTGGAAATTTTTAATTCACTTTCATCTAAAATCAGTGAACTTAATATTTTCCTACATGAATCTATTGCACATCAAAAGGACACTAAGTTGTATCAAAATTGATTTTCCACTAGGAAATTGAAGCTGGTTTTAATCCTAGAATCCTAAAGTTTTAAAAAATTTAAAAAATAATAATAAGACCTAAATAATCATCATGAATTAAAATGTAAGAAAACTACAAATTCTCTTCCAAATAAACATTCATTAAATAACCTTTAAAGTATAGTCTATCCTTTAAATTATGACTTTTTTAAGTAATTGCTTTTTCAATAATCACTTACCTATGATGTCTTCTTATCTCTGCACATTCTACTGCCATGCCATATATAACAGCACTTGCTGGTATAACTTTCCCATACTTTTCACAGTTACCATTTTCACCTTTGGTCTAAAAATATAACAATAAAAATTAGATTCTGTTACATGTATGCAAACATATGTAATGACAAACTCTAAAAATTAATAAGGAACTAAAGAACAATAGGTAAGAATAAGCAGTTTGGGTTTTTTTTCTTCAGAAGTTTATTTTGAATTGTTCTACATATATGTGTGTATACATAAATATATATATATATATATATATATATATATATATATATATATATACACACACATATATATATATATTATATACATTTTTTTAACAGTATGAACAGGAAGGGAAGGAGGGAGGAGTGGTTCTAAGGGTACAAGTATGCATACGGCAAAAAACTACTGGATATTGACTTGAGAAGCCAAAATCACCATTATCTACTTAAAAACAAAATGCTCTTCTTTTCAACCTGTAATTAGCTATTTTAAATCCAAACCACTTTCTGTAAGTAGTGAATTCTTATTACATGTTAAAATCATTTCGTTCATCTTATGTATTACATAAATCTACAATTTGTAGGCCATTGTAAAGAATTTTAATGCAAAATATAATTTGGTAATTATAAAAATTTAGTAGCCTGGGTCAAACTAGTACTTTAAAACCATACCAACACAGTATTTCTAAACTCTCTCAATAATTTGCCAAAATTTCAATCAGTGAGGGCTGTGAGACTGAAAGTTCTTCCTTTCGCAATCTCACTCAAGAATCCATTAGTCAGTCAGTCCCTTAACAATACAATCTCAATTCCTATGAATTCCTTTTTATCTGTATACCCCATTTGACACACAAGTACACCCTGTATTATGTTATTAAATGTTTGTGGGGTGTATTTTTTATAGATTTATTTGTGATGGGGCTCAATAAATATTGTTAAAATAATAAATCCTATATCAAATTTACCTATTTTCATGCTGCTTACCTTTGGCTGCAAAAGCAAATGCTCCCATGCATGAATCAAACTCTCCACAATTCCTTCTCCAAATAAACCTGCATCGACAGTTTCTGTTACAACTAGGGACACTCTACAGAATGATTTTTTAAAAATATATGTAAGTAAAATATCATGCTTTTATATAAAGATGTCAAAGCTGAGAGAAAAAGGAAGAGTATATTATAGAAACAGTCCACAAATAAAATTTCCTAACACATTTCATTTTTAATATTTACTCTTGAAATTTGAAGAACTTGACTCTAACGTTCTCAGGCTCCTCTGTATCCCATCAACTTCTTGGGGGCGAAGGCGGGTGGCACAACCTTCCCTTGACTCTGCTGCCCCCTCAGACTAGTTTCATTGCCTAAATTCTTAAGAGCAGCTCATACCAGTCCCTCTCCTTAATGCTGACTAATTGGACTTCTATGCACAACACTATATAAAAATACTCTGCATCATCAATGACTCCCTTACTTATCAAGTAAATAATCTTTCTTAGTTTTCATTTTCCTTCATCTACAAATAATATTCAATGCAGGTGAAAAGCCCTGCCTCTCAAAATCTTTCTCTACCTTCATTATCCATGTTCACCGCGTATATGTTCATTATGCCTCTCCTGTTACTTCTCTTGCTTTTTACCCGCTACCTGTGAGTTTTCACGAAAGTCTAATCCACAGAGCTCTGATCTTCATTTATTTTTTTCCTTCTAGAAAATTTCATTCAAAAAACACACCAAAATGATTTTTTTGTCCCTCCTCTAAACTCCTTTAGCATTTATTGTGTCATTCAGTATAATTAGAAGATTAAAGAAACACATTTCATGACTATTCCTTATCTTCCTATCTAGATTATAGGTGCCTTAAAGAAAAAAAAAACGTTAGTATCCCCCCACAGTGCCTAGACCCAATATTTTATATATACACAAATTTTCAGTACTTATAATTACATGCATTTACAAAGTAGAAGGTATTGCAAACATTTAATCCAACATCTTAAATCTCTAGATTTGTTTAAGATCAAAATAAATTAATAATGGAATCTGTATTGGGATCCTACAAAACTATCTGTGAGAAAAAATTATTTATTTATTATTATTGTTGTTATTATTATTATAGAGAGAGAGACAGAGACAGAGACAGAGAGACAGAGACAGAGAGACAGAGAGACAGAGAGACAGAGAGACAGAGAGAGAGAGAGAGAGAGAGAGAGAGAGAGAGAGGGGAACATTGACTGGTTGCCTCCAACACATGCCCCAACAGGATGAAATCCTAAACCTATACAGGCTCCTCTCTGGGCTGCCTACATACCTTGGGCAGGCTCTAGGAGGCTGAGGGGTCTGGGGGACTCCGGAGGCAGACACACAGCTGAGGGGACTGGGCGCCACCATCTTTTGGTGGTGGATGCCACCATCTTTGAGGGAGTGACAGTCAATGAGCATATTCCCTTCTAACAATATAAAATGCTAGAGGAGCAGTGCATGAATTCGTGCATGGGTGGGGTCCAGCCAGCCTAGCCAGGAGGAGGCGACATGGGCGGTTGGCCAGCCTGCCTGCTGGTCGAACTCCTGGTTAAGAGGACAATTTGCATATTAGCTTTTTATTATACAGGATATACACCGAGTGGCCAGATTATTATACATTAATAATAATCTAGCCACTAAGTGTATATATGACCTTATGGCCCCACCCTGTGTTTCTCGGTGGTTACAACATTAGATGGTATAATAAAGGGTCGCAGGTTCGATTCCCAGTTAAGGGCATGTACCTGGGTTGCAGGCTCACTCCCCACCCCAGATCAGGGTGTGAGGGAGGCAACCAATTGATGTGTCTCTCTCACATTGATGCTTCTCACCCCTCCCCTCCCCTTCCTTCCGCTCCACTCTGAAAAACAATGGAAAAATATCCTCAGGTGAGGATTAACAAGAACAACAAAAGACTATGACCTTACTATGAAAACCCATCTTATGCTAAACTATCCTATATCCATACCTTTACAGTATAAGGGTTTTACTATTTTTGTTTGGACTAGAAACCAGAAATGCAAGTATCTTAGTTTTTAAAAAATAAAATAATGGATTATAAATACTAAAACTAGTTCACATTATAATACCTTTCGGGAATGTGTTTTGGAACTTCTATGTCAAGTGACTTCATATGTAAGAGTTTGATTCCTGCTTCCATCTTGTTCGCTGCCACTACATCACAGGCAAGTTCATACATGGTCTGGGATAACTCACAGGCATACACCGAGTGCGCTCCAGCTCTTTTAGCAAACATACTGCAAGGGGAAAGTGCTCCATCAAAAAAAATAGTAATAATCTACTGTCTTTTTTCAAGTACTAATGGAATTGTGATATTTAAACATGGGCTTTCTTTTTATTCTTTAACACAACCATTATTCATTTTACATTAAAAAATGAACTAGTATTCTTGTCAAGAAATAAATCATACAATAAATCATGATGCCCAGCAGATTAAGAAGACACAACAGGCATGAAGAATGCTAATAGACTTTAACTAGATCCAACCAGAATATTAATATTAAAATACTACTGAAATTCATTATTCAAAATTCCAATAACCCCACATTTTTCTTAGTAATTAAGTCCAGTTCTTGATAAAGAAAAAGTTACAGTGAAAAATATAATAGTTGTACAAATAGTCATAACAAGATTATGGAAATAAATTAAACTATTTTTAAATTCCACAGGTAAATATCCCATATTTGACAAAATCTTTAATGTACATTAGTATACATACATATGTAATTAAAACACAAGTACAACAAACCTTAGTATTCCAGTTCCTGCTCCAATATCCAAAACACTTTTGGATCCCGAACGAACTGCCTTTTGGATTGCTGCATTATAAATCGTATTCCTTTTGATGTCATTAAGCATGATAAAGTGCCAGCGTTCCACCAACCAATTTGCAACACGATAAAAGTTCTCCTTTGCATCACTGAAATCAGGGTTTAGCTTCACTGCTTTATGAAAATACCCAGCTGCTTCATCTCTAAAGCCCATTCTAGAGAAAAAAAAAAAAAAGACAAAAAAATTAACTATAGGCTATCAGTTACAGTGCCTTCATTCATGTCACTCATCTGGCCTAAGAATCCCTCACCAGCACATCAAATCCTACTCAACCCTACTGTCATCTCCTTGGGGAAGTCTTCAGTGAGAATTGCAATCCTTCATCACTTCTTTCTTTTCTGAACCCCTATTACCTTTATGCATTCTAGGACCCTAACAAGTGCTATAGTATAAATTACTATTGTACCCTAGTATGGTAGAAGCTCTCAAAAATCATCCTTCATTTAACCAACCTAATAGCACTCCAGTGCTTTCTAAAAGCCATTCTCTCTGTAAAAGGTACGAATACCTATGGCTAGTTGGCTCCTCTCTGGGCTGCCTACAGACCATTTCTCACAGCAGCTGAGTTGAATCGTCATCAAGAGTCAGTTGAATTTGCTGCCAGACCAGTTTATACCAGTTGTACTTGTTACTATCATCACATATTTTACTTAAACATTACAGAAATGAAATAAATATGACTGCAATAAAAAGAGCCTACAGCCAAAACCAGTTTGGCTCAGTGGTAGAGCGTCGGTCTGCGGACTGAAAGGTCCCGGGTTCGATTCCAGTCAAGGGCATGTACATTGGTTGCGGGCACATCCCCGGTGGGGGGTGTGCAGGAGGCAGCTGGTCGATGTTTCTCTCTCATTGACGTTTCTAGCTCTCTATCTCTCTCCCTTCCTCTCTGTAAAAAATCAATAAAATATATTTTTTTTTAAAGGGGGGGGGGGGGCGCTACACACCTGAAGAGATGCTCCCCCATACTATTGCAGATCACTTCATCATCAGGAAACAGTTCCAGGGCTTGCTCATAGCAACCAAGTAAGTCTTGTGTTCTATTGAGAGCATCAAGCTCTTCAGCCCACCTGAAGAGTGTATACTGGAAAGTTTCCTTTACAGAAGAGAAAACAGCAAATTAGTCAATAACAAAAATGAAGAACAACAATACAACACATACTGAAGATTCCCCAGAGAGTAAAACTTAACTATATTTGAACTCTCACCTTAAATTTTATTTATCTTTAAAAGGCACTGTTTGCTAAACAAATGCATAAATGAATAAATTTTTACCACCTTGGTGGAAGCAAATTAGACAGTTTGACCTCTCTCTAAATTCTCTCTAGGCTTAGCTGTCATTTCACATTCTCCACCTACTCTTTTTTGTGGGCTTCTGTGTTCTGGGAGTTTGTCTTTGCCCTTCTCTTTTCTCATCCATCCCCAGTGCATTCACTACCACCTGTGTGTTGATAGATGCTACATCTGCATCTCCAATCCTGAGCTCTTCTGAACCTCAGACTCATGACTTCCTAACAGTCATCTCAACCAGAGACTGCACCCTTCGTCACCTCAACTTCAGCTCAACTCAAATGTTTCCTGAACAATCGGTGTGCAAAGAACAGCATGAACAACATAAATCCTGTTCCAATCCTCACAGAGGCCCTATAGAGAGCATTCCTACATACAATTGTGAAAATGTTCTAAACAAACCCATCATATTACTCTCACACAGAATATATTTTTGGTACCACCTGACCAAAATCCATTTAGTCACCTTATAATGCTACCTGAACTCCAATACAATTAGTTTCAAACCCAGTCTATTCTCAACTTCTTTACATCTGTCACCTTCTCTCCAATCCCAGTGTTACAACATAATCTGGCCCTTTTAACCACTTGCTGGACTGTCACCCTCCCTCCAATTACACATCCCTCCAGTCTCCACCCTGCAACACAGTGGAAAGAGAGGCAGCTTTGGTCATGCCAGCTTTAACATGAACACATTTTACATCATCTTCACATATTTTATACAGAAGAGTTAATACCTGAAACTGAATTCTGACGAAGTTTACTAGAGAGCCAAAAATACAAGGAAGAAAATTTTAGGATGTGAAGGGGAGGAAAAAGCACAGATTATATGAAATGTATCAGGGAATCAATAGGTTAAGGTTGGTGTGGCTGACGTGTGGATTTGGGGAGCAGACTAGAGAAACCGGTATTTTGCAAAAGCCCAAAGAAATACAATTTTGTTCTGCAGAAAACAGAGCTAGTTACTGAATGCCAGGCATTGAAATATGAATTTTAGATGAACTTTTAATACACATTAAATATCTATTAAAAATATATTGTCTCAGTTTTACAAGAGGAAAACTAAGGAACAAAGAATAGGAGAAATGCACTCGAAATGACCCATTATTCTACTGCTACTTAGAAAAGCAAACTGTACCTAAACAGATCATCTCCCCCTCCTTTAAGCCAGCTGGTCCTAAAATTCACACTATATACAAACTGATATCTATTGGATGGAGGTCATGGTTGTTAAACATACTGCAGTACACAACAAAGAATTGTCCCACCAAAAACGTCACTTAATGCTGAAGGTGAGAAACCCTGAGTGAAATAAAGTAGTTGAAGGCTAGAAATTAAAGCAAAATTAAACCACTTTTGCAAATTTAAATTCTAAAATAACTTGGAAAAATGCACCGCATTTCAATAGAATAACTGCCACAAATAACCTGATAACTGGAACTAAAAGAATGCACCATCAAATGAATACTTTAGGCTGATTCCAAAATGCATTCAACCACAGAAACCCATAACATCCCTTCTGTCATCAGTAGGGACCCGTGCAAAGGCCCTGAGGCAGGAACATGCTAGAATTTAATATAGGAAATGGGAGATGATCACCAGGGGCCTCGTTTGCAATATAGCCTTTGGAACCTCAGTGAGAAGGAAATTCTGAATTAGAAAAGTATGTAATCTGACTTGTTCTGAAAAGCTCAGGCCAGTCGCTGGCTTCTCAGGGGTGAACTGCAGGAGAGAGCCTAGTTGCAAGCCTATTCCAACCATCTGCAGATGACCGAGGCTTCACCCAGGATAGCAAAGGGGAGGCGGTGACAAGCGGTACGATTCTGGATATATTTTTAAGGTGGAGCAGACAGGGTTTTCTGATGGGCTAGCTGTGGCTGTGCACAAAAGAGGTCAAGGCTGAACAGTCAATAATAATAGCAACCAACTTAGCCCCCTTCTCCCCATGTACCTAGTTATGTCTGCGTTTATGCTACTCTTTGGAGAACAGAGGACCTGCCAGCAAGTGAAAGAAGGGCTCTCTCCTCACCTTCACGTCGTCTTTCAGCTCCGGCGCCAGACTGAGCACCAGGAGGTAGTGGGCATACGCGGTGCCGAAGTCCTGGGCGCGCATGCAGTGCTCGGCGCTCTGCAAGGACCGCGACACCAGCTCGTCCCGCCCGGCTGCCCGGGCGCCACTCCCGGCGCCGCGGCGGGGCCTGAGCCGCGAGTTCGACATGACAGAGTCACCTCCCTAAGCCAGAGCTGGTGTGACCAAAGGGAAGATGCTTTGGTAAACGGGAAGAACGTGCCTGATGGCTACACGTCCATGTGCCTAACTAGAGGGCGAGCACCTGGAAAAGAGCTAGCCTCCGCCGCGGGTGAGCGCGCACCTCCCCGCCAGGCGGAAGCCCCGCCCCCCTGTCGGCAGGGCCCCCGCAGAGCTGGACGCACAGCCAACCAACTACGGCCCCGGCGGGCAGCGCGCGCTACGCGCGAACGTCGGCGCGTCTGACGTGTGCACGTCGCAGTCCGCCCTCCCACTCTCGTAGCCGCGGGGTGCCCACTGCGCGTGCGCGTGGGGCGCTGTCATAGTCTCTTCCTGGCTTGCTTTCCCCCGCTTTTTTTTTTTTTTTTTTTGTCCCCCCACCCCTTTCGCTGAAACCGGAGCTTTCGGTCCCCCTTATTGCCTTCAGGACTGTGACTTCGGCTGCTAGACCTTACTCTACAGAAGCTGCGCCCACCCGTGAGGGATGTGGATGGTGCAAGGAAAGACCGTCTGGCTTTTGTGGTGCTGATGCTTCAGGCCTTTGGATTGGGATGCACCAAATCTCAAAAGGGCAAGACTGGAAAGAACCCCGGAAATGACGAAAGCACCTTCGATGTGGCAGAGGAGATGCTTTCTTTCACTGGCATTATTTTTAGTCATCCTCACAAAACCCTGTGAGGTGGGCCTTTTGGGTGTATTTAATCTTAAAGACAGAAAGGGAGGCATCCTGAGAATTGCCCAAGATCACACAGCCAGCTAGTCAGTGTCATTGGTTGGCATGGCTCAAACCCCGACCCCCCTGATTGCCTGTTCAGTTGTTTTCAAACGAGCTTAGTGTTTATTTCACTGTTCAATGTATCACTGATGTATAGCGGTTATATTCCTTTTTACCAGAAAAGGTTTTCTACCTTATAGTGTGGGCCCTAAGGGAAAGAATCTAAACTTTAAAGTGGACGGGGTGGGGGGAAGGGGCGGGCAGGCATAGGAAAAACAATTTTAAAAAAGTCAATTTTGTTCCAGGTTTCAAACACATTAATGGTGAATATTTTACTTAACAAAAACCAAAGAAAAAAGTATTTTGTATATCAAACTAAATTTTGGCTGCTCCTTTAATTCTCAAAAGACCATCATTTGCCTGCCTTGTTGCCTCCTCTTTTGATCTTATTACCTGACTCACCCTTCCTCTGAATACCTATTATGTAAATCCTAATCAGTTCTTCGAGGTCAGATCACTAGATTTGTGACCTGTCCCCTGGATGGAAGGTCCCTCAAAGACAGGGTCTAGTCTTAAACATGTTTTCCTTTGCACCTGAGTCCGGGTCAAAGTAGGGAGTCAAATGTTTTTTTAATTTTAATGGAAAGTATACCCCTCACTCCCAGACCACTCTCCTACAAGCCTGATCAATGCCTAACTGCTTCCCTGCTGGCCTGATTGCCCCTAACCACCTCCCTACAAGCCTGGTCCCCCAACAACTACTCTCCTCTGCAGGCCTGGTTCCCCCCAACTGCCCTCCCCTGAAGTCTTGGTTGCTCCCTAACTGCCCTCTCCTGCAGGCCTGGTCACCCCCAACTGCCCTCCCTACCAAATCCTGTTACCCCTAACTGCCCTCCCCTGCAGGCATGGTCACCCCCAACTGCCCTCCCCCTATGGACCTGGTCCCCTCCAACTGTCCTCTACTGCCAACCTGGTCACCCCTAAATGCTCTCCCCTGTCAGCGTGGTCACCCCCAACTGCTCTCCCTTGCAGGCCAAACTGCTCTCCCCTGCTGGCCTGATCACCCACAACTGTCTTCCCCAGCTGGCTCTCTTGTGGAGGCCATCTTGCATCCACATAGGGGCAGCCATCTTTGACCACATGGGGGAGACCATGTTATGTGTTGGAGTGACAGTCAATTTGAATATTACTCTTTTATTATGTAGGATTCCTAATTAAGACTTTGAATTACTCAAGGTTATATTTATTGAAGGTTAACTATTTTTTTAATATATTTTATTGATTTTTTACAGAGAGGAAGGGAGAGGGATAGAGAGTTAGAAACATCGATAAAAGAGAAGCATAGATTTAGCTGCCTCCTGCACACCCCCTACTGGGGATATGCCTGCAACCCAGATACATGCCCTTGACCGGAATTGAACCTGGGAACTTTCAGTCCGCAGGCCAATGCTCTATCCACTGAGCCAAACCGGTTTAGGCTGAAGGTTAACTATTTACCAGTATTGTACTACCTTTTCTTTTGAAAGCGCTCTATAGTCCATTACAAAGAAACCTGAGGTATATAATGCAAAATAGGTATAGAATATAAATTTTACTTCTTAATCATTAGTCAAAGGTTTATTTAAAAACTAGAGGCTTGGTGCACAAAATTCATGCACGGGCAGGGTCCCTAGGCTTGACCAGCGATCAGGGCCAATCTGTGGGGTGTCAGGGGTCCCCAGTGGCACCAGCCTTGGCTGGCCTGGGTCCTGAGGGCTGGGGCAGCTCCTGCATTGAGCATCTGCCCCCTGTAGTCAGTGCACGTCATAGCTACCAGTTGTTCTTTTGATTGGTCGATTTGCATATTAGGCTTTTATTATAAAGGATATTGAAGCCCTAGCTGGTTTGGTTCAGTGGATAGAATGTTGACTTGTGGATTTTAAGGGTCCCGGGTTTGATTCCAGTCAAGGGCACATGCCTGGATTGGGGACTCGATCCCCAATGGGGGCAAGGGGTGTGCAGGAGGCATCCAATCAATGATTTTCTCTCTTCATTGATGTTTCTATCTTCCCCTCTCCCTTCTGCTCTGAAATCAATGAAAATATATATTTTAAAAATATTGAAGGCATCACTCCTTTGTTTACAAAAGCTTTACCTCCCTCCCTCACAACCCAAACTGTGATCTTCACCTTTGAGAATGTATTTGATTCTTTCATTTATATATTCTTTTTCACCCTCTTTTAGGGTTCTAAGGAAAACCTCACTGATGTAGAAAACCACTGCTTATTTGAGTCAGATTTAATTGTGGTTGTCTTTCACCATGTTCTGGGCAGCTTGTCCACAAACCACAGATGCCAAACAAGGAAGCAAAACCAACTGAAGGGTTCTCAGTCGCTTTCCAATGTGCTAAAGTTGAAGATTAACAAGAGGTAAAAAACTCACAGGAGTTCATTAATAAGGGATAAACAGTTTGCTAGAGGTAAGATTTCTTGTGTTTATACCTTCTTTGGAGATGCATATCTTTTTGAGTGATCCTACTTGTTGTACCATGTGGTTTGGAGCCTTATTCTCAACCCTCTGCATTTTGGGATAATTTGGAGAGATTTAAAATATCAATGCCTGGGCCTCATATCCAAAGATGCTGATTTAATTGGCCTGGGGGTGGGGAGTCTGGGCATGAGTATTTCTCTGGGTCAGTGGTTGGCAAACTCATTAGTCAACAGAGCCAAATATCAACAGTACAACGATTGAAATTTCTTTTGAGAGACAAATTTTTTAAAACTTTTTCTAATGCCACTTCTTCAAAATAGATTCACCCAGGCCATGGTACTTTGTGGAAGAGCCACATTCAAGGGGCCAAAGAGTCGTATGTGGCTTGCAAGCTGTAGTTTGCTGACCACGGCTCTGGGTGAATCTAATGTGCATGCTAGGAATGTGGCGTATAGATCAGGCTTCATTAGGGTTTGTTATGATATTTGAAGCATTTAGCATACATAGTATAAGGCACAAAAGCAATGTAGAGACTCAAAATGTAACTTGTTTATGGTTTAACAAGAATTGTGAAGATCCAGCCAAAACCGGTTTGGCTCAGTGGATAGAGCGTTGGCCTGCGGACTGAAAGGTCCCGGGTTCGATTCTGGTCAAGGGCATGTACCTTGGTTGCAGGCACATCCCTAATGGGAGGGGTGCAGGAGGCAACTGATCGATGTATCTCTCTCATCAATGTTTCCAACTCTCCATCTCTCTCCCTTCCTCTCTGTAAAAAATCAATAAAATACATTAAAAAAAAAAAAAAAGAATTGTGAAGATCCTCTCAAATTATTTTGAGTTGAAGTTATCATATGGTAAAGAATAGAATGTATGTTACATTGACTTGCTTGTTAGAAAAAATATATAATTTGGATCAACAAAATACTATAGCTACGGTCCAACTGCTTCAGCATTGAAATTTTCATTACTGCATTCGCACTGCTAAATATTCTGTTTCGTCAATATTTTTTATTTTACTACAGTTAGGTTTTTGTTGTTGTTTTATAATAGATCTTTTCTAATTGTTCCATGTATGTTTCAAAATCTAGAACTCAAAGTTAAATATAAAATTCTAATAATGGCTAGGTCATTGCTGAGTTCAGAATCTGAGTGTACGAGGGCCAATACCTCTGTGACAATAGAGTTCAGAGTCAGTGTGAAAGAAAATCCAGTTGTTACTACTCTGCAACAATCACCATGGTTGGTTCTGGAGAACCTGCCTCAAACTCCTCCTGGAAATGCCAAGCTAAGTGTTGGTGCTGAGGATGGATTCCAAGTAATCTGAACAGAGCATGTCCTAACACAGCATTCAGAAAAATGCTGAAATCTAATAGGGAGCAAAGAATCTAAACCTGGGAGTCACTCCAATTCTCTGTACACTTTCCCTATTAATTACGACTAGTCAGAATCCCTGCAGGAAAAAGACTCAAAGGGCTATACTCAAGAGAGTTAAACCAAAGGATTATTTACAGAGGTGAATGCTTCCCCTCTCCAGACACTCCACAATGAAAAGACAATGTAAAAGCGGTGGCCAGGTGGCTCCTGACAACTGGCGCTAATGCCTGTGGGATGGATCCGGATCCTGGGCCAGCAAGGAAGTCCCATGGCCTGCCCAGAGGGACAATCATGTCCCGCCCCCCTCGGGACAGGTGCCAGATTCAACTCACAGCTGGCGAGTGCTGTTGCTGTGAGGCTGTCTTGATTGGGACTGACCGGGCATGAGCCTATGGCAGGTGCGGCATGGCCAGGATGAGCGGGAGCGGCAAGTTGGAGCTGCAGCGTTGGAGTGTGGGTTTCAGCCCAATCCCCACAGGTCACCCAGAGATACCCACCCATGCATGAATTTGTGCACCTGGCCTCTAGTAGATTTAATAAATGATTTTGGCAATGTAGAAAATTCAAAATTAACACCCAGAAATCGGCATTTTTATACACCAATAATGAATTCTAAGAGAAATGAAAAAAAGTTTTAATTTATGATTGCAAAAAAAAAAAAATTAAGATACTTAGGATAATCTTAACCAGGGAGGTGAAAGTCCTGTACTCGAAAAACTACAGAACGTTGAAAAAAGAGACAGAAGAAGATATAAACAAGTGGAAGATATAAACAAGTGGAAGAATATACTGTTCATGAATTGGTAGACTCAACATCATTAAAATGTCCCTACTACCCAAAGCAATATATAGATTCAATGCAATCCCTATTAAAATGCTAACAGCATATTTTACAGATCTAGAACAAACACACCAAAAATTTATATGGAACCAAAAAAGACCCCAAATAGCCACAACAATCTTGAGAAAGAACAACAAAATTGATCACAATATCAGATATCAAGCTATACTACAAAGTCATTGTAATAAAAACAGCCTAGTACTGACACAAGTACAGGCATATAGATCAATGGAAGAGAACAGAAAATTCAGAAATCAACCCACACTATTGCTATGTTAACTAATACTTGATAAACAAGGTAGGAGCATATAACAGAATAAAGACAGTCTCTTCAATAAATGATGTTGGGATAATTGAACAGATACATGTAAAAAAAAAAAAAAATGAAATAGCCCTAGCTGGTTTGGCTCAATGGTTAGAGCATTGACCTGTAAACTGAAGGGTCCCAGGTTTGATTCCAGCCAAGGGCACATACCTGGGTTGCGCACTCAATCCCCAGTAGGGGCATGCAGGAGGCAGCCAATCATTGGTTCTCTCTCATCATTGATGTTTCTATCTCTCTCTCTCTCTCTCCCTTTCTCTCTATTCTCTAAAATCAATTAAAATATATTTTTAAAAATGAAATAGATCATCAACTTACACCATACACAAGAATAAACTCAAAATGGATAAAATATTTAAATGTAAGTCATGAAATCCTAAAAGTCTTTCAAGAAGAATAGGCTGCAAAATATCAGGCATCTCATGTAGCAAAATTTTCACTGATACAATGCCTAGGGCAAGAGAAACACAGGAAAAAAATAAACAATTGGGACTACATAAAAATAAAAGCTTTTTCAGCAAAAGAAACCAACATCAAAATGAAAAGGGGACCCCACTGTATGGGATAACATATTTGCCAATGATATATCTGATAGGGGGTTAATTTCCAAAATATATAAAGTACTTTTACAACTTGACAAAAGGAAGGCAAACAATCCAATCAAAAATGGGCAGAAGACCTCAATAGACACTTCTCCAAAGAGGACATACAAATGGCAGACGTATGAAAAAATGCTTGCCAAAACCGGTTTGGCTCAGTGAATAGAGTGTCAACCTATCCACTGAAGGGTCCCAGGTTCGATTCCTGTCTAAGGCATGTACGTTGTTTGTGGGCACATCCCCAGTAGGGGGCGTGCAGGAGGCAGCTAATTGATGTTTCTAACTTTATTCCTCTCCCTTCCTCTCTGTAAAAAATCAGTAAAATATATTTTTAAAAAAAGAAAAGAAAAAATGCTTAAAGTCACTAATCAGAGAGATGTAAATTAAAACAACAATGAGGCACCACTTCACACCTGCCAGAATGGCTACCATCAATAAATCAACAAACAACAAGTGCTGGTGAGGATGTGGAGAAAAAAGAACCCTAATATACTGCTGGTAGGAATGCAGACTGGTACAGCCATTGTGGAAAACAGTGTGGAGTTTCCTCAAAAAATTAAAATGGAACTGCCATTTGACCCAATGATCCCACTTCTAGGAATATATTTAAGAAACTTGAAATACCAATCAGAAAGAACATATGCACCCCTATGTTCATAAGAGTGTTATTTACAATAGCTAAGATCTGGAAACAGCCTTAGAGCCCATCAGTAGTTGAATAGATTAAAAAAAAAAAAATCTTTGGTACATTTACACAATGGAATACCATGCAACTATAAAAAAGAAGGATCCATTACCCTTTTAGACAGCATGGAGGGACCTAGAGAATATTATGCTAAGTGAAATAAGTCAGTCAGAGAAAGATAAGTATCACATAATCTCACTTACATGTGAAATCTAGTGAACAAAATAAACTGACAAATGAAATAGATCCAGGGACATGGGGGGAGTGGGGTGGGGAAGAGATCAACCAAAGAACTTATGTGTATACTAGAGGCCCGGTGCACAAAATTCATACACTCAGGGGGTGGGGTGTTCCTCAGCCTGGCTTGCGAGAGGGTACAGGCCAGGCTGAGGGACTTCACGAGTGCATGATCTGCGGTGTTGAGGGATGTGGGAGGTTGTCCAGCCAGGGAGGGGCCACCGGAGGGCTCTGGGGAGTGTTTGCCCTGTCTTGCTCAGTCCTGATTGGCTGGACCCCAGCAGCAAGCTAACCTGCCCATGGGAGCATCTGCCCCCTGGTGGTCAGTGCATGTCATAGTGAGTGGTTGAGTGGCCTTAGCATATCATTAGCATATTTCACTTTGATTGGTTGAATGGCCAATCAGATGACCAGACCCTTAGCATATTTTAAAAATATATATTTTATTGATATTTTTTTACAGAGAGGAAGGGAGAGGGATAGAGAGCTAGAAACATTGATGAGAGAGGAACATCGACCAGCTGCCTCCTGCACACCCCTACTGGGGATGTGCCCGCAACCAATGTACATGCCCTTGACCAGAATAGAACCCAGGGCCTCTCAGTCAGCAGGCCGATGCTCTATCCACCGAGCATATTAAGCTTTTATTATAGAGGATTATATAGGATATGCAAAACCCATGGGCACAGACAATAGTGTGATGAAGGCCTGAAGAGGGGACAGAAGTGGTGAGGAGGGGGCATACTGGGGGGAAAAGGAGGACATCTGTAATACTTTCAACAATAAAGATAAATTTTAAAAAATAAAGTAACAGGAAAAGAAAAAAATAAGATTAAGTCTTAGCTCTTAATAAGGCCCAGCTACCTATTTGGCTTCTACTTAACCTCTCTATCCTCATTTCCTACTTCACTACCTTCATGCACACTTTTGTTAAAGCAGTTCTTTCTTTCCCCATATTATATTTTCCATCTTTGTTTTCTCTGCTCAGTCTTTGACATCCTTAATTCAAGATCCTCCAGTTCCAGAGAAGCTTCTCTGCATTGCTAATTAAGGCAAAGTGCTCTTGAAATCTGATTTCTCCTATCCATAACTCCATCTTAGCATTTAGCCTATTATGTAAATGAAATGATCAGTTTGTCTTCTTTACTGGAAAGTGAGTTTCTGAGCCCCAGGAAATATACCTTATTCATATTTCATCTACGGCATTCAGGATAGTGAGTAGAATGAAAGAAGTCATGGCCCTGGCCCTGTAGCTCAGTTGGTTAGAGCATTGCTCCAATATGCCAAGGTTGCAGGTTCAATCCCTAGTCAGGGCACATATAAAAATCAACCAATGAATGTATAAATAAGTGGAACAACAAATTTCTCTCTCTCTCAAATCAATAGATAAAAATAAATAAAAGAATTAATTAAATGCCTGATGAATTGATTACTTGTATAATTATACAAGTAGAGCTATACACAATTATCCCTCTGATAAAGGGTAGGTAAAGATTTGTTTGATAACACATCATGCCCATTCCTTTTTGAAAATAATATCATAAAGTATAAAAATGATACACTTCACAATAACATCTTTTATTTATATATACACACACACACACACACACACACACACACACACACACACACCATATTTTCCGGTGTATAAGACGACTCCCTAATTTTACAGTTAAAACATCGGTTTAGGCCTATATTTGCTGTATAAGACTACCCCCCACTTCAAAGAAAAGACTTACTTTGCTGTCAAGATCTGCAGGTAATTTTTGTGCAATTCTGGTCTTTTGCCCCCGATTTTTGGTTGACTTTTTTTCGTTTCAAAAGTTGTCTTATACGTTGTATACACACACACACACACACACACACACACACACACACCGTATTTTTCGGACCATAAGACGCACTTTTTTTCCCCCAGAAGTGGGGGGGAAAAGTCCCTGCGTCTTATGGTCCAAATATAGCCTACACATATACTTTTTAAAAAAAGTTTTTTTACTTGCCCGGCTCTGTGTGGTCTCTGTGTGCTTGCCCGGCTCTGAAATGGTTCTAAATGCTGCTGTTTACTTTACAGGGTTGATTACATGTGTTTATGACTGTGATGTTGGGTTTTAATGCTCATAAAATATTTTAGGACACTATTTGTTTCAGAATCTTTTTTTCTTCATTTCCCTTCTCTAAAAACTGGTGCGTCTTATGGTCCGGAGTGTCTTATGGTCCGAAAAATACGGGGTGTGTGTGTGTGTGTGTGTGTGTGTGTGTGTGTGTGTATATATATATATATGGTAAGTGTCTGACTTGATCAACCACTTGATCAATCACCATGATGCACACTGACCACCAGGGGGCAGATGCTCCCACCAGTAGGTTAGCTTGCTGCTGGGATCCAGCTAATCTGGACTGGGCAAGACGGGCCAGACACGCCCTGGAGCCCTCCCTTGATCTCTCCCTGACCAGCTGGCCCCCATGGCCTTGATAGGGACTGGGCGAGATGGCCCCAACTGGCCCTGATCACCGGCCAGGCTGAGGGGCCCCACCCATGTACAAATTTGTACACCAGGCCTCTAGTTTTTAATAAAAGGGCTGATAGAAAGGAAATCAAATTACCTATCTTTGGATTCATTTGAAAATAGTAAAATACTGTTAACAGACATTGTCCTTGAGGATCATATTTATTAAGTTTTGCTATTTATAATAACAATAAGTGGGGAGGGCCTGATTCCAAGGGGAAGGCCCTAGAGCTGTACTGTACAGTAAACACGGATGGGGTCAGAGACTGGGGAAGCCCCAACAGAAAGGAATGTCTTTGGCATAGTTCAGCAGGGAGCAATTGGCCTTTTGTATGGAACTGTCCTGCACATTGCAGGATATATACCATCCCTCACCTCTACCCCCCAAAAGCCAGTAAATCACTAAGTCACTGAGACCACTAAAAATGTCCTACACATTCCCAAAGGCCAACTGGGGAACTTGTGTCACCTCAATGCCCAATGATCACATATTTACTAATAAACACACTTCTTAATGAATGTGGTGAAATATAGTTTGGAGAAAATTATTGTTTATCTTCTTCACGGGCTTTTTAGATCTCCTCCTCACCACCAGTTCTCTCCCTTCCCCCACTGAGTCAGTAGAATTCATTGCTCTAGAACACAGCCAAGAACACAGAAAAAGACACCTAAGTTTCTGAGTGGAATTTTAAAATTAAAGCTGAAAGAGTAGACTTTTTATCATAAGGGCAGGTTTCTTGAAAGAAGAAACATATTTGTTTGAGTTATAAATAAGTGAGAGCTTAGAGGACTCAGGGCAGAGCATTGCATACCATGAACCAAAGGGTAGGTATGAAATAATTTACCAGAAGGAAACAAAAGGAAGTGAACCTATGTGACTATGAATTCAAATGCTGGTCAGTGGCAAAGAAGGTACTCTACTCTCTGTCAGTCTCCTCTGTCTGTCGAGCAGACAGTAAATTCCCTGGGAGGAAACAGGAAGGACTTCAGAGAAGAAAGGAGCTGCACCTGGCTTCTAGCAGCCACAATGAGAAAGCCCCTCTCACCACACAGCTGCGGCAGAATGACCGAGTCCTTCCGCCCCACCCTCCAGGATACTGAGCATCCAGCGCTTCTCAGAAACCCGCCCTCCACTCCCAAAGCAGCACAGAAGTGGTTGTGGGGGGGATGACAGACCGGAGAGGCCTTGTGGTCAGGGTGGAGCTAGCAGAGATGGATGCAGACATGGGACAGGGAGGGAAAGGAGCTGAAACCAGACTAGAAGGAATTGCCTATCTCAGCATATGCTGGGCTTTCTGCGTCAGAGAGCAGTACAACATGTAAATCCCCAGAAAGGGGAAAGAAAAGGGAGAAAGGGAAAAACTCTGGATGAACTGAGTTTAAATCTGTAAATTGCAGTTTATGTAGAAGGTCAAAATTTAGACTACTAAGTGGAAAGAGGGCTTAGCAACCAAGTGCAGTAATCCTGTGTAATAAAAGCCCAGCGACCATACCAGCAGAACAACCAGAACGACCGCTTGGCCAGTACTATGAAGTGCACTGACCGCCTCTTGGTTCCTCCCCGCAGCCCACAGGCTCCAATTGCCCAATGGTGAACAGGAAACCAGGGTGGGTGGCGGGGATACTAGTGTCTCCAGACCAAGGCCCCCACTCTGTCGGTGTCCCCACACACACAGGGTGACCAGCAGGCAGAACAGGCCAACCTCTCAGTCCCTCTTTCACTCCGCCCCCACCCTCCCCCGGCGCCCTCCCCCCTCCCCGGCCCACAGGCTATGAGCACCCAATGACAAACTGGGAACCTTGGTGGGTGGCAGTGGGGAGCAGGGCCGAAAGCCAGGGAAGATGGTCCTGATCACAGGTGAGGCCTAGAGACCATGCCCTGAGCCTCTAGTAAGGATATAAAGAGCCCAGAAAATTCACCCTAAATACATTAATGAATATTCATCGCTCCTTTAGTGAGGCCCTTTAACTTTGCGGGAGGAATCTAGGTATCAAATGTCAGCTATTCAGCTTGTTCAGGGTTAATTATTTGTGAGGCTCTGATGGCTATGCATAGACAAACAAGTACTCCTTTTGCCTCTCTGTGATGGTAAATACCACTGAAGTAACCTTCACTAAACAGAGGCTGAAGATCTGTTGTCAACGGATGCGATACTTTAGCTGGAATCTGTCCATTTTTTAATCAATGATACATTTACTCTCTTTTTTTTGTGTAAAGTATTTATAAGAAAACAAGTGCTTGGATCTTAGAATAGTTTACGTGAAATATTCTTCAAACATCACCATTCCTAAATTGAGAAACAAAGTGTGAATTAAGAGAAAGAAATTTCACCTTAGATTTTACTAAGTTTCTAGGAAGAAAAAAATGTTCTCTTTGTTCACAGTTCTGTAGAGATTTTTTTCTTTTTAATTTTGGTGTCATTTACTATTCAGAATTTAAATTCAATAGACATACCTGGTACACAGACTCTGCCTGCCTACCAAATAACCAAAATAGGGCATTCCTATCCTATTCAGATGACCAAAATGGGCATCCCTATCCTATTGCACACCCTCACCCCAAGTAAGCTTCGAATTAGTTGATTTCCTTGTTTTGATACTGGTATGAAGCTCATGTAGTACATTAGTAATTTCTACCTTTCCAGGAAAACAAGAGAATTTTAGTGTGTTCTCAAAATGCCAAGATAGTCTGAAAAACAAACAAGAAAGTGTTAAACTCTCATAAACATGTAATCAGATCTTCCCATCTTTCATGGAGACTGTTGTTTAGTAAATTATGTTTTCGAAAGGGCACAGTGGCGGTGTTCTAATGCACCTCTAGTTTTGCAGAAAAACCCTGTAAAGTTTCATGGTCTCACTATTAAATATGTGGGTTTTAAAAAATATCTATATTTATTGATTTCAGAAAGGTAGGGGGAGATAGAAAGATCAATGGCGAGAGAATCATTGATTGGCTGATTCCTGCACACCCCCTATAGCAGATCAGGCCTGCAACCCAGGCATGTTCCCTTGAGGGGAATCAAACCCAGGACCCATCAGTCCTCAGACTGACACTCTATCCACTGAGCCAAACCAGCTAGGGCAATACCATTATGTGAGTTTTTAATGGCAGCCTCATTGCCTTATGTTGAAACAAAGAGCTAAGTAATGTGCTAAAATCAGTCTATTTCTTTATATATCTAACATCTTTTGTGGTTGAATTTTGTTGCTTAATTATGCGAGCTTAGTTTTCAGGTAATTTCTGATAGCTTCTTGGTTCATTCTGTTGCACAGGAGATTTGCATTCTGCTTTTTCTTTGTTTCTTTGTTTTACTTTTCAGTGAAAAAGAGTCAGTACCTTGAGTGGTATCTATGCTTTAGTTACTATACCTAGGCAGTTAGGCTCAGTGGATAAAGCATCGGCCTGCAGACTGAAGGGTCTCAGGTTCGATTCCTGTCAAGGGCACATGCCTGGGTTGAGGGCTCAGTTCCCAGTGGGGCATGCAGGAGGCAGCCGATCAATGATTCTCTCTTATCAATGATGCCTCTCTCTCTCTCTCTCTCTTCCTTTCTAAAATCTATAAAAATATATTTTTTTAAAAAAGAATAAAGAGAGAAGGCTCAAACTTCTTAATCATAGATAAAGACTGCTGAGGCCTGACTAGGACAGAAAGATGTTTGTGAATGCAGAATTTCTTTTCTTTTTAGATCACTTCATCCTGTAAGAAACAAAAACGCATAAAACATAAAATTTAAACTCAATATTTAAAAACTAAGAAAAAACATGAGCTACAAACTGGATGTTAGACACTGAGCATGCCAAGTAACTTATTTCTTGCTCTAGTAACTACTTTTTTAGACAGGTTAAAAACTGATAAGAAGCTCTTGGGAAACTGTTGTCAGCCATTGCAAAAAATAGCTTAATCCACCCTAACCTGGCAATGAGTTAAAAGGCTTAAATTCCTACAAGCATTAGGGTTTTTTTCTTTTCTACTTGCTGCATATGAACCATTTTTATTATCAATAGAACACAGGAAGATTTAAGATATATTTCTATTCATGTAATATACTCTGAGTCATTTGTAGCCTGCAAAAAAGATGGTTGCTTAAGCTGACACTGCAGAGTTGCAGGAAGTGTTGATTAGAATTTGCACATATGCTCAGAGTGTGTGAATTCCAAGCAGGTTTACTTATGGGGAAATAACAGTTCATCCACTGTTGTTCAGTTCTAAATAATGGCCTCCTGTGTCTATTTCCTCTGTGAGGACTGCTGTTAATATTTTGGTATATATCCTTCCTATCTTTTCCTCTTTTCACATACATTTTTTTTTAATTTGTAAAGTTGATCTCACAGTGTACTTGCTATTTCTTAATCTTTTTTTCATTAACAATACACTATTAATTTAAAAAACATGTTCAACCATGTCAGATAATCCATCATGTAACCATAGCATAATTTATTAAACTAGTTTCCTATTGTTAGACACTTAGGCTATTTCCAGTTTTCACCTATGGTAAATACTATTATGGCAAGCCTTCTTGAACTTAAATCTTTGGGCACATCCTAATTATTTCCTATAAGTAAATTTCTATAAGTAATATTACTAGGTCAAAAGGAAAATATTTTTAAATTATTACATTGCCACCCTAAAATAATCATGGCTAGCAGTCTAAGGCATATTTTTAGTCTTATAAAATTAATATGTATATACATGATTAATTTATATATTAAAGTTATTGTGTTATGTATAGGGATGTATTGTGTTTTGTGTATGGATGTATTGAAGGATTAAAGTTATTGTGTTATGTATAGGGATGTATTGTGTTATGTATAGGGTTATATTGAAGGATTTTAGGCAGAGGAATAATGTGATCATTTTGGAAAGATCACTCTGGCTGCCCTGTTGAAAGTAAGACTATTGAGGAGAAAGGGTAGAAGTAGGGAGTCTATTTAGGAATCCACTGCAATAATCTAGGAGAGAGATCGGAGTGGCTTACAGCAGGGGGCAGCAGTGAAGGCAGTGAGTGATGGTCAGATGCTGGATATACTTTTGCACAAAGATAGTCTGAATGTGCGGTATGAGAGAAATAAAGCAGATTAACTCCAAATTTTGGAGACCTGAGTAGTTGGAAGGATAGCATTGACATCAAACGACAGGGGAAAATCTGTAGGTGGAGCAGTTTTGGCGATACAGAAGAACAGGAGTTTAATTTGGCGAGGTGAGTTTGAGATGTCTATTAGCTATTCCACTGGAGATGTCTAGTAGGCTGTTGAATGTGAGTCTGGAGTTTTGGAGAGAGCAGGCATTGGGAATATAAATTGGAGAATCATTGCATATAGATAATATTTTAAGCCAGGAGACTGGGTAAGACACCAAAGGAATGAGTACAAAGACAAGAGAGGGAGGGGTCATTCTGACATGGTGAGCACATACTATGCATCTGGTGCTGTTCTATGTGCTTTGCATAGATTATAGGTTGACTCATTTAATCTCCAAACCAGCTCCATGAAGAAATACTATTATTATCCCCATTTTACAGAGGAGGAATGTGAGACACAGATAAAGTCAGTAAATCAATAACTATTTTTATGATAAGAACCAATGAAATAAGTTTTAACTCCCTTTTTGAATAATGCAAACTTATTTTAAAATATATCATGTAAACTTTTTCTTCACAGGTTTTATCCGTTATGTCTAAAAATCTTATTAGTTATACATTCCAGTTATGCTTTAAAGAATCAGCATGAGTCATCTGTTCAAAGGTGCTTTTGTTTCCAGCTGACAGCACATTCTAGGAAAGCATATTGAGGAGAGACAACAAAAAAAAAAAAAAAAAAAAAAAAAAAAAAGATATAAAAGAAAAGCTTATGTTCAAATAGGAAAAAGGGAGAGCCATTTTTAGTGTTCTCATTTTTTTTTCAATCCTCACCCAAGGATATTTTTTCCATTGATTTTTAGAGAGAGAGTGGAAAGGAGGGAGAAAGATGGGGAGAGCGTGAGAGAGATTCTTTGGTTGCTTCCTGCACACGTCCCAACCAGGCAAGAGGTATATGCCCTTCACCAGAAATCAAGACCCTTTGGTCCTAGGGCTGATGCTCCTGGCCAGGGCAATGTTCACTATTTTTTTTTAAGGGATGGTCTTTATTTGCTTTCACATGTCTCTTCCTCAAGAGCCATGCATTCTGGATGAGAAGAGATGGGCAAGGGTGGAATTGGGCACAGATTCCTGGGATGAAATGTTGGCTAGTGACCTTTGGCAGGAGCTTGGGAGGTGATGAAGGGATGGGTTCCAGTCATGGAGAACATTTCCCAGCTAAAACTGTTATTCTCAGGTTTAAGGGGAGACAGGGTATTTTCAGTGTGATATGGGTGGGAAGTAGGACACATCTTTTTTTGTTTGTTTGTTTTTAAGTTTCCTGCATGTATTTTTTTGAGGGAAAGAACCGTGCATCTCTAATTTAAGGGTGAAAAAGATAAGTTAATTCTAGTAAAAGGAAATTGTCATCATTCCTCCCACAGTACCCTAAAATGTATTCAAAATATATCAATGGGATATCTATTCTAAGACTAGACCTTGCCCTTAACAAAAATGTGCCTAAGACAGGGAAAAATAAAAAAGCACTATGGTGTGGGTTAATCATTACAAAAGGCTTCTAAGAAAAAATGTCTTAAGTTGTATCCTCAGTACCCTGGATATTTTTACATCTTGGGACAAGGATCCGGGCGAATGAATTTGCTGTATGTTTTTCTATCTTCTCCTCTTCCTTGGCAAAGGGGTTATTATTAAAGGGAAGATGGTAGGAGAACTCACAAAATGTTATTTTCAGACAAATCAATTAAAAAATATGTTTTTATTTCAGAGAGAGGAAGGGACATGGAGAGAGAGATAAAAACATAAAGAGAGAGAATCATCATTTGGCTGCCTCCAGCACACTCCCTGGGGATCAAGCCTAAAACCTGGGCATGTGCCCTGACCAGGAATTGAACCTGAAGTGTGACCTCCTAGTTCATGGGTCGATGCTCAACAACTGAGCAGCTCTAACTTGAACAGACAGATAACTTTTAAGAAAAAAAGACAATAGAAGTTGAGTATCTGAAAATAAAATTTTTCCTGCCCACAGTGTTCCTTGAAAAATCTTTACATACTTTTGAGGGTTCTGATAATTCAAGTGGCAGGCTATTGTATTAAATAATTTCAATAGGGAAGAAAAAGAGGGGGAGATCTTAAAAACAAAGAGTGGTTGCAGAGGCATTTCTTTATGGAGCCTTTGCAAAATATGAGACAGTGGATAAATGCATACGTTTACCTTCATACCAGAGAGCAGCATGACCCTTGAATAACATTATCGAGAAAAGCAGAACCCAGAATGAACTTGAGATGTGAAAAGTAGTAAAAAAACAAAAACAAAAACAAAAAAACAAAAACAAAAGAAACCCCACCAAAACCCAAAAAGGATCCTTTTAAGGTTCTGTTCAAAGCAAGAACAAAAACATAAAGCATGAAGACTCTGAGAAAAGATGATGTAATATTAAAAAGATAATAGAGAAAGTAGAACTAACCAAAGTTGCTTTTTCTCCATTCTTCTTTCACTAACTACCTTCAAATGGAAAGGGTAAAAGTGTAATGATAGGAGGGAACCCAAATTCAAAGAAGGTAAGAAATAATTTAGTTAATTTAATTACTTTAATGATCTTGTTTTTATGCCCAGATAAACTGTAATCTGAGACATTTAGAGTTTATATTGTTAACCATATAATAATTGTTAATCTTAGAAAATAATTTGACAAACAAAAATTCAGCATAAATTAAATATCAGTGTTATCACATTAACCTTACATCTAAGGACTTATTACTGAACTTAAGACCTTAGGCTTTGTAACTTTTTTTTAACATCTTAGCTGACCCTTTGAATATGGTTGAGTTGTATGGATTTCTTCAATACCTGTACTGCTTTCAATCTGTATTTGGAGTTCATGGATGTGGAGGCCAACTGTATGCATTGATCTGTACCCTTTTTAAAAATATATATATTTTATTGATTTTTTATAGAGAGGAAAGGAGAGAGAGAGCTAGAAACGTCCGATGAGAGAGAAACATCGACCAGCTGCCTCCTGCACACCCCCACCAGGGATGTGCCCGCAACCAACATACATGCTCCTGACCGAAATCGAACCTGGGACCCCCCAGTCCGCAGACCGACGCTCTACCACTGAGCCAAACTGGTTTCGGCTCTGTACCCTTTTATATAGGGTATATGAGCATCCCCAGATTTTGGCATCCATGGAGGTTGGAGGGTCCTGGAATCAATCACTCTCAGATACTAAAGGAATAATGGTAGTACTTAAGTTTTGGGGGAGTTGAAAGTTATTCAGGGATTTTTGACTACAGGGAGTGTTGGTACCCTTTACACCAACCAACAGGTTGTTCAAGAGTCAACTATATATCGGAGCAGTTCTCTAATATTTCTCATTAAATAGTCTTATGGACAATAATGTTAAATAGCTAGATAGTACTCAATTATATGGATACTAGAGGCCTGGTGCACGAAATTAATGCATGGTGTGTGTGTGTGTGGGGGGGGGGGGGGCATATCCCTCAGCCCAGCCTGCACCTTTTCCAATCTGGGAGTCCTCGAGGGATGTCCGACTGCCCATTTAGGCCTGATCTTAAATGGACAGTCGGACATCCCTCTCAAAATCCAGGACTGCTGGCTCCCAACTGTTCGCCTGCCTGCCTCCCTGATTGCCCCTAACCACTTCTGCCTGACAGCCTGATCACCCACTAACTACTCCCATCCCAGCCTGATTGATGTCTAACTGCTCCCTTGCCAGCCTATTCGCCCCCAACTTTCCTCCTCTGCCAGCCTAGTCACCCCTAACTGCCCTCCTCTGCAGGATTGATCACCCCCAACTGCCCTCCCTTGCAGGTCTGGTACCTCCCAACTGCCCTCCCCTGGTTGCCTGACCTCCCACAACTGTCCTCCCTTGCAGGCCTGGTCCCTCCCAACTGCCTTCCCCTGCTGGCCATCTTGTGGTGGCCATCTTGTGTACACATGTGGGCAGGATCTTTGACCACATGGGGACAGCCATCTTGTGTGTTGGAGTGATGGTCAATCTGCATATTACCCTTTTATTAAAATAGGATATATTAAATTTCTTAATCCACCATGGTCTCATTTACTCTGTTTCACATTTTTGGCTTTTAAAAACCATACTGGAGCCCTGGCTAGTGTTGCTCAGTTGGCTGAGAATTGTCCCATGCATCAAGAGGTCGCTGGTTTGATTCCTGGTCATGGCATCAAAAAAGAAAAAAACAAAAACAACATATTCAAGTTATGATTATTTTGCATAAAACTTTGTAAATTATTACTTTTTTAAAATTTTAGGTCAGATTCCCAGGAGAGGAATAAATGAATAAAAGGCTTCATATTTCAAAGGCCTTTTAGTATCACCAAAGTTGCCTTCAGAAAGAACTACCTATTTATATTTTTAACAATAATAAATGAGTGCCCATTTTTCCAATCCTTATTATTCCTGGAAGATTTTGGTAGGAAAACTTTTCTTTGGTGATTTTTTAAATTGTGGTAAAATAGACATAACATAAAATTTACCATTTTAACAATTTTAAGTGTACAATTCAGTAGCATCAAGTACATTCATAATGTTGTACAACCATCATCTCTATGTATTTCTAAAACTTTTTTATTAAACAAAGCAAAACTAAAAAATCAATTTTTAAAAACTTTGCTCTGTTTTATTTAATCTCACCAGCAATGCTCTCCCCTCCTAAGACTTTGGAATTCTTTTTTTAATATATTTTTTATTGATTTTTTACAGAGAGGAGGAGAGAAGGATAGAGAGTTAGAAACATCAATGAGAGAGAATCATAAACCAGCTGCCTCTTGCACACCCCCTACTGGGGATATGCCCTCAACTAAGGTACATGCCCTTGACGGGAATCGAAACTGGGACCTTTCAGTTTGCAGGCCGATGTTCTATCCACTGAGCCAAACCAGTTTCAGCAACTTTGGAATTCTTTAGTCAGATTAGGGTAGGCTGTACTGTGGTAATAAACCACTTCAAAATACTTTGTCTTACACAAATGATTATTTTTCTTTCAGATTACATATTTGTTACCAGTCAGTGAAGGTATCTCCTTCTCATGGTCTTTTAGAGGTTCAGGCTTATGGGGGCCCAATAATTTCATCACTTTACTATTTGGATCATGAGGACTTCATGGTTACTAAGGAGGGCCAAGAAAGTGCTGTAGAGCCTTGTACCAGCTATTAAATGCTTCACCAGGAAATGACTCCAGTCACTTCCATGATAGCCAGCAGACTTAGTGAGTATGGCAAGTTTATTCCCCCCATGTTGCTAAAAAGGGAAAAGCCCTGGAAATCTCTATATGTTTATTTATTTATTTACTGATACAAAATTTACAAAGTATATTTTCTAATAACAGATCCCACGCATTAATGTTTCACTTTATGTAATGCCGTAAGAAGTCTTGGAATAAAAAGTGAAACATTTAATTCAGAAGAATAGTTATTTGATCTGAATTAAAAAGTCACAAATCACAGAGATATGTAAACAACCTGCTGTGGCTAACTGCCATCTTGGACCCTGCTTCCCAGCAGCATTGGGCCCTCTGATGTTCATGTGCTTAGTCAGGCAATGGCCCATGGAGACTAATAAATGCCGACAAACACTTCACAAGTTCATTAGCAAGTTTCTTTAGAAATGGGAAATCAAATTTTATTTTTTCATTAAACATGCACTCTCTTTTAGCTCATTCCTGCAAAGAGTTGTGGTGGTATTTTTGGTGTTTTTGTTTGTTTGTTTGTTTGTTTTTTGTATAAAAAACAAAACTATATTACCAAGCAGTAAAGTATTTAAATAGATGTAAATTTGTACAATACAATAAGGGAGAAACAACTATAGCAATGGAGTTAAGATTACAATATATGCACTATGGCAGCTCTACTAACCCTTCATTTTCTTGCACATCTTACACCCAACCTACAATGTCTATGCTTCCTTTTGACCTTAGTGACGAGCAATGTGACAACTTCACTCACCTTACAGGTTATTGCATGGGCATTTACAAACATATACCAAATAGCCAGCAAGTATAAGCAGTATCAACTACTTTTCCTATGGCTACTGAATGGAGTAGCTGTCACTACCAGATCATATCCCAGAGAGCTTTATTTCACCAACAACTGCTCTTCTTGCTGATTTTGAAAGTATGTATTGGTTACATTGCTTCTGGACAAGCCAAGAGGGCAGGTAAAGATGGCCATCCCAGCTCAAGAGGAAAGAGGGAATTCACCCTTTATTTGCCTTTTTGTTCTATTTGTGCCCTCAATGGACTAGATTGGGAGATGCCCACTCTTATTGGCGAGGGTGGATCTCTTCCATTAGTTTACTGAATCAAATGCTAATCTCTTCCAGAAACACTCTCACAGACACAGTTGGCAATGATGCTTTACCAGTTCTCTGGTAAACCCACTCACGTTGGCACATAAAATGAACCATCACAGAGCACTTAAGGTCATGTGTCTTAGAGCTCAGTGATCAACAATGCTAACTTAATGACTTGTTGCTTCAGTGTGTACCTGAAGGTCCATTGCCTTTGAGTATCAACATAGGCATTTATTCTTCCTTAATTGCAAGGGAAAAAAATCCTGATTCTGGCAATGTAAGCAAAAAGCTATTCCATTCAAAGAATGTGGGGTGCTAAAGGAAGCATGAAGAACCAGAATTGGAAGAAGAAGCTGAGTCGCCTGCCAGGCAGCGGGTCTCTTTCCACACACTCTTGGCTGAAACAGATGAACTTTGTTTCTCTGTCAGTGCTTTACTATGCTCAAGAGTCAATGTCCTGAGAAAGAGAGTCTGGTTGGCTGAGTGTAGTCATGTGCACAGCCCTTGGCAGTGGCAGCCCTGAGAGGCAGGGTTGGTGGAAGCAGCCTCCAGCTATCTTTCTGGATTCCCTAATGCAGTGGTCGGCAAACTCATTAGTCAACAGAGCCAAATATCAACAGTACAATGATTGAAATTTCTTTTGAGAGGCAAATTTTTTAAGCTTAAACTTCTTCTGACACCACTTCTTCCAAAGAGACTCACCCAGGCTGTGGTATTTTGTGGAAGAGCCACACTCAAGGAGCCAAAGAGCTTCATGTGTCTCGTGAGCCAAGGTTTGCCGACCATGGGTCTAAGCATATATATCTAAAAATTATCTTCTTAGGACTGATATTGCCAGGTCTGGAACTATTGTTTCAAAAGGTAAGTCATGATATTTACACTTTCTTCATGTTCTATTTTACTCAAGTGCTCATGGTCTCTAAGAATATGCCTCTAATCATGACAGATTGGTTTTTCAGTGGCTAGATAATTTCCTGGTGCAGGTCACCCGGTGGACACCTTTCTGTGGGTTATACCAGGGGCATCTGTGATACTGGAAAGAACATACCCTTTTTTTTTAATCCTCACCCAAGAATATTTTTTCATGGCATTTTATTTGATTTTTTTTTTTTTTTTTTTTTTTTTTTTTTTTTTTTTTTACAGAGAGGAAAGGAGAGGATAGAGAGCTAGAAACATCAATGAGAGAGAAAAATCGACCAGCTGCCTCCTGCACAACCCCCACCGGGGATGTGCCCGCAACTAATGTACATGTCCTTGACCGGAATCGAACCTGGGACCTTTCGTTCCACAGACTGATGCCACTTCCTTTTGACCTTAGTGACGAGCAATGTGACAACTTCACTCACCTTACAGGTTATTGCATGGGCATTTACAAACATATACCAAATAGCCAGCAAGTATAAGCAGTATCAACTACTTTTCCTATGGCTACTGAATGGAGTAGCTGTCACTACCTGATCATATCCCAGAGAGCTTTATTTCACCAACAACTGCTCTTCTTGCTGATTTTGAAAGTATGTATTGGTTACATTGCTTCTGGACAAACCAAGAGGGCAGGTAAAGATGGCCATCCCAGCTCAAGAGGAAAGAGGGAATTCACCCTTTATTTGCCTTTTTGTTTTATTTGTGCCCTCAATGGACTAGATTGGGAGATGCCCACTCTTATTGGTGAGGGTGGATCTCTTCCATTAGTTTTTGCCACTGAGCCAAACCGGTTTCGGCTTTTCATTGCATTTTAGAGAAAGAGTAGAAGGGACGGGGAGAGACACAGAGAGAAAAACATCGATACGAGAAAGACACATGAACTGTTTGCCTCCCACACATGCCGCAACCGAGGTCAGGGATCAACCCCGAAACTGAGGTACATGATCTTCACCAGAATCAAACCCGTGACCCTCCAGTCCTTGAGCCAACGCTGTATTCACTGGGCCAAGCTGGCTGAGGCGAGAACATACCCTTGAAAGCTCTTCTCTTTCTTTCTAACATATTTTATACCCATTGCAATCTGGATGAAATAAACTGCAAGGTCACTGCTTCAATTAGTTGGTAATAGGCATTTGCCTGAGGGAACTGTGGGCAGTGGGAGTGCCCGCTGATACACATCAGTACATGTGGTATGATATACCCAACTAACTCCATCTTCTCCACATCAGGTCTCCCCAAAAGCTGAGCACAGGGGAAGCAGTGATTGCATTAGGACCTGGGAGGGTCCTGGCTGTGTGCCTTGGCCCACATCTTCCTGAGCCAGGCTCTTCTAACTCAAAACTTGAAAAGATGGGAGTCCCAGGTTTCTTTAGAGTATTTTCGTTTTAATGTGAGCAAATTATAAAATTCTGCCCCTCAAACCCCTGCCCACACACCCATTCTCCATTTCCCCTCCCTAGCCTCACTGGGAACGTCTGCTTCTCAGGCAGACTGCCAGGTTGGCTGGACTAAGTAGCAGGGCGCTATGTTTTATAATTATCCATATGTCAGCTTGTTCCTCATGGCCAGAATATACCAGATTGCAAAACCCTGAAATTAGGGACTGCCTCGCTTTAGTATTCTCTGCAGCATTTTGCACAGGGCCTCGCCCTCTCCAGCTACTCAACCAACATTTACCGACTGAATTTCGTTAGGTGAGTGGAGTAGTTCTAGAACTTCTTTGGGTCTAAAATTCTTCCAAGTCATGATGTGTAGGGGTGATGGAAAAGGTGCACCTTCCCTCGAAACAATCCGGGGGCCCTGGAGGAGGTCTGGACTCCCAGGCGCAGTGTTCCAGAGGAAAGAAGCAAGCCTGGTGAAGGAGCAGATGGAGCAGGCCTGCACTCCTTCTGCATGGGCTGTGTGTCAGCCCACGGTACCCCAGCCACATGGCCCTTTTCAATTTCTCGTATTAGTTCTTCAACAAAACTTCCTCTGGGTATGTTTCTTCCCTTTCCACATGACATCCACTTTACCCACTAACTCCTCACCACACAGACCTCAGCTTAATTGTCAGTTCCTCAGGGACAACTCAGGATAGGCCCAATTCTGATGTGGTAGCACCATGCACATATAGCCCTTTCCTAGAATTGACGAGTGTTCTTTTTCTTTTGCAGAACCAAACATAAGTTTTTTATTTGTTCATTTCTTACACTGACGTACTCTTCAATGACATCCTTGGCCTGAGACTCTTTGCCATGGTCCTTAACTACCACACAACTTCAGCCAATCACTTTATGGGTTTTCCCTCTCTGTCTTTTTTACAGAGGCCTACCCATTCCTCCAGTTTCTTGCTGTCATCAACCTTAAGGAGACTGTTGGATGTTCAGCACAAAAGGCCTCCACCAACCTGATGGGCTCATCACTGTTGGATGGAAGCACACCAACATCAGTTTGGCACTTAAAGACTTGGGTAGTTTCTTGAACTCTATGTGCTAGGCCCTCCTGTGTTAGCATCCATTCACATCCAGCTGTAATGCCTTCCTAGGCCATGGCTGTCTGTGGGCTATATGGGGAGCCAGATCTTGAGTGCACTGACTGCAGCAGGGAAAGAGTCAGAGTTTTCTTTTAGTATTTGAATTTGTAATTATTTGATATGTGTGTTTGTGTGTGTTTTTCTGTCTGACTGGAGACAGTGTGTGTGTGTGTGTGTGTGTGTGTGTGTGTGTGTGTGGAGAGAGAGAGAGGGAGAGAGAGAGAGAGAGAGAGAGAGAGAGAGAGAGAGAGAGAGAGAGGGAGGGAGATTGGTATTGATCTTTACTATAGGAATTGTTTCATGGAAGTATGGAGGCCAAGAAGTCACATGATCTGCCCTTTGCAAGCTGGAGAACCAGGAAAGCTGGTGGCGTAAGGCTGGAGAAGCAGAAGCACTAGTGTCTGAAGCCAGAAGGTTGATGTCCTAGCTCAAAAAGAGAGAGAATTCGCCCTTCCTCTGCCTTTTTTGCGCTATCAAGGTCCTCAGTGATTCGATGATGGCTACTTGCAATGGTGAGGGTGATGTTTATTCAGTCTACTGATTCATATACTAATGTGCTCCAGAAATACCTCAACAAACACAGCCAGAAAGAATGTTTGCCAGCACTTTGGGCATCCCTTAGCTCAACTTAACGTGTAATTTTAAGTTGACGCTTAAAATTAGCCATTATACAGAGATTCTGGCTTGACTCACAGTAGAGCTTATCCAGTGTAGTGCATAGTATTTTCCAAAGTGCATTACCCAGATCGCTAGTTCAGGAAGTATCATTAGGTGTTCTTTGAAGAAAAAAAAATTATTAAAAAATATATATGTAACAAAAATGTCAAACTTATTTGGACAGTTATTATTCTGTGATAATCTGTCTTTAAGAAAAATTGCACTACAAATTGCTAATGGTGGTATGGGTAGGGGGTCTTCTATTCTTCATTATATATATATATTTTTTATTATGGTAAAATATACATGACATAAAATTTACCATTTCAGCTATTTTTAAGTGAGACTAAGTTCAATGAGATTAAGTATATTCATATTGTTATGCAACTTTCACCATTATATTTTACAGATTACTTATTCACCAGTGTTTTTTTTTTTTTTGTAACTTTTTTTAAATATATATTTTATTGATTTTTTTTACAGAGAGGAAGGGAGAGAGATAGAGAGCTAGAAACATCGATGAGAGAGAAACATCAACCAGCTGCCTCTTGCACACCCCCTACCAGGAATGTGCCTGCAACCAATGTACATGACCTTGACCGGAATCGAACCTGGGACATTTCAGTCCGCAGACCGACGCTCTACCACTAAACCAAACCGGTTTCAGCTATTCACCAGTTTTTTATACTGCTTCCTCATGTTTTGGTGGATTAGAACTGAAGCTGAAGTGGTTAAATCTCTCAGAAGCCTGCCCTACTTCTCCAGTCATATGGTTCAATACTGTTTTTAAAACTGTTTTTGGCATCCTCCTCCCCCCAGTAATATCTGCTAGCGCTTTGGGCATCCCTTAGCTACAGAAAGTAGCCTAATGTATTTTGGAAGACACCCCACCCAAAGATCTTTCTTTCTTCCTCCCTCCCTCCCTCCCTCCCTCCCTCCCTCCCTCCCTCCCTCCCTCCCTCCCTCCCTCCCTCTTTCTTTCTTTCTTTCTTTCTCTTTCTTTCTTTCCTTCTTTCTTTCTTTCTTTCTTTCTTTCTTTCTTTCTTTCTTTCACATTTAAAAATATATATTTTTATTGATTTTAGAGAGTATGGAAGAGGGAGAGAGAGAAAAAAACATCCATGGTAAGAGAATCATGGTGGAATGATTGCCTCCTACAAGTCCCCCACTGAGGATCGAGTCCACAACCCAGGCATGTGCCCTTGACTGGAACTGAACCCAGGACCATTAAGTTTGCAGGCTGACACTCTATCCACTGAGCCAAACTCACCAGGGCCCAAAGATTTTTCTAATTTTTCTTTTCTTTATATCATTTATGTTTTGCCACAGCTATAATTTATGCTTCTCCCTCACTCTGCCTGCAGCAGAGACTGTTAGGTTCCTGTTCAAAATCTGTTGTCCCTTTTCTCTTTGTAATAAATATTAAAGTTCAGGTGTCCTTTAGGGTGGCGGTATACCTAGACAAAGAACCACATTTTCCATTTGTCCTCACAGTGAAGTGTGATCATAAGACTTAAGTTCTGACGAGATAAAGACCAAAATTGTCTAAGACCTGCAGGAAAGGCTGAGGAAAGTGCTGACTCAGCTGAGAGGGGGCCCCTTTTATCATTTTCCTTCCTCCTTCACAGAAGGAGCTCTGCAGCCATCGTGTATCATGAGGTGACATGGAGGATGGAAGCTAGGGCTTTCCTGGGACCTGTGGAATCATACTAGATGATTTACTTCTGGAACTGATTTACAAGAAAGATGGAACCTTATGGGGTAAAGCACTATTATTTTGGATTTTCTGTTATTATGTGTCTGAATCTAATTCTAATTGATTCACAGCTTTGAAGTATACCCAGAGATTCAGGAGAACCCACATTTTTTACTTCACAGATAACAACTATGTGACTCATCAGGGAAAGACAGCATTACATGTGGCGGAACCTATAGAAAGGGAAGGTTTCATCTGAGTTAACTTCTATTTTATCTCAACTGGAAGTTGACCAATTTTCATTGATTTGAATCTTTAACATATTGAGACACTGAACAAAGCATAAAAATGCCAACCTGACATAGATAGTTAAATGTCTTCCAGACTTAATGGGTGAAACTGAAACTCATCTTGTCCATCTCTGTCACCTCTACCACCACATCAAATTCTTATCCCATATTTTTCTTTCAGTAAATATTCACTTAAGTTCAGATCCATCTATCTAACTTATCATGCCAGATGATATTTTTTAAATGTTTTATTTTTAAAATATATTTTTATTGATTTCAGAGAGGAAGGGGTAGGGGGCGGGGAGAGAGAGAGAGAGAGAGAGAGAGAGAGAGAGAGAGAGAGAGAGAGAGAGAGAGAGAGAGAGAGAAACATCAATGGTGAGAGATAATCATTGATTGGCTGCCTCCCCACACTCCCTACTGGGGATTGAACCTGCAACCTGGGCATGTGCCCTGATGAGGAATTGAACCATGACCTCCTGGTTCATAGGTTGACACTCAACCAATGAGTCACACTGGTCAGGCTTGGACCATCTTCGGTACCTTTTTCATTTGTATATTGAGGCCACTGTCAGGTCCCAGGATCTCCTTCTAAAATATGTTGTGATCTGCTTATTTTTCTTTCTCCACTGTCACTGGAAGGTAAAGCTATACCACTTTTTGCCCAGACAACTCAAAAGACTTCCTTCTGATTTCCCATTCTCCACACAGCAGACAGAAAATGGAAACTTGATCACACTACCACCAAGCTAGAAAACCCTTAAAGCCTCCTGATAGCATATGACACAACCAAAATCCTAAATATGGCCTAGCAGGGGTCTTCAAACTACGGCCCTCAGGCCACATGCGGCCTGCAGAGGAGTCTGATCCGGCCCGCCAGGTTTTTTGGGCAGTGAGTGCAGCCGAGGTGTTACAGTAGGAATTAGTAGTTCATATAGTCCGGCCCTCCAGCACTCTGAGGGACCGTGATCTGGCCCCCACTTTAAAAAGTTTGAGGATGCCTGGCCTAGAGGCTTTGCAAGATCTGACTCCTACCTTCTCTTTTAGTATCTTCAATATACCATATTCTTTCCCATCCCAGGGGCTTCACAGCTAGGTTCCCTGCCTGGGTTACTCTGCTCTCACCCCCTATTTAATGCTCAACTCCTGTTGATTCTTCTGGTCACTGATGAAATGACTTCCTCATTAAGTCTTCCTTGACCCCACCCCCAATTTATATCTCCCAATTATAATCTCTTAAACACCCCTTACATTAACTGCATGGCATCTCTATATATAAAAGGCTAATATGTTAAGTATCCATCTGGGTAAAGATGTCATGTAACAATGCCCGTTTTCCTCTCCCTAGTGACTAGCCTCCTTGGAGTTTCTTCAGCCCAGGAACATGGCTTGCCTTATAGCCAGGTTCAAAGATTTTACACTGCAAACAGATGTCTGTGAAGCATTTTCCTGTGCCTCATCTCATTTAATCCTCACAGAAGTCCTGGGATAGGTAGATAGGAGATTTGGTGGAATCCTATTTTCTTTTCATTAGCCAGAAAATGAAGATTTTAGCTAAATCAGAAAGCAGGTCTAATTAAACAAGTTTATTCTATATAAATAAAAGGCTAAGTTGACTCATACATGCACAATACATATAAAGCTCTCGCTGGTGCCAACCGCACGCATGTGTTTTGATCTGTCATTGTCAATTGTGAATTTGGTTGACACTTCTATTATAGAGAAAGGGCAAATATTGATATTAAAATATTTCTTCTAATTAATTTCCTTTCAATGTGTATAAATTCATGCACCTGGCCACTAGTTTAAATATATATGTTTATTAGAGGCCTGGTGCATGAAATTCATGCACTTGTGGGGGGAGGTCCCTCAGCTGGGCCTGCACCTTAACTGATGGCTTAGGCCTACTACTGGGCCTAAACCGTCAGTCAGATATGCTTAGTGCTGCTGTGGAGGTGGAAGAGGCTATTGCCACTGTCTCTGCACTCACCAGTCATGGGCCTGGCTTCTGGCTGAGCAGGGTTCCTATGTGGGAGCACACTGACCACAAGGGGGTAGCTCCTGCATTGAGTGTCTGCCCCCTGGTGGTCAGAGTGTGTTATAGTGACCGGTTGTTCTGCGATTGGGCAAAACTGGCTCTCCAATATCCCTAAAGGTGTCCTGAATTGCTAGGTGTCCCCTGTAAAGGCAGTACACGATAGGGGCCAGGGAGAGACGTGGGAAGTTGGCCAGATTGGGAGGGACTGTGGGAGGACTCCAGGGTGTGTCTGGGCTATCTGGCTCAGTCCCAATCGGCCCAACCCCAGCAGCAAGCTAACCTACCATTCGGAGCGTCTGCCCTCTGGCGGTCAGTGCACGTTATAGCAACTGGTCAATTGGTTGACTGTCTGCCCCTGGTGGACAGGGCACATCATAAAGAGTGGTTGAGCCACCTTAGTATATCATTAGCACATTATGCTTTGATTGGTTGAACAGCTAACCAGACGACCCAACACTTAGCATATTAGGCTTTTATTATATAGAATATGTGTGTGTGTATGTGTGTGTGTGTGTGTGTGTGTGTGTGTGTGTATACTAGTGGCCCAGTGCACAAAATTTGTGCACATTAAAAGGGGATTAATTAGAAGAAATAACTTAATATTGCTATTTGCCCTTCTTCTATAATAGAAGTGTCAGAGATGAAAGAAAATTAGTAAAAAATGTATGAAAACCTTCCCCCTGTCATCAGAGTCTGAAGCACACCATGGGACCCAGAGTCAAGTCCCCCCTGCCCCCCACATGCACTTCAAAATCGTGTGAGACCCAGACGCAGCCGGTTCCTTCCCCATTAGACTAGATCCAGACCTGGCCAGTCCCACCATTGTAAAGCCCTGCCAGGCAGGGGATGTAGCCTCAGGTCCCCTGGCCTGGTGCCAGAACAGGGGGCGTGGCCTGAGGTCCCCTAGCCCAGACCAGGGCAGGGGGCGTACCTTGAGGTCCCCAATAAAGCCCCAGCAGGTGTGGGACATGGTCTGAGATCCCCTGTCAAGCCCCACTGGGTAGGGGGCATGACCTGAAGTTCCCTGTCAAGCCCCATGGGGGCGGGGGAGGGTGTAGCCTCAGGTCCCTGCTGATTGCTCCTTAAGGCTCCTTATGGAAACTTGGCCTCAGCTGTGGGTGCAGCCATCTTTGTGATGGAGTGATGGTTTGATGGTTAATTAGCATATTCCCACTTTATTAAATAGGAGACCATATATATATATATATATATGGTTTTGGAGGATAGAATGTCAATCTCCCTCTGGAGATCAAAAGCACAGTGGGGACAGATACTCTTCTGTATACTGCTGTATTACCAACAGCCAGTATGGAGCTTAACATATATAGAAACTTACAGCCATTTGTGGGAAGAATGAATGAATTAATGATCCAAAGATGAGACCTGGGCACTCAGTAGCATCTGCCTTTGTAATCACCTTCCTTGAATTCTGTCTTATATAGTTTAATGCTGTGATTTCAGGCGATTCCCCTGCCCCCAATCTTTTCCACACTGATAGTATCTCCATCTCTTTCTCCTTTCCCTCTCCCGAAACCTTCTTCTTATCTTCATCATCATAATTTACCACAGGTGCTTTAAAAACAGTTTCATTAAATCTTCTCAAATAGCCTGCAGCTGCAGTCTCCATTACATGGATGGCAAGCCTGCGATGGAGAGAAAATGGACTTTAATCAAGGTCATACAACTATTGAATAGTGAAAATGACTTGGAGCTCTTAAATTTCTATCATTCCACTGTACCATAAGCTTTCTCTTCACTTGGTCATACTTCTCATTCATTCCCCAGTCACTGATAATCTCTGCTTGGCACAGTACAAGGTGTAATTGAATAAAACAAAACTGATTAGGCCCTCCCATTCTTGTCAATTACAGACTTATTTAGTATTAAATTAAGGTTTATATCGACCTGCTGTTTGGGGTGCATGTGTGTGTGTGTGTGTGTGCTTTGTATGTGTAAAGGCACAATAACAATGTTTTCTTCAATGTTGTGAAATTGTTTTAAAGAATTAGTTTGGTCCCATTATCTAAAAAATCAACCACACTGAATGAACCAGAGTTTTTGTAGCTGGAAGTTGGAAAGTGGTAAGGAAGAAGAGGCACTTCTGAAGCAGCCTCTCTTTTTAAATCGAGAGATTTCACATACCACAAAGATTGACCCACTTAAAGTATAAAATTAATGGGTATATTTAGTATATTTACAGAGTCGTACAACCATTACCAAAATCTAAGTTTAAATTATTTTCATCATCCACAAAAGGTACCTCTTACTCTACCACTATGCCACCCTCCAGCCCCTGGCAACCACTAATCTACTTTCTATAGACTTCCCTGTTCTGGACATTTTATATTGAAAAATATATGTGGTCTTTTGTGACTGGTTTCTTTCACTCAGCAACATGTTCTTAAGCTTCACAGTGTTGTTACATGCAGCTGTACTTCATTCCTCTTTATAGTAGATTAATATTCCATTGTATGGATACATACATTTTGTTCATTTACTCACAAGCTAATGGACATTTGGGTCGATTCCAGTTTTTGGCTATCATGAAGAATGCTACTACGAACAAGGATTTGTGTGGATGTATGTTTTCAACTCTCTTGGGTATCTCTACCCAGGGAGTGGAGTTGCTGGCTCATATGTTAACCCTAAGTTTAACACTTTGAGGAAGTGTCAACAGCTTTTCCTCATGAGGAAAAGTTTAGGTTTTTGCCCAGAAGGTAGACTGCCTGTGCTTGACTGTTTTTGCAAGGCCCTCACTGTTTGTTTACATCCCTTCCTTTCTTGAGTGTCCTTTTTCCTCTTTATTTCCCTCCTTTATTTTCTTCTCCTTAGCCTCCAGCCACCCTGCTGATTTTCGTAGGGGACTGAAGTTTTCAACACCTAAAAAAGTTATTTGTAAAACATTTTGAGCCCTCTGGAGATGGACATTAAAGTTATAAGGTTTATCTGTTTATCTTTGGGTTAGGCACCATGATGTTTTGTAACAAAAGAGCTTATTGCGTAGGAGGCTTATTTCACTTGGTCCTGAGGGTCACACTCCTACAACATGTTGTCCAAACAGATTCTTACTTACCCGGCTCCCAGACTGAACGTTTTGAACACTCAAGTTTCTTGTTGACGTTAACATCATTAGTAAACTGCATGTGCAAACATACGTCGAGAGCTTGTAAAATCATGCATGTAGAGTTCCTAGTGTGCGCCTGGCACATCATAAGTGGGTAAGAAAATTGTTGTCATTTTTTAAAAGTTACTATACCGAACAACTGATTCGTTTTAGGTAAGGCTTTCGATGTCAAGCGGAGCTTTGACATGCATTTCACATTAAGTGGAGGTGGAGGAACGTGAATAAAGAAAAGAAGAGCCCAGCGTTCCTTCACAGCTGAAGCCCGGTCCCGGATAAATGAAATGAGTCAATCACTTCCCCTAGCTAGCATGCCAGACCTCTGAATTACGTCGTCCGGTTGGCTGCGGAGGATTAGAGACTGCTATTAAGACTCCCCTTCCTTGACCCGGTCCAGTTCCCCGCTCCGGGGAGCCCACAGTGAGTCACCCTGAAAAGGGGAGGCGAAGAGAAGGGGAGAGGCGCGCGCCCCGGGGGGTGGGTAGGAGACAAACTCTAGAGCGAGGGAGCCTCGGAAGGAAGAGGAGGGGCAACTGCGCGTGGGGAAGAGAAGGAAGAGGCGTCCGGGGGGGAAGGAAGGGAAGGGAGTGGAGGAGAGGAAGAAAGACGGCGGGAGGGAGGGAAAAGCGAGGGGGCGAGCGGGGCGGGCCGGGGAGGCGCCCGGGGCGGGGCAGCCTCTCGCCTCGGGGAGGGTGTCGGGCGCGGGGGCTGCGCGGGGCGGGGCCGCGGGCACTTGAGCTTCGGCGGCGGGGCTGCCAGGAGCCGGGCGCCCGGGTCCTCCTCGCGTCCAGGCTTGGCTCCGAGGGGCATGTCCGCGCCGCGCTCGCTGCGCGCCCCGGGCTGCTAGCTCCTCCGGGACTTCCTGCCGGGCCCCCGGCCGGGCTCGGGCTGCAGCGCGCCGCGGGCGGGCGGCTCGTTGGCTGGCGGCGCGCGCGGACCGGACCGCTGCCGTCATGGGGCTGCAGCCCCTGGAATTCAGCGACTGCTACCTCGACAGCCCGTGGTTCCGGGAGAGGGTCCGCGCCCACGAAGTGGAGCTCGAGAGGACTAACAAGTTCATCAAGGAGCTCATCAAGGACGGCAAGAACCTCATCGCGGCGACCAAAAGTGAGCGGGGATCGGGGCGCGGGGGGGTGGGCTGCTGCGCGGCGGGGCCAGGAGGAGCCTCTCCCCCGGGGAGACGGGCAGCCTCCTGCTCCAGGCCAGGGACCAGGGGAACTGGAGGTTCAGTCGGACCGGGAGGGCCTTCTCTGGGGTCTTTTCTCCCCGGCTTCCAGGCAGCTAGCTGGTCGCAAGTTCCCTTCCCCGCTCCTGCCCCTCTTGGATAGCCAGGGCCGGGAGCCATGCGGGAGAGGCTGGTCCCGGAGCCCGCCTGCCCCAGACGGGCGTCCCTCGGTGCCTGCGTTCCCCGAGTAAGTTTTAATGCACCCTAAAGCTGCCCACAGTCCCCTACAAAACAGAAACCGTCAGCTTTACTAGTTTTTTTGTCTTGTGATCTTTCAAAAGAACTTCTCTAAGGGTTCTTTGAAAACCTGGTGGGTGTTGAATTGCACTCTTCTTTTTGTCAATTTCTGATCTTCCCGGACAGTCTCGGGTCCTTCCCTGGCGTGGTGCTGCTTTCTGCGCATTCCTTCCCTCCATGCCGACCACTGATGGGCTTTAAGGCTGAGGAGCCAGCAGCCTGCCCTCTGATCCCAGGCAGGGCTGCCTGCAGATAGGGAATTCCACCTCTATCAAGCTGGATGCTTTCCTCCCTGGTTCCTCTCTATCGCGCGCGCGCGCGCGTGTGTGTGTGTGTGTGTGTGTGTGTGTGTGTGTGTGTGTGTATTTTTTTTTCCGTGCACATTACAAGGTGATTAATTAGAGGAAATAATTTAATATTGCTATTTGCCCTTTCTCTATAATAGAAGTGTCAGAGACGAAAGAAAATTATTAAAATGTATATGAAAACCTTCCTCCTGTCAGAGTCCAGGGCTCACCCTGAGTCCCAGAGTCAAGTCCCCGCCCACCCACATGCACCTCAAAATCGCATGAGACCCAGACCTCCACCCCCCTCCCCAAATTGGGCTAGATCTAGACCCAGTCGGTCCCACCATTGTCAAGCCCTGCCGAGCAGGGGGGAGTAGCCTCAGATTCCCTGGCCCAGTGCCAGGATGGAGGGCATGGCCTGAGGTCCCCCAACCCAGACCCTGGTGGGGGTGGGGATGCCTTAAGGTCCTCTATCAAGCCCTGCCAGGCTTCCCCCCCCCCCTCAAGTCCCACTGGCAGGGTCGCAGCCTGGGGGTGCACCTTGAGGTTCCCCATCAAGCCCTGCTGGGTGGAGGCACAACCTGAGGTCCCCTGGCCTGGTGCTGGGGCAGGGGGAGCAGCCTGAGGTCCCCTAGCCCAGCACCAGGAGGGGAAGTGCACCTTGAGGTTCCCCTGTCAAGCCCTGTCGGGTGGTGGAGGACATAGCCTCAGGTCCCTGCTGATTGCTCATTAAGGCTCCTTATGGAACTTGGCCTCAGCTGTGGGTGCAGCCATCTTTGTATAAAGTGATGGTCAATTAGCATATTCCCTCTTTATTAGATAGGATTATTAGATAGGATGATTTCAGAGAGAGAAAGGGAGAGGGAGAGATAAAACATCAATGATGAGAGAGAATCATTGATTGGCTGCCTCCTAGCACACCTCCTACTGGGAATCGGACCCACAATCACCCCATGTGCATTGACAGGGAATCCAGCCATCGCCTCTTGGTTTGTGGGTCCACACTCAACCACTGAACCACACTAGCTGGGCTTTTCTCTATCTTGGAAGACTTGTGAGTGAAGTGGCCACAGAATAAATTATGTGTGTGTGTATTTATATCTGTCAGAGTATCTGAGAAGAGTCTTTCTAGGAGGAAGGAAAGGGGGCCGAAATCCGTGCCTGAACACTGAATTGGTGATCCTGCTGTTAACAGGGAGGCATTAATTACAGTGAGAAGCTGGGCAGATTGACCCCACCTGTAACACGTAGCCTGTTCTGAGGATGTTTCTAGTGCTCCCTGTTCTGTCTTAAAAAAATCCCAGCTCATACAGCAGACAGTGGAAGGAGCAGTTATCCAGTCTTGCAAATCTGTGTTAGGGTCTTTCTCTCTTCCCTGGTTTCTCATTCAGTGATTTCAGCCTTGGCAGTCTGACCCTTGTATGTTTGTAGCCATCACCTCTATGAAAAATACCCCTATGTCACTGTCTCCTTGCCTTAAGGAAGGTTAAACATACTGAGCAGACTGTCTCAAGTCCCCAGCACAGTGCCTGGAACAGTAACTATCCATTTAATGAATAAGTTGGAAAAAAGTTTAATGAGAAGAATTTAGTGAGCCATCCTTGTGATTTTTTGGAAGCTGCTTTGGATAATGTCCAAAGTCCCCTTTGGTTCTGTGACCTCTTTGATGTTGCAAAATGAGGATTGGGAATCACTTTGGGAGATGTGACCAAGTGGGCTTATTTGGTTGATGACTCTCCAGTATCCGTGGCAGTCAGTATGGGTGGAGAGTAGGGAGGGACTGAAAATCTGTAGGAGTGAGTGTAGAAAGGCAGAGGCCAGGAGAAGGGCACACACACACACACACACAGTGATCATGAAGCCTGGTGTTACCCGTGTCCCTGGCTGGGGGCATGTGCCTTCCCTGACTGGCTATCGCAGCTCCCTCGGGAGCTAGGGAGCTGAGGAGAGAGGCTTTGGTGTGCAGAGAGACAGATGGCACAGCCAGTTTGGCCACTGGCAGAAAGCTATTTATGTGACTGCATGTTAGCTCTTCTGCCAAGCAGGACACATGCCTGGTGTGTCCCAGCAGCAGCTAGTGCATCTGGGAAGTGGGGGGAGGGCAGCCGTCAGCCTTCCTCTCCACAAGGTAGACTTTGGTGAATTTGTGAATAGGTATTTGTATTCTTTTTCATTCCCGTCCTTCACCATAAGAAATATAATTTATAATCATGCTTAAGAGAGCAACCAGAAAGTATCCTTTTTCTTAATCACGTTTTTTTTTTTAAAGAAAAGTTTCCATTGATCCTTTCTTCTTCTTCTTTTTAAAATATATTTTATTGAATTTTTACAGAGAGGAAGAGAGAGGGATAGAGTTAGAAACATCTATGAGAGAATCATCGATCAGCTGCCTCTTGCATACCCCCTACTGGGGATGTACCCGCAACCAAGGTACATGCCCTTGACCAGAATCGAACCTGGGACCTTTCAGTCCGCAGGCCGACGCTCTGTCCACTGAGCCAAACCGGTTTTGGCTTAATCATGTTTAATTAACTTAAATTCTTTCTCAGAAGATGGTAAGAACACAGCTTTCCCTTACAAGCTTTTGTCAAGTTAGGAAGACACCGCCTTTATCCAGCTTGCTCCTTAAACGTTACTTCTAGTTCCTGTAGAAGATTAAGAGAGCTGGATTTAAGTCAGGACATCTGAGTTAATTCGCCTTCACGGTTAGGGCCTGGTTACATGACAGTTGGACAGGTCGCTGAATTCTTTTGTGTCCAGTTTCTCTTGTCCTACTTATAAGAGACATTGGTAAGGTTCTGCAGTGTTTGGAAATTGCTTGATTAGTTCATCTGAAATTGCAGCATAGGTCAATCATTTGCCTAACTAGTTGGGCCTTTCCATCACATCTGAGAGTCAAGATGGACTCTCAGATGTGAAGGACATGAGGCAGAGGGAAAAGCTGCAGCAAGAATTAATCAACTAGGGCAGACTGCTTATATTTTAAGATGTTTACATTGTTTTTGCAAACATGGATTTTTTTGGGTGCATTTTCAGAATTGTGTGTTTAAGTGATTTCTGTTTTTAATTGCCCTGTAAGATGCCTCCTGCAGGCACTAAATACTTGTTAGGTGTTTGTAATTGTGAGGTCTTGATGCTTTGAATAATATTCCACACATGTGTAAGGATGTTGGAGGAGGTCCTGTGGGACCTGAAGACTTAACTGCTGAGTTCAGTTATGTAGCAATCAGAACATACTTAGCACCTACTACAAATATTGGGGTTGAGATAAAAAAGGAGGTAATTGAGTTCATTGTCCTTGGGTTGAATAAAGTTCAAACTAGGGGACATGTCCTCTCTGTATTGTGCTAAGTTCTTGAAGAAGCAAAGGATACACAGACACACATGGTAAAAAGTTAACAATTCAGTGACAAGTCAATATTCTGACTTCTCCAGGAATTGGTTGTGGGTTAGAGTAGAGAAGGTTTGCTGGAACTTTGGGAACTCATTGGTGTTTTAAGTAAGGAATAGCACCTTGTCAGATTGAAAACAGCTAAGAAGAAACCAGACTACTAACAAGTGTCTGAGAACTATGAGGAGACCGGTTTGGTTGGAATAGAGATTCCATTTTGGGTAGTAGAATGGGATGCATGGAAAGGTTAGTTTCAGATTATGGAGGTCCATAAAAGCAAGGTTGGGAATGGGGACTTTATATCCTGTGGAGAATGGCTGAAGGTTTTTCAGCAGAAGCTTGGCATAGTGGGAAAGAGATGGCTGAGAGATAGTGTGTGACATCGGTGTAGGCTGGAGATAGCAGTGAGGGTAGGAAGGAGATCCAAAGAGAAGAGTCTAGGATCTTTGACCTAAGTTGTAGAGTGGAGATCATTCACTGGAATCTTTTTAAAATGGTTTTTCAGTCCTTTAATTTTTCGCTCTCCTTTCCTTTCCTTTCCTTTCCTTTCCTTTCCTTTCCTTTCCTGTCCTGTCCTGTCCTGTCCTGTCCTGTCCTGTCCTGTCCTGTGTCCTCTTTCAATGCAGCTTAAACTGTGTAGTTTAGATACTTGTGATCTGTAGAAATGTATGGCATATTTGCCAGAAACAGCCATAAGCCATATATGCTTTTTTCATAAATTTTGTTAGGCATTCTTGAGAGGATCTATTTTATGCTAAAGGGAAATACATATTTTTTTTATTCTTAACTGATATATTTAGAGAGAGAGAGAGAGAGAGAGAGAGAGAGAGAGAGAGAGAGAGAGAGAGAGAGAGAGAAAATCTATTGACTCTCGTACTTGCCTTGACCAGGACTGGAACCCGCATCCTGAGTATGTGCCCTAACCGGGAATGTAACTGCAACCTTTTCCATGCATGGGATGACTCTCCAAACAACTAAGCCCACTGGCCAGGGCCCAAAATACATATATTTAAAACAAGTAATTCTTACAGTTATTAAGCACTTACATGGGTATATAAAATGCTCTTTAGTAAACTTAGATTGTCTAGTTGTGTGTGTGTGTGTGTGTGTGTGTGTATGTGTGTGTGAGAGAGAGAGAGAGAGAGAGAGAGAGAAAGAAGGGAGAGGAGGGAGGAAAGCTGAAGGTTGCCCTCATATATGTGTCTGCTCTTATCACAGATATGGGAAGAATGTTAGTGGCAGCCAGGACTAGAATTTAAGTAGTCCAAGTCTTGGTTTTAGTACATCTTTAAGCTTTACTATTTTAATAATTTTCGCCTTGTTTTCTGCAGGACAACATAAAAATTCTCTTTTGCTGTCTTTCTGTTTATTGGAGAAATTTCATTGCTGTTGCATCGAAACATAGGGAAATTTGGAATACTTAAAAGAATTACTTCATAAACTCGGTTTCCTTATTTGTAGAATGGGACTGCTGCAGAAAGCCTTGAGGATTGACTAAAATGGGGTGAAAGTGCATTGAAAACACAGATGTTAAGCATATCCAATGGATGCAAGACACTGGGTATGTGTGGGGGGTGGGGTAGGGGAGACAGGGGGAAGGTCAATGGAGAAAAAAAGGAGACATATGTACTACTAGTTGTAATACTTTAAACAATACAATACAATTTTAAAAAAAGAAAGAAAACACAGATGTTAAGTGGTCGTGTAGATTCTGTTGTTTGCCCAGCCAACGTTTTTTTTCTTTCCGACAATCCAAATTTTGTGCAGGGTCTGTACCTTTCCCCAAATGACTCAGGAGGAAGTGATTAGGGCTAATTCTGATTAGTCTAACTCAGTGGTTCTCAATCATGGCTGATCTTTAGAATCACGAGTAGCTATAAAAAAGATGTGCCGTCAAGGTTGAGAATCACTGAACCCGGTTGTGGTAAACCTACTTTCTAGGCTAGTAACTGGTTTGAAAGTGAGGAGGTAGCTCAGTTCTGGCCAGTGAGACATGGTGGAAAGTCTGCTGGAGACTTCGGGAAAGATTTCCTTTTGTGTGAGGCTTCTCATAAAAGGGGTTCTTCACTTTTCTGTGGTGTCTGGTTATGCTGTCCAGAGCCTCTGCCACCATCCTGGGACAGTGAGTGAAGCCAAAGCAAGGACTGGCGCAGAGAGGTAACTGAGTCTGGTTTTTGATGCCACTGTGGGAGCCATGAATTGTCTCAGATTATTATTATTATTTAAAAAATATATTTTATTGATTTTTTACAGAGAGGAAGGGAGAGAGATAGAGAGCTAGAAATGTCAATGAGAGAGAAACATCGACCAGCTGCCTCTTGCACACCCTCCACCGGGGATGTGCCCGCAACCAATGTACATGCCCTTGACCGGAATCCAACCCGGGACCTTTCAGTCTGCAGACCAACGCTCTACCACTGAGCCAAACCGGCTTCGGCTCAGATTATTATTAACCCTTTGCACTCCGAACCATTCTGGACATTGGCTACCAGCTACTCGACGCTACTTTGTGGCGACACGTGCGTTGAATTAACTCAATTCCCCGTAATCACTAATTAACTGCAATGTCCCCCCTGAGAGGGAACATCCGAGTGATATGCTAGAATTCTGATGTCCCCTGAGAGGGGACAGCGGAGTGCAAAGGGTTAATTGTCTTCAGGGAAGCCCACCTATGGATATCTTGTTGAATGGCATAAGCCAGTTTCAGTTGGGTTTTCTGCTACTTAGCACTCTATTTTTTAAATTATTATTATTATTTGTTTAAGTATTACATAAGTCTCCTTTTTTCCCCATTGACCTCTCCCCAGTCATTCCACCCCCTAGAGCATGCCCTCACCCCCCTACTGTCTGTGTCCATGGGTTATGCTTATATGCTGCATAAAAATCCTTTGGTTAATCTCTTACCCCCCTCCTTCCCCTACCTTCCCTCTGAGGTTGGACAGTCTGTTCGATGCTTCCATGACTCTGGATCTATTTTTGTTCATTAGTTAATGTTGTTCATTATATTCCACAAATGAGTGAGATCATGTGATATTTATATTTCCCCAACTGGCTTTTTTTGCTTAGCATAATGTTTTTCAAGTCCATCCATGCTGTTGCAAATGATCAGAATTCCTTATTTTTTACAGCAGCGTAGTATTCAATTGTGCAGAGGTACCACAGATTTTTAACCCATTTATCTGCTGATGGGTGCTTAGGCTGTTTCTAAATCTTAGCTATTGTAAATTGTTTATTTAGCACCCTAATTTTGATGGAGTGGTATAATTAGAAATTTTGCCCTGCTGCTCCTATTAAGTAGAAATTTAGAGAGGTATAGAAATAAAATGCTATTTAAAGATAGAATTTTTCTCTGAGTGGGAAAGGATACCATATATATTCTTTGCCCCAAGAAATCACACGGACACCCCTCCCCCTGCCACCACCCTCCCTTTACACCTCAGGGCACCCATCACCTGGGATAAGTATGAAACTCTCCCTTGAGGTTTTCCTACAGGGTGCTGGTCTCGTACATGAATGTAGACTTGCTGTAAAAATAATTGCTATCAAACTGAAGCTGGGCAGTGGACCCAGGCAGGCGTTACTTGATACATGCAGGTGGTCCCTGATTCCATTTAGAGTCGTTCTCATTTAGAGCCCTCCAGCAGCTGGGGCCGCGTTTACTTAGATTTTTTACTCGTCAGTTTACTGGTCAGTTAGCTGATGTCCTCTGGGTCTCTCTGGCACATTGCCTTTTCCCTTTCCCCCCAATTGCTCAGGTTTTTGCTTAGTTTTCTTTTGGGGTGTGTGCGGGGGAGATTAGAGAGCATCGTTGACTTTCAGAAGAGGAGGATATTTTTCTGCTTAATCTTTTTCCCCCCTTTTTAAAAAATAAGTATTTTATATTTATTTTTAGAGAGAGAGGAAGGGAGAAAGAGAGAAACATTGATGTGAGAGTGAAACATTGATTAACTGCCTCCTGCACATCCTTATTGGGGATCGAGCCCAAAATCCCAGGATGAACTCTGACTGGGAATCGAACCAGCAACCTTTCCATGCACAGGACAATGACCAACCAATGGAGCCATTAAAGGAAAAAAAAAAAAAAAAAAAAAAAAAAAAATATATATATATATATATATATATATATATATATATATATATATATATATTTGTTTATTTCAAAGAGGAAGGGAGGGGAGAGAGAGAGAGAAACATCAGTAATGAGAGAGAATCATTATCATTGATCAGCTGCCTCTTGTACACCCCCTACTGGGGATGGAGCCTGGAACCCAGGCATGTGCCCTTGACTGAAATCAAACCCAGGACCCTTCAGTCCTCAGGCTGACACTCTTATCTACTGAGCCAAATCTGGTAAGGCCAATGGAGCCATTTTAAAAAAAAATTTCTTTATTGATTAAGGTATCACATATTTGTCTTCAACCCCCCATTTCAATCCCCCTCCCCCCCATGGCCTCACCCCCCTATTGTCCTCGACCACTTGTTAGGCTCATATGTATGCATATAAGTCCTTTGGTTGATCTCTTCCTTTGAAGTCCAACAGTCCGACCCGTGGCTCCTTAGCTCTGGGTCTGTTCTTTTCATCAGTCTATGTTGTTCACCAGTTCCCCTAGATGAGTGAGATCATGTCCTACTGGAGATACACTTATAAGAATAAAAAATGAGACAAAAGCAATAATTGTTATGCTAAAAAGGTGTATGAATCAGTCCATAGAGAGTGGAGCCATTTTTTTAAAGAGAGAGTGGGAGAGACCGGAGCGAGAGAGAGAAAGAGAGGAAGAAATAGAAACATTGATGTGAAAGAGACACATGGATTGGCTGCCTCCCACATGCTCCCTGACCAGGGCCGGGATGGAACCTGCAACTCAGGTTCGTGCCCTTGACTGGGAATGGAACCCGAGACCCTTTTGTCCAAGGACGACACTCCAACCACTTAGCCATATGCTGGCCAGGGCATGTTTAATCTTTAAAAGAGCTGATGAGACAGAATGATATAGAAGATTAAGATCATAGACTGAGGTATTAGTGTGTCTGGGTCCGAAGCATAGCTCAGTCACTCACTAACAATGGAACTGTGGTCAGGGTGCTTAGCTTTTCAGTATCGATGTTGTCATCTGTGAAACAGATTATAATTATTTCTACATAGAGGGATAAATGAGTTAATATGTTTAAAGTGTTTAGAATAAGTACTCAAATGTTAACCATTGTGATGAATTGCCTTAATTGTGGTATGTGTTGTAATATGAAGGCTCCTTTCTTGCTTGAGAAATCACTGCTGTGGCCCAGAGACTAATATTTAACCTTTTAGTGCTTATTTACACTAAGAGGATATTTGTCCAAATCATCCTTACCAGTGACCAAGAAGATAGACAAACTTGTCAAACTGTGGAAAGACTTTCAAAGTTTGAATGTAGTTCAGGATGCTGGAAAGTCTTGAAGGTTAAGTTGATAGACCAAAGATAAGCATTTGGAAAAAATAGTTCCCAGAATTTATTTCTGACTCACAGAGATTTGCAGATTAGATAGAAGGTGTCACTAAGGCTGTTGTCAATCGAGTGGGCTGCCTACAGGGACCCTCACCCAATTAGCAGCAGGAGCTGGATCCTCTCTCTTCCAGGGGATGATGAGGAAGAGGGGAGATGGCCAGGAGAGCTCTGCTCAACGTCTTGAGATGACACCATCAATGCTGGAGCCTCCAGATTCTTACCCATTACAGTGATACTTTCGGAGGATATTAACTTTAGTGTTTAACCAATTAGTGGACAGTGCTTGTGCTTGCTATGGGAAATTCACAACAAGAAAATAAGGCAACGAGAGACATCTGTAAGAGGAGTGGTTATTCTGAAAGGCTATTAGGTAATCCTGTTCTCTACAAAAGAATCATTTAAGTCCCTGGGACAAATTTCCTAAGGGTTTGAAACCTCTGTGACTCTAATAGCCGCATATCACCTTATGATTTTTTTTTTCTTGCATCATAAGAGAGGCAAGAATTACAAAAAATATAAAAATATTGTGTGGTCTGCCAGTTGGTATAAATCATGTTTTAAGAGATTGCTAACTGTATGTGGCAGGAATAGGTAAACTGTTTACATTTGACCACAGTTAATAATATATGATGTCTTTTGTTGCTGTTTCAGTTTGATGTTAGAAACATAACTTTGAAAATATTTGTTTGAGATTCTGTGTTTCTTGAATTGCCTTTGACTTTATACATCAAGTTGGCTTTATCAGGATTTGTGGAAGAGTGTTTACACATTTCTAGATTATAACTCTGATTAAGGGTGTCTTGGATGTTTTACTAGCTTCCTGTCAGTGAAATTCCATACCAGACACAAATAGGTGATTCCAAACTCCATCTGAAGAGGGTTTTATATTATTTAAGGTGTATTTAATTTAAATAATTTTAATAACAGTAGCTAACTTTTATTAAGCATTTACTATTTGCTTTACTTAGTGTTAAATTCAGGGCAGGTATTATATTTAGCATGAAGACTTAGTGAAGTATGTTATTATTTACCCCATTTTGGAGATTAAGATACCGAATTTAGAAATATTAATAGCTTGTCCAGATCACTAAATTTGTCAGTGGTGGAGCTGGAATGTGAACCCACATTTGTCTGACTCCAAAACCCTTAACCACAATTATAAGCTGTCTCCATAAAGGGGTGTAACTGCGGTTTTTTGTTAGAGGGAGTTATGATGATAAATCCTGGTTATCAGGAATGTGTGTACATTTCATGATCTAGTTAGGGGACTGTTCTTATACTATGCTCAGCACAATGACCATGATTTAAATATGAATTTTAAGGCTCTCTAAGATTATTGTAAATAAAACTGATGGCTAACTTGTGTAGTATGGACATCAGAGACAGAGTTGGTTAAGGACCTCTCACTTTAAAAAAAAAAAAAAAAACATGCCAAAAAAACAACAGAAAACTTTCTTCCCCTCAGTCTCTCTTACCTTTAGACCCTCTTTTCCTCCTCAGTATGCATCTTACTCTTTACCCTGTTTCCCTGAAAATAAGACAGTGTCTTATATTAATTTTTTCTCCCAAAGTTGCGCTAGGTCTTATTTTCAGGGGATGTTTTATCTTTCCATGCACTAGGACTTATTTTCGAAGGATGTCTTATTTTCGGGGAAACACGGTAGTAAATTTTAATTTTGTTCTCATAATTTTGTATTAGGCTTTTTTACTTTAAAAGTTTGTGAGATATTTTAGTAAGATGAAAAGATATTAAGAACTCATTATTGCCAAAACCGGTTTGGTTCAATGGATAGTGCATCGGCTTGGGGACTGAAGGGTCCCGGGTTCGATTCCAGTCAAGGACATGTACCTTGGTTGCGGGCATATCCCCAGTAGGGGGTGTGCAAGAGGCAGCTGATCGATGACTCTGGTCGATGTTTCTAACTCTCTATTTCTCTCCCTTCATCTCTGTACAAAATCAATAAAATATATATATATAAAAGAACTCATTATAAGCATCTCTGTATTTGCCTCTGAATTTAAGAAACCAAAGCTTCTCTAGTAACAACTCCCTCAAATGTGGTGTTTACTGTTCCCAGGCATTTTAATTCATCTGAACAATTCCTAAAGAATAGTATGTTTTGCACGTTTTTAGACTTTAATAGTGATTTCATGCTATGTGTTCTGTAACTTCTTTCCCCCCTCAATATCATAATTGTGAGACTTATCCATGTGGCTGCATGTGGCTCTGTTTAATTTAGGTAAAACTTTTTTCCTACAACTGGCATTTACAAAGATTTTGTTGATTGATGTTCTGTAAATAACATGAGTTCAATGATGTACCTTATATTTCATGCATTTTTTTGATTGTGAAACAATATATTTGGAGAATTTCCTCAGTATGAAAGCCTTCTTGTAATTTCATAAAATTTCAAGCACTAGCTTTGACAACAATCTGAATTGTGAAGACATTTAGGAAAATTCCTTTTTATATTTTTGAGTTACAAGCTTAGCATAGATCTGTGGTCGGCAAACTGCGTCTCGAGAGCCACATGCAGCTCTTCAGCCCCTTGAGTGTGGCTCTTCCACAAAATACCACGGCCTGGGTGAGTCTGTTTGGAAGAAGTGGAGTTAGAAGAAGTTTAAGTTTAAAAAATATGGCTCTTGCCAAAACCGATTCAGTGGTAGAGCGTCAGCCTGCAGACTCAAGGGTCCTAGGTTCGATTCCAGTCAAGGGCATGTACCTTGGTTGCGGGCACATCCCCAGTAGGGGGTGTGCAAGAGGCAGCTGATTGATGATTCTCTCTCATTGATGTTTCTAACTCTCTATCCCTTTCTTCCTCTCTGTAAAAAAAATAAAAAAATAAAATAAAATATATATATATATATATATATATATATATATATATATATATATATAAAATAAAAAATGTGGCTTTCAAAAGAAATTTCAGTCGTTGTACTGTTGATATTTGGCCCTGTTGACTAATGAGTTTACCAACTAATGAGTTTGCCGACCACTGGCATAGATCATCCGAGCAAGCAAGGGTAAATTTTAGGACTGTAAGAAATTATTGCTCTGACTCAAGAACAACAACAACAAAAAAAACCTTTAAAAAGCCTTCTTGCCTTATTGAAAATAGTCTTGCAATAATAGTAGGTAGAGAAAAAATGATGTTTATATTCATAAACAAACTGCGCATTAAACGCTGTCAGTCTAGTTAGGTCAGATGAACATAATTTTTAGGCAGGGATTGGTCGGCATTTAGCGATAGGCCTCAAAGCAAACAGGAACCACAGCCTGCTTTACTTGATTATCCTAATATATAGCATAATTTATAGACTAGCCAAGGGAATGCTTTTGTAATGAGAGGGCCTTGACATCCTCCTCCTTAAACAAACAGACAGGCAAACACCCTGAAAAAAAAACCCCTGTTGCTTTACATCCTTAGGGCAGGCATCTTCCTAAGCTTCAAGGTCCACGGGAGGGACACCTGCATTGCTACCACCGCTAGGCCTGCTTCCCAGGTTGAACTTGAATTTCCTCCCCATGTTTCCTGAGGAAGGTGTTAATTCTGTGCCACTCAATATTTCATTGCTGAGTGTGATTTCTCCTTCCTTGTTGACTTGTTCGCCCACGGGCACTGTCTGCCTTCCAGCACCTTCCAGCAGTGGGTTATGGTGAGGCGTGTGGCTGAGGAAGTCAGTTTGGCCAAAACACTGTCACTTCAGGTCTGAATACAAGATACTTCATACTCTTAAAAAACAAAACCCACAGAAGAACGGATGCCTTTATCTCTCTCTTTTTTTTTTAATATATATTTTATTGATTTTGTACAGAGAGGAAGGGAGAGAGATAGTTAGAAACATCTATGAGAGAGAGTCATCGATCAGCTGCCTCTCGCACAGCCCCTACTGGGGATATGCCCGCAACCAAGGTACATGCCCTTGACCAGAATCGAACCCGGGACCCTTCAGTCCCCAAGCCGATGCTCTAACCATTGAACCAAACCGGTCTCAGCTTTTTTTTTTTTTTTTTTTTTTTTTTTTTTTTTAAATATATCTTATTGATTTTGTACACAGAGGAAGGGAGAGAGATAGCAAGTTAGAAATATCGATGCGAGTCATTGATCAGCTGCCTCATGCACCCCCCCCACTGGGGATGTGCCACAACCAAGGCACATGCCCCTGACCGGAATCAAACCCGGGACCCTTCAGTCCCCAAGCCGACACTATCCATTGAACCAAACCGGTTTCGGCATGCCTTTATCTGTTGACTATAAAGTTGGCTCTACTACTTAATAGCAGAAGTAGACTTGAGCAAGTTGCTTAAACCCTCGGTGCCTTTCTTAGTCAAACGGAGATCGTAAGATACGGTGTGGGGTGATGTTACTTATTCTTCATGTTACGTATCAAAAGATCTTAGCACTCTGCTTGGCCCATGGGAGGAATGGGAGGCGGATGGGGAGGAGCTGCTTCTTTCTTCATTCTTCGAATGCTGTCCTGACTTCCTTTACTGAACTGGAACACAGTTATAGTTTTATTATTAGTGACATAGAAACAGTCTGTGGACACATTCTTTTTCTCTTTCAAGCTACCAGTATTTTGAAGCACAGGGCTGACTATAGGCCTCTCATTTATGAAATAGGAGAAAACATCTGTAATAGTGTGTTGTAGTCCAGCATATTCCTGAAGGTCTTTGGTTGATGGGGACAAAGCCGAAAAGAATACAAGGGGATGGAGTGTTCCTGACAGGCCATTCCTTTTGTTTGAGAATCTGGCAGATAGTACGCCTGCCATTCTGACACACCGTCTTGTTTTCCTTTTGTGAAACACAGGTCAAAGGGAACCCAGGTCTTTGAAGTCAAATGTACATACTCGGTGACCTTGGGTAACTTACTTAGTTTCTCTGTGCCTTGATTTCCTCTTCTGTGAAATGTGGGTGCTAATGTTAGCTCCCTAAATGTTTGGCTAGCATTAAATTGCTCTTTACTTGGAACATACTCTGAACCAGAGTGAACCCGGTGTGTGTTTGCTTAAGTGTAGAAACCAAAGTCTGTTCTGTCATCAGTATAGTAATGTCATTTATAACAATGGGGGAGATGTGCCATTCCCAGATCATTGAATTCCACCTATTGTGGACTAGTTGCTAGAGGTTTAACAGTGCAGTGTCTTGGCAGAAGTTAGGATTTGAATGGGAGAGACAGAAGGTCAGTCAGACAAGTAAATGTGGCTCACATTGTGGAGTTAAGAGTGGGATGCTGGCCATAGTTAACAGGATAACTACATTAGGGGTTCAAAGAAGGCTTCAGGGAACGTAGTAACTTCTAACCTGAAACCAAAAGGAAGTCTTAGGAGCGTTTCGTGCTGAGGGTAAAGAAGAATTCTCCACGCACAGTGAAATGGGGCCAGGAGGCCAGAGGGAGCATGAGCTGTAGCTGGAAGAACAGCTCAGGTGGGCTGGGGAGTGGGGCAGGGAGTCAGAGCAGAGCAGGAAGGACCCTGCTACAGAGAGGGTTTGGGGGTGAGGGTGGGGGCAGCGCTGGGAAGGGCCTGGGAAGCAGGTTAAAGACTTCAGATTTCATTCTGAGGACAGCAAGAAGTGATTAAAACATTTTAAGCAGGGGATTGGCATCATTTGAATTATATTTTTATAAAAGTTTGTTAGGCTGCAGTTGTGAGAATGGAGTTGAGGAAAGTGGGACTGGAGGTCAGTCACCTAGGCCAGACTTTGGTGGGAAGAGACAGGAACTTGAGGAGTCAGGATTTAGGGGCTGCAGGCTGAGTGGGTGTGGGGGCCTAGGTCATTCCTCAGTCCCTGTCTCAGGCTGCTGAGTGGTGACTGAGGTAGTCCAGCCAGAAGAATAGGTTTTCTGAGAGAAAGGATACATTTTTGGTTTTGAACATATTGAGAATGAGGTGCTTTTGAGATATCCAGTGGACATATTCAGTAGTGTGTTTGTTTTACGAGTGTTTCAGGAACAGGGAATGGAGCTGGAGAAATGAGAAGATTCCTGGGACACAGCATATAAGGAGGAATTGACACCATGTAACTGGATAGCAAACCTGCCCAAAGAGAGAATGTAGGAGACGGGAGGGTGGCTCAGGGCGAATCCTAAGTAATACCAGCTTTTAAGGTGTGTGTAGAAGAACTTGAGAAGGATGTTTGAGAGCGGAGCCATTGACAGAGAGGTGGAATCCCGGGAGAGGGTTGCACAAGCCAAGGAGAAAGAATGTTTGGAAGTAGGAGGAAGCAGACAAGGTCATGCCATAGAGGTCAAGTATGATGAGTCCAGGTGACATTGCATTAGCAAGACAGTGTCCTTGGTAATAGCTGGGAGAGTAGTTTCTGCAACCTAGAAAGAGCTTCTCTTTCCCTTTTTAGCTAACTGAATAGGTTCTAACTAGTCTAAGAAGTGATTGCTAGAGGACAGAAATTCTTAAGAAAGATATAACTCTAGCCCTAACCGGCTTGGCTCAGTATATAGCATCGGCCTGCAGACTCAAGGGTCCCAGGTTCGATTCTGGTCAAGGGCTTTTGTACCTTGGTTGCAGGCACATACCCAGTAGGGAGTGTGCAGAAGATAGATGATCGACGTTTCTCTCTCATCCATGTTTTTAGCTCTCTATCCCTCTCTCCTCCTCTCCGTAAAAATATCAAAATGTATATATAAAAAAGAAAGATGTAAATCTCCAAGTGCAGTGGTATGTAGATGGCCCTTTCTGTCTGCATGTACTGATGTCAGGCACGCCATGTGCTTTCCTGGAGGTGCAATGTGGAGGCTTCCAGGTTCTTCAAAGGGAGGGATTCTGGGACTTCATTGGAGGAGTTCATTGCTTTTGACCCTGGAGCTAGAGTTGATGTGAAAAGCATAGGACGTGGTTTAAAATGAACCCGAAGACTTTTTTTTTTTTTGGTCAAAATTTGGCATAAAACAAACTATATATACTCATTCATTTCCTTCAGTTAGAAGTGAGAGAAACCCAATGAAAACAAATTGAAGCAAAAAAAGGGAATTTTTCGCTCCAATGTGTGAAATATAAGAGAGGGCCTTGCTTTATATGCACCTAAAATCAAAGGTTCAGACAGTATCAGTAGGTCTTTTTCGGCATTTCCCTCCATTGGTTTGACCCTCAGAATAGCACTCTTCCCATGATGGCGATAGCTTAAGGTTTATTTATTTATTTATTTATTTATTTATTTATTTATTTATTTTGTTCTGAGAATTTTAGAGAAGAGCACCTCCTTTTCTTAGAGCTCTTGTTCTCAAATAGAGGATTTTGACATCTTGAAGACATTTTGGGTTGTCATAATTGGGAGGTGCTTCTAGCATCTCGGGAAGAGGCTAACGATGCTGCTAAACATCCTTCAGCGCTCAGGACAGCCTCTAGCCTACAACGAAGAATGATCCAGCTCAATGTATTAATTGTGTTGAAGTTGAGAAACCCTGCTTTAGAGATAGGGAGATCATAGTCTAAATCAGGATACTTTTCAGAATATAATTATGCCAGGACAATAGGCATAAGCTGGGATTGACCCAAGTAAAACTGGGCATTGGGTTCCCTGACTAAATGCTCGGTCAGTCCCGGGTCACTTGCCAGCCTAAACCACTGAGACATGGCAGATGGTGTACTTCAGCTGGCCTGGTGATGCACCAACCCCTGGGGTGAAGAAGCAGGCAGCAGGTGGTGATCTGCTTCAACAGAACATCAAGGTTCATAATAAAGAGATGTGGAGAACATAAAAAAAAAAAAAAAAAGATGAAGTTCGCTATGCAAGAGAGGATAGCAAGTGGAATTAGGTGTGCCTTCTTTTCTTTTCTTTTCTTTTCTTTTCTTTTCTTTTCTTTTCTTTTCTTTTCTTTCTTTTTTTTCTCTATTGCTTAGTTGATTAATTTTAACCAGAATAGAGAAGGGTGGGAGAGATGGAGGGTGGAAATGAAGGCTGTGGTCTGAATGACTTGCCTGGATACAAGGTCAAGGTTGTTGATAACGTGTTGGCTAGTATGTGTACCTTATAGTATTTAACCTCTGAAGTATGGAGTGACTGTGGCATTTTATTGATCATTGTGGACAAAGCTTAGATTAAAACAGTAAATAAGATATTTTAACTTATAGGCCAAGAAAATACTTAAGTAAATAAATAGTGATTTGCTGGCTTAATTTAAATTCCTGACACTAACAGTGCTCCTGTTTAGTTTTGGAAAAAAAGTCCTACTGATAAAAACTTATCTTGGTGAAAGTAATTCATAAAACAGAGTAGATTGAGTAATTTTACATTCTTTTTCCTTTTTTTTTTAAAAAAAATGATATTATTGATTTTAGAGAGAAAGGAAGGGAGAGGGAGATATAGAAACATGGATGAGAGAGAAATATCAATTGGCTGCCTCCTGCACACCCACTGAGGATCAAGCCTGACTGGAATCGAACCAAATGCCTCTTGGGGCATGGGTTGATGCTGAACCACTGAATCATTCTGGCTGGGCTCTTTTTCCTTTAAAACTAAGAAATTGTGTGTATGTGTGTGTGTGTGTGTGTGCGTGCGCTGATTACCATTGTTTACAATTTTTTTCTTTTTGAAATAACTGCTTTCTTTTTTTTAAGAATGAGTTTAAAGACTTATTTGAAAGCTTTACCCTATGTAACATATGGAAATCAATATATTGGCTTTCCCAATCTATACTTATCCTCTGTTAGAAAACTTTATAGGCTTGACTTTCTCAATGCACAGTTAACTATATAACTTGAATTGGAAAATATAGTAGAGTATTTGAAATTTTATTATTTATTTAAAAGTTGCATAGTGATAAACCTCAAGGAAATGGCAGAATATTTACATGTGAGGAAAAATAGAGATTATTAATTTATGGAAAAATTTATAGCTTTGCTAAAACAAAAGTAATTTTGAAAGTACCGTTTTATACAAATGTGTTTATTGAGGTGGTTAAAGAAAATTGAACTTAGAGCAGTTTTATTTTTTCTAATTTTATATATTCCAGGTTTAATTGTAAATTTTAAGTCAATAAAGAAATCTGTAAACATACTGAGAAGTTGTCCACAGAAGTTATAGTCTTCTAAAATTGTGTGTTAGTCTCTGGAAATATTTTCCTAGTACATTTTATTGGGCATGCTGGATACTATCTAAAGTAAGGATTTGAAAGTAGCTAAGTGACCTATTTGGAGTATTTTCATTGATTGTCTACGCGGGATTGAGATGATTAAGTAACATTTGGTGTGAATTCTGAAATCGTTTAGAATTGACTGCTATGTCTTCATTGATATCCTCTGAAGGCTTGCATGCCATGCAAAGCCACCTGTTGATGAACAGCCAGACACCCAGAAACAGGATATATCACGTAACCACAGTTAACAGTTTTTTGTTTGCTGTGAGATGGTTCAGTGCCTTTTGGCAGTGACTACCAGAGTGTCTGCAGGTCTGATTTATCTTGACAATCACAGCACAAAAAGGTTTTAAAAAGTGCTTCTTTGTCCAGAGAACAAAGAGGCAAGTTTGTAAAGACCTTCAAATTTTCTGACTTTGAAGTTTTCAGTTTCCTAAAGCTTTATTTAAAGGTGAAAGTGTAGTTTTCAGTGAATGGACTTCCTCAGTTTAATGTATGACAGTGAGAACAGAATGGAGGGACATGGAGGGGGCAATTGGCTTCAAGGTGGAAGCTAGTGCACCAGTGTGCACTTGACCTTTGGAAGGTGTCAGAGGGCCACCTTTAGAATGAAAGGTGCTAGATTGTGGCATCTGTTTAATGAATGGGTGCCCAAACTCAGAGTTTATATTAGGAAGAAGAGTTAAAATAGAATGGAATGGAATTAATAGCATTGAGCTCTCAGTCTTTCATTAACTGTGTGTGTGTGTGTGTGTGTGTGTGTGTGTGTGGTGTGTGTGTGTGTGTCTAATCTGATCGAAGTTTTAGATATAAGTAAACTCTGTTTATTATGTAAGAGGGCTCAG